>NC_079510.1:24364822-25579822 GCF_030052815.1 Hevea brasiliensis | reverse complement strand
AACAAATTTTACTAAGGCAAAGGAATTGTCAATGTGAGGGAGAGAAAAAGAGGCTTGGTTGATTGTGTCTGTGAAGGATTGGGTGTGTATGGGAGCTAGGATAGAGAGGGCAAGGGAAAGGGTTAAGAACTTTGGGTTTATTGTGACTAAGTACTGTGAATCTACGTGAAATTCTAGACTTTAGGTCTAATTGCAAATTTGCAATTTATAAGGAGAACATGAGGGAGGAGGCTTAATTGGTTGTGCACACACACACACACACACACATATAAAGAGAGAGAGAGAGAGAGAGAGAGAGAGAAAGAGAGAGAGAGAGAGAGAGAGAGAGAGAGAGAAGCTAGTTTGAGGTCTCTACTTCTCTCCTTATTGAGGAGCTTTATTCTCTCTAACCTTAAGAGCGTTTCACTCATTTCTGAACCCTTATGTTTTCTTCTCTGATTCCTCATCAATAGCCTCCCTTTAGGCATTAAATCTTCTTCACCTTTTGTGCTGTTAACATTAACTTTAATTTTTGGAGTATGAATATGATGGAAACTTCCTTGAATGATATAATAACCATGACAAAGACTCTTAGCTATGAGGAAACTTTGTTGGAACCAAATGCCTCTGACACTTTTGAGCAGTTAATGACAGAAGACAAACTACTAGCTAAGGTTGTTTCTTCTAGGAAATAAAATCCATGGATATTGAAATCAATATTAAGCAAGGCATGGAAACTGTCCTTTGATTTCCAAGTTAAAAGGGTCACAAATGAGTGTTTCATATTTTGTTTTGATGATACTCTAGACAAAGAAACAATTTATGAAGGTCCTTGGTCTATCGATAATAATTTGCTTATCTACAAAACATGGTCACCAGATAAAGCTAATCAAGAAGTTGAATTTTCTATGATTGCCTTCTAGGTTAGAATTCATATACTTCCACCCAGTTATTTGAATGAACAAAGTGTTAGGAGGATAGGGGAGTTATTGGGTGCCTTCATCAAGCTAGACCTCATTCTTGAGCATATGAGTGTGGACTCAGGTATGCAAACCTTTTCTTATGGGTTTTTTTAATTTTAAAAGAAGAAGGTAAAAGAGAATGGGTTAGTTTTAGATATGAGAGGCTCCTCTCCCCCCCCCCCCCCCCCCCTCTTTGCTTTTTTTTTTATAGAGCTATTAGACATTTAGCTAGAAAATGTAAGAGAAGTTTAAAAGAGAAAGTGAAAATTCCAGTGCTGGTTCAGCTCTCTGGTATGGTCCCTAGCTCTTTGCAAAATACTCCATGCCTCCTGCCCCACATTTTAGTCTTACCCCTCTTCAACCCAAACCAAGCATCACCTGCCAGCCAACATAAAATCTAGATCACCCTAGCACCGCATTAACCATAGCACAATACGCACAAAATCACTAAAATTTGACAGAGCCTTTACCGACACATTCCCCTCACTCGCCTAATTCAAACAACCTGCATTAAATGTTCAGATTTTACAAATCCAGCAATCTCGATTAAACATAGTATGGATGGAGCCAAGCCTATGTTTGTCACCGTGCTCGACAAAAACCTTAACCATGGAAAGCATCCCTCTTGCCCCTCATTTCCATCACCTACTTCCACTATAACCTTTCCCTTCTAGACAAGGTTGTTAGTAGCTTGCAAAATTCTAACTTTCACATTTATGGGCCATCTCCACCTTTTCACCTCTCTCCTCTATAGTCTGGGGAATAAGAAATTGGTAATTATTAGCCCCTATAACTTTAATGACCGACAAAAGAAGCTCTCCTTATAACCATTTGGAGATGGGCTACTCTTCTAAGGAGGCCCAATGAGACTAAATCCTCCACTGACCTAGCTCAAGACCTAGATAAAGAGATGAGTTGGGACTTAAGGAAAAGGGCTTTTCAAGGGTCTCTAGCCCATATTAAAGTTAAAAAACCAAAGTTGTTGGACCTAAAAATTTTAAAGCCCATGTTTTTAACTTTCTTATAAACCTACCATGCAACCTCTATAAACCAGAAAATATTGTGAATTCAGCAAATTGCTTCTATCCTGAACTTAACAAATACCAAAACCCCAGTCTAGAATGCCCATAATTTCTATTCAAAAATAGATGATGCAATGGTTATGCGACAACCTCTTGCAAATTATTCAAACTTGATTGTGAGCCAACAATAGATGCCTCTTACTAGTGCTCATCTTTCTGAGTCACGAAAAGCTTCAATAAAATCTCCTTTTATCATAAAAGAGCTCCCCTCTAGTACTAGAAATGAGAGTTTGCCTGAATCTAGTATTGAGAATATTTTCCATGAAAGCATAGAAAATGCATATAAATAATCGTCTCCCTCTAAGTCTAAGGCCTTAATGGCTAGCCAAAAGCCATCGGTGGAAACATAAGTCTCATCTTTTGGAATTGCCAGAGGATAAAGCAACCCTAGGCAGTTTGACTTTTAAGGAGCTCATTTTTAAATTTCTCCCTTCTATAGTATTTCAAATGGAGACCAAGGATAAGCAGGTGTACATGGAATCTCTGAGAATAAGGTTTGGTTTTGATAATTCTATGTATGTGGAAATGAATGGATTGGCAACGATTGTCAATTTAGTGGTCTAATGAAGTTAGGCTCATGGTTAACTCTTCTACTAATTATTTTGAGGATGCTAATATTGAGTTCCAGGGATGTAATTTAGTTTGGCATTCGACCTTCCTCTATGGAGCCCCACACTAAGATGACAGGAGATCTTTCTGAGATGCTGTGAAAACTTTAATTTGCTCTCAGCTAAAGCCTTGGTTATGCATAGGAAATTATAATTCTATTTTGTCCTAATATGAGAAACAAGGGGACAGGAGGTATGCCAGTCCCAAGCTCAGATATGATTGACTTCATGAACAATGCTAACTTGATGGATCTTGAATGTAAAGGCTCGTTATTCACATGGTTCAACAAGCAATTTGGTGCAAATGCAATTCAAGAGAGGCTTGATAGAGCCATAGTAACTATTGAGTGGAGGGGACTTTTAACTTTTTCCCAAGGCTTTTATTCTTCGTGAAGCTCTTATTGTTTAGATCATAAGCCATTAGTGTTGTGCTTAAATGGGTTCAGACCTAACAAAAAAAGCTTCTTATTTAGTTTTGAAGCTAAATGGCTACAACATAGGGACTATTCTAGGGTTATTGTGGATGCATGCAACTAGTAGGTTAGAGGCTCTCTAATGTTTTTAGTTGCTTAAAAATTGAAGACCTGCAGGAAGAAACTAAATCAATGGAACCAGGTCCACTTTAAAGGCAGACAATAGGAGATAATTTATCTTAAATCAAAACTATAAGAGGTTTATAATAGCCTGGACAAGGAGGGTAACCATGCAGTAGAGCAGCAAATTTTGTACAAACTCTAGTGTTTGTGGAAAAGGGATGTGATACATTAGAAGTAAGGGTCCAAAGATAATTGGCTCATGAAGGGAGACAGGAATACTAGATTTTTTCACCTCTTCACAATCCAAAGAAGGCATTGAAATTCCATCAATAAGCTTTAGAAAGATGATGGTTGCTAGATAAGCCTGACCAAGAAACCATTGATGAAATGCTTTCTTAATTCAAGAGGATGTACAAGAGAAGTAATATGTGGGGGGAGGAAAAATAGTTTGTTTCCTAACATTGTCATGCCAGAGATGAATAAGCACCTCTTAGCTCTGGTAATTAATGAGGAAATTAAGATGGCTTTGTTTGAGTTGGGAAGGTTAAAGGCTCCAGGGCCCAATGGTTTTTTTGGAATCTTTTATCCAACAGAATTGGGACAAAATTAGGGGTGGGGGGGGGGGTGCGGCGCGGGGTGTTGTAATGTAGTCAAAATCTTTTTTGTTTCTGGTTTTCTTTGAAAGAATTCAATAAAACAAATATGATACTTATCCCTAAATGTAAAAGCCTAATTTTTATAAATCAATATAAACCCATAAATCTATGCAATTTCATTTACAAGGTTAATTTCATTTACAAGGTTATCTCTAAAATTATTGTTAATATGCTCAAACCATGGATGGGTACTCTTATTTCTTATGATCATGCTGCATTCATTCCTTTAAGAGCTATCTAAGACAATATCATTATATCTCATGAAGCCTTTAACCATTTAAAGACTGTTAAGAGCAAAACTCATGCTATGGCATCAAAATAAGATATGCACAAAGCTTATAACCAACTAGAATGGTCCTTACTTCAAAGAGCTCTTATTAAATTTGGTTTTACAATTGAATGGAATCATTAGGTTTTACAGTGTGTAAGCATAATGAGTTTCTCTATCCTTATTAATGGCACTCCCACTCAGCCTTTCTCCCCTTCAAAGGGGCTTAGATGAAGAGATACTTTATCTCCTTACTTATTTCTATTTATCTCCAAGGCATTATCTTGTCTCTTCAATCAAGCGAAATGCAATGGCGATATCAGAGGATTTAAAATGTCTCAAAATACTCATGTTGTGACTCATATTTTATTTGTAGATGATACATAACTATTTGGCAATGCGTCATATGTTGCAATTGTTTCCATTATGAGCCTCATTAATAAACATACAACCACAAATAGGGCAGAGGGTAAACTTTAACAAGTATAGTATTTTGTTTAGTAGGAATGACCCTTTCAGTTGAAGGGACTTATTTTGTATCAGAGAAAAGATACCAAATGATAGATCCTGGGACTTCCATCTCTCTTGGGTTGATCTAAATCCCAGGCTCTCAATTTTATAAAGGAGAAAACTATTATTAAAACTCATTCATGAAAGCAAAATCTTTTGTCCTATGTAAGTAAAACTGTGCTTACTACCATTCCTACATACTCTATGGCAATTTTAAAGTTCTCTAAGACTTTTTTGTAAGTAAGTAAATAACCTTATGGCCAAAGTGGGGCAAGAAGGACAATGAAAAGAGACTGCATTGGGTCAGTTGATTCAAAGCCTCCTTTTCCAAAAATAAAGGAGGTATGGATATTAGAGATTTTGAGAATTTCAATTTGGCTTGTCTAGCTAAACAATGGTATCGTTTTCTTAACAATCTTGATGGCTTATGGGCCTATATCCTTAAGGGACTTTACTTCCCTCATTCTCTTTTTTAGTAAGCTCCTAGTCACTTAAGGAGATACTCATGGATTTGGCAAGGTTTGATGGCAGATAGGAAGAAGCTCCAAGAAGGCATCTAAAATAACATCGATGATGGTAGAGGCGGATAGGAAGAAGCTCCAAGAAGGCATCTAAGATAACATCGATAATGGTAGAGATACTATATTGTGGTTTAATCGTTGGATACCTCAAGTTAATGGATTCAAGATAGATAGGCCCTCACAATGCCCTCTTCATGTTAATTTGGTTGCAGACCTCATTGAGTACGATTGGTTGTAATGGAAAAGAAATATTGTTAAGAGTTTATTTAACTCTGAGGCTATTGCGATCCAAGCTATTCCTACTGCCCCTATTGGTTCTAATGATGAGTTGATTTGGCATTTTGATAATGTAGGCAAATGTACGGTCAAGTTAGGTCAGGTAATAAATTCCAAATCTATCCCTGGTAATTCCTGATGTTATTTGGAGCACGATATGGAATCTTCTTGTTCAGCCAAATAGAAGAGTATTCATTTGGAAGGCCTTGAGCAATGCGCTACCTACTAGGGACAATCTTGAAAAGTAAGATATTCCTTTAAATCCTACTTGCCCCCTTTGTAGATTTAGTTTGAAGATAGTTGAACACACCTTACTTTGTTATGAGCATGCTCGACTAACATGGTTTACCAGTATCTGTAATTACAAACCAAATCTAGTTGGTTTCACAGTATTCTTTCAATGTTGGATTAAGCTTATCCACGAATTCCAAGCTAATAGAGCGGCCTTGATACTTGTAGATATTGCTTGCTGGTCAGCTATGGAAGGAGAGAAATAGATTTGTTTTCGAACATTTGGAGCCAAATCCAATTGCAACATTTAGGCGCATTTCCCAGTGTTTCAATGATCAGATGACAACCTTAAAGGATAGGCCACATGTTTCTTTACCTTCAAATGTCACTTCTGTTCTTAAGTCTTGGAGCCCTTCTCCTTTTGGCACTTTGAAATTCAACTGTGACACACTACTTGGAAGGAAGGTAGACAACATGCATTGCAGTTATTATGAGGAACCATTTAAGGTCTATTGTTGATGGGTTTTTAGGTCAATCTGTGGTTCTTTCTCCTCTGGTAGGAGAAGCAGCAGCTATGTTGGAGGTCATGACATTACCCAAGGCAATGGGAGTTAAATTCTTTCATAGTAGAGATTAATTCATCCATCCTATATTCTGCAATCTCTGGCAATTTAGAAAGTATTTGATGGGAGATATTTTCTAATGTGAAAGCTATTAAGTCTTTGGTCCCTATATTTTTAATGGTTTCTTTCTTGCTAGTCAAGAGGGTAGCTAATATGGTTGCTGATTTTTTAGCTAAGCTCCATTTAATGGGTAATCTTCAATGTAATTGGCTTGTAGCTCCTCCTTCAGAACTTAGATCTATATTGTGTAAAGATGCTCAACAGGCCTTGTAATGCAAGAAGCTTTTACAGTTCAAAAAAAAAAAATGGTTGTGCCCAAGAGCCTAGCTGCGGCTTGCCTAAGTGCTAGTCGCCTAGGCCTCGGTTGGTTAGACTAAACATAATCAGTCATTTCAATTTTTTTTTATTAGTTAATGAAAATAATTAAACTAAATTGAAAATAAAATTCCCCAAAAACAAAAACCAAATCCAATCGATTAAACAAAAAATTCAAATTAAAAAATAAACTAAAACAGTTCAATTTAAATTCTTTTTATTATAATCGAATTTCATTCTTCCCCACAAATGACATTTACTATGTTTCTTTATTTATTATTTTCCATCGTAACTTATTAATATGATTTTGGAGACTTACTTTTTCCATTAATTACTATTCTTCAATTTTCTATAACTTACAATAAATTTAACTAAATGTTAAATAATTTCCATTTTCAACCAACCTTAATGTGGTTACAGACCTTATATAAGAATGACTTTAATAATTCTTAAATTAAATATTTAATTAAAATTTACATTGTACTAACTCTGTCTATTTTTATCTGTTATTTTTTAGAAATTATTTTGTCCATAATTATTCATCATTTTGAAAAGATGAAAAAGTATCAATTATTTTTTGTTTCTAATTTTACCGTTATCTCTACTAAACACAATAACTATTTATACAGTTTTCTGGTGGAAATAGCTTAAGGGATCAAATAGATTTATATTTAATACAGATCAAAGGAGTTATTTGTGTGATTTTACTAGGTGAAAATTTACGCTTTTACACTATTGTCCTTACAGATATTGTCCTAAAATAATGTATCAAATTTGAATTTCAAATTGCAAATTTTCTCTCATCCATTAAGTATTACAAGTCTCAAGAAAATGTTACTACTTTTTATGCACATGCCAACTAATTTATATCAGTCACTTTAATTTTCTTTTTTTACCTCTACATTATTTCATCTTCTTTTTCTACAAGGCCTTCTCTCTCTCTCTCTCTCTCTCTCTCTCAAGAACATCTTCTTCTCCTATATGCCTCACTCTCTTCAACAAAAATGTCTTCATCTTTTTCTCCTTGCCCAACATTTACATCAGAGACCCTCTCTCTCTATCTTCATCTTCTTTTTCCCAAACCCTCCATTTTCCATCAGATTTATCTTTTAAGTTGTTTCATCTTCAAACAAGATAATATAATTTATTTCCATCTATGTTTTTCTATTATTTTTCATATTTCAAATTACTATGGGTAAATGAAGGAAAATATAAAAGAATTATGTTGTTTTTTAAAGTGCTTATCCTGGAATATACAGTTCATGGCATGAATGTGCACCTAACATTATTAGAGTTAGCAAGAGTTTAAACAAATCTTATGATATGGAGATAGAGGCTATTAAAGCTTATAATTGTCATGTTAAGATGAAGAGAAATGTGGGGTTCATCTTCAAGTGGTGAAACTACATCATATAATAATAATGTATTAACATCAAATGCAAAAGTTACCGATGGAGAGAATATAATCTGATAATTCAAATGTTAATCCATTGTTTGTTGCTTTAGTGGTTGGGATTTATATTTGTTTATGTTCATCAAAAGCAAAATTGACTATATTGAATGGAATTTAATATTTTTCGATACATTTATTATTTGTCAATTATTTTACAATTGAATTAAAATAATCCTTTTTTGTTTGCTAAAAAAATTTTAACAAAAGAATCATGAAATGGATTAACAAATGAACCCAAGCTGAGAAAAGAGGCATATAAGTAAGCTATGCAACACATTCTTCTTCCAAGTATTTAAATGTATTGAACATCTTTCTTGGGTTTCAAGATGCTCACAACTCATAAATTATTTGTGGAACAATAATATTTCAATGAAATTACAAATGGATTTTAACTATGGCATAAACGACGATGAGTATTTCTTATTGTCTATGAGTGAGGGATAATATCACTTTCCATATGCATGAAAGGATTATGAATATAATAATTCTGACCTAAGGTTTTTTCTCCAACATTGATTATGCATGAGATTTTGCTATGTTATAAACCTGTAACCTTATCTGGTTTTCTCTTTATTATTGTACTTAACATATTATATTCTCCAATTTGTTATGTTAATCAACTTATTTTACAAGAGTTAATTTATAGAAATATATAAAAATTAATAAAACAAACAATGACATAATAAGAAACCACAACAGTTAAGTGAGATGGAACATATTGTTAAATACTCTAAATAAAACATATATACATTGTTCCAATATTCCAAATATAGTTAAATACTCCAATATATAAATATATTGTTAAGCTTTTAAAGTTAAATACTCCTAATAAAACATTGATTTATTATTCTTATAGTAAACAAAAAAAAAAACAAATTTCTAATTTGACCTTTTGATTATGGCGTAGAAGATGACATATGTTAGTTCATTTGCAGTCATGACAAACTCCACTAAATCAGTTTTCTTTAAGTTGTGGACTATTACAAACTGGATCCATCCATTCTCAATCACTCCTTTCTTCATCACTCCTCTGGCATTATTCTTGGCACGTACTCACACCTCTAATACATTTGCTCCATAGTGCTATAAACATATAATTTCTTCCTCTCGACTCCAACATGATTTCTTGTAAAATCAATAGGGATGTTCTGTTGTACAACAAGAAGAAAAACAAAATTAGCATCAATGGAAAAATCTTATAAAACATTTTATAAAATCAACAATGATTAAATTCAATGTCTATTAAAGATTTACTTCCACGCTATCTTCCACATACTCATTATCATCAAAGATCTCAATTACATCATACTGTGTTACTCCAGTAGCAAAAGCAATAACATAGGGAGGAGCTGAAGCTTTACACTTAAATTTTGACCCATTTCTCATGAATATTTAGGTATGCATATTTTCATTTGAAACTACATTAAAACTCATAATCCACATAGGTTTGATATTATACTAGACTAACATATCATCCACATAGGTTTGATATTATACTAGACTAACATATCCCCAATGCCTTCATCAAGAAAATACACAAGTGCATTTTTATCAAGGAATTGTTCTACTATTACTCTCACTCTCCAGGTATGTTCCTGTTTACCTTGCACATATAAAATTATATACTTTGTTAATGGTTTGCCTAATTTTTAATAATGTGTCTAAAGACTTTCTGTAGTAAGAAATCCATATATAAAATGAAAATATCAGTATATGAAAAATTAATCATGCAAACATGATTTTTAAAATTTCAAAAATTAAACAATTTAAATACAACATTGCATAGATAATACAAGAAACCTAAGGAAAAGGAAGAAAGGAATAGAAAATGAAATAAATCCAAAAGAGTATTGATAAAAGTTTTTTTTGTAATCAACAACTACAAACCCATATATTACCCAAATTAATCAACAAACCCATATATTACCCAGATCGATTGTGATATAAATCACAATCGTAAAAAAAAATAATAATAAATATTGAACCTAATTTTTAAAGGAAAAATTGTTCTTACCAATTTAAGATCTCTAGGGATGTACTTGTGATAAAAATCACAATCTTGAACTTCATTTTAGAGGTTATTGTATGCGTCTCTAATGATGAGTAGAAATAAGATTGAATGGCCCTTATGCATCTTCAATATGTGGCTAACGAAAAACTTTTCAAACTCAGATTGACGAAGATAATCGATGGAATTAAAATAGATTATGTTCACTGAAGGGAATGAAAGAGAAAGCAACCTATGAAGAAATGGTTTTCCAATGATAGAAGAAAGAAATAGTTTGGGAGAAGAAGAGGCATGCGTTAGGGGTAAGCACTGAATAGATTAAACTAAAAAACAAAATCAAACCATTTTAATTCTATTTTTTGGTTCAGTTATTTGGTAAATCAATTCGGTTTCGATTAGTATTTTCAAAGTTTTCGATTATTTAGTTTAGTTCAGTTAAGTATAAAAACCAAATTAACCGAACTGAACCGATTTTACTCCTATTCAATGCTACACCATTTTTAGCCTTATAAATCCTAGGTATTTAATCTTCTCTTATTGTCGCCAATTATGACTCTACCTTCATTATCAAAAAAATGACACTTCTTCTTTGTTCTTCTTCATCTTTTCTTTTGCGCCCTTGTCTTCTTTTTCTTCCTCAATCTCTCTGCCCGACGACTACCCTTTTCCCTCTGACTGACTAATCATGGGATTGTCTCTCTTGGCCTTGGTTTGCTGCATGTTGAAGATTCTAATTTCTTCACCTCTGTAATTGTCTCATCTACAACTTTTGTTTGTATTATAAATCCCTAATTTGCTAATTTGTGATTTGTTAATCTTCTTTATATTTATTATTTTGTAGATTTGTGTTGTAAATTGCTTGGATTTACAGAATTATTGTA
The DNA here is from genome assembly GCF_030052815.1 of Hevea brasiliensis. Classification (NCBI taxonomy): domain Eukaryota; kingdom Viridiplantae; phylum Streptophyta; class Magnoliopsida; order Malpighiales; family Euphorbiaceae; genus Hevea; species Hevea brasiliensis. The sequence continues at coordinate 25,568,913 of NC_079510.1, read as the reverse complement.
TGTTAAAAATATCGTGCCTGTATTTATGATTTTAATTATTTATTGTAGAGTTAATCTTTTAGTTTTATTCTATATTTATGATTTTTTGGTGATTTTGTGTTCCTAATGATGAATTGAAGATTTGGGGTTTTTTTGGCTCTGTAATCGTGGAATGGAGAAATGCCTTGGCACTAAGTGACCTAACTAAACTGAACCTATTTTTTTTTGTTTGATTTGATTCAATTTCTCTCTAAGTTCAATTTGGTTTAGTTCATAAAAATATGAGTTTCAAATTTTTGGTTTTTATGGTTTGGTTTGGTTCGAAATCGAATCGACCGATTGCACCCCCAGTGTGCTTACATGGCTATAAGATTTTTCTCTCTTCTTTCAAAACTGAAAGAAGGATTTTCTTCTTGCAAAACTAAAAGAAGATATGTTTGGTTTTAGGAGAAGTAAAGGCATGTTTACATTTGATCAATAGAGGTTCATCATAAATGAAAACATTATTACGGTGCCATTTTTTTTCGAGACTATAAATGGTGTTTTTATAGTACTGACTGTTAACTATACTCTACCAAATACATTCCCTCCCAAATGATAAAACATTGTCGTTACTCTTATTGTTTGCTTAGTATAATTTGTTCTTTAATTTGGTAGAACGAAAGTGTTTTATTTTTAATTTTTCAATAATATAGATATTTCAAAATAATAAAAATAAAATATATATATTATAAATTAAATAAAATAAATATATATTTATATTAACAATAAATTGACTAAAAGTAAAATTAATTATGTGAGCTTAACCTATGATCTATGTTATATGCTACGTAGTGAATCATAAATTGACTCTATGTACTATATATTATATTAGCATTAACCTATACATGCCACATAATCAATTATAAATTGATTATATACACTATAAACTATATATTGATCTTAACTTATGATATATGTTACATTTCATATAGTCAATTATAAATTAACTATGCAAAATTAATTATATGAGTTTTAATATATAATATATGTTACATGCCACATAATTAATTATATACTTATTCTATAAAAAATTAACTATATAATCCACAATAATAATTTATTAATAAATATAACACCCCAAATTTTTAAATTTATTATTTTTGGGTAAATATTGATATTTTATTTTATTTGAATTTTAGGAAATTATTTGAAATTTTTCGGATTTTAGAAATCGGGTTCAATTTTTCAAAAATAAAAACTTTGATGATTTTTAAAAATTAATTTAAAGACCACGTGGCAAAACTAAAAAATATATTTGGAGTCTACGAATTTTTCTGAGTTTTCTAGAATTTTTTCAGAATTTTTGGATCTCGTTTTCGGTCCCAAGGCAGAGTAAAAATTCAAAATTTTGTATCTTGAATCGGACCGTCCGAATCGAACCGAACCGGATCGGACCGGTCAAATCGGACTGGCTTCTTCTTCCTTTTTCTTTCTCCCCGCGCGCGTCCCGACCTCTCCTTCTCTCTCTCCCGTTTTCTCTCTCCTCTCACCTCCCCTCGCCGGCCAGCCTCCTCCCCAGCCACCCCAGCTCGCCGGCGCGCCTCCCCAGCCACCCCAGCTCACCGGCTGCCTCCTGGAATCCCGGGAAACGTCGCGCGAAGCGACGCAACGCGCCTCTACGTCTTCCCGGCCGAAATCTGGCCGATCCGGCCACCATTTGGGCCGGGTCTTGTGTCAAACACCATCTACACCTCGAGAGCTTTCCATAGACACCAAGAACACCAAAATCCATTGAGCAGTTTGTCCAATTTTTGTTCAGGAAATTTTAGCCCATTTTGACTTTTGGGCTAGATTTCTCGCAAACCGTAAACCCCACGAGAAAACCGAGAGTATCAGGGCGCTCCACTCGTCGAGAGCTTCGTGGGAATATAAATTTCAAAATTTTTCGAAACTGTTTTTCGGTAGGTCCTACGAAACTTCGTAGTGTTTTTCCGGGCATTAAATAAGCTTAGAAAATTTCGTAAAATTTATGTACTAACCCCCGTGTTATGGGCTTCGTGTAGGTATCTTCAATTCGCAGAAATTCGACAGTTGTCCTGGTCTGTGAATTTTCGGCCAGACCGACCGGCTACCAAAAAAGTCTTGAAATCAGATCTAGATTTTGGCTACCCCACTATTGTCAGACGTCCCGAGCGCGTCCCCGGAGTCGGAATCGGCATAGGTAAATCCAAACTTTACTTTTCGTAATTTTCTAGTGCTTAAATGATATTAAAAATCCATAAAATATTCGTGGTAGCTCAGAAAATTATGATTCTTTTTGCATTAGCCTAGTAATATTGCTAAGGCCCGCGGGGCAAAGTTTTAGAATTTTTAGAGTTTATTTGGGTGGATTTTGCAAAAAGGGATCAATTATAAGGACTAAACTGTAATTTTACATCGTGTGATTGATGACTGTTTGGATGGGCCCAGGAGGGGCTGTGTGATATGATTGAGTTGTGGGTGTATGGTATGCGAATATAGAGTGTGTTTTTAGCCTTTTTGCAGGTTGGGTAGGTCATAGGTATAGGGAAGACTCTGCCGGATTTTCAGCACGACTTATGATGTCTTTGGTCTTTTTCTTAGTTTGTATTGAGTCAAATTTATTAAATGATTGTAATAAAATTGTCAGGTGAGTCGACATGACCTTCTTCCTCCGCCTACCGCCACGATGGATCTTGTCAAGTCTGTGAGTAAAATATTAATTTTAATTGTAATTTCACTATTATTATATGTTCAAGCATGCCCATGCATCACTTATATGTATATATTTATGTAGTTAAACTCTAGGCACATTTTATGTTGCATTCACAACTGTTAAAGTGCCATGGATGTTGTTGTGGTAATTTGGAGCAGTGTGCGTGCGTTGGCGTGCGTGTGATGTGGTGTTGGCTATGGATAGGACGGGTAGTCACAGCTTGAGATCTTCTTGGGACCGGTCCTTGGGGTAGTCACGGCTTGAGTTCTTATTTGGGCCCCGATTTGGTTTATTAAGCGAAAGTCCGCTTGAGTTCTTCACCACAAAGTTGGATTTAAGAGGGTCAGATAGGGATCAGCTCCCATATATTATGATTGATATTACTGGGTGTGTGAGCGCTCCAAATTACCTTTTTGCTATTATGATGTGAAAATATTGCTGATGTTGCATTTCACTCTACAGGGTGCATTAGCTTTAGATAGTTATAGAGATTATGATTAAAATTGATATTTTACTCTCTGAGTCGAACGCTCACTCCTGTTCAATATTTTTCCAGGCCACAAGAGGATATTTTTGAGGTTAACCTGCTTTTCTCCCTCGCAGGTCGTTCATTAATGTTTGTATAAACCTGTTAACTCTTAGAATTTCTGCATGTGTTAAAAATATTTATTTGATTTGGGTCTATAATATAAATTGTTATTTTGGACTTGTAAACTTATTATTTTATGCATGTTTGATGGATTGGATGAGGGAGCTGAGCTCCCATTTATTTTTATGATATTTGAGTATGTGGAGGGTGAGCTGAGCTCCCCAATTGATTATTTATTGTGTTTACAGGTCGGGTGAGTCAAAAACTCCCTGTTGAAAGGTCCACTTTATGGTCGAACTATGTCCGGTTGATTTCCTGAAATTGGGCCCAAATGGGCCTTAGAGTTGGATTGAGGAAATAGTTAGGCTTACTACGGGCCTCGGGGGCTTTAGGCTGACCCAGATCCTAGTGTCGGTCCGGCCCATAAGTTGGGTCGTGACAAATGTGGTATCAGAGCTTAGGCTCCAGATTCATAGGGAATAATTGTCTAAAGAGTTGGGAAGAGTCTACTAGGAGTCACATGCGGAAAGTAGGGTCCACATTCGTCTTGCATTGTCATCTTTACTTCTAGTTTCTGCTTCGTATAATTATGTATAAATATGAGTCTATAGAGCTGTGTAACATGCTGTTTTGAATTTTGTGGGCTAATGCTGCTGAATTTCAGGAAAATGCGTAGAAGCAGGAGAGCTGCCACTCCACCAGAACCAGATGTGCCTGACGAGGTGTCGGCACAGGATGAGGAGCCTTGTAACACCCTCCCTGTAGCAACTCCGTACATTCTTCTGTTTCGGTGACCAGTGTCGGTCCGGACAACTAGAACGTCCAGAAAAATATTAAAACTAAAGTGAGGAACCATAATTAACTTAAATATTAATAAGAAAAATTTAGCAAAAATTTTAGAAATAAAATACAACCAAATTAAATGAGCCGATGCCCTAGCGATGGGTAACCTAGTGAGAAGTTGCGGTTCTCGCAACTAGGAGCCCTAGACTCGGGGGAAAAATTATAAAATAATTTCTGGGACTCCAGAGAAGGGTTATTGAGGTTCTTATGGCATTAGAATGCCAAGAAAATACTTAGAAAAATTTTTCAATTGGTACAGACAATTTTGGCCCGTTAGGCCAAACGGAGGGCATTTTGGTCATTTTGTCTTCAGAGATGATTTTTGGCCGACTTGTCCAGTTAAGCAAATAATTATTATGATCTAAAATATGAATAAATATTGCTAAAAATTAAATTGAAAATGAGTAGAGAAGAGAAGAAAAGAAAATGAAAGAAAATGCTAATTATGACATCATATGATGTCATTTAAATTTCCTCCACCAATCACAATTTGTTAAACTCATTAAAAGAGATAAAAGAGACCAAAAATTTGAAAAACCAATCTGCATCTTCAACCTTTGGGCAGCCAAAAAAACGTTGAGAGAGAGAGAGAGAAGAGGTTCCACCATTAAAGCTCCCTTAAGCTTCATTTCCCACTTCAATTCACCTTAAAAGCTTATCCTCCCTTCACTAAAAATTATACCCACACCAAGGAGAAGTATTTGGCAGCCAAGAAAGAGTAAGAAAGTGAAGAAAAATTAAAGTCTTGGTTGGCTTGGATTTGAGCTACAAGAGGTTAGTACCCTAAACAATTTCTTTTCTTTCTTTAATCTTGTAAGCATGCTAAATCAAGTAGAAATTGTGTGAAATTAAAAGAAAAACTTGAGTAAATGAAATCTATAAATTTGGTAGCCATGAGAAAGTTTAAGGATTGTTTGTTTTTGATGAAATTAAGTGGCTTAATTATGTTATTGATGAGTATAGATGATGCATAAAGTGATTTGGTATGAGTTTGGTGTGTGTATGCCATGAATTGGAAATTGGAGTTAGGGTTTGAGCATGAAATTGAGACTTTGATCATGTAATGATGAAAGTGAGTTTTAATGGTCAATTAGTGACCATTTGGTTATTGGTAAACAAGAAATGAAGTGTGTTTAGTGAGGGGATTTAGGTTTAGTGTGGCTGCCCTAGGTGACCTGCAGAATTGGACATGAGTCCAGCAGGTTTGGGCAGCCATAACTTGAATTGTAGAGGTTCAATTGGTGTTTGGCTAATTGGACATGAAACTAGACACATAATGGCATAATTTTGGTGAAGAAACCATGCCCATAAAACCAAAGCAAGTGGACCAAAAGCTTGCCCAAACCCGGGTGACCTGCAGTCTGTTTCTGCAGAATGACCAAATGAACAGTGATTATTCATTTGGCCATAACTCAATGTAAAAAGATCCAATTGACCTGAAATTTTACCAGCAACAAGCTAAGATATATACCAACAACTTTCATGAAGAAACCTACCCCAAATTATGACCAGAACCTATCCAACAAGGGAGTTGCAGTCACTGTTCACTGCATTGTAGATATGGTCAGTCCAGAAAAATTTCAATCCAGCCAGTTGTGGTTTTTGGACCATAACTTGAGCTACAAAACTCCAAATGGAGTGATTTAAAAAAGGAAATTCAACTAGACAAAATAGGGAACAACTTTCATGTTGATCATTTTGCCAAATTCCCACTACAAAAATGACTAATGGAATAGTAAAATGAGGCATGAAAACTGAAAATTCTGCTTACTTAACATTAAGCATAGAAATGGTATTGGCAACCAATACTAACAAATTTTGAATGCAAAATGTGGTATGTTGGGAGTATTAAAACTAATGTACCTAATGTCTATGCAAAAGTCAACATTTTGATTGACTAATGAAGTAAATAGTAACACCAAAACTTGAAATTCAAAAATTATAAAACTCAAAAGTGTAAAATGCCCTAGTATACCTAACTAGATTGGTTTGGATAGATTGGCATGCCAATAGGGTTCAGTTAGCAGTACTGCACATGGCATTATGCCATTCTGTGATTTCATGGCTTTTAGCCATTCTGACATTATGTTGATACTTGGCCTTAAGCCTAATGTTATTACAGCTTATTAGTTGTTCTGTTGCACACCGGGAGACACATATGTGACCGATGGTATGACGGCCCGAGGTATTTGATACCCAGTGCCAGTTTACCCGTTTATCCAGTCCAGTCGTCCAGTATAGGTTACTTGGGCAACCAAAAATGAAAGTGGATAAATTTAATGAAATAATGAATATAACCAGTACAAAATAAGTACGACTACAAATACTCATCGAAAATTTATTTGCAATGAGACATCAATACATTCACTACATATTTGTTTTCTGTTATTTCTTTTTATTTTATTATTGGCACCACTAAGTATTATTGCTTAGCGCGTTGCTTTTGCCATGCGTAGGTTCTAGAGATACTGACCGAGAGCCCAGTAGACCACAGACTGGGTGAGACCTCTTGCAGCTCTGCATAGTATCCGTGTCACCTCACCATCTTCAATGCATTGGTAGGACACTAGGTTTCATTTTGATATTTTGAACTAACTTTTATTTTCTCTTGTGTAATTGAGACTTATGTAATGTATTTTGATGTTAATGTAAATAGTAAAAATTGTGTTTATGAATGGAAAATTAAGTATTTATTTATTGCTTATATATGAATACCATGAGAAATGAATGATTGAGAAATGGAAATGTTGTTGGAGTTTGAGAATGATTGCCAATGATTATTGGAAGTGTTTTTCACAGGTTCCGAAGAACTGTTTTCTCCACTTTTAGCCGGTACTCTGCCGGATTTTCTATAAAATTTTCGGAACCTCAAATAAATTATAATTTTAATAAATGAATTAAATGAATTATATTTCACAAATTATATTCAAAACTTTGATAAAAATAAATTAAGGAAGAATAAAAATGATTGAGATAAAATGCAGTGTTCCGGTACACTGTGTGACATATTTTACTCGGATATACTGTAGACGGGTAAGGGGTGTCACACGCCTGCCCCGAGGAGGCGGGGTAGGAGGCCTAGAGCTGCTCAAGTAGAAGAGCAGCTGCACCAGTTCAGGATCAGTCTTTTATGACACAGGGTCCCACGGACCCAATGGGAGCTACTCTAGCTGGTTTGCAGAGAACCATCGATATGATGGCACAGTATATGGTCTGTCCTCCCCAACAACAGCAGTTCACCACACCAAGAGGGGAACCGTACAAACAAATAATAAATTTCAAGAAGTTGGTGCCTGGTACTTATGATGTGTCAGATGATGCCTATCGATTTTTGGATTCCTGCAGACAGGCAGGAACAGAATTGCAGTTGACTGACAGAAGGCTTATAGAGTGTGTGCAGCATGTCATGGGGCATATGCCTAGACAATGGATGAATGACTACGTATTATCTTGAATGGAAGGTTTGTCGTGGACTCAGTTTATGAAACTGTTCATCAACCGGTTTGTACCAGAAAGTTTCAGAGATCAAAAGCAGTGGGCCTTTGAGGGCTTAAGGCAGAATGGCAGGTCTGTAGATGAAGCTACTGCAATTCGAATCGAAAGGTGTATGCCCCTACAGCAGTAGCTACAGAAACTATGAAGGTGAAGAGATTCCTAAAGGGGCTTGACAGGAGGTATGCAAACCTGGCCATGATGTCTGATCAGTCTTTTGATGTGGTGGTTGATCGAGCCAGACAGATTGAGATTAGCTATGCTGTGGATGACAACGGAAGGGCAAAAAAAAATAGAGCAGAGGGTTCTTCAGGTGTTCCCCACATGGGTACTAAGAATAGTGGTGGCCAAACAAATTACAGAGGAAAAAGCAGGAATAAGAGGAGTGATTTTAGACACAAATCTCGAGGATTCAGGCCAGGGTACGGATCCAGCAGTGGTCATAGTTCGGGGTACAGCAGTTCTGGGTCTGGTTCAGGATCCTCCTTTGCACCTTGTGCACAGTGCGGAAGAGGACATTCAGGACCTTGTATGATGGGTTCAGGAGTATGCTTCAGGTGTGGCCAACCAGGTCACTTTGCTAGGGAATGCCCCATGTTCAGCGAGCCACAGATGGGGTCACAGGGTTCTGTTGTAAATGTTCCTCGTCAGTTGTATCCTGGTGCTTCCAGCATGGCGATGGGTCGATGGCCAATGTGTGAGGACAAGGGGGACGTGGATTTGGAGGCAGATCAGGAGGTAGAAGTCAGTATCAAGGTTCTGCCACTCAGGGTAGGGGTCAAGCTCGGGTTTTCACCCTGACCCACCAGGATGCCCAGGCTTCCAATGCAGTTGTGGCAAGTATTCTTCTAGTCTGTTCCTATGAGGCTCGTGTTTTGATAGATCCGGGTGCTACGCACTCATTTGTCTCCCTAGTGTTTGCCATGAGATTGGGTAGGAACCTTACAACTTTAGAATGCCCTTTGTCCGTAGCTACCCCGCTTAGTGACAACATAGATGTAGACATGGTTTTTCCGAGTAGCCTAGTAGTAGTGGATGGAAAGATCCTCCCAGCAGATTTGGTTCCTCTACCAGTAATGGATTTCGATGTAATCTTGGGAATAGATTGGTTGGCAACTCATTTTGCCAATTTAGACTGCAGGAACAAAAAGTTGTATTTCCACATACCTGGTGTGGAAGAGTTTAGTTTTGATGGTGACAGGAGCGTGGCTCCATATAATTTGATGTCAGCAATTAGTGCCAGAAAAATGTTGAGGCATGGATGTCGAGGGTATTTGGCATTGGTGAGAGATACATCTGTAGAAGGTGTCAACATGGAAAATGTTCCTGTTGTCAGAGAATTCATCGATGTCTTCCCTGAGGAGCTTCCAGGGTTGCCACCAGGAAGGGAAATAGAGCTTTGCATTGATGTTGTGCCGGGTACAAACCCCATATCAATGCCGCCTTACAGGATGGCACCAGCAGAATTGAAAGAGCTAAAGGAGCAACTACAGGAGCTTTTGGACAAGGGTTTTATACGTCCGAGCACTTCACCCTGGGGCGCTCCTGTTCTATTTGTAAGAAAGAAAGATGGGTCATTGAGGTTGTGTATTGACTACAGACAGCTGAACAAGGTGACTGTGAAGAACAAGTATCCACTTTCTCGGATTGATGATCTGTTTGATCAGCTCCAAGGGGCTAGATTCTTTTCCAAGATAGACCTGCAATCAGGCTACCATCAATTGAGAATCAGGAATGAGGATGTGTCCAAGACAGCATTCAGGACAAGATATGGTCATTATGAGTTCTTGGTGATGTCTTTTGGACTCACTAATGCACCAGCAGCCTTCATGGACTTGATGAACAGGGTGTTCAGGCCATTCCTGGACCGTTTTGTCATCGTATTCATAGATGACATTTTGGTATACTCTCGGACCAAGGAAGAACACGTGTGGCACTTGAGGATGGTGTTGCAGACTTTGAGGGAGCACCAGCTGTATGCCAAATTTTCAAAATGTGAATTTTGGCTAGAAAGCATCTCATTCTTGGGACACGTGGTTTCTAGTGAAGGCATTCAAGTGGATCCCAAAAAAATTGAAGCTGTAACTGATTGGCTTAGGCCTACAACAGTCACTGAGGTGCGAAGTTTTCTAGGTCTAACTGGCTACTATAGGCGTTTTGTGCAAGATTTTTCCAGGATAGCGGCTCCTCTAACTAAGTTAACTCGGAAGAATGTTTCATTCATTTGGACAGATGATTGTGAGGAGAGTTTCCAAAAGCTTAAGGAGTGTCTAACCACCGCCCCGGTGTTGACACTACCGATGAGTGGTGAAGGATATACTGTGTACTGTGACCCCTCCAAAGTTGGCTTAGGGTGTGTTTTGATGCAGAATGGAAAAGTAGTAGCTTATGCTTCAAGGCAGCTGAAGAGGCATGAGCAGAACTACCCCACCCATGATTTGGAAATGGCGGCTGTAGTCTTTGCACTAAAAATCTGGAGACACTACCTGTATGGTGAAGTGTGCGAGATATACACCGACCATAAGAGTTTGAAGTACATCTTCCAACAGAGGAATTTAAACTTGAGACAAAGGAGATGGATGGAGCTTCTAAAGGACTATGATTGCACAATCCAATACCACCCTGGGAAGGCCAATGTAGTGGCAGATGCTTTGAGCAGAAAATCTTCTGGTAGCTTGGCGCACATATCAGCGAAAAAGAGACCGTTGATTCAGGAAGTACATGAGTTGATAGATCAAGGTTTAATCCTAGATCTTTCAGATGAGGAGGTATTGTTGGCTCATTTTTCAGTGAGACCAGACCTGCGAGATAGAGTTAGAGTTTCCCAGCACAAAGACCAACAATTGATGAAGATCATAGAAAGAGTATAGCAAGGTGAAGGTGGTGAGTTTGGATTTGCCAATGATAGCGCCCTAGTGCAAGGTTCTAGGATATGTGTGCCCAATGTGGACAATCTCAGAAATAAAATCATGCAAGAGGCACACTATACACTGTACAATATCCACCCAAGCTCCACCAAGATGTACCATAATGTGAAAGATAGCTATTGGTGGAATGGCATGAAGAGAGACATAGCAGACTTTGTGTCCAAGTTCTTGACTTGTCAGAAGGTAAAGTTTGAACACTAGAGACCGTCAGGGAACGATTGAAAACAGCTTTCAGTAGGCAGAAGATTTATGCAGACCCTAGACAGAGGGATGTAGAGTTTGCAGTAGGCGACTATGTATTTCTAAAGGTTTCTCCGATGAAGGGAGTCATGAGATTTGAAAGGAAGGGCAAGTTGGCACCTCGGTATATTGGACCTTTTGAGGTTACTGATAGAGTTGGAGCAGTTGCCTACCGGTTGGAGCTACCACCCAACCTTTCTCATGTTCATCCTGTGTTTCACATCTCCATGCTCAGGAAATACATTCCTGATCATTCTCATGTGCTACAGCCGAATGTAATAAAACTGAAAGAAAACTTGACGTTTAAGGAGCAACCTGTAGCCATAGTGGACTACCAAGTGAGGCAGCTAAGATTAAAACAGATCCCTATGGTTAAGGTTTTATGGAGGAGCCGGTCAGTGGAAGAGTGCACCTGGGAGTCAGAACGGGACATGCGTAGCAAGTACTCTTATCTATTCAATGTGTAATCCTGTACTTTATTCTGCCTTGTGTAAAATTCGAGGACAAATTTTCTGCAAAGGGGGAAGAATGTAACACCCCTAATTTTTAAATTTATTATTTTTGGGTAAATATTGATATTTTATTTTATTTGAATTTTAGGAAATTATTTGAAATTTTTTGGATTTTAGAAATCGGGTTCAATTTTTCAAAAATAAAAACTTTGATGATTTTCAAAATTTAATTTAAAGACCATGTGGCAAAACTAAAAAATATATTTGGAGTCTACGAATTTTTTTGAGTTTTCTAGAATTTTTTCAGAATTTTTGGACCTCGTTTTCGATCCCAAGGCAGAGTAAAAATTCAAAATTTTGTATCTTGAATCGGACCGGCCAAATCGAACAGGACCGGATCGGACCGATCGAATCGAACCGGCTTCTTCTTCCTTTTTCTTTCTCCCCACGCGTCCCGACCTCTCCTTCTCTCTCTCCCATTTTCTCTCTCCTCTCACCTCCCCTCGCCGGCCAGCCGCCTCCCCAGCCACCCAGCTCGCCGGCGCGCCTCCCCAGCAGCCTCAGCTCGCCAGCCGCCTCATGGAATGCCGAGAAACGTCGCGCGAAGCGACGCGACGCGCAACACGCCGCTTCGTCTTCCCGGCCGAAATCCGGCCACCATTTGGGCCGGGTCTTGTGTCAAACACCATCTACACCTCGAGAGATTTCCATAAACACCAAGAACACCAAAATCCATATAGCAGTTTGTCTAATTTTTGTCCGGGAAGTTTTAGCCCATTTTGACTTTTGGGCTAGATTTCTCGCAAACCGTAAACCCCACGAGAAAATCGAGAGAACCAGAGCACTCTACTCGTCGAGAGCTTCGCAGGAATATAAATTTCAAAATTTTTCGACATCGTTTTTCGGTGGGTCCCACGGAACTTCGTAGTATTTTTTCGGGCATTAAATAAGCTTAGAAATTTTCATAAAATTTATGTACTAACCCCCGTGTTGTGGGCTTCGTGTAGGTATATTTAATTAATGGAAATTCGACAGTTGTCCAGGTCTGTGAATTTCCAGCCAAACCGACCGGCTACCGAAAAAGTCTTGGAATCAAATCGAGATTTTGGCTACCCCACCTTTTCAGACATCCCGAGCGCGTCCCCAGAGTCGGAATCGGCATAGGTAAACCCAAACTTTACTTTTTTGTAATTTTCTAATGCTTAAATGAGATTAAAAATCCATAAAATATTCGTGGTAGCTCAAAAAATTATGATTCTTTTTGCATTAGCCTAGTAATATTGCTAAGGCCTTCGGGGCAAAGTTTTAAAATTTTTAGAGTTTATTTGGGTGATTTTTGCAAAAAGGGATCAATTATAAGGACTAAACTGTAATTTTACATCGTGTGATTGATGACTGTTTGGATGGACTCAGGAGGGGCTGTGTGATATGATTGAGTTGTGGGTGTATGGTATGCAAATATAGAAGTGTGTTTTTAGCCTTTTTGCTGGTTGGGTAGGTCCTAGGTATAGGGTAGACTCTGCCAGATTTTCGGCACGAGTTAGGACGTCTTTGGTCTTTTTCTTAATTTGTATTGAGTCAAATTTATTAAATGATTATAATAAAATTGTCAGGTGAGCCGGGACAGCCTTCTTCCTCCGCCCAGCAGCCACAGTGACTGCTGTCAAGTCTGTGAGTAAAATATTAATTTTAATTGTAATTTCACTATTATTATATGTTCAAGCATGCCCATGCATCACTTATATGTATATATTTATGTAGTTAAACTCTAGGCACATTTTATGTTGCATTCACAACTGTTAAAGTGTCATGGATGTTGTTGTGGTAATTTTGAGTAGTGTGCATGCGTTGGCGTGCGTGTGATGTGGTGTTGGCTATGGATAGGACGGGTAGTCATAGCTTGAAATCTTCGCTGGGGCCCCGATTTGGTTTATTAAGCGAAAGTCCGGCTTGAGTTCTTCGATGGCACAGGTTGAATTCAAGAGGACTGTATAGGGGATCAGCTTCCATATATTATAATTGATATTACTGGTTGTGTGAGTGCTCCAAATTACCTTTTTACTGTTATGATATGAAAATATTGCTGATGTTGCATTTCACTCTACATGGTGCATTAGCTTTAGATAGTTATAGAGATTATGGTTAAAATTGATATTTTACTCTCTGAGTCGAACGCTCACTCCTGTTCAATATTTTTCCAGGCCACAGGAGGATATTTTTGAGGTTAACCTGCTTTTCTCCCTCGTAGGTCGTTCATTAATGTTTGTATAAACCTGTTAACTCTTAGAATTTCCGCATGTGTTAGAAATATTTATTTGATTTGGGTCTATAATATAAATTGTTATTTTGGATCTGTAAACTTATTATTTTATGCATGTTTGATGGATTGGATGAAGGAGCTGAGCTCCCATTTATTTTTATGACATTTGAGTATGGAGAGGGTGAGCTAAGCTCCCCAATTTATTATTTATTGTATTTACAGGTCGGGTGAGTCAAAAACTCTCCGTTGAAAGGTCCACTTTATGGTCAGACTCTGTCCGGTTGATTTCCTGAAATTGGGCCCAAATGAGCCTTAGAGTTGGATTGAGGAAATAGTTAGGCTTACTACAGGCCTCGGGGGCTTTAGACTGGCCCAGGTCCTAGTACCGGTCCGGCCCATAGGTTGGGTCGTGACAATAAAAATCATATAGAATAATATTATTAAATTTATATATAAAAGATCTTCAGGCTGCCATGAAAGACTTATTATTTTTCTTAGACTGGCACTTTCTTCGTACAATGTTAAAGTGGATACACAGGATGTGCCAATATTCACGTTAATAATGTTATAAATTATTTTTTTTTTTAATAATATTCCTATGCTTATAATAGATTCAATATAATAAATGAGAAAATTAAAACCTTCGTATCAATAAGTTTACTATTTTATCTTGAAAATGAAAATATAATTTGCAATTGCTTGCTCAAAATATATATATATATATATATATATATATATATATATATATATATATATATATAAAGAGAAATTATTGGAGGAAAGAGTGCATAAAGAAGAGAAAATTTACCCCAAAATTATAAAGCATAAATAAAATATTTTATGTTATTTAGAATTATCAAGTTAATCCTTACCTTAACGCCTCTATCTCTCTCTTTTACTTTGGTAAAATAAAAAGTAATTTAATCAAATTACAAAATATTTTATTATAATTTAAATAATTTAATTATTTAGTAAACCTTAATTAATTGTGTACAAATCCTAATACAAATATTTGCTAAACTCATTCTTGGAGTTCGTATAACATCTTGCACCCTAATTTAAAACAAAGAGACGCTTATAATGATCAATCCCAAAAGCTTAGAGACATTAAAGAAAACCACATGCCTTCATAAAATTAACTTACAAAATGGTAAAATAACAAGTATGATTTCTGAGACCGTTAACTGGCCAAATTTAAGATTAAAACTATTCTTCTTAGGCGACCTTGTTCAAAGACATTGTATAGTGACTGCTTGGTAATGAAATTCGTCAAAAAAATACATTCATTCGCTCTCCAAAAAGTAGACAAAAATTTTCTATCAATGCGGATAAAATTTCAATTAGCGTTCTAATGCTTCTGGACTCAGCTACTTGTTCTATCAGCACTGGTCTGAGTCTCTGCAAGAACTGCTGCCCCACAATTGATGCTAGACATTTTTCTTCTTCCCTAAATTAGCTTCAGCCAGCTGTTGTCTTTTTCTCCAAGCTGGAATCCTACCTGGGAAAGCCCATCTCAACAATCTCTCCCACGTGTGGCAGACCAAAAACATAAGAAATGCCCAAACCAAAAGCTTATTCCTCAATCCTGGGGGCAATGGCACCAATTTTAACCAGTCATTCAAGTCCCTGAATAGATCAGAAGTGATAACCGTGAAGAAACCTACAGCAGCCAATAGGGCATACAAAAATGGTTTATTTTCTGTGATGCTCTGGTTGAAAGGATGGCCCATATAATTCACAGCAAAAGTGGCCACCTGGAGCATCATGCTCACCATATATGAAACTGTGTTCACCAGATTGGGATGAAAATCAGAATCTGGCTCAATGCATTCATCGGGCATATACTTCTCCGCCTCTTTGACAGAAGATATCAAGAAAAACAGGTGGACTGAAAACTGTCCCATGAGAGAAAGGAAGACGTAGAAGCAGAAAATATTGGGGTGGGGCCGTTCCGCTGAAAGAATGGGAAGGGGGCGAGCATGTGAGATAAATAGAAAAAAAGCTGCAGTAAAGACACCGCTGATTGTGGCCTGAACATCACCAAGCTTGACACCATCCAAATACATGACACTCAACACATATGCCGTAGCAAGGCAGTTAAGGCCCAGTATTTTAAACATCTGGAGAGTAGTAACAAGGGTACTGCGACCTTGACGAATTATGTCGGTCGTAGGGGCAACTGAAGCATGTTTTGCTGTAAAAGGAGAGGCCATTGAAGCATCACCAAGCTTCACAATGGGAGCTGAGCGACCATCGCCTTCCTCATTCATCTCATCCATAAGTTTTTTCAGCTTCTGTCGTTGCACTTCTGCAGCCGTCTGAGGACGGTTACCAACTAAGGGGCTACTGGAATCTGATTTTGCAACAACCTTGCCTTTCATAGAACCTTCCCCATTTAGATTACTAGATTTGCCTGCCACTTCTGATATGGGTTTTGATTTTTTTGATTTGATAAACTTAGGGTTTCCATCTTTAGATATTTCTGTGGAAGAGTTTCCACTTTGTGCAGGAGGCACCGCATTCAATAATGCAACTCCTACATGGGCCTGAAAAATGTCATAAAAATGTCATATGGTTATTACTTGCTGCTTCTGATTTTGGGATCATCCACAACAGGATGAAAATGAAAAGGGGGAGGGGGAGAGGCGGGGTGGGGAGGGGAAACACAAAACCTACCTTGCATTAATAAGACGAATCAGTTTCAGCAGAACCCCGTCTTTGTGAGTATTAAACACAGAGGGGAGAAAGCAATGCATTAACTGTTTGGACTTTTTTGGTTCAAGGAATGGAATAGCTATTCATAGTGATAGAATAGAATAGCTATTCTTCACTTAATTTTTTTGAATTTATACCATTCTAATTTTAAAAGTATTTGTTATATAAAATAATTATTGCACATTTTAAAATTTAGTAAAAACATTAAATCCTAAAATTGCTATTCAATGGAATGATATTCCACATTTATTTTGCACCAAATTTAGGAATAACTATTCTATTACCACCCTGGTCCATACCATTCTGCAAACCAAACGAAGCAGCCATAGTCTACTTATATGCCATGAGTGAATCGAATCCAAGTTTCATTAAGTAGTGTAATAGTTGGCTGAGACTTTAATTAATAGATGCATCAGTTCAAATTAAATTGCAATCTACAATACTGAAAGAACCAATTACACATGTGAAGACTTATATAAACATATGTACATGTGCATGCTCACAGTGTGCATAGGCATGCGTACATGTATTTGTCCAAAAAATCAAATACAAAGATCAATATATAGTCAAGAAATTCAATTTCTTAAGAATGCAAATGGGAGTGAATTAGCACATAATATAGAACTAAAAATGAGGATGGGATTGTATGCATACTTTTTAAAAAAAAAAAAAATACCATGTGATTTCACGCACTTTGAGACCTATGGTTCAATTATTGACAAGAGAGTACCTTGAGCTTTAATCTGATAGCACTTAAGAACAAATTCACTAACACCATCGCCTATGCTCATGTGGCAGTGTGCATCCAATAAAATGATTTTTTTTTTTTAATATTTTATGGATCCCACAAGTGATATAAGAATTTAAAAAAGCTTTTCAAAAAAATTGAATTAAGATATTTAATTAAAAAATACTTATTTCTCCAAATAAACTTCAAGAACACATCATCGTCTTGAAAATCTCAATTACTATCAAATCCTTAATCCTTATTTCTCTTTAAGTTCCATTATATTTGGCTCTTGTTCTTCTAAACAAGTAAGCCAAGCTTATTCCAAATATGATTTTCTTCTTATCAAGAAAAGATGAGAAAGAAACCAAGTATCTAGAGTCGCATCTTAATCTTTACCATATCGACCTCCTTGGATTTGTTCTTCTTCTTTACCAAATGGGCCTCTCCCTGCATCATTGATAAAGTCCAAGATCCTCAAGCAATGTATTTTACTTATATTCTGAGTTTTGGTTTTAGATTTTGGTTGGTTTATTTGTTCAAATTCTCTACTTTCTTCAATTTTAAAAGTTAAAAGCGCTCATGAATTTGGCTATTGAAGGAACCAATAACTGATTTCTCTTTGCCTCTTTGATAGCAACAACAAAGGACACCCATTTCTTCTCAAATTAAGATGAAAAAGACCACAATTAATAAATACCTATTACCAAGTCATTCGAATCGCAACCAATTAGCTGCACAAGGAGACAACATCATATTTCTATCTGCAGTGAGATATGTGCTCCCAAACACAAGTCAAATTTTGATCAAATTTGTTGGGCTGCTTGTGAATTTTGTAATCGTTTAGAGTGGAGAAAGAGAATTCATATAGCCGACCCCAATAATTTTTGGGATAAAAGGCTTAATTGAGTTGAGTTGAGCTTGTGAATTTTGTTGGTTTTTATTGGTTGCATGAATAGAAGTTGGGATAATCAGAAAGAAAAGATAATTTGCTGCTTGAGAAATGGAACAATTGCTAAGAGAAGAGGACTTCAAAGATATGAGTAACAGAATTCTTTTTAATTTATTTTTTCTTTTTCCTCGAAGTTCATTTATTTCTTTTTCAACAGACTTAAATTTAAATTTTATTATTGGTGGGACCCATGAAATATTAAAAATATTATTTTACTAGGATCATATTGCCAGGTCAGCATAAGTCAACAGTGTTGGTGAATATATTAAAGCTCAAGGTATGCTTTTGTAAAAAAATGGAACTGGATGTGTCAAAAGTGTCAAAGCTTGAAACCACATAGTACTTTCTTTGTGCTTTCTCCTTAAAAAAGTAGTTAAAAAATTGTACGAGTATAAATACCTGCTTCAAAGCTCCAACATCATTGGTTCCATCCCCACACATCAATGTTATCCTTCCCACTGTTTTGAAAGTAGTCATAATTAGTTCCTTTTGCTCAGGAGCAACTCTTGCAAAGACCTGAGATGATAATTGGGAATATGTATCATCAAGCACAATTCATCACAAAAAAACTAATTGCCAATAAATATTATTGTTTAGAACCTTGACATGAGGAATGACTCGAAGAACAGCAGAACTCTGCTGCAACATCTCAATGCAGTCACCTCCAATGCAGAGATCATGAGTTTCTGATAAAGCTCCAACCTCTTTATCACTGAAATTAATTGCACTTTGTCAAATCAGAATGACATTTAAAAGAAAGGATTAATTACAAAAAACAAAAACTGATGTTTGCCTCAAAATACACTTCGACCCTTGTTTCAAAATTAACCCTTTAAGACCCTAAGTTTGTTAATGAACAACAATTTAGTCATTGATTATAAAATTATGAATTTTTCAACTACACTTAAGATCTTGAAGTTTCAAATTATATTACATTTTCGTACCAAAAGTTCAAAATTTAGCCACATTTCAATCCCTGAATTATTATATTATAAAACAAATTAGTCCCTAAACAAAACTGGGCAACCACTGTAGTGATAATTACCACTCTCACATAGCAAAAGGTTAAAAAAAAAAGGAAAAAATAAAAACTAAGATACAATTTAACAAGGTTCACCTTTCCAAGTATATTGTTATTTAACTCTAATAAACAATGCACTAACAAATACTATTTTAACAATAAATCATAGATATATAAACATTTTAAATGATAATAACGGATAAAACTTGAATATATATTAATGAAAAAAATAAGAGATGCAACTTTACTTGTAATGGATTTTCTCTGCCTCATCTGGTGATATCCATTCATATCCTTCAGGATGCCTGGCTCGACCAAGAATTAATGCTGGTTTTGATATGATATGCACTTGGCTAGCAACATGGCAGGCTGTCAAAGCCTGGTCACCCGTGATCATCACCTAACACACAAACTTTTCTTGAGAAGGCTATTATCAAGTTATAAATGATTTTGCAGGAAATTACATAGACAAGGAAAGGAAAAGTAATTGTAAGATGGAGTACAAGGTATCTCAACAAAACAAATGCACAAAAATATAATTAGAAAAGCAAAACAAACGCACAAAAAGAAAATTATAAAAGCAGAGCTCTCCAAAGAACACTTTGAGATACTCCATTAAAATGCCCCCAAAAAAGCTCAGAAAGAAAGCCAACAAAAGCACCTTATCCCACAAAAGATTAGAAGACAAGATCTGAACCTTGAAAATAAGAGCATTCCTTGCCATCCAAATCTTCACCACAAAGAATGAAGACATCACAAGAAAAAAAGAAATGCAGAGCTAAACTTTTTAATCAAACCATCTGTTAATTATATATCAATTTTTTAATAATTTAGTATTATAACCTATTCATATAAGAATATAATTTAGAATTCCTTTCCATCCAGATCTTCACATCACCACCAAGAATGAAGACATCACGAGAGAAAAAAGAGAGAGAGAGAGAGAGAGAGAGAGAGAGAGATAAAGAAGTGCAGAGCTAAATTTTTTTTATGCAAACCATCTGTTAATTATATATCAATTTTTTAATGATTTATTATATAACAATTTTTTAATGATTTAGTATTATAAGCCATTCATATAAGAATATAAAATTCTTTTAAATTATTGTTTATAACAATTTATTTCTTTGTCTTTTTATTACAATCATAAGATATGCAAGATTATAATGACATGTAATTCAATACTTGCTTACTGTTGATTTTACTCATTTTGCTAATGGTATAAAAAATCACAAAGTTGGCTGCTGTTTCGGCCAGTTTCAGACATTTGTTACACAATTTCCAATTCCATTATTTCAAAAACTGACAGATTTAGGGTCAATCACTCAGTACATCTATAGATGACAATTTAGCAAGGTTTGGATTTGTGCACCAATCCAAAAAATTCTAGAGAAAAGACACATCAGCAAGCAAGATAATATGAGAAGTTTTGCATTCCCAAATCTTCCCATTGCAAAAAACAAGTTGGGATATTTTAGTGATTAATACTGCTGAATTCAGAGGTTCACGTGAAGAAGCCAAATATGTATGTATGTTATTTTGATATTTTATGCATTGATGTCAATGCTAACCTACTTTATATGTATACACACATATGCATATACTAATACAAACGCATGTGTCCTGTAACAGAGCAACAGAAGATATAACAGAATATCACTAGATATATAACAGATCGTGCTACAGAGACTCCTGCATTTTCATGAAAGAATGAGCATTTGCAAGAATACTGAAAGTCACAGTTCATAATAAATAATATATCAAGCCAACAGCCGTCTTCTCACTTGCATTTCAATGCTGTATCACAAAGGTGATTCTATAAATATCCACATTTTTAGTTAAAAAAATTTCGTTCCATGCACTTTTCAGGCAAGTGTAAAAGATTATTTACCATTCTTCAAAATTCAATTCTAAACAACTTCAACTTCTGCTTAGCTTACACACTATTTTCTCTTCAACTCCCATGTATTAATAGACTTCAAATTTCATTAGGAAGAGCTTGGACTGAGAACTTGCAGTCCAAGGATATGAATTTGAGTTTTTAGGTCAACATCTATAAATTAAGATAATTCATGGCCTTACACATCATTTAAGTTAGACTAGCATATTAACTCCAAATCCATTCATTTCAAATTCATTCTTCATACATATCCAAATGCAACCACAGCTCAACTTCTATTTGGATAAATAAATAGATTGATATCCAGAAAAAAACAGCTAAACAAAATTTTGTTGCGTACCAAGTCATGTGATGAATTCTTTAATTCAGATAAAATGGTGGCTGAATCTGCTCTTATAGGACAATTAAATACCTGAGATTTAAATAATGAACATTTCACACCAATAAGTATACAGAAGGCATCTGATGAAAAGTAAACTCCCCAAAACCAAACCAACACATCAGAAGCAGTTCGTTGGTAAAGCTAAAGCAGTAAAGGAACAAATGGAGAAAGAGAAATTTGCTTACCGCAAAACCAGCAAAAGTAAGGCCACTTTCTACTACATCTCTATCCAAGCTTCTAGCCTCACTAACCTTCATCCAAATGAAAGATGCAATTTAACAGCTTAAGCATACCATAAACACATTGAACAGTTTTACATATTGCAAAAAAAGGTATAAGAACCATGCAAAACCACACTTCCTTTTAAACTATTGCATATTTACACTTTGAATTAACAGCAATTAAAAAAAAATATTAATACAAATTAAAAAAATTTAAAAAAAAAAAAAAAAGAGGAAAATTTTCACAAGTGGAATATGGCTAAAAAAAATATTCAAAATGAGTAAAAAAGAATAGAATGAGCTATAAAGAGGATGACAAATATAAAATCACAAATTCACAATGTTACAATCCTAGGTACAAGGTAAGGGACTTGGATCCCACATTGAAGGCATGGCACTATGGTGTGGGGTTTATATGAATATGGGCTCTCCCACCTCAATAGCTAACTTTGGGGGTGGTTCTCCTAAGGTTAATACGAATTGGTATCAGAGCCAACCTACATGCACACACAGCTCGAGACTTGTAAAGTGGGTACACCTTATAGGCTAGATTAAAATTAATGATAGCCTCATTGCAACACTTGGAAAGGGGTATCCAGCAAACCAAATTAAAATTATGTGTAGTCTAACGGAAGAGCCAGAGCCAGACCAATGTCGATAGCAATAAGGTGTATAACTACAGGGGAATGTTAATATCCTAGTTGCAAGGTATGGACTTTGGTGTAGGGTTTATATGGACTTGGGCTCTCCCACCAAACTAGCTAGCTTTTTGGATGTAGTTCTCTTAAGGTTCATATGAATAATGTTAAGACTAATGGAGATTAGCTGCTGTCTAGCCTCCTGTTAGTTAGCTTGCTGTTGGTTAACTTGTCAGTTAGTTGTGTTGTTGTAAAAGAAATGATCTCCAGTTGTGTCACTGCAGAGTAATCAATTACAAAATCTAATCTTCTCTCTAATTTCTCTCTCTCATCTATTCCCCCTTTCCTCTCATCTCTCCCTGCTGCCAAACAAGTGTTTAGACCTTCAAATCCCAGTTTTTAACAGTTGGCATCTAGGGGCGTGCAGAGTTCAGTTCCAACAGAATAAACCAAACCAAACAGACCAACCTTGGTTTTTGGATTGGTATTTATTATTGATCGGTTCAAATCAGATCTATTTTTTAGAATAATCAGTTATATTGGTTCAGTTCAGTTTTACTTATTAAAAAACGAAACCAAACCAATATATCTTATATAAATAATAAAATACAAAATATGTAAATACTACATCCTAAAAACTACATTGTTTTTTACAAGCAAAACCAAAGAAAAACCTACCTGCCCTGACTGCCTATCTCCATCTCACTCAGTTTCAGACTTAACTCACCTGCCTCCCTCACAGTCACCGACCATGGTCATAGCTACCCCCCATGCTCTCTGACTCTCTCAATCAGTCAGTCCCATATTACTAGGCCTGCTCTCTGAATCTCCCTATCCCATTTGGTTGAAAACTAAAAGGCTTTGAGGCTCTCTTTAACTGAGACATGCTACCTCTCTCCACCGTTGCTTCTGACCTGTCTCTCTCTGGTCTCTACTGCTCCTGAATCTGAGCTTAGCTCCCTCTGTTCTCTAAGGTAAGCTAATTAGTTAGTCTCTAAATTTTATTATTCTGTTTCTTTTGGTCATGCGTGCTGCTAGTATTATGTCTTTGCCACATATGGTGTCAGCTTAGTTCCGAATTTCGGTTAGTAATTTTCTTGGACCAAATATAAATGCCTTACTCAACATGTGGATTTATTGAATTACATTACCCAAAAAATTAGCTCCTATATAACTAACATAGTAGGTAGCAGATTTATAGTAACTGAATTAGAGAGCAGAAGCAACGCAAATGATGAAGGCAGATGCTTCACACTGATTCACTTCGAATAAAAATCCCTAATTGTTGAACTAATTTGGTTAGAAGTTTTGGAATGCCAGTTAGGTGTTTCTTTTTACTATCTTAGTTTCTCTCCCACCAATGTTTTCAGTATATAGTTAAAACTGAACCAATTCACTTTGGTTCCCTCACAGAATTCGGCACAGTTCAGTTCCCTGCCCAGTAAATTCAGTTATTTAGGTTTTGGTCATTTTCAGGCCTAACCAAACCAAACTGACCAATGCAAACCCCTAACAAAAACAACAATATACATCTTCAATCTCCACAAACACATTTAACCTTTTTAGGACTGAAGTAGAAGATATGTGAAATTTTGAACATAACCTACCACTAGGAGGGGCGAGGTTAATGCCTTTACGAAATGAAACTGACCTCAACATCAAATGGTAATATTAATATAAGGAATCCAGTCCTCATATTACACCAGTATGCAGCATTAGTAAACAATTTCTATGAAATAGTTACGAAGTCCTAACAACTAAGCTTATTACGCCTAGAACACATAAGATAAAGTACATGAAATATATGCACAAAAAAATGTAAGCTTTTGAGGACTTACTGTCATGTCCGGAAGGGACTTGAAAGCAAGGGCCAGAACCCGAGAACCTTGGCGTGTATATTTCTTATAAGTATCAACATAAGATTGTGGCAAATCAATAAGTCTATCCTGAATAGTTTCTGGTGCCCCCTGAAACCACAAGATGATGGAGTAAAATGAAAAAGCAAGGCTCAAGAGTCATGTCAAAGTAAAAGCAGCAATGCCAATGCTCTTCAGATTGTTGTCATTTGCAAATGACAACAAAGCATTATGCAAGATTAGGACATCAAATACTGATCATTACTCATGCAATAAAAGAGAAAATGCCACAAAAGTGACCAGGGCATTTGCAAGCCACATTTATTGTCGCGGGTTTGGGTTCTGAAATGAAAAAGGCAATAAAGATATTGACAGTAATCGCTCACGCAATTTGAAGCTCCATCCCAGATCCACATCACTTGTATTACCCACTCAGGCAAGGCCAACCTCCAATAGTGGCCCTTTTAAAATTTTAAACAGCAGGAAACAAATATATCATATGAGCTCATGGCTCCGCTAGAAAGTAATGATAACATTCTTTTCAAATTGCTCAAAAGTGCTCATAAGTGCAGTAAACTACTCAGATATGCCCATTAGTTCAAAAGGCCAACGAAAAATAATTCAGTAATTACAACAAGCCACAAGCACATCAAAGAGTTAATGTGCCAAAACCCAATCATGAAAACAAATATTTCAGCATTCCATTTGGAAGTAAATGAAAAAGAATTTCATTTTATTTGCAATTGAATTATGTGGTCAAATTCATTTGCAATTGATTTCTCATGCTGGGTAAGTTAATTCAAAATAAAATTGTATTGGAACAAATGAAGAATAATTTAATGTTCCTTTTCTAATATCCCCTATGCATTATTGAGAAAATGAAAAGAAAGTATGACTATCAGAAAGAAACAAAGAAAGAGAAGTTAAGTAGTTATTTTAATTAAATAATGCAAACAAAGAAAGAGAAATTAAGTTATTATTTTAATTAAACAATGAACGGCATCTAAGCCTAAATAATTACACAGTTCATTTGTATGGATTCTATACAGATTTTATCAATTTTTATAAAAAGCGATCTATGCATATTGAATTTCATGGAATTGAAACCTAGAAATATGAATTAATTGTTTTTAGGTTCCAGGTGTCGCAACTATGGAGTTACAAATGAATTCCAGATAGTTTATGCATTAACTGACAAGCTACTAAATTATGCCAGGATCTTGTATAATAAAGAATATATATGGTTTGCATGCAGTATAAATGCTGCACCCAAATGAAACTCGCAACCAACAGACCTTCACAAAAGCAAGAAATTCATCCTGTATGCGAACAACAACTGCCATTCGTTTTAAATGGGATGCAAAATGATGCCTTTGGACAATCTGCACAGCATTGCCACCTCCCCTGCCATTGATAAGAAATAGCACACTAAGTCGTCCAGTAATGTAGAAAAGAAAATAAGATATAAAAGAACAAAGAGAAAAGAGAAAAGGCAGCGTGCACATTTATGTATAAGCATAAACATGAAAAATTTGGCAAAGTAACAATATGAAATCAGATTGGGGGAAAAAAATACCACCAATTTGGCAATGAGGATGAAGGATAAGTATGAATAAGTATGAGAAACAAAAAATGAATTGCAGAAGTTACTTTACTAGTTACTAATGGTTTGAAGCCACCCTAAACTACTTCCCAAAAAGCATATATGAACAGTTTCAAATAAACTATTCACTGGATTATCCATAAAATACAACATATTGGGCACAAATATGATCTCAACTGTAACTCACAATTTTGCAATCAAATGCATGTAAACCTACTTTTGGGATCATAAAATAGCTACGACAAAATTCAACATTATCCAGCATATTAAAGAAACCTGTGCTATCCAGTGAAATTTATGAACTCTGATTCTGTAACAACATAAGCTGTTTAATTTCCTAGCATAAATGGCCCTCCTCAACTTCAATTAAGAATCCACACACATTCTTTCTAATATGTCACTCATCCACTCCAAATGCAGAATGCTTCTAGGAGTTTCTAGATTCTTTCAAATCTTGTCCTTAATCAGTTTTTCTTATCTTCTGTGTTTTTCTCCATTCTTTTTTTTTTTTTTTTCAATTTTCTTCAGTTTATCTCTTTTAGACTCTTTAAAACTCACAAATTTCATAAGTTCAAAAGTTTCTACTAAATAAAAATTCACATGTAAAGATACAAAAACAACAAATTCAGTGTTCAAATGGGGGGAAATATCTGAGACTCATACATAGCCAACCAAAAAAAGAAGGGGAAAAAAAAGAAAAAGAAATGGTCAACAATTCATAAATAAACATCCAAAATTAATAGCACACCAATTAATGTAATAGGAATATAGGACCCTAAGACATATCCCAACCTGATGCACTCCCTATGGAAATTTATGGGCTTAAGTTCACAAATAATAATTGAACTAATCAGTGAATTTCAGCAAAGTTACTAAACTTCAATTTGTATCAAAAAAATAACTCAGACTTGAGTTTGTCTCAATAAGGTACCTGCTACTGAGTTTGTACAGAGAATTAGCCAATTTTTTATGTTCTCAGCAAGAAAGTTTCAGCTGTTCATCAGAACTGTTGAACTAGATTAGAAACATTTTAACACCATAGTTGAAACTAAGCAAATTTATTCTTAAAAATGTCCTACCAAAACTCCTATACCTATCAATTAGTTCTTTTAATACACACTAGCATCTGTAGCACGTGCATTACACATGCAACACAATCTTTTTTTTTTTTACAGAAATTTTTGAAGGGGACAAGGCTACCAGGATTTGAATCCTAACCTCTTGCATGCAATTTGATCTTTAATAAATTACAAATTTATAATTTATGCAATTTAATTATAGATATATTTAAATTTGTGTTAATTATACATTATATTAATTAAAATGCAATTTTAAATTTTTTAATATCAAAAAAAGGAAATTATAACTGATGATATTTAAACTCTAACACACTCTTTTTCCTAAATAATCAAATCTTTAAGAAAAACCATTTATAACTTGATTTAATAAAATTAGTAAATTAATGACTGTTTTAGTTGCATGAAATAAATTTACGTAAACCTCAGAACGCATGTATTGTGTGAGGCATCATTTATTAGTACAAGTCATATCCACCATAACTATTTAATTAATAATAAATTATTTTCATAAGATTATAACAATAAAAATATAAATAACATAAATTCACAATTTCTTTTGAAGAAGGCAAACATGCTAACTCATTATCAGCAAATAATAGGCCCAAGCTTTCAAAAGATTTAAGTTTCTATTATGCATGTGCCAAAATATTATTACAATTTAACCAAGCTGAATTCACAATTTCTCTTAAAAGAAATAAACATATAGAATGATAATTACTAAAAAGAAGTGTTGTGTCATGTTATAATTCAGAAATGCACGTGTGTGCGTGTGTGCGTGTGTATAACCACTCAATCGTATTAATTAAACTCATGAGCCATACTATGAAATTGTGGGAGAGAGTTGTGGAGCATCGACTACGTCATGATACTTCTATCTCTCTCAATCAATTTGGCTTCATACCCGATCGTTCAATTATGGAAGCGATCTTTCTCATTAGAAGCTTGATGAAGAAATATAGAGATGTGAAGAAAGATCTACACATAGTTTTTATTGATTTGGAGAAGGCTTATGATAGTGTTCCAAGAGATGTCTTATGGAGTGTGTTAGAACAAAAGAGGATATCTATTAGGTACATACAAGTGTTGAAAGATATGTATGAAGGAGCAACTACCATTGTGCGCACAGTGGGAGGGGACACAAGAGATTTTCCGATCTCAATTGGATTACACCAAGGATCAGTTATAAGCCCTTACTTTTTTACATTAGTTTTAGATGAATTGACGAAACATATACAAGAGAGTATTCTTTGATGCATGATGTTTGTGGATGATATTGTTCTGATAGATGAAACGCGAGAATGAGTCAATAGAAAGCTAGAGCTTTGGAGAAGTACTCTAGAGTCAAAGGGCTTTAAGTTAAGTAGAATGAAGACAGAATATATGCATTGCAAGTTCAGTGAAGGCCAAATTGGTAATACGGAATGAGTTAGTTTGGATGGAGTGGTTCTGTCCCAAAGTAATCACTTAAATATCTCAGCTCAGTCCTTCAAGTAGATGGGGGATGTGAGGAGGATGTTAGTCATAGGATTAAAGCCGGATGGTTGAAGTGGAGACATGCTACGGAAGTTTTATGTGATCGCAAGATTTCCAATAAGTTGAAAGAAAAATTTTACCATACGACCGGCTATGTTATATGGTAGTGAGTGTTGGGCACTGAAGGAGTCGTATGCGTCTAAGATAAGAGTTGCAGAGATGAGAATGTTAAGGTAGATGAGTAGTCATACTAGACTAGATAAAGTCCGTAATGAGAGTATAAAAGAAAAGGTAGGAGTGGTGCCAATTGAGGATAAGTTGAGAGAAGGGAGATTGAGGTGGTTTGGTCATGTGAAGCATAAACATACAGAGGCTCCAGTTAGATAAGTAGAGCACATTAGGTTAGAGGATAGAAAGAAAAAAAAGGGTAGACCTAAATTGACTTGGAGGAGAGTAGTACAACATAACCTAGAAGCATTACACATTTCTGAGGATTTAACCCAAAATCGTTTAGAGTGAAGAAAGCGAATCCATATAGCCGAACCCAAATTTTTGGAATAAAGGCTTAGTTGAGTTGAGTATTGCAACACCAACAACAAAAGCAAATACTTCTTTTCCAACATATAGTACCTTAATCATAAAGCAATAGCATAAAAAAATAAAATCACCAAAAAATTACACATACACGTGTATAGAAAGTTTTCAAGTGACTATTAAAGGATCAACAACAGTTAAATCAAACATGCCTTAAATGGTTGAGTAACAAAAGTTGATGACTCCCACCCTAAATCCTAAAGGTATAACTGATAAACCCCACTATCAGTAGATGGAGAGACTCAAGACTCCATTACTTATATCTTTAAACTGTAGGAAAACAAGCTAGGTTACCCTAATCGTAGAATCTTTCATGCAACTTTAATTCTCTACCTAAACTCTAGAAATCACACATTTTTTTATGTTAATAATCAAATTACAATTTCAAATTCACAAGAAGAAAAACTATAATAAATTAATATTATATATAAAGTGTCAAAAGACAAATTATAGCGTTATCAACTCCTTCAATTTGAAAGTTGGCAAAGGCGTTCAAGCATACATATTTTAATATTGAATCTTTTTCTAACTACCACCTATATGTCTTATATCTATTTTTTTCAAAATTAATATGATTTTGCTCTGTCATATCATAATTAGGGATGAAGCCAAAAAGATCAGTGGAATTTTTTTAGTATTAAAAAAAAATACATTAAATTATGAAGAAAAAATAAATTTGGCCCCTTCAATGTAC
This sequence comes from Hevea brasiliensis, assembly GCF_030052815.1. Taxonomy (NCBI): domain Eukaryota; kingdom Viridiplantae; phylum Streptophyta; class Magnoliopsida; order Malpighiales; family Euphorbiaceae; genus Hevea; species Hevea brasiliensis. The sequence continues at coordinate 25,539,560 of NC_079510.1, read as the reverse complement.
AAATTAATAAAAAGAATTCTACTAAATTACTCCATAAAATATTTTACACTACATTTTTTATACATAAAATTTATAAAAATTTTAGAAAATAAAATATGCTTGCATCGTAGAGTTTGTATTACCATAATTTTTAGCACCTGTGTATAACAAATAAAAAATGCAATAATAAATGAATTTCATAGAAACAAAAGTAACGCCTAAAAGTTGGACAACTGAAATATATAAATAATTTGTAAATTTTAATATTTGGTATTTTATTTCTAATTCTCTATTTTTCTATTTTAATGATTATATAAAATTCATATAATCATATTTATTTTATTTTATTTTAATTTTAGGGTGAAATAAAGATAATTTTATTATTAATTAGAAAAATAAAAGTTTGAATTTGACCCTTAATAAAAGAATCTAGATTAATCTTTGATCATGGTTTTAAATAACGGCCATTATGTTACGTAACGGCCGTTATAATGGCCGTTATTTAAATGTTTTTTTAGCTTACTGTTACCTTTACTATAGTTTTTCAATGGATTTTTAAATTTGTGACTGTAAAGGCCATTATGGCCATTATTTAAAGGTAACGGCCATTATTTAAAGGTGATAGCCATTACCGACCATTAAGAAATGATCGTAACGCTATTACTTTTCTAGTTAAGAATTCTTAGTTTTTATTTTTATCTCTTTCATGTGAAATGCAGTAGAGGAAACCATTTTTTGGGGAAAAAAAAAACTATCTTGTCTCATTCATTTTATCACCTCTCCATTTTCTCTCTAGCAACTAAGCCATTTTCTCTCAACTCTCTCAATTTTCTCCACAACCAACTCAAGTGAAATTATTTATTTCTCTACAAAATTTAAACCTCAAGAGCATAGATCATCAAATAAACAAGGTAGTTTTGAAGTAAAGGAGATTAAAAGGTGAGTTTTTTTTTCTAATTTTTAGCTATTTTTGAATCATTTTTAGTTAAATACATAAATAATTAGAAAATAATATCAAAGAAAGTTTTAGACTTTAATGATGTTTGCTAAGTGTATATTTAGGCTTTAGCAAGAAAATTTAAGAAAAAATAATAATCATGAAATTAACCCTCGAAATTAATTTTCATAAATTAAATAGTAAGTTTACAACCTAGGCTAATGATCAAAGCTCCTAGTCCTACTCTTCAAATCAAAGTCATGATAATCAAGAACCTTCTAGACATTTATTTTGGTGGTAATATGATAAGTTATTTACTATCTTCCTCGTTATTTTGATTTTAAATTGATTAATAGAAATGATGGTATAAGAATGATGGATTTAATGTCTTCATTTGATATATTTGAACTTATTATTTAGTTGTATATCTTAGTTTTAATTATATCTTTGAATATTTATTCATTTCATTAACTTTGCAAATTTTTCAAAAAAATTTGCATAGCAACAAGTCGTTACCGTTATTTTTACATTACTCTCGTTACAAGCCCCTTTCTGTTACTACGGGCGACGACTGCAAATTAAAACCATGTCTCTGATAACAATGACATTCTTTGGCAGAATTAATTTTATGGAAAAAAAGTAACAGCTTCTAGAAAATATCATGCTTCTTTAGCACCTTATAACATTATGGGGGATCATATAAATCACTTCTTGTTTAAAAAAGAAAATGTATTAGTTGCTGATAGAAAAAATTATTACATGATTTTTTGTGCAAGAACATTTATAATTTTTTATTTTAGCAACTTCCAATAATTTTTATTTGATTAAATTATAATTTCAGAAAATTCAATAATAAATTAGCGATAAAAACACCTATCATTGGTTATAAGAACATAGTAGTCTGAAAATAAAAATAAAAATGTCTTCATACACAAGCTCAAACATGAAATTTATCTTCAATAGATCGTAGAAATACTTCGCAATCTATTAAGTAATATTTAATTTGTTAAAAACAAAGTAACCATAAAATTTTCCTTAAGTTTATAATTGTAGCCACATATCTGAATTGTATGCTTTTAAGACATGCTCCCAACTTTAATCTACTTGGCTTTTTTTTTTTTTTTTTTAAATGGACACATATAACTACGCATAATGAAGAGTGAGAGTTATTTTTAAGATTAGGTTTTGATATAAGGATTCTAGGTATTAAGTAGTCCTTTATGTTTAGGGTTATGATTATGTATATTTATTTTAATTAATAATTTAATTTAATAAATTGGAAAGAGAAATAATTATTCAAGTTTAAGCACAAAAAACTTGGTCATGCATTAATTTGTACCATCAAATCAGATGGTTTAATAAGGATGCCCATTAGTCCCTTTTAATTGGATTGAAATAGAATTAAGTGTCCCAATCATAATAAAATTGCTTATTTTCATGTATGTGCAATTAGAATTAAATTCACGTGACTTACTATATAATTAATGAAATTCACATATTATAAGCAATTCTAACAAGATTCAATGTCTAAAATAATATTTTAATATAAATTCATATAACTTATTATTTTATGAAACACTTATAAATAAAATTTGCTTTTATAATCATAGATACATACAAGGGCATTTTTGTCAGTTCACAAGTTTGCCCCCCATTCATAAATTTTTATACATTATAGATAGATATAGCTACTTTGACGTTTACTAAAATAGACAATAATTCCTCCTATATTCCAATTTGACAGGAGCTGAAACCAATACAACACAAGTTACAGCCAACATAATTGTGTGACTAGATCGAGGCATGACTTGAGGCAAATGGCTGTTCTGCACCAGAATTATCAGAGTTAGAAGTAGGGGTCTGCAGATCTGGTCCTGGATTTGGTTCAGAGTTTGCCTAAGAACCGGAACTGAACTGAAATTTTGATATGGTTCTAGTTCAATTCTTTGATGCTTCGATTCCAGTTCAATTCTCAGTTCTAGTTCAATTCTCAGTTCTTGGGTTCCGGTTCAAGTTTTAATTCTTAAAACAATTTTATGTAATTATTTTCATGTAAAGTCATACCTAAATTGTCATTTAAGCTTTAAACTTAGTTATTAATACACAATATATCATATAATACACCTTTTAGCTATTTCTTAATTATATAATCTTTCAACTTTAACTATATATATTAAAATGTTAATTGCACATTAATATATAATTATATTGAAATTATATAATATATCTAAAAAAACATAAAAAGCATATATATAAAATCGGTTTTCGGTTCAGTTTTGGTTCGGTATGAGTCCGATTTAATTTTTAGTAAAGAACCAAAACCGAATCAAAAACAGTAAAAAAAAAGTATCGTTCGGTACGGTAAGGTTCTTCGGTTTAGAACCCCTGAGAACCGTGCACACCCCAAGCAGAAGCAAAATGATGCAGGACCTTTTGCTAAGGATTTTAGTTTTTGCTCTACCTATGTTAGTAAAAAAATTAGGAAATTTAATCAAGTAATAGTATTTTATTTATTTAGGAAATTTGAGTTGGTTATCCCACTTGGTATTGGTTTAGTATTTTCTTAGTTTCGGATTCCTAGTTCTACTACTAGGACAAGATATAATGCTATAAATAACCATGTCATCTAGGTATTTTTGTAAACATTATTATTGATATTGACAAGTGAGAACTAATAGAATTTGAGAGTTTATCTATTTTTCCCTTTTGATTGTTTATGGTTCTACATTACAAAGGCTCCAAACAAGAATAAGTCCAAAACAAGAAGACTCGTGGTCTATAATACTTGTTCTTTCTAGTCAGAATTAACAAATTCTCCCATTTTGCTTCTTTGGATTCTGTTCCTACTCATCAAATTGCTCTCCCATTTTATTCTTCATATCTCTTTAATGAATTCTTCTTTTCCTAAAATTTGTTTTTTTAACAAAGCAATGACAATAATTAGATTTTCATGAATGGAAACAAAATGGGGAAAAAAGAAACACATAATGGATTTCCAAATCAGTAAGTTCATTCAGAGGAGCAACTAAGACTAAACAAATATCAAAAAAATAAAAACCCACAACTTACCTTTTTGGCATGGCCTTCTCATCAGATTTGTAACTCCAGTCTATCCCTTTAAGTGCAGCCTTCTCAAGAGGATCACCAACCTGCAATTAATAGTGGAACATTAGCAACCTAAAGCAATTCAATACCAAATTTTTCTTCCAACCATATGACTCAAAATATGTCACTCAATTGATAATGAACATATTAATTGGGCTCCAGCCCCCATGACATCACTACCTATGCCAAGAAGAGATTTGCTTCTGCTGAGTAGAGGATATGATGTAATGCAACAACGAAAAATTGGTAAGATGCAATTTAACCATACTACAGGGAAGTAACTAAAATTTGTGAGTTCTGGAAAACATAGTTGCTAATTTTCAGCATGCATTAATGAATTGTATACCAGAAAATTCACTAGTATGGAAAGTTGAGATAAGCAACCAGGGGGCACACATGGAATTTATATGAAATAGTTAAGGGCAGACAAAATGACCAGAAGGCAAGTAGTGAAAAGAGATTTGGAGGCCTTAGATTTTTTCCAAACTTATAACCTAAACTAGGTGGAATGGAAGAAAATATTCATCTAGCTAACTAACACCTTGTTCTGCTCTCACTTTTCTATATACACAGTTACACACCCTGTCATATATTGCATCCAATGCAATTTAAAGTTTTGAGCACTATTTCTTTCATCAGAGAGGGTGGCTTGAGGGGCTGGGCTATTCCATGCAGTAAGACAAAATGTTTTGCAACCTAAACAGGTATTCAAAAGATAACATACCCCCTCCATCCCATTGTAATAGTTGTTTTGGAAAAAAAAGAAAAAAAATTGTCCCACTTCATTTGCTATTTTAGAAAATCAAGAAAGCATTAATTTTTTTTTCTAACTTTACCCTTGTTCATCTCTTCTTTATGACCTTATACAACATCTCTAAGGAAGAAAATGGAAGTAATAAAAGTCTCCGATGGGAAGCATAGACTCAATGGAGAGTTGAAGATTCCGTGGATTTGGAATTCAAACCTTTGTTAATTACAAAATTGACTAAAGGGTATTTTAGTCAATTATTAATAATTTTTTTTATAAAATTGAGGATATCTAATCATTTTTCTTAATTCTTGTGCCAAAAACTTAAAAAGCTATGACAATGGGATGGAGAAAGTATCAGATAAAATTAAACTCAGCATACCAGTTTGTTGTCCACAAACACTAACGCATGACAAGAAGCCAAAATTTCCACAGTTCGAACAGGCACTTTAGTCATATCAGATTCTAAATTCATTCCGTCATTCAACCCTACAACTCCACAGAACTCCTGGAAAGGATCAAGAAAGAAAGAATTCATCGATTGAAAAAATACATAAAGCAAAAGATGACCAAAATAACTATGTCAAGGGCATACCATGTCATCTGAAGTAAGCGTTCCAGTTTTATCAAAACAACATATGTCAACCTGCAGGCAAAAGTGAAGATAATATTTGTCATAAAATGCACACAAACAATCCTATTATGCAGTTAACAATAGGTTAATTAACCATACAGGCCAGAATTTGACCACAAGTCCAAGAAAAGATTATACAAGGCCATTACATTCCATTTACCATTAAAACATTGGGGCATTTACCAACTTCAATTTAAATGCAACAAAGACAAAAGAAGCTAGGTAACCATATTATCTGAAAGCAAGCACTATCTCATTTAATAGAACAATTGATGATACAAAGAAAACTCGTGCATTCCAGCACACAGACAGTTCTTGGTAAGCCAACTTACTTTCCCAGCAAACGGAATGCGAAAGGGTTCAGTACAAAATATTCCACGTCGTGCCAATGCAATAAGAGATGTATTGACTGCTATTGATAATTCCATGGGCAACTCAGGTGGGATCACAGAAGTTATAATAAGCGAACAACTTAGGAAAAGTTTGTATTTGCTCCTTGTGGGATCTTCCAGTCCCTATATCAAATATATCACCATTACTAGAAGTAGAACATGTAAAATTCCATAGAGTACTTTAAAAAGGAGCATTAATTTACCTTTTTAAGTACATAACCAGCAGCAATAACTGCAAAGACAACTAAAAATAGAATGAAGAGTCCACTTTCCCAGCTATTGGCAGTAACCTTCAACCAGTATAATTGAAAACAGAAATTATCCAATTAAAAAATCAGAAAATTAATAAGTTTCACCAATCACTACACCAATGATGAAATACGAATTACCCTATCTGTGGAAAATAAAATTGTCCTCATCAGTTTCCCCTGGCTTGTTTCAAACCCAGTACGTAGAACAACAGCCACACAGCCACCATCAGGCGTTCTCAAAGGAAAGGTCTAACTCCAGGATGAAAATCAAAAGCATAAATTAGAACATCAAAACAGCTGGAAAAGAAAGATAAGGAATATAATAAGCAAAAACAACATCTAGAAAACAAACCTTATCTGGGGTATGTTGCAATATTTTAGTCCCACCAAATAGAACATGGCTTTTATCCCGCTTAATTGATAACTTCTCCTCAGTTCCTCTACCCATGATAGAAACCTGGGAAAAATAATTAGACTATAACTTATCGTGTCGTCTATGTATTATATCCTTCTTTATCAATAAAATTTCTTTTCTTATTGAAAAAAAAAATCAACTCAATCAAGCATTAATCCACAACTAGTTGGGGTCCATTGTATAAACCATTGTCTCCATTCCACTTGGTTTGTAGCTATGTTTTTATCAACCAAATACTAAAAAAATTAAAAAAAAAAAAAATCTTAAAATTTTGTAAAATCAAGTGATTCAAACAACACCAAGGAATAGAACGGTCAAAGCTTATGAAATGGTAACCTAGACAGATATGCAGATTACTTAATTGACAACACCAATTTAATAATAGATGATTTTGGTTTTGCATCCGCATGTGTTGTTGATAATACAAACATCCATAGTCATAAATATGAAAGAGCACACTATCCTAAATCATTAGAAGGCAGCCTACTGCATGTTACAGGCTTACAGCCCAAACTTCAATTGAGTATCCAGGAATAAATTCTTGAAACTAAAGAATTCTTTAACCCAAATGTCAATCCAGGCGTCAGATAACAATAACTTCAAGATCCTTTTACCCAGCAGGATGAAAAAAAGGAAAACAACCTTCCATTGTGGAGTAGACTCGCCTGTGAGAATAGCTTCATTTACAATGGCACTTCCGGCTAATAAAAGCATGTCTGCAGGCACTGACTTATCTTCTCCACTCGGACCAGAGGAGCGCCCAATGGACACAACATCGCCAGGCAAAAGATCAGTCCCAGGAAGTTTCACCCACCTAAAATTTTAATATTCACTGCATAATTCTACAGATCTAAAAGCAATTGTAAAAGTGACCTAAATGACAATTAAATGACAATAAATTAACATACTTCCCACAGCGATGGACCAAAAGGATCTGGCTATCAACTCTAACACGCCTTAACTCACTTAGAGTCTTCAACCTACTTTTTGCCATTGTTGACTCAAACATAAACAGCATGAACAAAGTGAACAAACTGTAATACCAATACTCATCCAAACACCAGAGTCCTACACAGAAGACCTACACACAAGAATATATGTGGCAAAAATGTCAAAAAATAAAGGATCGTAGAAAGATTAAATTTCAAACTAGTCAAAAACAGCACAAGATAAAAATCTAAATTCTTGAATGTGTGTGTGTGTGTGTGAGAGAGAGAGAGAGAAAGAGAGAGAACGTTTAAAGATAAAAACCTGAAATACAAAAAAAGGCTCCATGCAGTGCTCTTTCATTAATTTCTGGAATGTAGGTTGCGGATATTCAAATCTATGAGATCAAAGAACAACACACTCAATGAGTACAAAAAAAAAAAAAAAAAAAAAAATATTCATGAACATAAAAATATTTTATAATGCAATATCCCCAGAATAAAGTTATATGAAACTTAAAAACTATATTAATGTCCAGATAAGCTCGAGGAGAAAGCCAATAACTGTATCATCCCAATGGTTGTATCATCAGCTATATTTTACAATAAGTAAAAAAATCATATTCATAATTGATTTTAGATGTTGAGGATCTTCATAAAATTTGAGTGATTTTGCTTAATTTAAAAAAATCATGATAACATCAAACAACATGAAGCCTTTATTTTAACAAAGTTATACAAACCAATACAGTCTAATACTGCAAAAGATGTCATTCTTTAAAACCCTGGTTAATGAAGTTTAATATTTTCATCCAATGGCTAGAAGCATTCAATTCAACTTTGTTTTAGGACCCTTAATTTAATAAATAAACCATAAGGAGAATTAATATTTATTTCCTTCTCACCAATGTCATTTTCATTAGTATGGCTCAAATCATAATATTAATTCTCACCAATGTCATTTTCATTAGTATGGTTCGAATCATACACATGAATAAAATACCAAAAGCATCGCACGAAGAATTAATACATTGAAGCCAATACAAAAGCATGCAACAACAACCAAAATAAAATAGCCAATTAATAATGTCAATTAAATAACATTTATAAAATTAAATGCTATAAAATATTGTTATATAAGATTAATAAAATCCTGAACAAAATACAAGAATTATCACTATTAGACATACGAATGCATGAAAAGAAAAAAATTTTTAAGAACAACTTACACATTCCGCCCCCACTTTTCAGTAGCAGCTACTACTTTACCCTCAGAGCCATGACCAGTAATTTTAAGATAGTTGCCAAACGTTTCCTTGGTAGGGTAAGGAAGCTTGCAAAATGTCTCCTCCTCTTTTGAATAGATGAAGCGCTGCTTTCTAAAATCAAAGTAAATCTCTTCTCTGTCCCCCAAGGATGAAGAACCTTCCAACTATGGAAGTGAAGGAAAATGTCACCAAAAGAATCAAGGAATTAATAATAAATTGCACAGAAAATCGCCTAAAATATCAAAAACCTCATTATCAATTTTAGTCCAACCATTCAAAAATGCCAATTATATTTCCAACTTTGGGTTATTTAAGTCAATTATAGTCATCCTTAGCATTAGCCCTTAGCATTAGACCTTATTTGGACATTTTATAGTCTAATAAGGATATGAAATGACTTCAAAATAAACATGTCACTTACTATTTTCCAAAAAATAATATGTCATCATTTATTGAATTAGTTATAATTTTACTAAAGTCATTTGCAATATCAGGAAGCCAGGTTACAACCACATATGATTAATGTTGTATCACATAATGTAGATACAACAAATGGCCTACAATTAACGCTAACACCCCAAATTTTGAATCTAATTGGCACAATTTAAAGGTGAAGTCCCATTGTCCTATATGGAATAAAATATCCTGGATGTCTCGAGCCTTACATTAATCTATCTTCACCCTACTACCATAAGCTTGGCCCATGAGGCAACAACCCTAGAACCCAAGAATGTGCAAAGGAAACATCCATGAATAATAAATTTGCTAGCATTGAGAACACTTCTTGTCTATGCAAATAAATGAACAAAGGAAAATGATCCGTGTAACAAATCCCAACTATTTTAATGTTGAAACTCAGCTACACAGGTATATGTTTGTAGATCATACCAGCAAGCTTTTTCATCCATTATATATGTCCTATGAATTCATTAGAAATTTTGGAAGTGACAATAAATTTATAGGGACAAAAAGCATTTCATATGAATCATACATTCCCTCCAAATATCTCATACATAAAGATTTTTACTCCTTTGTTCTCCAATCCAAGTAGCATGGCCAACCAACTTTACAAACGATCATATCAAAACCATCAAATCAGCTAATTCTTTCCAATCACGCACAATGGAAAATTCTTTACTGTCATCCTTAGCTTCATCTCCTTTAACTATGACAGCTAATAAACAACGAGCAATTAAAAAGGCGAACAACTTATCAACAAATCAATAGATATTCCACCATCTCTCTCATTCAAGTAGCTTCATCTACGAGATTTGGTCAAATTATCACACTAAGTAAATTTTCGTTCACCCTTAAATTCACTTCGCAAGTGGACAAGGAAACAAAGATGGGTATTTGACTTGCACGTAATATTCATTCCTATTATAATATCAAAATAACGCATCCCATCTCACACCCAACAAACCATCCAAAGAAAAAAAAAACTTGAATCCAAGTTTCTGAATAGAATTGAATGACAAGCGTACCTGTTTACGAAAATGCAGCGGCACTACTTCTTTGGAACCGGAAAACTTTGACGGAGTTATTTTACAAGCATCTGCAAGGTGAATATCATGAACCTACAAACCAAACAAATCACAGCAAGTAAAACATCAAGAAATCAACAACCAAAAAAATGAAAAATTAGGACCCAATAAATTAAAGGTGATTGAATCAAGCTAACACATTATATATTGAATATAAACAGCCATATATACCTTACTAAACTGAACGAAACATTTGAAATTGACAGACCATGCAGTAAAAAGCCAGACCAGAATGTGAAGAGCCAGAAGGCCACCAAGGACAATGGCAGCATCTGCAATATCAATGCTTGGGACAATAGTAGTAACCCAGAGAACGTATAAAATAGCAAAAGGCCATACATCCAAACGCCATGCCCAATGCTTCTTCCTCAACAAATCCACTCTCTCCACCACTTTCCCTCCAACATGAAAGCTCGACATCTCAATTCTTTAACCCTAAAACCCTAATTCAGATGAAGCCTTGCATATAAAATTAACGAATTAAAAGAAATGTATGGAAATCTGTAGGTATTGAACATAGAAAGAGGAACTAAGACAAAATACTTCACATTAAATCATCATGTATAAAGAGATTGAGACCTTAGATTTGATGTACAGAAAGAGATAACAAAACCTAGATCAATCTGGGCAGTGACTTTTTTGAGTGAACTAGTCTTGTGCATGATATATATTGTAGCTAGGGCTGAGCTAGAGATAGCAACAAGTAAGTTATCCGCAATTTTTAAATATCTGAACACTACCTGTTGTATATATTAACTACCCGAACCCGAATAAAATATATATTTTATTCCCCGAACTCGTCCCAAATCCAATTATTTATACCAGCACTCCTACCTATAGATGGCAACGGGTAAGGTACCCACGAATTTTAAAGTATCCGAATCCGAACCCGTGTAAAATATGAACTATCTGAACCCATCTTAAATAAGAATAAAATATATCTTTCACTGCCCAAATCCTATTACTAATACCCAGATGCTACCTGAAACCGACCAAACCCGTTATTTTATTATATTTTTGCTGGAAAATGGGAAAAAAAATCTAAATGGGTTGGATAACCAAATCCGAACATTTTAAATTCATGTTTAATAAACAACTAAACATAATACTAAATATTAACCAAAGTTTTCATAATTCAAACAAACATAATACATAAAACATTGACAAAAATATTATCATAGCACATGTCAAATAATAACAAATTACATCCCATCAAAACCAAAAATATATTAAATCAGCAAATATTATCACAAATTATGAAATACAAAACTTCTAAAACAACTCATAGAAATACAATCTTGGAACTCCAAAATTCCAAGGCATGATGATAATTCATTCAATACCTTCAAAAATAAATTATAAAAAAACAGAATTTTACACTTTATAAAACAATATATATTATAAAAGCAAAACCACAATGTTAATAAATCATAATTATAAGATTGAACATGGTAAGCTAGGGATAAGTTGTATCTGGATGTAGTCAACAATACAAAATCATAGGGGTTTCAGAGTTCTTGTCCAATTAATTTTCATTTTCGATCAATGTTCACATACACACATCTTGAAAAATAAATAAGAAATTAGAGTCTGCCTGTTAGATTGTAGAGTTATTGGAAAATAAATGAGAAATTAGTGTCTGCAAAAAAAAAAATCTGCTTGATGAATATTCCAAAGCAGCAGCAAATGATTAAACCATTAACCATCCCCCATATATTAAGGAAATAGCTCTAAATAAACATTCAAAATAACTCTAATCAAGTAAAAATGGCTTACTTTAAGTATTATTTTCCTTGTCCTACAATTTTAAGATCCAAATGGAGTAAAAGCCATTGTTACTAAATTGCAGGTTATAATTTTTAAGAACAGCAAATTGTAATTGGAAAAAAAAAAAAAAGAAAAAATAGGAAACAATGAAAGACCGCTAACAGGGAAAGAGGAGAGACATTGAAAATCTCAATTTCAATTGATTTACACAATAAATGAAAATACCTACAATGAACTGAGCTTACACGAGTTGAGTCATGGAACTACAACAATGCATCTTTCCATTTTTCATCATCAAATCCATCAGTTTTCTCGGTAGCCAAACAGAAAAATTTAAGAAACAGAATATAAAAAGCAAAATATCATCTCAAATAAAAGATCAAATACCCATAGCAGTAGAAACTCCGACAATCAAGAAACCAACACAAAGATCCAAAAATACAGATTATTTGTGAGATTATTTCTGGTTAATGAAGATAACTCACCTATGAGGACTGAGAAGCGGTGAGTTTGACGTCCGTCTGTGTAGAAGCGAGACTGACTGACTGAGAGATAGGTTACGATGGCGATGACAGAGGGCTGCCGACCAGACTGAGGACTTGTGGATTCAGAGAAATCTGAAGCTGAAGCAAAAGACTAAAATAAATTTTAGGGGAGAATGAGAAAAAGGTTTAGCTTTATTTGTGAATGGAATGGAGGGTAGGCCAGAGGGCTTCTCAAAACGACGTAGCTTTAAGGTAAAAATTGATTTTAAACAAACAACTTTTTATAATAAAAAACCTTCTAAATCATAAAAAAAATATATATAGTAATATTAATAATGCTTGAGGACTTTAGGTTTATAATATAAAAAGTTTCTAAATTATTTTTTTTTATTAATATAGTTTAACTAATTTTAATTAGTTAAAAATTAAATTCTAAATTATTTTTAATTAAACAAAATAATTAAAAAATATTATATTATATTATAATTTAACATATCATTCATCTATTTATAAGATAGTCTATGAAATAAAAATAATTTAAATATTTAAGAGAGAATTTTAAATGTAACATATGTGCATCAACTTGATCAAGCTAATTGACCTATTTCTCTTGGTTTTTGGATTTTGGTCCAAATATCAATTTTGTAGGTCTATATCTTATTGAAATTTTTGTACTGATTTCATATCATTTAGCATTCCATAGACCAAGATATAGTCTTTTTATCAAAGTTGGACAGGTTGAATATGCATAGCAAAATCTGGGCAGTTTTGGTACTGGCCAGTTTTGGTAACCTAACTTGGGCAAGCAATTTGACTTGGTTAATGGCATTTTTGGACTTTGTGATCTTCATAACAGTTGTAGCCCTATGTCTAAGCTTTCAAATGGTATAAATTTTAGGTCATTTGGACCTGTCTACAGTGAGATATGACTAAATGAATGAATACTGTTCATTTGGTCAAAATTCTGGATTCACAATTTGTCAATCCAAATTAGGCCAGATTTTAGGTTACTTTTTAGGCAGAATTTGAATATGGTTTTTTCATGGAAAATGGTACATTTTAGGTCTAGTTTTACCTCTAATTGGCCTCATACCAATTGGAGCCACACAAATTAGGTTATGGCTCAAAACACACACTGATTTTAATAAATACACAACCTGCCAAGAAAATTACACTTCCAATAAAATTTCTCCATCTCCCAAACTACAATTCTGCATTCATAGCACTTCTACTATCATCTATCAAATCTCAATTTGGTTAATTTCTAGCAGTTTATACAAGTCTTCAATATTTAATACAAAACCCTAATTCAAATGGTCAAAGTCAATAATACACATATGAAATCAATTTGCTAGTACATGTAACTTCAACTACCAACATATAATTCACTTCCATTTATCCATCAACACCATTAATCACTATTTAAATTCATGAAATTATCAATCCCCTAAATTCATCAAGGCTGCCGAATTCATCAATTGCCCAAAGTCTTCAATAATTGTTCAAACCCTAATTCAAATAGTCAACCTCAAACATACACATGCCATTAAATTCCAATACACATAATTACCTTAATCCACATCATAAATCATCACTTACATGCAAGAATTAATCAAACTCCCTTATTACCAAGGCTGTCGAAATTGAGGCTCATTAAACACTCATCAATTTCTTCAAATTCCTCAACATATCAACTCATTTCAACCTTAATTCAAAGTTTAATTAAGAAAGGAAGAGAAAATTGGCACTAACATTCAACCAAGAATTTCTAAACCTAGTGAAAACTTCACCAAATCCTCTTGTTCTTGCTACCTATGATCTACCCAAGGTGTGGAGAAAAACTTTAATGAAGAAAATTTGTGAATTTAGGTTGAAAATGGGAGAGATGTGAAAGCTTGCATGCAACCATCCGTGGAGGTTTTGAAGAAGCCCAATTCGGCCATTATTGAAAGAAGTGAGGAAGATGAGAGTGAGTGGTGAAATCTGTCTTCAAGTGTCCTTTTATACCCCCACTATCTTTAATTTAAACATTATAATATTTAAACTTTAATAATTCTAATTATGCCCCCCTCATTTTTCCTTAATCACATTACATGTATAATTTCATATTTTTATAGGGTTGCAAAATTTATTACTACTCATTTTTAATGGATATTTAGGTCAAAAGTCAACTCTAGGTTCCAAATGACCAAAATGCCCCCTTTCGAGTTATAATCATACTTTTTTGGTAATACCGATTAAATCCTTGATCCGACGATTTCTTTAATTTTCATTTTCATCTGTACCGATTAATTAAATTTTCTTTGATATTCGCAATGTCAATTATACCTCAGTAGACATTTAATTAAGTCTCAAAAATTATTTCTCGGGGTTCCCCTCGGTCCTAGAGTCGTCAACTGTCTACGCAGTGACTTGCCAGTGTGGTCACCCATCGCTACGATTCCGGCTCGTTTAACCTAGTTATATTTCATTTCTTTTATTTTTCTTTAATTTTTCTTGTATTCTCTTATTATGTATTCCATCATTTTATGCCTCCTCACTATCATTTAAGTGTAGTTTCAGATATCCTGATGGTCCGGACAGCCATTGATCACTGAAACAGTAGAACGTACGGACTACCCAAAGTAAGGATGTCACAACTCTTCCCATCTAAAAAGGAATTTCGTCCTCAAAATTCATTGGATTCAAATAACTAAGACTATCTTTATCTCATAATTTTTGTTCACTCTCCCATCATTATTTCCTCTGCCTTTAGTATTTCCTCTCATAAAATTCTCTTATTCATTAGTTCCTTGATTTCTCATGCTAGGATCCTTACTGGTCCTTCAGTCTCTTTTACCAATTCCAATCCTGTTAACTTGCCCTTGTCTAGGTATTCTGCATTTATCTCATACAATACCTTATATCTTGATATCTTCATACTTATTTAATAACTATCACTATACATGAACTGAAGGAACGGAAGCGTGAAAAACACAAGATTATACCATTGAATTCAAAAATTTTCACCTAGGGTCACATGCATCATGCAAGATTTATTTTTATCTATTTGATTTCAATGATAAACAACATATTAAAACTCTTTTAATATGTTTTTGGATCTGTATTTGCCATTTAAGATTTTAAAATTAATCAGATTAATTTTAGAACCCTAGATTAAATCAAGAACGATTACACTAACCTCTTGATGCCTTTGGCGTGTCTGCGCCTTTGAGATTCGTCTTCAGGACACCAAATGTTGTCCCTCTAGCTTGTCCACACCAAGAACACCTATGGCAGCTCTTGAACAGCCTCTAAAGCTTTTTCTATTAATTAGAAATTCAAGTTCTACCTTTTAAGAGATTAGAGATGTAAACAGGACACTAGAAACAATTTCTAGTGTTCTTAATTCAAGAGATTGATGGCTAATCTCTTTGAATTGATGAGAGATGAAGAGAAATAGCTGGAGAGGCTCAAAGTGGCGTGACAAATGAGAGGAGAGGCTGCTGGTTATTTTTTCTTTTCATAACCACACTTAAATAGCTAGGTTAACACATTAAACCCTAGCCACAAGTCACCTTTTGATTAGCTCTAGGTTTAAGTGACCCAATCGCATTGTGCCAAGTGTCAAACCTATATTTAATCTTGATTTTAATCATCTTACATGATTAAAAAAAAACATTTGGCAAGCTTATGTGTAATCCCATGTGTCACCATCTCATGGTGCCACGTGTCACCATCTCATGGTGCCACGTGTCACACTGTGAAATGACCAAAATGCCCCTGTGTCTTAATTTTGAGTTCTTAACCCAAAATAATTATTTTCTTCTTCCAATTAATTTATATCAAATATAAATTAATTAATTAATCTCTATTAATTAATTTCTCATCAATTAAATTCATATTTAAACACTTTAAATATAAATTTAATTTATACTACACATCCAATAATCTAGATTTGGTTTCAAGTCATGCTAGGGACTTTGCAATTTAATTGCAAACTAAACCTATTTAATTAATCAATTAAACTCTTTAATTAATTAATTAAATCATATTTAAATAGGTGATAACTTGTGTATGTGTGTGACTTACTAGGCTCATCACTAATTGGCAATGAGACATGATATCAACTCTTAATATCATCAGAACTCTTTCTTACCATAAATGATTTCTCTAAATCATTTTATACACCTCATAGACCATGGTTAACACCTAGCATAGCATGCCATGGCCACCCAATTAGTAATAAGGTTTACCTTAAATGAACTTAAAATCATATATTACCATGCACTAGAATCTCTCTGTTACAAAATCCCAACTCAAGTTGGAGTCATGGTTTATGTCAAACTCCATTTGCTATGAATATTATGTTCTCTTTTAATTCCAGTTCTTGATTAAAAGATTTTCTCATCAGAAACTCTTTTCTGAATAAATCTATCTGTCCTGGCCAGGAACTTGAAACATCAAGAACAATTAAATGAACATAGGATTTTATCTCTATTTACTTAGAGGAACAGATTCCATCTTGATCAACACCTACCTCTATATATAACTAGTAGGAGCCAACACATGCCCATATACCCATACACAGTACAAGTATGAAAGCAGTATCAAACTCAAACTACCTATATACAAGATAATTGTGCTATCTCAGGTCTAAAGATTATATGCACTGATATGATTTATGACAAAACATTGACAAGAGTAAACTCCATGTGCTTGTCATAAGTGTCAACTAGTTGACCTACTTATCATTTATAAGTGCCTATCATGTTTGTTATATGGCATGAGACTCACCATTCCATCTTATTTATATCTCATATAAATAACTTGGGAACAAACATGAATACAATCTTTCTGGATAAATCATGTCCTTATTATGAAGTATCCTCGATTGTGAACCTATTTATGATACTTTGTGCTAGAAATATTGTCACTCATATTCTTAACAACTTAAGAATAATATTTCTAACAAAATATCAATGGACCTTTTCTATTACACATAAATATATTATGTAAACGGAAAAGTGGAAATGTCTTTTATTAATAAAATTATGTACAAGATACATACTAAATGATATGCTCTAGGGCATACTACTAACAATCTCCCACCAGCACTAGAGCCATTCATTACAATATCTTAGACCTATCTTCTCAAGATGTCGGTCTAACTGAGTCTGTGATATAGGCTTAGTGAATGGATCAGCTGGATTTTTTAGCTGATGTTATTTTTCTGCATGGCTATATCGCCTTGCCCAACTATATATCTGATAATGTGGTAGTGCCTTTCTATGTGTTTGGATTTCTGGTGAGACCTTGGTTCCTTAGCCTGTATGACTGCTCCATTATTGTCACAGTGTAGTGGAACTGCTGACTCAATGGAAGGAACTACTGTAAGTTCATCACGAACTTCTTTATCCAAGCGACTTTCTTTGCGACATCGATGCAAGAATATACTCGACCTCTGTAGTGGAATCTGCGATCGTGCTCGCTTGGAACTCTTCCAACTGACTGCACCTCCATTACAAATGAACATATATCCAGAGGTAGACTTTCTATCATCGATATCTGATTGAAAATCAGAATCAGTATAACCATCCAATTGCAAGTCTCTACCACCATAAATCAAGAATAAATCCTTAGTTCTTCTCAAGTACTTAGGGATATTCTTGTGACTATCGATGTTCCAAACCTGGATTG
Organism: Hevea brasiliensis; assembly: GCF_030052815.1. Lineage (NCBI taxonomy): Eukaryota > Viridiplantae > Streptophyta > Magnoliopsida > Malpighiales > Euphorbiaceae > Hevea > Hevea brasiliensis. Next base: position 25,521,430 of record NC_079510.1, on the reverse strand, counting down.
GATTGATACCTGCTAGTCAAACTAACAGCATATGTGATATCCAGCCTAGTACACAACATTGCATACATTAAACTTCCAATAGCCGAAGCATATGGAATCCTGGCCATCTTATCTCTTTCTTCAGGTGTCTTTGGAGACATCTCTTTAGAAAGATGGATACCATGTCTTACTGGTAACAATCCTCTCTTGGAATCAAGCATGTTAAACCTCTTTAACACCTTTTCCAAGTATAGACTTTGGGATAAACCTATTATTCTTTTCGCTCTATCTCTATAGATGCGAATCCCAAGAATATAGGTTGCCTCCCCTAAGTCTTTCATGGAGAATGTATTTGACAACCATACCTTTATAGTTGTCAACATACCTGTGTCATTACCTATCAACAGTATGTCATCCACATATAAGACAAGGAAAGTGATAGCTCTGTCACTAACCTTCTTATATACACATGGCTCATCCTCATTTTTGATAAAACCAAAGGATTTAATGGCTTCATCAAAACAGATGTTCCAACTCCTCGAAGCTTGTTTCAACCCATAAATGGATCGCTTTAGCTTGCATACCTTGGAACCATCTTGGGATTCAAATCCCCTAGGTTGTTCCATGAAAATGTTATCTTTAATGTATCCATTAAGAAAAGCTGTTTTGACATCCATCTGCCAAATCTCATAATCATAGTATGCAGCTATTGCTAATAAAATCCTATTTGATTTAAGCATGGCAACAGGCGAGAAAGTCTCCTCATAGTCTATTCCTTGCCTTTGGCGAAACCCTTTCGCTACTAGCCTTGCCTTATAGGTCTCTACCTTTCCATCAGAACCAATTTTCTTCTTGAAAACCCATTTGTTCCCTATAAGTACAATACCTTCAGGTGGGTCAACAAGATCCCAAACTTGATTCTTATACATGGAATCAATCTCGGATTTCATAGCATCAATCCATTTTGAAGAGTCTATATCTGATATAGCTTCTTCATAGGTAAGTGGATCATCTCCATAATCTACTTCTTCATGAGTAGACAACTCTTGTTTTTCTTCATGAAGAAAACCATATCTCACTGGTGGGTGAGATACCCTGGTTGTTCTACGAGGAATAGCTATAGATGTTTCATCAATGGGTATTGGTTGACTAGATGGATCTATATCCATCTGATCTGTTGGTTGGTCAGAATTCTCCAATTCTAACTCTATTTGCCTTCCTTTGCCTCCTTCTTGAACAAATTGTTGTTCAAGAAATGTGGCATCTCTACTTATCACAACCTTTTGTGAAGTGGGCAAATAAAAATAATATCCAAAATTATCTTTTGGATATCCAACAAATCGATATTTTTCTGATCTGGTCTCCAATTTATCAGTGTTCAGTTTTTTGATATAAGCTGGACAACCCCAAATCTTAACATGCTTAAGACTTGGTTTTCTTCCATGCCATATCTCATAAGGTGTGGAAGAAACTGATTTTGATGGAATCCTATTCAGAATATACAAAGCTGATTCTAATGCAAATCCCCAAAAGAAGATTGGCATATCAGTATAGCTCATCATACTACGTACCATATCCAATAGGGTACGATTTCTCCTTTCTGAAACACTATTCAACTGTGGCGTTCCTGGAGGAGTCAGCTAAGAAACAATGCCATGCTCTCTCAAGTATTCATCAAATTCAGTACTCAAATATTCACCTCCACGATCTGATCGAAGAGCTTTAATAATCTTTCCTGTTTGATTTTCTACTTCAGATTTAAATTCTTTGAACTTTTCAAAAGATTCATGTTTGTATTTCATCAAATACAAATACCCAAACCTTGATTTATCATCAGTAAAGGTAATAAAATAATGAAACCCCCTCTAGCCATTTCTTTAAATGGACCACATACATCACTATGTATTAGCTCCAAAATATTTTCACTCTTAGCCTGTCCAACAAAGGGTGATCTAGTCGTTTTGCCACGAAGGCAAGATTCACAAGTTGGAGTAGGCTCAGAGCCCAATGAGGATAGAATCCCCATTTTCTCCAATTTTGCAATCCTATCTTCTGCAACATGACATAACCTTAAGTGCCAAATATATTTTGAACTTGAGTTGGTTTTCACCACGGCATTGCATTCATTTAGATTGCTATACTCTGGCCAGTGGAAACACTTTCTTACTGGCAATGGAAACACTTTCCTATTGGCAATGGAAACACATTCCTGTTGGCAGTGGAAACACTTTCCTTTGCCTTCATCAGCTTTAGTCTTCCTTTTCTGTTTAGCTATTTTCTTAGAAGGACTAGGAATCTGAGGTTTCTTTTTCTTATTGCCCTTCTTCTTGTTGGACTTTCCAGCAGAAGAAGATGCAACCAAAGCTACCTCTTTTCCTTTATTGCCTAGCATATTCTTTTGGGCAATAACCAGCATGTTAAGTAAACCAGCTAAGGTGCATTCCTGTTGAGTCATATGGAAATTTGTCACAAAATTCCCGAAAGACTTAGGAAGGGACTGAAGGATCAAATCCGTTTGTAGTTGGAAATCCATGTTGAAGTCAAGATGTTCCAACTGCTCAATCAGCCGAATCATCTTGTGGACATGATCCCCAACATTCTGTCCCTCAGACATCCTCATACGGAATAGCTGTCTAGATATCTCATACCTAGCATACCTGCTGTGCTCACCATACAACTCTTGTAGGTGAAGGAGGATCTCACTCGCACTCTGCATGTTCTCATGTTGCTTCTGTAACTCATTACTCATGGAAGCAAGCATGTAACACTTAGCTCTCATATCATGCTCCTTCCACTTGTCCAAAGTTTTATGTACCTCTTGTGTGGCCTCTGGAGGTAAGGGACCAGGAACATTTGAATCTAGAACATATCCTATATGTTCAAGGTTCAGGACAAGTTTCAAATTTCTTAGCCAATCAGACAGATTAGGTCCTGTCAACCTGTTGTGATCAAGTATGCTTGCAAGGATATTGGATGGTGGTGGTTGTTTTGTGCTCATTTTTATCAGAAAATTAACTGCAGAAAATAACCAGATTAATTAGTAAATGTATCATGTAATTAACCAAAATGATTATGGTCTTTTAATCAAATTGGTCTTCCCACTAACTTAGCGAATCCTACACTTCCAGAGTAGAAAACAGAAATCCTAGTTGGATGGATTTCTAGTGGGTGATTGAATTCTTATAATTCTATTGATCATCCTCAGGTACATCCATTATTGGAATTACAATAAACTATAAGTGAGCAACTCCTTGCCCATCACATCTCATGTGAGGTTCAATCCTTTACCTAGCTCCTAATGCTCAAAATCTCAGATACATCCATTATTGACTTATCTTGCATTAGTTAAGTTGATCCCATTGAGTCAGTAATTATGCAAATAATTTTAATGTCCTCAGGTACATCCAATATTGGCCACCAAACCATTTACATATTTACAACATCTCATGCTTAACAATTATTCTTAAGAAAATCTCTTAAATTAATTGCATCTCATGCAACTATTTAAAATTTCTTAAAATAATTGCCCCAATGGAGGGCTTATGTTATAATTACTTTAATTATAGCATTTCCAACTTAATCATTTGTTTGGAAGATTTTATAGCCATCCTTATTACTATTAAGGTCTCACTTTGCACATTATCCATTTAGCATGCATATATCATATAATTGCATACATTCCCATACATCTCATGCATTCATGGATAAGCAGTAAATATGGTATGATCATGGACTTTCTAAGGGATTCAATTCTGAGCCACCAAGAATTGATTCATGGCATTCCTAGGTGTATTTCATTCATTCATTTTACAAGAGTTGCTGAAGGAGTACATAATCAACATTTGATCTTGAATTCCTCCCACTGGTCCCACCAATGCTCTTGACCTTCTTGAACTTCTTGCAATCCAATATTACATAGTAATCCTTGGCATACCAAGGCGAATTTACAAGAACTTAAATAAATGAAATTACAACCCAAAAATTATTACAAACTTAATAATACATGCCCAAAATAAATTAAAATAAATAAATTAATTTACAAACCCAAAGAAACATAAAAGAAATAAATCCAATCACATTGGCCTTTTATAGTCCATGATCATCTATCATGCATATCACTATTTAACAATTAAATAAAACATACATACTTAAATTAAATTGAATATCTCATATTCAACTTAAAAATCCAGATTTGAATATGATTCAAATAAATTTAAAAATTCAGATTTGAATCTCATTCAAACAAATTTAAAAATTCAGATTTGAATCACATTCAAACAACTTTAAAAATTCAGATTTGAATCACATTCAAACATTTTTTAAAAAATCAGATTTGAATCACATTCAAACATTCTTTAAAAAATTAGATCTGAATTTTATTCAATCAATTTTAAAAAATCAGATTTAAATATGATTCAAACAACTTTAAAAATTCAGATTTGAATCACATTCAAACAACTTTTAAAATTCAGATTTGAATCACATTCAAACAATTTTTAAAATTCTGATTTGAATCATAATTTAATTGTGTGATTAAAATTACTAATTAAACACTTTAATTAGTCAAAGAATAGGTCTTAGATCATACAACAATTGCAGAATTAAAAGCCAAACCTTGAACCACCCATGGTAGCCAAACCATGCGCACCATTGATGGTGTTTTTAAAAATATGCCGCCACCTTGCTTTGCAACTAGCAATGATCTTTTGATCTCATGATCAAACACACAATTAAATCATATAATCAACAATCTAAATGGCAAATATAGTGGCTCTAATACCAAATTGAAGGAACGAAAGCGTGAAAAACACAAGATTATACCATTGAATTCAAAAATTTTCACCTAGGGTCACATGCATCATGCAAGATTTATTTTTATCTATTTGATTTCAATGATAAACAACATATTAAAACTCTTTTAATATGTTTTTGGATCTGTATTTGCCATTTAAGATTTTAAAATTAATCAGATTAATTTTAGAACCCTAGATTAAATCAAGAACGATTTCACTAACCTCTTGATGCCTTTGCGTGTCTGCGCCTTTGAGATTCGTCTTCAGGACACCAAATGTTGTCCCTCTAGCTTGTCCACACCAAGAACACCTATGGCAGCCCTTGAACAGCCTCTAAAGCTTTTTCTATTAATTAGAAATTCAAGTTCTACCTTTTAAGAGATTAGAGATGTAAACAGGACACTAGAAACAATTTCTAGTGTTCTTAATTCAAGAGATTGATGGCTAATCTCTTTGAATTGATGAGAGATAAAGAGAAATAGCTGGAGAGGCTCAAAGTGGCGTGACAAATGAGAGGAGAGGCTGCTGGTTATTTTTTCTTTTCATAACCTCACTTAAATAGCTAGGTTAACATATTAAACCCTAGCCACATGTCACCTTTTGATTAGCTCTAGGTTTAAGTGACCCAATCACATTGTGCCAAGTGTCAAACCTATATTTAATCTTGATTTTAATCATCTTACATGATTAAAAAAAAACATTTGGCAAGCTTATGTGTAATCCCATGTGTCACCATCTCATGGTGCCACGTGTCACACTGTGAAATGACCAAAATGCCCCTGTGTCTTAATTTTGAGTTCTTAACCCAAAATAATTATTTTCTTCTTCTAATTAATTTATATCAAATATAAATTAATTAATTAATCTCTATTAATTAATTTCTCATCAATTAAATTCATATTTAAACACTTTAAATATAAATTTAATTTATACTACACATCCAATAATCTAGATTTGGTTTCAAGTCATGCTAGGGACTTTGCAATTTAATTGCAAACTAAACCTATTTAATTAATCAATTAAACTCTTTAATTAATTAATTAAATCATATTTAAATAGGTGATAACTTGTGTATGTGTGTGACTTACTAGGCTCATCACTAATTGGCAATGAGATATGATATCAACTCTTAATATCATCAGAACTCTTTCTTACCATAAATGATTTCTCTAAATCATTTTATGCACCTCATAGACCATGGTTAACACCTAGCATAGCATGCCATGGCCACCCAATAAGTAATAAGGTTTACCTTAAATGAACCTAAAATCATATGTTACCATGCACTAGAATCTCTCTGTTACAAAATCCCAACTCAAGTTGGAGTCATGGTTTATGTCAAACTCCATTTGCTATGAATATTATGTTCTCTTTTAATTCCAGTTCTTGATTAAAAGATTTTCTCATCAGAAACTCTTTTCTGAATAAATCTATCTGTCCTGGCCAGGAACTTGAAACATCAAGAACAATTAAATGAACATAGGATTTTATCTCTATTTACTTAGAGGAACAGATTCCATCTTGATCAACACCTACCTCCATATATAACTAGTAGGAGCCAACACATGCCCATATACCCATACACAGTACAAGTATGAAAGCAGTATCAAACTCAAACTACTTATATACAAGATAACTGTGCTATCTCAGGTCTAAAGATTATATGCACTGATATGATTTATGACAAAACATTGACAAGAGTAAACTCCATGTGCTTATCATAAGTGTCACTGGTTCGGCCTACTTATCATTTATAAGTGCCTATCATGTTTGTTATATGGCATGAGACTCACCATTCCATCTTATTTATATCTCATATAAATAACTTGGGAACAAACATGAATACAATCTTTCTGGATAAGTCATGTCCTTATTATGAAGTATCCTCGATTGTGAACCTATTTATGATACTTTGTGCTAGAAATATTGTCACTCATATTCTTAACAACTTAAGAATAATATTTCTAACAAAATATCAATGGACCTTTTCTATTACACATAAATATATTATGTAAACGGAAAAGTGGAAATGTCTTTTATTAATAAAATTATGTACAAGATACATACTAAATGATATGCTCTAGGGCATACTACTAACATGAACTTCATCAATGGAAGGTATCTATTCTTGCTCCCTCTGAGAGCAGCATTACAACTTCTAAATATATTCTCAAATACCTAAACCATTCCTTCCTGTCTAAAATATCAAAATCACTATAAGACCCCATATCGAGGACTGGATAGCTTCACCTTCAAGGTGCTCTTTCTAATTTATAACTATACTGAAACCTCTAAGCTTATAGCAATTCCTGTGGTAATGGTAGTTCAAGTTAGTGTATCCGAGTCACTGACTCTAGCTACCTTACACTTGTGACCTTTCGATATGCTAGTTCTAAAGTTTTAAATTTCTAACTAGAATTTCCACATTTATTTGCCGTAATAATACTCTATTTCTGGCGTAACTGTACCCAAGCAAAGACCACTTACAAACATCCTCATCTTAGGGTACCATGAGGAAACACGTAGCTCTACACAATAATTTTGTGTCGGTACTATAATCTGTAGCTTACAGTATAAACATCAGGAACATTACATAGTCACTATGAGATTTTTCAAAGATCTTATCCTTCTCGACTTCACTTCTCAAAGCTGACTTAACTTTTACTATTCCACTCAACTTAACATTCTTGAGTGGCTTTCACTCCACTATGGTTACTATCTTCTTAAAACCCACTCTAATCCTATATCTTCTTAAAATCCACTCTAATCCTATCATATTGTGGTCTAAATGGTTAATAACTAAAATATCTTATTTAGATTTATCCATTTGAACTCCTTTCTTTACATATAATGTAGTACATATATAATAATGCATAGGTCTCTAATATCATAAAGAATAAATGCTTTACCTCAAATTCACATTTGGAGCATTTTACTCCTCTCTGGCCTGAGTAGCCTTTGCAAGTGATGTTACTCTTGCATCTGGTCTTTCCACAGTCTCAAATGTAGGCTTCACAGCACTCCCAGTTGCCTCGAATCCCTCCAAACTACTATCACTCTGTGCAGTAGAAGGTAATTTCTCTATTTGTGTCCGTGGTAAGTTCCTCTTATGACAATCTTTCAGACGATGGTCCATGGCCTCACATCCACAACAAGCTCCAGTCAACCCCCTACATTCACCTTTATGCCACTTTTTACAATGGCCATATTTTCTTAGGGTAGAACTTTTCATTGTTAGTCCCGATGTGCTCACTACTGCTGTCTCTGGTTGACGCCTTCTAGATATGGGTCTAGGCCTTTGTCTCTTACTCTGATCAGATGTCTGACTTAAGGGTTCTCTAGGCCTCTTGTTACTGGATTGTCCAAATATCCTCTTTTGCTAATCGCCATTCCTATTCTATTCCTTTTTATGAGCATAGCTAACATATTCCTTTCTAAATTCTATCAGAAAGAAATCCTAAGTCACCTTGGCTGGCAGCACTACCTTAGTTATAGCATCCCACCATCGATAGACAACTTCTTGTAGCAGTGAAATTGCACACTCTAAACTTTGTTCTGGTGTGCAATGTAATTGCTATAGGACTCTTTCAATCCTTTCTAACTAATATGCAACAGCTATAGAGTCATCTTCTTTCTTATCCTTGAAATCTACAGCCCCACACTTTCAGATTCTTCCCAAAGGTGACTTCTGCTGAGGCTGTGGTGGTGGAATTACCCCAGTCATCTGTTGAAAAAACACGATCATTTGCTCAAACAAGGCCTATTGGGCTTATGCAGGCACCTCTTGCACTAACGGAGTAGGTTCTCCCATATCTCTAACATCACTGCCAGTTGGGGGATGACTTACTATTTCTTCCTCTATTGCCTTTTGGGACTCCGAGTCCATATCTTAACCTAGAATAACAAAAAATTAACAGATCTGCATTAATGTCACCTCGACTTTTATGAATGCAATGCATGTTATGCACACTATTTCTTTCTACCTATCTATGCCTAGGAACGCCTAAACTGTACTCTGATACCACTAAATGTAATACCCCTCACCCGTCTACAGTGTAGCAGAGCAAGGTATGCCACACATTGTGCCGGAGCACCTTATCTTATCCTATTTCACTTTAGTTCTTGATTTATTTATTCAAAAATCTTTAAGTAAGGTTTAGGCCATTTTTGCTGTTTATTAAAATCTGATTTAATTTGAAATTCCAAAAATTTTACCAAAAATCCGGCAGAGCGCCTGCTAAAAATAGGAAAAATGCAGTTCTTCTAACCTGTAAAAGAACAATTCTCATATATTTTTACAACTCAATCTCAATAGTCTCAACATAATTCTCAAAGTTTCAAAACTCGATTTCATATATTCATAATATTCTCAGCTCAATTTCATTCAGGTTCATCATGATCAAATAATTTCAAATGTCATCTCACATTCAATTCCATACATTTTCATGTTGCTCAACTCATATATCAGAATTCTTAAATTTCATTAATTTTCATAATTTGCAAACTAATTACATAAGTTCATCATGTACATGATATACAAATTAATTTCAATTTCCTAATTTACATTACAACAAAAGAAATAATTATAATGCACAAAATATATAATATGATTAATGTGAGCCCTATCTAACGCATTGCTGAGGAGGTGACAACCTTGAATACTTCTGACACTTCTCCAGATCTGAACTTCAAAAATCCCAGTTAAATGTTCACTGGGTTTTATCTTTAGTACCTGTGCGAGAAAACAAATCCATCGCACTAAGTATTGCTACTTAGTGGTGCAATAATATAACAAAGAAGTAATATACAAATAAAGGCAGAAATAAAACATAATTCAGATAATTAAGATTTATAATTAATTTAATTTCATTTGAAATTTCTAATACTAACTATCCTTTATCCTGCTATGTTCTTCTTGGAAGTGCTTAGTTCATAACTTTACGGTAATGATGTACAATATAAAAAATAATCTAAATATTAAGTCTATGCTTATATTTTTATGTAAGTCACATTTGAAATGTTTATTTAAGTTATAATTATTCTGCTAATCTTTTTATCACTTCCTCAATACTTTCTAGGTTGTCTTAGAACATTTCATAATACTTAAAATTTTTAGAACTAATCTAGTTCATTTCAAATCCTTTTAATAATCAAATTCGTAGAGTTAATCTAATTTCTTTCAGGTCTTCTTACTCATTTATTTAATTTCTAATATTTTTAATTGCTAATATTCTTAATTTATTTCAATAAATTTCACTTCCCAAGTAACCTATGACAGGCTGACAAAACTGGATAAGCGGGTCCTCGGCACTAGACACCACAGTGTCTCGGGCCGTCATACCATAGGACGTATAAGCTCAGAACATCAACCACGTATGTAATCAGTATGGCTAAAAAGCCATGATAATAGATAAATAGATAATCAGGCATACAAGTCAGAAATGTGGGCATAAAGCCATAAATACAGACATAAAACCTTAAATACAGGCATAAAGCCTTACGCAGTACTGCTCAAATAATACCCTATTGGCATGCCAATCTATCCAATCTGACACACATGTCTAGGCAAAACATGGGTACATAAGTACCATTAGCAATTTAGGTTTTGGTAGTTACTATTCACCTTACTAGTCAAATATAAATATTGACTTTTTCATGTCTTGTAGTGTTAGTAGTATGCCCTAGAGCATATCATTTAATATGTATCTTGTACATGTTTTATTAATAAAAGGCATTTTCACTTTTCTGTTTATATAATATATTTATGTGTAATAAAAAAGGTCCATTGATATTTTGTTAGAAATTTTATTCTTAAGTTGTTATGAATATGAGTGATAGTATTTCTAGCACAAAGTATTATAAATTGGTTCACAATCGAGGACACTTCACAATAAGGACATGACTTATCCAGAATGATTATAATCATGTTTGTTCCCAAGTTATTTATATGAGATGTAAATAAGATGGAATGGTGAGTCTTATGCCATATAACAAACATGATAGGCACTTATACATGATAAGTAGGCCAAACCAGTGACATTTATGACAAGCACGTGGAGTTTACTCTTGTCAATGCATTGTCATAAATTATATCAGTGCATATAATTTTTAGACCTGAGATAGCACAGTTATCTTGTATATAGGTGGTTTGAGTTTGATACTGCTTTCATATTGGTGCTGTGTATGAGTATATGGATATGTGTTAGCTCGTACTAGTTATATATGGAGGTAGGCGTTGATCAAGATGGAATCTGTTACCCTAAGTAAATAGGGATAAAATCCTATGTTCATTTAATTGTTCTTGATGTTTCAAGTTCCTGACCAGGACAGATAGATTTAATCAGAAAAGAGTTTCTAATGAGAAAATCTTGTTAATGAAGAATTGGAATTCAAAGAAAACATAATATTCATAGCAAAAGGAGTTTGACATAAACCATGACTCCAGCTCGAATTGGAATTTTGTAACAGAGAGATTCTAGTGTATGGTAACATATGATTAAAGGTTCATTTAAGGTATTCCTTATTACTAATTGGGTGGCCATGTCATGCTATGCTAGGTGTTAACCATGGTTTATGAGATGCATAAAATGATTTAGAGAAATCATTTATGGTAAGAAAGAGTTCTGATGATATTAAAAGTTAATATCATATCTCATTGCCAATTAGTGATGAGCCTAGTGAGTCACACACATACACAAGTAATAACCAAGTTAAATGTGATTTAATTAATTAGTTAAAGAGTTTAATTGGTTAATTAAATAGGTTTGGTTTGCAATAAGACTGCAAAGTCCTTAGCATGACTTGAAACTAAATCTAGGTTATTGGATGTATAGTATAAGTTAAATTTATATTTAAAGTGTTTAAATATGAATTTAATTATGAAAAATTAATTAATAGAGATTAATTAATTAATTTATATTTGATATAAATTTATTAGAAGAGGAGAAAATAATTATTTTGAGTTGAGAACTCAAAATTACAACACAAGGGTAATTTGGTCATTTCACAGGGTGACATGTGGCACCATGAGATGGTAACACATGGCACTATATAAGCTTGCCATTTGTCTTGCAATCATGCATGATGATCAAAGTCAAGATTAAACCTAGCTTTGACACTTGGCTTAATGTGATTAGGTCAATTAAAATTAAGGTGCAATCAGAAGATGACATGTGGCAAGGATTTTAAGTAATGACCTAATTATATAATATGATGTTATGAAAGAATAATATAACATTCTGATTTTTATCAAAGAGGTGCCGCCACCCTTGAAGATTTCATCCTCTATTCTTTTTCATCTCTCATCAATTAAAAGAGAACTGCCCATATTCTCTTGAATTAAAATTGCTAGAAATTGTTTCTAGTGTCCTATATACATCTACAACCTCTCTAAAGGAAAATCCCTAATTTCTAATTGGTTGGCAAGGCTTTAGAAGCTGTTCAAGGGGCTGCCATTGGTGATCTTGGTTTGGACAAGCTAGAGGGACAACATCTGAGGTCCTAGGTGCTTCACAAAGGTACCAAACACATCTACAGTGCATCAAAAGGTTAGTGCACATGTTCTTGAATTAATCTAGGGTTCTAATGAATTAATTTGTTAATTCTAAAATCTTAAATAGCAAATGTAGATCCTAATACATATTAAAAGTGTTTTAATATACAATTGAACATTGAAATCAATAGGTAAATAATGAATCTTGCATGATGCATGAGACCCTAGAAGAAAATTATTGAATTCAATGTTCTAATCTAATAATTTTCATGCTTCCACTCCTTCAATTGGTATCAGAGCCACTATATTTGCCATTTAGATTGTTTAATATATGATTTAACTGTGTGATTTGATCATAAGATGATTGATTCATTGCTGGTTGCATTGCATCAAAAGGTGGCGGCATGTTTTTGTGCACATATGGTGTGCATGGTTTTAGCACCTCCATGGTGCGCATTGTGTTTGGGTTTTGAATGTGCAATCATTGTATGATCTAAAGCTCATCCTATGAGTAATTAAAATGTTTAATTAGGAGTTTTAATTCCACAATTAAATTTTGATTCAAATATGAATTTTTAAATTTGTTTGAATGTGATTCAAATCTGAATTTTTAAATTTGTTTGAATGAGATTCAAATCTGAATTTTTAAGTTGAATATGAGATATTCAATTTAATCTTAGTATGTATGTTTTATTTAATTGTTAAATGGTGATATGCATGATGGATGATCATGGACAATAAAAGAACAATGTGATTGGATTTATTTCTTTTATGTTTCTTTGGGTTGTAAATTAATTAATTTATTTTAGTAGCATGTATTATAAAGGTTGTAATATTTTTGAGTTGTAATTTCATTTATTTGGTTCTTGTAAATTCGCCTTGGTATGCCAAGGATTACTATGTAATTGGATTGCAAGAAGATCAAGGAGGTCAAGAGCATTGGTGGGATCAGTGGGAGGAATTCAAGATCAAGCATTGATTATGTACTCTTTCAGCAACTCTTGTAATATGAATGAATGAAATGCACCTAGGAATGCCCTGATTCAATTCTTGGTGACTCAGAATTGAATCCTCTAGAAAGTCCATTATCATACCATATTTATATTGTTTATCCATGTATGCATGAGATGTATGGGAATGTATGCAAGTATATGATATATGCATGCTAATTGGATAATGTGCAAAGTGAAACCATAATAGTAATTAGGCCAACCACAAAATCTTTTAAACAAATGATTAAGTTGAAAATGGTATAATTAAAAGTAATTATATCATGGGCCCTCCATTGAGGCAATTATTTTAAGAAATTTTAAATACTTGCATATGATGTAATTAATTTTAAGAGATTTTCCTAAGAATAATTGTTAAGCATGAGATGTTGTAAATATGTAAATGGTTTGGTGGCCAATAATGGATGTGCCTGAGGACATTAAAATTATTTGCATATTTACTGGCTCAATGGGATCAACTTAAATAATGCAATATAAGTCAATAATGGATGTGCATGAGATTTTGAGCATTAGGGGCTAGGTAAATGATTGAACCTCACATGAGATGTGATGGGCAAGGAGTTGCTCACTTATAGTTTATTGTAATTCCAATAATGGATGTGCCTAAGGATGATCAATAAGACTATAAGAATTCAATCACCCACTAGAAATCCATCCAACTAGGATTTCTGTTTTCTACTTTGGAAGTGTAGGATTCGCTAAGTTAGTGGGAGGACCAATTTGATTAAAAGACCATAATCATTTTGGTTAAATACATGATACATTTACTAATTAATCTAGTTATTTTCTACAGTTAATTTTCTGATAATAATGAGCACACCACAACCACCACCATTCAATATCCTTGTGAGCATACTTGATCACAATAGGTTGACAGGACCTAATCTTTCTAATTGGCTAAGAAATTTGAAACTTGTCCTGAACCTTGAACATATAGGATATGTTCTAGACTCACAGGTTCCTGGTCCCTTACCTCCAGAGGCCACTCAAGAGGAACATGAAACTTTGGACAAGTGGAAGGAGCATGATATGAGAGCCAAGTGTTACATGCTTGTTTCTATGAGTAATGAGTTATAGAAGCAACATGAGAACACGCAATATGCAAGTGAGATCCTCCTTCACCTATAAAAGTTGTATGGTGAACATAACAGGAATGCCAGGTATGAGATATCTAGGCAGCTATTTCGCATACGGATGTCTGAGGGACAAAATGTTGGGGATCATATCCACAAGATGATTCAACTTATTGAGTAGCTGGAACATCTTGACTTTAACATGGATTTTCAACTGCAGACGGATTTGATCCTTCAGTCCCTTCCTGAGTCATTTGGGAATTTTGTGACAAATTTCCATATGATTAAGTAGGAATACACCTTGGCTGGTCTACTTAATATGCTGGTTATTGCCCAAAAGAATATGCCGAGCAATAAAGGAAAAGAGGTAGCTTTGATTGCATCTTCTTCTACTGGAAAGTCCAATAAGAAGAAGGGCAATAAGAAAAAGAAATCTCAAATTCCTGGTCCTTCCAAGAAGATAGCTAAATAGAAAGGGAAGACCAAAGCTGATGGAGGCAAAGAAAAGTGTTTCCACTACTAGAAAGATGGGCACTGGAAAAGGAACTGCCCAGAGTATCTTACTTCTCTGAAGGATAAGAAGGATACACCTTCAGAAGGTATGTCTATATCTTGTTATTTAGATGTTGACGATGCTCATAATTCATCTACAGCTTGGGTTTTAGATACTGGTGCCAGTTCTCACATTTCTTATGATATGCAAGAACTAGCAAACAGTAGCAATTTGCGTTCTCGAGATATTAGACTCAGGATTGGCGATGGCTCAACTATTGAAGCTTTAGCCATAGGATATAAATCTGTTTACATGTCTGGATATGTTTTATGTTTGAATAATATTTTATATATACCTGATGCTTTTAAGAACATCATTTTTATATCTAGTTTGACTAGAAATGGTTATGAATTTCAGTTCACAGATAATGTTTACAATATTTATTTTGGAAATAAATATGTTGGCTCGGGTTATATGCATGATGGTCTTTATTATTTGGATAATAATGACAAACAAAAACTGAATGCAAGTGATCTAAATGAATGCAATGCCACGGTGAAAATCAACTCAAGTTCAAAATATATTTGACACTTAAGATTAGGTCGTGTTGCAGAAGATAGGATTGAAAAACTGGAGAGAATGAGGATTCTATCCTCATCGGGTTTTGAACCTACTCCAACTTGTGAATCCTGCCTTCAGGGAAAAATGACCAGATCACCCTTTATTGGACAAGGGCTAAGAGCTGAAAATATTTTGGAGCTAATAGATAGTGATGTATGTGGCCTATTTAGAGAAATGGCAAGAAGCGGTTTTCATTATTTTATTACCTTTACTGATGATAAATCAAGGTTTGGGTATTTGTATTTGATGAAATACAAACATGAATCCTTTGAAAGTTTAAAGAATTTAAATCTGAAGTAGAAAATCAAACAGGAAAAAGTATTAAAGCTCTTCAATCAGATCGTGGAGGTGAATACTTAACTACTGAATTTGATGAATACTTGAAAAAGCATGGCATTATTTCCCAGCTGACTCCTCCAGGAACACCACAGCTGAATGATGTATCTGAAAAGAGAAATCGTACCCTATTGGATATGGTATGTAGTATGATGAGTTATACTGATATGCCAATCTCCTTTTGGGGATTTGCATTAGAATCAGCTTTGCATATTTTGAATAGGATTCCATCAAAATAAGTATCTTCCACACCTTATGAGATATGGCATGGAAGAAAACCAAGTCTTAAGCATGTTAAGATTTGGGGTTGTCCAGCTTATATCAAAAAGCTGAACACTGATAAATTGAAAACCAGATCAGAAAATGGTCAATTTGTTGGATATCCAAAAGAGAGGTTTGGATATTATTTTTATTTGCCTACATCATAAAAGGTTGTGGTAAGTAGAGATGCCACATTTCTTGAACAATAGTTTGTTCAAGAAGGAGGCAAAGGAAGGCAAATAGAGTTATAATTGAAGAATTTTGACTAACCAACAGATCAGATGGATATAGATCCATCTAGTCAACCTACACCTATTGATGAAACATCTACATCTGTTCCTCACAGATTAATCAGGATATCTCACCCACCAGTGAGATATGGTTTCCTTCATGAAGAAGAACAAGAGTTGTCTACTCATGAAGAAGTAGATCATGGAGATGATCCACTTACCTATGAAGAAGCTATATCAGATATAGATTCTTCAAAATGGATTGATGCTATGAAATCCGAGATTGATTCCTTGTGTAAGAATCAAGTTTGGGATCTTGTTGACCCACTTGAAGGTATTGTACCTATAGGGAACAAATGGGTTTTCAAGAAGAAAATTAGTTCTGATGGAAAGATAGAGACCTATAAAGCAAGGCTAGTAGCGAAAGGGTTTCGCCAAAGGCAAGGAATCGACTATGAGGAGACTTTCTCGCCTGTTGCCATGCTTAAATCAATTAGGATTCTATTAGCAATTGCTGCATACTATGATTATGAGATTTAGCAGATGGATGTCAAAATAGCTTTTCTCAATGGATACATTGAAGAAAACATTTTCATGGAACAACCTAGGGGTTTTGAATCCCAAGATGGTTCCAAAGTATGCAAGCTAAAGTGATCCATTTATGGGTTGAAACAAGCTTCGAGGAGTTGGAACATCCATTTTGATGAAGCCATTAAGTCATTTGGTTTTATTAAAAATGAGGATGAACCATGTGTATATAAGAAGGTTAGTGATAGTGTTGTCACTTTCCTTGTCTTATATGTAGATGAAATTTTATTGATGGGTAATGACACAGGTATGTTGACAGCTGTAAAGGTATGGTTGTCAAATACATTCTCAATGAAAGACTTAGGGGAGGCAACCTATATTCTTGGGATTTGCATCTATAGAGATAGAGCGAAAAGAATAATTGGTTTATCCCAAAGTTTATACTTAGAAAAGGTGTTAAAGAGGTTTAACATGCTTAATTCCAAGAGAGGATTGTTACCAGTGAGACATGGTATCCACCTTTCTAAAGAGATGTCTCCAAAGACACTTGAAGAAAGAGATAAAATGGCCAGGATTCCATATGCTTCGGCTATTGGAAGTTTGATGTTTGCAATGTTGTGTACTAGGCCAGATATAGCATATCCTGTTAGTTTGAGTAGCAGGTATCAATCCAATCTAGGTTTGGAACACTGGATAGCTGTCAAGAATATCCTTAAGTACTTGAGAAGAACTAAGGATTTATTCTTGATATATGAAGGTGATGACTTGCAATTGGATGGTTATACTGATTCTGATTTCCAATCAGATATCGATGATAAAAAGTCTACCTCTGGGTATGTGTTCATTAGTAATGGAGGTGCAGTCAGTTGGAAGATTTTCAAACAGAGTACGACTGCAGATTCCACTACTGAGGCTGAGTATATTGCTGCATCAGATGCTGCAAATGAAGCTGTTTGGATAAAAAAGTTCGTGACAGAACTTGCAGTAGTTCCTTCCATTGAGTCAGCAATTCCACTCCACTGTGACAACAATGGAGCAGTCATACAGGCTAAGGAACCCCGGTCTCACTAGAAATCCAAATACATAGAAAGGCGCTACCACATTATCAGAGAGATAATTGGGCAAGGCGATGTAGCCACGCAGAAAATAGTATCAGCTGAAAATCTAGCTGATCCATTTACTAAGCCTATGTCACAAGCTCAGTTAAACCGACATCTTGAGAAGATGGGTCTAAGATATTGTAATGAATGGCTCTAGTGCTAGTGAGAGATTGTTAGTAGTATGCCTTAGAGCATATCATTTAATATGTATCTTGTACATGTTTTATTAATATAAGGCATTTTCACTTTTCCATTTACATAATATATTTATGTGTAATAGAAAAGGTCCATTGATATTTTGTTAGAAATTCTATTCTTAAGTTGTTAAGAATATGAGTGACAGTATTTCTAGCACAAAGTATCATAAATTAGTTCACAATCGAGGATACTTCACAATAAGGACATGAATTATCCAGAAAGATTGTAATAATGTTTTGTCACACCCTACCCCTCTGTAAGGCATAACATGATCCCGTAGTATACTTAATGAATTACCAACTTCATCTACTGATAACCCATTAAATACACTACAAGGGATTTTAAAACTTTTCTTACTTCTTTTTACAGTGGTGAGCACTATTTACAGGTGTTAAAAATTTTTTTGAACTTAAGTGAAAGAGCTAACACATTTGAATTATTAGGAATTTCTGTAAAAATTTTGGCGGAGTGCCCTTTGTATTTTGAATAAAACAGTTTTTCAAAAACCTGTAAAAAGCACTTCAAATATATTTCTCAATCTCAAACTCCAACATTTAATCAACACAATATATTTCTCAACTCAAATCCATAATAACTTTTCAATATTTCCAAAGGATGAGATAAAAGAAATATAGTACAAATTTTACAAATCAAAATAATTCACAATTTATTTTACAACTTCAATGTACAATTTTAATTTACAATTGCTCAAAACCAAAAACAATATATACATACAGTGAACATACATTACAGTACAAAATGCAAAATGTGGCATACTCAATATACCCGATGATCTCTCGCTGAATGCACTAGCAGCCTAGTCTGCTGCCCTGTCCGTCTGTCTACCTGCGATAGCAATAAAAAGCTATCGCTGAGACAATGTCTCAGTGGTGCACAACATTAACCAAATACAACTTTAAATCACAAATTGTAAGTCATATAAATAATGGATACTTAAACCATAGTTAAATTCAAGACAATGAATGTCATAAAGAATTTGAACTCCATTTCACAATATCACAATAAATCTCAATAAGTCAAAACATGGTTAAATTCAAAAGACAGTGAATGTCAATAAGAATTTAAACTCCATTTCACAAACTCCATTTCACAAATTATCAAAGCTCATAATAACACCATTTAGTCAAATAATTTAAGAACACAGTGTTGCCAATTCATACACAACTTAAGCCATGACACAAATTTCCGATCAATGCCACGTTGTACACCACAACAAAGCAATCTACAATCCCACTAATCGAAATCAATGAGGGAGGTGGCTAGCTAGCTAATGAGTACTCATCCGATCTACAACCTCAACTGGTAAATCAGAGAAGGAGGAAAATAAACGATCTCAACCCCATAAATGGAGGAGGAATAATGTGATACTGTCATGCTAAGTGTGAACACAAAATCAATTCCAAACATTTTATTCAAATGATTCGTGAGAAATCCAATAAATTTCCAAAGTCATAATTTCATTCGCAAGATGGCAATACAAAAGTTCTTAAACTCATAATGCGTACTAAATCAATTTTTCAAGGATAAAATGCTGAAATAGAGTTTATTGTGCACAAACCTCTGATAACTGTCTCCTGGCCTTGACTCAGTGTTTCCTTCCCTTTCCCTTAGTCTTTGCTAACTGAGAAACATAATTTGAAGTGTTTCAGTACTCATTTAAATTGTCTCTAACGATAATGCTTGATAATTAATTCACTAAATTCTATTATTTACTTAGTCAACCTAATATGTCGACCCTCGATGCATTCTAGGTAAATTAGGTTTTAATGTTACTAATATGTCACATTTGTAGCCTTTTAGGGTTGGTACATGTTACCCAATTCATTTCCATGTATTTTGCATTTTATTGCGATTTGCTGGATTCCAGGATACTAGTTTGATCTAGCCGGACGACCTAGTTCCCTCAGTTTTCGGGTTTCGGTCAAAACTACAAACTTGTAGATCTATGTCTTATTGTACGCGGGGCAAAATTTAAGGTCATTCTGAGTTTACTAGACCAAGTTATGGTCATTTTACTATTGCTGATCAAAATGCATCAAAATTGGTCACTTTAGGTCATTTTAGGTTCGCCAGTTTTTGGACCCTAACTTGTGCAAGCTATTTGACTTGCTTATGGTCATTTCTGGGCTTTGGTGTCTGCATAAGACTTGTAGATATATGTCTTAACTATTCATGGTCAAAATTTCAGGTCAATTGGACCTGTTTTGAGTGAGTTATGGCCAAAACACTAACTACTGCCCAAATGGTCAATTTTCAGGCCTTAATTGCACTAATCCGGATTTGGTCATTTTTCAAGTTACCTTACAAGCAGAATTTTGGTAAGCTTCCTTCATTAAAGTTGGCACATTTTGTGCCTAGTTTCACCTCCAATTGGTCTCATACCAATTGGAGCCACACACTTAAGGTTCTAGGCCCATAACATAAACTGCCCTATTGCATTTTATTCATTACTCATCCAAGGACACTTTTAACACTTACCAAACTACACATTCATGCCAATTCTGGTTTTTACCATAACCTAAACACATTTCACAACACATTGTTGGTCATTTTAGCAGCTTATAATCACCCTCAATATGCACCATATAGTACAGAATTTTTCAAGCTTAAATTACAAACAATTCAATCACCTAACCTAGCTTATTTACATGTCCAACCTCACACCTTCATTCATATACATAAGCTGCCATAACAAGTGCCACAATTCAACATTAATATTCCATAAACCAAACATGAAATAACATTTTTATGGTTCACCATTCAAGCTGCCGATTCATACACCTCTTTCCATTAATTTCCAAGCTTCCAAATTCAAGTACACATTCACATATACTTAGTATACATCACCCAATTATTCCTACACATATAAACACATAATCAACCCTTTAATCTACCATTTACAAGCAATAATAAACTGCCTTTAAGGAGTTTCCATGGCTGCCAAAAATACACCTCTCCCTTTAAACATCAAACCTCAAAAATCTCTTCATAATTCAAGTACCCATAACATTCTTACTAACTTTAATGAAGCAATAACCAAAAACACAAACTTACCACTTTGGAAACTCTTCAAAACCTCACCAAAACTTCTTAAAATTTCTATCAAACTCTTCCTTGCAAGGTGAGGATAAACTTTAATGAAGACAAGTGTGGGAAAAGATGGCTTGATCATGGAGTTTTAATGGCTTAAAGGTGGGCGGCCATGGGAGAGGTTTTGAAAGCTTCGATTCGGCTAATTGAACTTTTCAAGTGAAGAAGATGGATTGCAGATTGTTAGTGGATATTTCTGTCCACTTATGATATAATATGTTGTATAATGGTCCACTAACATAGTTTAATAATAAATAAATGTTAAACTTTCCATATTCCCACATTAAGCTCCTAATTTTTGCTAATTGAATTAGGTACCACCAATTTAATTTTTCATGACATTTTCCAATTGTAATATCATGTATTTTTAATGGACATTTAGGTCAAAAGACAACTCGGAGTGTCAAATGACCACAATGCCCCTGTTCGGGTTGCATTCCCGATTTTTCGATAACACTGGGTTTTGTCCGTTTTTCTATTTCTTACTTTTCTTTGTACTAATTAATTAATTTTTCTTTGATATTTCTAATGGTATTTATACTTCAATAGATATTTATTTAAGTCTTAAAAATATTTTCCAGGGTTCCCCGCGGTCCAGGGCTAGTCAACGGTCCACGCCGTGACTTCCCGGCGCGGTCACCCATCGCTAGGGTTCTCGGCTCGCTTAACTTGGTTACATTTCTTTGCTATTATTTTTTCTTTGTTTTTCTTGTATTTTCTTTTCTTGTATTTCATTATTTTATGTCTCCTCACTCATATCGAAGTGTAGTTCTAGGCATTCTAGCTGTCCGGACAACACTGGTCACTGGAATAGTAGAACGCACTATCGAACTTAGGGGCGTTACATGTTTGTTCCCAAGTTATTTATATGAAATGTAAATAAGATGGAATGGTGAGTCACATGCCATATAACAAACATGATAGGCACTTATGCATGATTAGTAGGCCAAACTAGTGACATTTATAACAAACACATGGAGTTTACTCTTGTCAATGTATTATCATAAATCATATCAGTGCATATAATCTTTAGACCTGAGATAGCACAGTTATCTTATATAGGTGGTTTGAGTTTGATACTGCTTTCATACTTGTACTGTGTATGGGTATATGGGCATGTGTTGGCTCCTACTAGTTATATATGGAGGTAGGCGTTGATTAAGATGGAATCTATTACCCTAAGTAAATAGGGATAAAATCCTATGTTCATTTAATTGTTCTTGATGTTTCAAGTTCCTGGCCAGGAAAGATAGATTAAATCACAAAGAGTTTCTAATGAGAAAATCTTTTTAATCAAGAATTGGAATTAAAAGAGAACATAATATTCATAGCAAATGGAGTTTGACATAAACCATGACTCCAGCTCGAATTGGGATTTTGTAACAGAGAGATTTTTAGTGCATGGTAACATATGATTAAAGGTTCATTTAAGGTATTCCTTATTACTAATTGGGTGGCCATGGCATACTATGCTAGGTGTTAACCATGGTCTATGAGGTGCATAAAATGATTTAGAGAAATCATTTATGGTAAGAAAGAGTTCTGATGATATGAAGAGTTAATATCATATCTCATTGCCAATTAGTGATGAGCCTAGTGAGTCACACATATACACAAGTAATCACCAAGTTAAATGTGATTTAATTAATTAGTTAAAGAGTTTAATTGATTAATTAAATAGGTTTGGTTTGCAATAAGACTACAAAGTCCCTAGCATGACTTGAAACCAAATCTAGATTATTGGATGTATAGTATAAGTTAAATTTATATTTAAAGTGTTTAAATATGAATTTAATTATGAGAAATTAATTAATAGAGATTAATTAATTAATTTATATTTGATATAAATTAATTAGAATTGGAGAAAATAATTATTTTGGGTTGAGAACTCAAAATTACAACACAAGGGTAATTTGGTCATTTCACAGGGTGACATGTGGCACCATGAGATGGTGACACATGGCACCATATAAGCTTGCCATTTGTCTTGCAATCATACATGATGATCAAAGTCAAGATTAAACCTAGCTTTGACACTTGGCTTAATATGATTAGGTCAATTGAAATTAAGGTGCAATCAGAAGATGACATATGGCAAGGGTTTTAAATGATGACCTAATTATATAATGTGATGTTATGAAAGAATAATATAACATTCTGATTTTTATCAAAGAGGTGTCGCCACCCTTGAAGATTTCATCCTCTCTTCTTCTTCATCTCTCATCAATTCAAAGAGAATTGCCCATATTCCCTTGAATTAAAATTGCTAGAAATTGTTTCTAGTGTCCTATATACATCTACAACCTCTCTAAAGGTAAATCTCTAATTTCTAATTGGTTAGCAAGGCTTTAGAAGCTGTTCAAGGGGCTGCCATTAGTGATCTTAGTGTGGACAAGCTAGAGGGACAACATCTGGGGTCCTAGGTGCTTCACAAAGGTACCAAACACATCTACAGTGCATCAAAAGGTTAGTGCACATGTTCTTGAATTAATCTATGGTTCTAATGAATTAATTTATTAATTCTAAAATCTTAAATGACAAATGTAGATCCTAATACGTATTAAAAGTGTTTTAATATGCAATTGAACATTGAAATCAATAGGTAAATAATGAATCTTACATGATACATGAGACCCTAGGAGAAAATTTTTGAATTCAATATTCTAATCTAATAATTTTCATGCTTTTGCTCCTTCATGTAGAATTACTTATAGTCAAATTATTGGACTGGACTCAAATTGTCCTATACTCACATGATTCTCAATTAGGTCAGTAGCTTTGACCTATAATTTATACTTCTTACATTCATAATTTGTGAAAGGTGTCTGAAACAACATTTTAGTTATATTTCTTAGCTTTCCAGAACTATTTCAATTGAAGTTTTCTAGTGAAAGATATCATTAAAAGACTATGCTAGAGTCAATAGTCACTTATGAAATTTCCAGATTTTGTGCATCAATTTGATCAAGCTAATTGACCTATTTCTCTTAGTTTATGGGTTTTGGTCCAAATACCAAATTTGCAGGTCTATGTCTTATTGAAATTTTGGCACTAATTTCATATCATTTGGAGTTTTATAGACCAAGATATGGTCTTTTTATCAAAGTTGGACAGGTTGCATATGTATAGCAAAATCTGGGCAGTTTTGGTACTAGACAGTTTTAGTAACTCAAATTGGACATGCAATTTGACTTGGTTAATGGCATTTATGGGCTTTGTGATCTTCATAAAAGTTATAGCCCTATGTCTAAGTTTTCCAATGGTATAAAGTTTAGGTCATATAGACCTATCTATAATGAGATATGACCAAATGAATGAACACTGTTCATTTGGTCAAAATTCTGAGTTCATAGTTTGTCAATCCGAATTAGGTTAGATTTTAGGTCACTTTTTAGGCAGAATTTGGACATGGTTTCTCTATGGAAAATGATACATTTTAGGTCTAGTTTTACCACCAATTGGCCTCATACCAATTGGAGCCACACAAATTAGGTTATGGCTCAAAACACACACTGATTTCAACAAATACACAACCTACCAAGAAAATTACACTTCCAATAAAATTTCTCCATCTCCCAAACTACAATTCTGCATTCATAGCACTTCTAATATCATCTATCAAATCTCAATTTGGTCAATTTCCAGCAGTTTATACAATTCTTCAATATTTAATATAAAACCCTAATTCAAATGGTCAAAGTCAATAATACACATATGAAATCAATTTGCTAGTACATGTAAGTTCAACATCAACATACAATTCACTTCCATTTATCCATCAAAGCCATTAATCACCATTTAAATTCATGAAATTATCAATCCACTAAATTCATCAAGGCTGCCGAATTCATCAATTGCCCAAAGTCTTCAATAATTGTTCAAACCCTAATTCAAATAGTCAACCTCAAACATACACATGCCATTAAATTCTAATACACATAATTACCTTAATCCACATCATAAATCATCACTTACATGTAAGAATTAATCAAACTCCCTTATTACCAAGGCTGCTGAAATTGAGGCTCATCAAACACTCATCAATTTCTTCAAATTTCTCAACATATCAACTCATTACAACCTTAATTCAAAGTTTAATTAAGAAAGAAAGAGAAAATTGGCACTAACCTTCAACCAAGAATTTCCAAACCTTGTGAAAACTTCACCAAATCCTCTTGTTCTTGCTACTTATGATTTGCCCAAGGTGTGGAGATAAACTTTAATGAAGAAAATTTGTGAATTTAGGTTGAAAATGGGAGAGATGTGAGAGCTTGCATGCAATCGTCCATGGAGGTTTTGAAGAAGCTCAATTCAGCCATTGTTGAGTGAAGTGAGGAAGATGAGAGTGAGTGGTGAAATCTATCTTCAAGTGTCCTTTTATACCCCCACTATCTTTAATTTAAAAATTATAATAGTTAAACTTTCATAATTCTAATTATACCCCCCTCATTTTTCCTTAATTACATTAAATGTATAATTTCATATTTTTATGGGGTTTCAAAATTTATTACCACTCATTTTTAATGGACATTTAGGTCAAAAGTCAACTCTAGATGTCAAATGACCAAAATGCCCCTTTTCGGGTTATAATCACACTTTTTCGGTAATACCAATTAAATCCCTGATCCGACGATTTCTTTGATTTTCATTTTCATCTGTGCCGATTAACTAAATTTTCTTTGACATTCGCAATGTCAATTATACCTCAGTAGACATTTAATTAAGTCCCGAAAATTATTTCTCGGGGTTCCCTGTGGTCCTGGGGTCATCAACTGTCTACGCAGTGACTTCCCGATGCGGTCACCCATCGCTACAATTCCTGCTCGTTTAACCTAGTTACATTTCATTTCTCTTATTTTTCCTTAATTTTTCTTGTATTCTCTTATCATGTATTCCATCATTTTATGCCTCCTCACTATCATTTAAGTGTAGTTCTAGACATCCTAATGGTCTGGACAGCCATTAGTCATCAGAATAGTAGAACGCACGGACTACCCAAAGTAAGGATGTCACGGCTGATCTTCTATCTAGCTCTCTTATTCCAAAACCTGTCAGTGAGCTCAACTCATGCCAAACTTTTGCTCAAATCCTTGTGCCCCAGCGAGATCAACTCAAAGTCGTGCCTCACCTCGACTTTTCATATGCATTAGAATTAGGTTTCTATGAGACAAGTTCAAGCCACGTCTACCCATTCAAACCATATCTATAATATACTCTACACACGCACACACTGACACACATAGCTCTAAATAATCTTCAAGGTGACAAATACAAGTAATTAATATTAATTAAATATGCAGCAATAGGAATGCTTCTAATATATTTTAACTAATTCTATGCATAAATAAATATTTATTCTGAAGCCTGCCAGTGAGCTCAACTCAAGCCGAACTTTTGCTCAAATCCATGTGCCCCAGCGAGATCAACTCAAAGTCGTGCCTCACCTCGACTTTTCATATGCATAAGAATCAAGTCTTAGTGAGACAAGCTCAAGATACATCTACCCATTCAAACCATATCCATAATATACTCTACACACGCACACACTAACACACATAACTCTAAATTATCCTTAAGGTGACAAATACAAGTAATTAATATTAATTAAATATGCAGCAATAGGAATGCTTCTAATATATTTTAACTAATTCTATGCATAAATAAATATTTATAAAAATGCATGATCATGCCATATGTATGAATAATATTGAAATTATAAAAATAACCAATATTTAGCTCACAGTGTGACCCAATGGCTATTGATTTTGCTAGGAAGAAGAAGATGGTTGACTTGGATCACCTAAGCAAACATACCAAAGCACCATCAAGAATAGACCAACAATAATTAATTAAAAAAACAAAAAACTTCCTAGGTTTGTGCCGAAATCTCATAGAGTTTCTTTTATACCTAGGACCTAACCTCCCAGCAAGAAAACACAATTTATATCTCAACAACCCAAAGGCCTTAAGCCCACAACACAACATAATGCAATGCCCATTCGAGACTAGACAAAATAAATTAACTAGTGATATTGCTCAACTTCAGCTCAAAGACCTAAAATTCACTATTATCCCAAAATATCCAATCCACTTTTAAAAATTCTATAAATATTCCTAAAGGTTCTAAATAATATTATCTTAATATTACAATTGAAATTAATGCATTTCATACACCTACAATTATTTTATTAATAATTGAACTATAGCTAAACTTAAGGCAAAAAGAATGAATTTGCATTTGGGGTTACCTACGCTAATTTTGATACTTGGAACGCAACTGGGGCATCTGAAAGTGATAGGAACAACTATAATATCGACCTATTCTACAGTGGGTCTCGAAACTCATGCATCCGGACCAAAATTGCAATTCCTAGAGTTAATGGAATTTCTATGAAACAAAAGTACCTGCACAAAGCCTAAGGCATAAAGGGTTAAAAAAATAATTTTATTTAACTCAAAAGATGGCTTTAAAGACTCGAAATCTTACTAGTAAGCTCATGGATCTTAAAAATTTTTTTGTGTCAAAAAATTCTCGAATTGGTATCATTTCAAAGCGTTCGGAGTGTATAACGTGTTGGTATACTCAGATTTTTAAGAAAAATTCTAATTTGGGAAAAATTTGTTTGTAGGTCAAAATGGGCTAAAACTTTTAAAGCTTGATTAGCACAAACTGGAAATTGATACCACACAAGCTTGGTATCTACACGATGCCCACGAGGAAAGGAGCGTTTTGATATCAATAACATCGGAAACAGTAACCGGAGAAGGAAGTTATGGCTGAAAAAAGAAAAAGGAAAGAAATAAGAGAGAGAGAGAGAGAGAGAGAGAGAGAGAGAGAGAGAGAGAGAAGGGGTTGTGGCTGCTGCTGCACATTTTAAATTTTTAATTTATTTTTTTTACATTTTACTTTTGAGTCCTTAAACTTTTTATCTTCTTTCAACATGGTCAAAATTTCTTTACAATGTAGTCCAAAATACTATACCACAATTAAATTAAGTTTGATAATAATAATAATACACACAATATACTAAAACAACAATATAAAAAATTATATTTATTGCATGAATCACAATACTTAAATTAAAATCAATGTCATATAATTAAGATACTATTTATTTTGGAGTATAGCGATATATTTATCATTTATGCCATTAGTATAAAATAATAATAAAATAAAATTCTAAATTAAATATGTTCAAAATTAAAATTCAAAACTTGAATTTAGAGCTTTAAAATAATTAATTAAGGGCATCTTTAAATAATAAAATAAATCTTAAAATAATGTCGTTAATAAATTGTTTGTTTTCTTTAAATTTTTAGTGCATTACGATCTTTCCTCCTTAAGAAAATTCATCACTGGATTTTAAACAAACTAGTGATAAAAAACAGAAGATAATTGGAATAAGTGCAAGTACTTATTCCTTAAGCTCTACATAGATGGTTGAAAATGCTTTGCTTGTATTTACCCCTACTATAGCATGCTAACTATCTTGCTCAATTTGAAACTAAGCCATCACTTCTAACTACTTGTTTATCTTGTTTTGATATCTCTAGTACCTATAATGCTTTCATTGCACACTGATGTGGCATCTTGCAATTCTAGCCTTTGTTCCCTTTTATTACCAATCTCTGCGATGCAAAGATCTGACTCATAGGGTTAATTTGCAATGTCTTGTGAAGTGCCCTTCTGAAGTAACTACTTTTTCATGCACTTTACTCAAGATCACTACTAATCCTGTTGGTCATTAAAACTTTAGCAAGACTTCCTTTATGCTTAGAGCACATGTACTTCTTAATTCCATGATATTGCAAACCTCCCACTTGCTTTGTGCCATTAATAAGGTCTTTGTACTCTGTAACACCCCTATGTTCGGTAGTGCGTTCTACTGTTCCGGTGACCAGTGTTGTCCGGACAGCTAGGATGCCTAGAACTACACTTAAATATTGATGAGGAGACATAAAATAATAAAATACAAGAAAATAAAATACAAGAAAAATAAAGAAAAAATAATAGCAATGAAATGTAACCAAGTTAAACGAGCCGAAAACCATAGCGATGGGTGACCGCACTAGGAAGTTGCGGCGTGGACCGTTGACTAGCCCTGGATCGCGGGGAATACTGGAAAATATTTTTAAGACTTAAATAAACATCTATTGAAGTATAAATATCATTAGAAATATTAAAGAAAAATTAATTAATTAGTACAAAGAAAAACGAGAAATCGAGAAAACGACAAAACTCGGTGTTACCGAAAAATCGGGAATGCAACCCGAATAGGGGCATTGTGGTCATTTGACACCCCGAGTTGTCTTTTGACCTAAATGTCCATTAAAAATAAATGATATTAAACTTTGAAAATAGCATGAAAAATTAAAATGAGATACATTATGTAAATAGTAAAAGTGTGGTGGCCAAATTGCAAAAATTGGAAAGTTTAACATTAAAATAGATTTTTAATCAATTAGTGCTCTACTAACATCACTTAAGTGGACCTTTAATCAACCTTTGGACAGAAAATTCTGTCATCTTCAACCTTTGGAAGAGTGGCCAAAATGAACTCCATGAGAGACTCCATGGCCAAACTCACATCCACACCCATGCATCCATGATTCAAGCTTCCTTTCACCATAAATCCTTCATTAAACCTTGCATACTCAGCTTGGGGAAAACATTGGCAGCAAACAGAAGAAGTTTGGGTGAGGGTTTGAAGAACTTCAATAGTGGTAAGTGAGTGTTTTCAATTCTTGTTTCATTAAAAGTGTAACCAAGGTTGTGGGTAGTTGATTTATGGAAGAATTTTTGAAGTTTGATGTTTTAATAGAGATGTACATTTTGGCAGCCATGGAAATTCAGTATATGTAGCTTGTTTTTACTTGTTTATGGTTGTTTAAGATGTTGTTATTGATGGCAGCATGGATATGTGTATAATGGTTTGGAATTGGGTATGTAAATGGGGTATGTTCATGTGGTTAAATGATGTAAATGGACTTTGGAAAATTCTGTATTATAGTGTGCATATTGAGAATGGTTACAAGTTGTCCAAAATGACCAAAATGTGTTGTTAAATGTGTTAGTGGTAAGGTACAAACCAGAATTGGCATGAAGGAAGTAATTTGGTGAGTGTTGAATATGTAATTGGTAAGTGATGAGGATTGTGTAGTAGGGCAGTGTATGTTTTGGCTTAGAACCTTAAGTGTGTGACTCCAATTGGTATGAGACCAATTGGAGGTGAAACTAGGCACAAAATGTGCCAACTTTTATGAAGGAAGCTTACCAAAATTCTACCTAGAAGGTAACTTGAAAAATGACCAAATCCGGATTAGTGACTTGAAAACCTGAAAATTGACCATTTGGGCAGTAGTTAGTTTTTTGGCCATAACTCACTCAAAACAGGTCCAAATGACCTGAAATTTTTACCATGAATAGTTTAGACATAGATCTACAATTCTTATGAAGACACCAAAGCCCAAAAATTGCTAGATCCAAGCCAAATAGCTTGCACAAGTTCAGGTACCAAAACTGGCGGAACCAAAAGTGACTTAAAAATGACCTAAAGTTACCATTTTGATGCATTTTGTCCAGCATTAGTAAATTGACCATAACTTGGTCTACACAACTCAGAATGACCTGAAATTTTGCCTCACGTGCAATAAGACATAGACCTACAAGTTTGTAGTTTGGACCGAAGCTCAAAAACCGAGGAAACTAGGTCGTCTGGCTAGGTCAAAATAATACACCGAAATCCAGTAAATTGCAATAAAATGCAATACACTTGAAAATGAATTTGGTAACATATACCAACACTAAAGGGCTCTAAAATGTGACATATTGGTAACATTGGAATTGACTCACTTAGAGTGCATCAAGGGTCAATATTATAAGTTGACTAATGAAATAAATTAAAGGGAATAGTACCAAGAAAATTTAGATATTGGATTTTATGGTTGGAAACAAATTCATTGAGTACTGAAACACTTTAAATTGTGTGTTTCAGTTGATAAGGATATTGAGAAGCATAAAGAACATTGAGTCAAGGCCTAGGAGCGAGTCAAATCAGGTTTGTGCACAACTAGTTTTTAACTGATTTTGTTCTGAATATTTCATATGTTTAAATGAAATATTTTTCTTATGTATTATGTTTAACAAGCATTGGATTTAATTCAATGATTATTGAAATTGTTATAGTATGTATGAATTTAGCTTTGTGAAATGATATTTCCACAAGTATTAAGCATTGTTGTGAATTGAATAAATTATGTTTTGGAAAATTGTGATAGAACATGTTTTGAATTATGATGGGCAATTTGCATGGAAAAATGCAAATTTATGATTTGAATTGTGATGAGCATAAAAATTATTGGATATTGGAATTGACTTTGAATCGAATTGTATTGTGATTTATGCTCACAAAAAGGATTGTGATATTGTTTTATATCTCACTATAGATGCTTGACTAGGTTATTACCCGTCTCTCTCATTTGCTGAGAAGACAATGGAGTTAGTTGTGTTTTGATTACCATGGTACATGCACAGGCTTAGATTCTCCTCTTCTTAGAGGTTAGATCTAAGTTTTTTTTTTATGTTATGGCCCTTTTAGAAGATTCATTATTGTGGTGTGTACTGTGCACGATAATTCGACCTCTCCGACCATAGGGAGTTAGTATCCGATTCGACCTCCCCGACCATAGGGAGTTAGAATCACCCCGAAGATGGCCCTTTCGGATTAGTCTTGCATAGTTAGTGAGATAAAGAATGGTTTTCGAGATAAAGAATGTTTTTGAATAGTAAAGAATTGTGATTTCAATTATGATTTTTGTATAATTGATTTTGTTGGAATTACCTTAAATGGTTAGTTATGATTTAATAAATTGAATTTCGTGATCAAAGTCATTTCATACAAATGATTTATGTTATTGGCAATGAATAATTTGATTTTTGGAATTTGATGAGTATTCAGATTTCCAAATTATTTGCTATAAATTTTGTCAATGTATATTGTACTATGTTTTAAATTATAGTTGTGCACCACTGAGTTCACCACTCAGCGATAGCTTTGTATGCTATCGCTGGTGAAAAGAGCATAGAGCAATTGAGTAAGCTTCTTTGAAGAGACATTCAGATTAGCTCCAGGTATACCCATGTACACAGGTTGTGATGTATGCATGTAATAATATGTATGTAAATTATTTGAGCAGTTGTATAAAAACTCTTGTAAAATATTTTGGTATGTAATTAAATGTAAATTATTGTAAATGTAAATTTGAGGTTTCATTTACCTGAATAGTTTTGTAATATTAATTTTCGAGTCTTATAATCAATGAAATGTTTCTTTTATGATGAGGTTGGTTTGAAAATGAAATGATTGATTATTGAGATTGAATTGTGAGATGAAATGAAGTTTCTTGGAGTAGTATTTGAGAAAACATATTGGGAGTGTTTTCTTTTTCAGGTTTGAAGAACTGTTTTATTCAAAATACAGATGGCACTCTGCCAAAATTTTTACAGAAATTATTAATACTTCAAATGTGTTATCTGGTTTCACTTCAGTTAAAAAAAAAAATTTTAACACCTATAAATAGTGCCCACCACTGTAAAAAGAAGTAAGAAAAGTTTTAAAATCTCTTGTTGTGTATTTAATGGGTTATCAGTAGACGAAGTTGGTAATTCATTAGGTATACTACGGGATTATGTTATGCCTTACAGAGGGGTAGGGTGTGACACTCCCATCCATCTTAAGTAACACACTCTTCTTGAGCCTTTCTCCTATACTTCGATCTCATTTGCTCTCTCTTTCTTGTTTCCACTACTATTGATATGTTCCTAATCTGCTGTATTTTTTTCTTTGACCTTTGCCTCAAATTTTAAGCTTATAGTAAGTAGTACTCAACTTTGTCCTTTCTCACCCTTATGCCTCTTCTTTCGAAGATATGCATCCTATCAACATTAACTTCAACTTCCCTTTTTATTTCTTAGTCCTAACTTGATTGCTAGCTCTATTACTTATGGAATTCTAATTCTGTGATTGGCTCTTGCTAGCACATCTTTTATATTATATAACACTAAGGTACTAACCTGCCAGTCATATTATGCAACACATGAAATGCACCATGGACGATTCTTTCTGTACCACCTTCAGCAACTCGACCATCGCAACATCATCATCCCTACCATATTTTGTAAGAAATTGGTCATCACGGTTAGATAGGGCCCCTTGAACACATAAGTTCAATATAAACTAACAGGGCAGTAGTAAATGTGTGTTCTACCATAACTTCAGAAAAGATACTTACATGTTTATTATCCTTGATATAGCCATATCTATTACCAATAGCTTTCCAAACTTCAGCCTTAAATTTACCCATCAGCAAAAATTCCATCTATCGAATCTCATCTGTAAATAGCACTCCCTCCAGTTTAAAGTTCAAAAGGGTTACAAGCCCTGGTAACTAACTTGATCACTACCCTGATTGCCCATTCATCCTTAACATTAGGTATGCACTTATTGTCATTCCCATATCAGAAGATCGTGTATGAACTAGTGCCTACCAAATTCTCTAATACCTAGGTTATCTCCACTTGATCTTCGTTCCTTATATAACCTTCTAGAGGCAAAAACACGAGCTAAACTTAAAGAGAATGAGAGATATCCTCTTGCAGTCAATAACACATGATTATCCGTATAATAATGTTTAACCCATTTTTTTTGGTCTTTCTCTTCAAATTTTATCATCTCCTTGTAAAAAAAATTGTGATCTACCTATAAGATATCAATTGCACTAGCCCTTTATATTATCACTGTCCTGCCTGACATATCATTTTTATCTTATGCCCTTGCTACCTTCTACTGTATTCTGGAAGATATCTCTTACTAATAGATTCTTCCAGAATCAACTCCACCCTTACCTACGACCATTATTTTAATCCTTGAACTTCCTAGTGACTTATAACCACCTACACTTATCACTTCCCATTCTACCTCATACTATTATTCTGTCATTATTGCTTTACTGCAAAGTGACTTTGTTGATCACACTAAAGACATTCACCTGACATTCATTACAAACCTCTAACTACTTTCTCACTATCTTGACATCCTAACCTAAAGCCTCTGTGTCATTATCCATCATTTTTTTTCTCATCATGCCTATTTGATCAATTTGATTGACTTTTATTCAACTTACTACTTACTAACTTATATTCTTTGCCTGATAAAAATAGCTCAGGACACTATTGCACACCTTTTAACTTTCACTTATTGTTGTTGCATTCCTTGCCTAACCTTCTCAATACTGTTAATAGGTTAAAGGAATCTTACCCCATTACTGCCCACGTCACCTTAAGAACAAAAAGCTAACAGAGTTTGATCCAATCTTGTAACTCCAACTTCCACATTTTGGCCCCTAAAATTACCCCAATTATGACCTGTTCTAAGTCCTACACTTTTAAGTTCTATATGTTGACGGCCGCTCTCACTAATGTGGTCCTGTCTTGGGCTCTTTAATCCTACTTTTTAGTTCACCTCATTTACCTTATCCATGCTAACACTTTGACTTTATTTTTTTTCCTTCTAACTTGACAACTATGCTAAAAACTTTTACCTTTTTTTTTACAATGTCTGTCATGTCATCTACAATTCTATGTTTGTAACACCCCTCACCCGACTACAGTGTAGCCGAGCAAGGCGTGCTACATTCGGTGCCGGAGCACCCTATCTTATCTTACTTTATTCCTTTAATCATTTTCAAGTTATTATCTTTTAATATCAATTATTTTTCTACGGAGAAACTAACAGAGTTTCTCCTATTTTATTATCGTTTAACGTGTTTTACTATTCACCTATTTGAAATTCAACATATTATTTTAAAATAATAATCTCATCATTTCATACATCATCTATATCCGTATTCAAATCCGTACAATTTCCTTCATATCCATTCCCATACATTCCCATTCATGCTCAACTCATATATGAGAATTTTCAATCTTCATTAATTTGCATGATATACAATTTAATCACTTATAAACTAACTGATTTATTAATTTACATCACATACCTATTAATTACATTTCCATAATCTATATTACGATACTATAACTAAGCATTTTATACAACATACAAATTATGATCTATATGGGCCCTATCTACATGCATTGCTGAGGAGGTGACAATCTTGAACCCTTATGACTCTTCTGCAGATCTGGACTTCAAAATCTCTGTTTAATATTTGCTAGACTTTACCTTCAGTACATACGCGTTGCAAAAGCGATGCTCTAAGCATAAAGCTTAATGGTGCCAATAATACAAGAAAATATAATATGCAAATAAAGGTAAAAATTTCCTAGTTATTGTGCTTATAAGAAATAAATAATTACTAACTTATTGTTTAGTCGAAGGCTAATTATATCTTATGATATTAACTCTTTCTACCATTTTATTAATCATTTTCTTAATGATTTTGAGCCCCTTTTTATTGTAATATTCTTGTTCTTTATCTTGATATTTAATTAATCATTCTTGTTCTTTATCTTGATATTTAATTTTCTTACTTCCTTTAATAATCAATTCAATTACATTTATACTTTTCTATGCCTAAGTAATCTATACAAATTGACGGGACTAGATAAACGGGTAAACTAGCACTGGGTACCAGGTACCTCGAGCCGTCACACCATCAGTCACAATGTGTCTCCCGGTGTGCAGACAGAATGGCTAATAAGCCATAAAAGCAATAAGGCATAAAGCCAAGTATAACATCATAATCAGTATAGCCATAGGCTATCATATCATAGAATGGCATAGAGCCATACATCATATGCAGTACTGCTATCAGAACCCTATTGGCATGCCAACCTATCCAAACCAATCACACTAGGCCTACTAGGGCATATTACAAAGTTATTTCTTGATTATTTGTACTTAACATGTAAGGTTACTATTCATTTAGTCATTTAAGTCAAAATATTGACTTTCTCATATATAATAGTTACATGAGTTTTAATCACATAGATTTACCACATTTTGGTTTCCAAAAGTGTTGGCATTAGTTGCCAATCCATACTTCTAACCAATGGAAAATAAATCAAAATTTTCAGTTTTGGGTGCTAGAGTTCACTGTTCCATTAGGCCATTTTACAGTTAAAATTTGCCAAGTGTTCTTAATCAAAGTTATTCTTTATTGTTTCTAGTTACACTTCACTTTTTGAATCACCCTATTTGGAGTTTTCTAGCTCAAGTTATGGCTATTTCACCATAACTGGCTGGATTGCCTTTACCCAGAATTTCTGGGCAATTTTTGGTTCTGCCAGATTTGGTAGTTCAATTTTGGCTAACAATTTCATTTAGTTAAGTCCAGAATTTGAGTTTGAGTTCTACATGAAAATTGTTCTAAATTGCCTCAGCTTTCCATTGATATAAACTTTAGGTCAATTGGACCTTTCTATACTGAGTTATGACCAAATGAATGAACACTGTTCATTTGATCTTTTTGCCCAGGCAGAATTAGTGCTACCCGGATTCGGTCAATTTTTAGGGCATCCTAAGTTTAGTTTATGGACAGGGTTCCTTCATCAAAGTTGTGCCATTATGTGTCTAATTTCATGTCCAATTGGCCTTGCACTAATTGAACCTACACAAATCAAGTTATAGCTGCCCAAACATGCTGGACTCACATCCAAACCAGCAGGGCACTCAAGGCAGCACACCCAACCTCCATTCCCTTGGCACCATTCACTCAATTTCCTCATGTCACTCATTTCTGGACCTAAAATGGGCCTCCACCTTATTAATTTCTACATGTAATTTCATTAAATCAAAGCATGCTTAATCATTTTTCCTCTAAAATTTCCAGCTCATGCAATATACATATTACTAGAATGAATAGTGCACTCAGTGCACAATCAGCGTGCAGAAATAGGGTGCAAAAATAATCACCATAATTTATAGAAACAAAATTTCAAGACCATATTTTCCAGAACTTAACCTTCATATGTCTAACTTAATCTCCAATTGGAATCACATCAAAATCAGATCGAAAATTGCAGAACTAATTAAAAAGGTACAACCTATCCAGAATCCAGTACATGCAGGATAGTAGTAAGGAAATGTAAAAATATCTCCCAGCAGCTATCACAACACTCTTGGCCATAACTATAAGGTTTTAGAGCATTCAATAAGCGTTTCAAAAACTCAAGAATCACATCATTTTGAGTTTTGTAGCTCCAGTTATGATTTATTAAAGGTGGCTATCCTGTTGCAAGAAATTAGCAGAACAGAGTCCACATCTGAGCAATAAAATGTTTTATCCTCAAACCCTAACCTAAAATTAGAATCAAGTCTGATATAAAACTACAAAGTTTTAGAACATTCCTTAAGGTTTCATTTGACATAAAAATCACCCTGATCTGAGATCCTTAACTCCAGTTATGAATTTTTAAAATTTACTGTTCATGCATATACTGTACAGATTCTAGATTTTCACTCATCTACAAGTTCCTATGGCACCTAGTTGTAGGATTTACTAATTTCTTCTATAAAACACAGAAATAAACATAAGTTAAAGCACTAACCTTGGTTGAAAATCCAGCTAGTCACTCCCTTTGCCAAGCCATCTCCAAAACCTTAAAGAATTCACTCCTCCAGCTAAGGTCTTCAAGCACTCTTGCTAAACATTACTTTTGCTCTTGAATTCTTAGGGTTTCTTTCCTTTTTCCTTAAGAGAAACAAGAGTAAAAGAAAGAAAAAAAAAATGAGAGAAAGAATAGCCAAGCAGCCATCCCCTCGCTGCTAAGCAGCGAGGGGATAGCTCTCCCTTTATGAATATTTTTTTTTCTTTGATTTTTCTTTGGTGCTTTGTCAACCTCCCATTGGCTAGCACTTTTCCTCTTTTAATTTCTACCCCTAACTTATCCTCTTATGCAAATTAATCTTTTAAACTTTTTTTTTAATTGCACCTCCTATTATTAATTATTTTAATTTAGTCCTTCCAACTCTATCAATTTAAAAGATAAAGTTTAACTAAAACCAATCTAACACTAGGACTTACTTATTTACTTTCATAACTAGTGCCTCCATACTTAATTCTATGTTTCATTTAATTACTTATGAAAATTATGTGGATAAAATTCTAAGGTATTTTTGAGGATGTTACAATGTTACTTAGAATTGGTCCTCTAACCATTCTGATTAGTACCCCACTAATACCTGAGCTTTTCACCCTCCAATCACTAAACCTTAACAACTTTGCACACTTTTTGTCATGACTTTTCTCTACTGTTTATTTTGATCCTAAAATTCATACCCTTAACTACCTTGAGGAAGGGATCTATATGAGTTTCATCTTCCATTCTAGTTAATCAGTCAAAACATAGGGTACTAGGTACCCAATTCCCATCCCCAAGTTCAAAAGAACCATATCTGTCATGATTTGATCACTTATGACTTTAAGTGGAACTTTAATATCACACTATAGTCCCATCTAGGACGTCATTTTATAGGTCACTATACTAGCAGTAACCTTTTGTCTCCCAATATACTGCAACCATACTAAAATCTCTAATCGCATGACAAGTCATTCTATAACTCTGTGCTCAAGTTAGGATAATCGAGTCACTAACTCTAGTTATCGCCCAAAAGCAACATCTGATACTATATCCCAAGGGTTCTAAACTGTAACACCCCCATACTAAGTAGTCTATACATTCTACTATTCCAGTAACTAGTGTCTGTCCGGACAGTCAGGATATTTAGAACTATATCTGTGTCATTTAGAAAAGCCATAAATAAAAATTAATAGAAATTATATGAAGGTGAAATGGAAATAAGAAAAGTAAAGCATAATTGGTTAAAATGAGCCGAGGTCCCGGCGATGAGTGATCGAACCAGGAAGCGACTGTGAGCTCAGTTGCTGCCCTAATTTTGTGTGGGACCCTGTGACACCCCAGGCCAAGGGATAATTACGAAGCCAATGGTATTGTGAAAATCACAGAAAAGAATAGAGAACCAGTTCAAATAATCGAATCAGAGTTCAGGAAGTAACCTAATGCTATTGGATTTGCTCAGACCGATAAAAGGCAATTTGGTCAATTCACCCTTAGAGGTGACTCTTGGCCTAAATATCCATTAAAATATAGGAAATTAAAATTATGAAAAATATATTAAAAGTGAAGAGGTGTATGGAAAAAAAGAAAAAGGAAAAGGAAATTCAAACTTTTAAGGGAATTATGACATCATGCATGATATAATAAAATTATAATTTTAAAATTATGAAAATTTGGGGGATAATTACACAAATAAAAAGATAAAAATTAAAAGAAAAATTTGGGCTTTCTTCTTCTTCTAATTGTCGTATCTCTCTCTCTTTTTCTCTTTCAAACATTTCACCATTGATGAACCTAGCAAGCTTTTAAAACCCTAGTTTCTTCCATTAAATTTCATACTCAATTGAACAAAAGTTTGTTCTTGCATCTTGATTTGAAGATTGGAGGGAAGAAACTCAAGGAATATTGAAAGGAATTGAAGTTTGGGAAAAGCTTCATAGAGGTAAGTGTTTTATAAGTTTAAATTAATTACATATGCATGAATTTAAGTTGAAATTGGTGAAATCATATGAAGAAACATGAAAATCATGCATGATTGAGAAGCCATGAATTTTGGCCAGCCTAGGAAGAAGTGGGATTTGATGGAAATTGATGGAATTAAAAATGTATACAAGCTTAAATGAGTAAGTAAAAGTGATTAGTATGCTTGAATTTGCATGAATTAGGGAATTGGAAAATTAGGGTTTATGGTGATTAGGGTTTTGGGTGAAATTAGGAATTGTTGACCAATTGATGTGTATAATGCTCAATTTTGGTCATTTAGTGTGTTTTGAATTGAGAATTGATGAATAGAATTGGACTAAATTGTGAATATGGAATTGTTGAATTCTGGACCAATGAGTCCAGCTAGGTTAAATGGCTATAAGTTGAATTGTGTTACTCCAATTGGTGTGAGGCCAATTGAAGATGAAATTAGGGTCATAATGCTACATTTTTTATGAAGAACCTTTGCCCAAAAAACTGACCACAAGTTGGTCTAAAATTGAGTTGAATCCGGAATTGGTGCCCTGATTTTGGGCAAAATTGACCAAATGAATAGTACATGTTCAAATGATTGTATAGAGAGATCCAAATGACCTGATTTTTAAACCATTGGAAAGCTTAGACATAGTATAACAACTTTTATGAAGAACAGAAACCCAAATTCTAACCATAACCTGTAACATCCTCACTTTAGCTAGTCCGTACAGTCTACTGTTCCGGTGACCAATGTCGGTCTGAGCACCTAGAATGTTTGAAATTATAAATAGACTATAGTGAGGAGTTATAATGAAACTAAATAATGCTCATAAAAATCAAGCAAAAATTTTAGAAACCAAATACACTAAGGTTAAACGAGCCGAAACCCCAGGGATGAGTAACCCGAAGGGGAAGTGACGTTGAAGAATGTTAGCAACCCTAGACCCGGGGGAAAAAATTATAAAATAATTATTGGGACTCCAGAGAAGGGTCATTGAGGTTCTTATGGCATTAGAATGCCAAGAAAATCCTTAGAAAAAATTTTCAATCAGTACAGACAATTTTGGCTCGTTAAGCCAAACGGAGGGCATTTTGGTCATTTCATCTTCAGAGATGATTTTTGGCCAACTTGTCCAGTTAAATAAATAATTTATATAACATAAAATATGAATAAATGTTGTTAAAAATTTAATTGAAATTAAATAGACAAGAAATGGAGAGAAAATAAAAGAAAATGGACTTATGACATCATAATGATGTCATTAAGATTCTCCCAACCAATCCAATGTTGACACATGGCATAAACTTACTTAAAAGAGGTCAAATGGGCTGGAAAAATGAAAAAAAATCAGACTTCTCTTTCTCTTCTTCTTCTTTGCCGTGACCCTCCTCCATAGCCACCCATTTTCAAGCTTTTGAAAGCTTGAATTCCCTAGCTCTTACCCCACTAAACCCTATATTCTTAACACAAAAAAGTGTTCTGACACCTTGGAGAGTCTCTTGGGAGCAAAAAGAAAAGGAAAGGAAGAACTCTAGCAAGTGAGAAACTTCACTCCATAGAGGTTAGTGACCTAACCTTGTTCTTTCACTTTAAATTCATGTGTAAGGACTAAGAATGAGTGTAAATGACAAAGAAAATTGATGAAATACCATTGGTATGCTTACCCTAAATCTCGGCAGCCTTGGTTGGGGTATGATTGTGATGAGTTTTATGGAGCTAACATGCTAGCATGGCTGCCCTTAAATTGCATCTCTTAAGTAGAATGTTGAAATGTAATGATATTGCATGGTATGTGATGTTTGAGTTAGGGTTTGGGGCGGAAGAATGAGACTTTGATTATGTGATGATGAAAGTAGGTTTTAATAGTCAATTAGTGACTATTTGGTTCTGTTTAAATAAAAAATAAAGTGAATTGTGTAGTGGGATTGGAGTTTGGTGTGGCTACCCTTGGTGACCTGCAGGACTGGGCATGAGTCCAACAGGTTTGGGCAGCAATAACTTGAATTGTAGAGGTTCAATTGGTGTAAAGCCAATTAGACATGAAACTAGACACATAATGGCACAACTTTGGTGGAGAAACCATACCCAGAAAACCAAACTAAGTAGACCAAAAGATTGCCCTAATCCGAGTGACCTGCATTCTGCCTGGGCAAAATGACCAAATAAACAGTGTTTAGTCATTTGGCCATAACTCAGTGTAGAAAGGTCCAATTGACTTGAAATTTTATCAACAACTAGCTGAGATATAGATCTACAACTTTCATGAAGAAACCTAACCCAAATTATGACCAGAACATATTCAAAAAGTGAGTTGCAGTCACTATTCCTAACACTGTAGATTTGGTCAGTCCAGAAATTCTGGAAAAAATTCAATCTGACCAGTTGTGGTTTTTGGGCCATAATTTGAGCTACAAAACTCCAAATGGAGTGATTCAAAAAAAGGAAACGCAAATAGAAAAAATAAAGAACAACTTTCATGTTGATCATTTTGCTAAATTCCCACTGCAAAAATGACTAATGGAACAGTAAAGACAAAGCATGAAAACTGAAAATTCTGTCCAATTAACATTAAGTTTAGAAATGGTATTGGCAATCAATACCAACAAATTTAGAATGCAAAATGTGGTATGTTGGGAGTATTAGAACCAATGTACTTATTGCCTATGCAAAAGTCAACATTTTTGTTGACTAATGAATGGAATAGTAACACTAAAACTTAAATTTCAAAAATTGTGAAACTTAAAAGTGTAAAATGCCCTAGTATGCCTAGCAAGATTGGTTTGGATAGGTTGGCATGCCAATAGGGTTCTGTTAGCAGTACTGCATATGGCTTCATGCCATTCTGTGTTTTATGGCTTCCCATGCCATTCTGTGTTATTTGAGTTGATATACTTGGGTTTTAACCCTGATAATTATTACAGCTTATTAGTTGTTCTGTTGCACACCGGGAGACACAATATGACCGATGGTGTGATGGTCCGAGGTACTTAGTACCCAGTGCCAGTTTACCCATTTATCCAGTCCAGTCAACTAATATGGGTTACTCAGGCAATGATAATAAACCTTACAAAATTTTAAACGAATAATACTGTAAATAATATCAGAAATTAAGTCTACCAAAAAATGTAAACATACATTTTGCATACTTATTTTTATTTTATTTTATTTTATTTTATATTGTCACCACTAAGCAGAATTGCTTAGCGCGTCGCTTTTGCCACGCGCAGGTACTGGAGACCTAGTTGGGGAGCCCAGCAGACATCAGACTGGGTAAGCCTTCAGATTTGCATCCGGAGTCTAGAGTCACCTCACATCTGCAGTGCACATGGTAGGACATAGGACTTTGGGGTAGCATTTTGTATTTTGTATTTTGTATTAGTTTTTGGATTGTAATTATAAACTCTTGAAATTATTTGATGATGTAAATACATGAAATTTGATATTATTGAAATTTTCTGCATATTATGTTGAGAAATATTTATGAATGTGCTTCTAGTAATGAAGTGAAAAGAAAATTTTCTGAAAATAGTGCTGTGATTTGAGATTGAGATTTTGAGATTGACTTGAATGTGTATAATGGAGTTTGGATTTGGAAATTATATTAGAAGTATTTTTAAACAAGTTCAGAAGAACTGTTTTTTCAATTTATAGCCGGCACTCTGCCGGATTTTCTATAAAATTTGCAGAAAAATTCAGATTTATCAAAAAGTGAAAATAAATGAATTAAAAGGGATAAATTGTAACAGAAACATGAATTGGTGCTCCGGCACACTGAGTGGCATAACTTGCTTGGTTACACTGTAGACGGGTAAGGGGTGTCACATAACCTATTCAAATTGCTAACCAAAATTAGGTCACAAAATCTGCCAGAACAAAAAATTGCCTATAAAATCTGGAAATGACCAATCCGGCCAGTTATGGTAAAAATGCCATAACTTGAGCTACAAAACTCTAAATAGAGTGATTCAAAAAGGGAATTAAACTAGACACATTAAGGAACATTTTTTATGAAGAAAGTTTAGCCAAATTTTCACCATAGATTGGTCCAATAGAACAGTAAACTTTGGTGATCAAATCTGAAATTTTGGGATTAATTCTAATAGACTTTGAATTGCAATTGGCAACCAATGCCAACAAATTTGTGGCCCAAAATGTGGTAT
Source organism: Hevea brasiliensis (assembly GCF_030052815.1). Lineage (NCBI taxonomy): Eukaryota > Viridiplantae > Streptophyta > Magnoliopsida > Malpighiales > Euphorbiaceae > Hevea > Hevea brasiliensis. The sequence goes on along the minus strand of NC_079510.1, from coordinate 25,477,488 downwards.
GACCATATGTTTAGAAATGGTATACCTATTAATTATGAAAAATTCAACATTTTACATGAATAGTCAAGTGAATAGTAATCATAAATACACCAAATGTAAAGAACTCAACTCTTAGGAGAAATTATGAGTTAAATTAAGTAGGCAAAAATTCAATTGTTGCATTTAGTATTAGAAATGGTTTGAATGGGTATTGAAACACTTTCAAATTATGTGTTTCAGTTGAAAAGGAGCCCTCCAAGGAAGGAGGAAGAGGGGACTAAGTCAAGGCAAACATAAGAGGTTTATGCACAATAATTTTAATTCTTGTTTTCTACTTGAAAAATCCATTTGAATAAATGTTATGAATAAATTGTGATTATTTTGGCTTAGAGAATTTTATTTGAAAAATAGTGTATTGCCCACTTTGTAAATGAGAATTTTGAAATGAAATATGATTTGTGATTGATATGAAATATTTGAATTATGTGATTTGAATGTGATTTGGAAATCACACTTGGCATGACAGTTCCATTGTATTCTTCCTCCATTTATGGAGTTGAGATTGATTTATTCTTCCCTCTCTAGCTTGCCAGTTTGATGTTGAGATCGGTTGAGTACTCATATAGCTAGCTAGCCACCTTCCTCATTAATTTCGATTAGTGAGATTGTAGATGGCTTTATCGTGGTGTACAACACAGTATTGTCGTGAAATTTTGTATCATGACCTAAGTTATGTATTTATTGGCAACACCATGGTTTATAATTTATTTTCATAAATTGTTATTAAAAATCTTGACAATAATTTTGTGAAATGTGATTGTGAAAATTTTAATTTCTTATTATCAATGAATGATTATATTTTTTATGGCTTTAGAAATTATTATTGTGCACTACTGAGTAAAATTACTCAGTGATTGCTTTTTCTTGCTGTCGCAGATAGGGAGGAGGATAAAGCAGCAGAGTGAGCTGCTAAAGTTGCAGGACAAAAATCTATTTTTGGGCTTTGTACGAGTATAACACTTTATACCCTTGTAAATTTCTTTTTGATGTAAATTTTTGTTCATATGTATCTATTGAACTAGATGAGCAGTTGTACAATCAAAATTGTAATAATAATATTTTGTTTTCTCCTTGTGGAATTGCAAATTTTATATTTGAATTGCACTAAATTAAATGAGATTGAGATTGTTTGAAAATGTGTTGGATTATGTTGACCTTAAATGGAGTTGTGGGTATATTTATATGCATATTGGAACTGTTTTTAACAGATTTTGAAGAACTGTTTTCTCTATTTCTAGCCGACACTCTGCCGAAATTTTTGTAAAATTTTTACAATACTGAATTAATTAAAAATTGTAGCTCATGATTTAACTTCAATTAAAGGCTTTTAATAATTATTCAATATTAATTTACATTTTAAAATGATTGAAAATTGGTTTAAAATCTCTTGTAGTATATTTAATGGGTTATCGGTAGGCGAAGTTCGATAATTCATTAGGTATACTACGAGATCATGTTATGCCTTACGGAGGGATAAGGTGTGACATAGACCATAATTAAGAGTTTCCCAACTCCTCTGCAAGAACAAAATTTTGTTATGGTGCCATTGTACCAAAACAGAAGCTGTTTACAAAACCTCATCATGGAACACCATGGGGATACACATAGTTTTACACAATAATCTCATGCACGTACTGTAATTTGCAGCTTACAGCATAAACAACTAGAGCATTGCATAGGTTATTGTGGCAAGTCCCAACAAACTATCATTTCTAGCCCCTTGCACCTCAATAAAAACCATATGGAAAACTATCCTGATAGAACACTTAATTAATACCATAAACTTACCCTAACCAGGCAATCCACTAACAGCAGTCACAATGTTATTCATACCCTCACTTAGGGCAGCTGCAATATCATGACTTATTCTATATACTTGTGCCTTATACTAATTAGGCACGCAACATGGCCCTTTACTAACTAATCACATTATCTCTTAGGTGCTTATCACTATGGCAAATATCGACACATTTGCTAACTCAAATTATATTACTTATACTCCCATGAGAACTAATACATTGGACACACACCAAGGAATGCTATTAAGGGAAAACACTAAAACTAGAAGCAAGGAATTACAGAAAAGACAAAACAGGATCCTGTACTCTATGTGTGATAAACCTATGACAAATAATTCTCATGAATCTAGAGCCTAAGCTCTAATACAAGCTTAAGCTCTAATATAAGTTTTGTCATGACCCAATTTCTAGGCTAGACTAGCATTAGAACTTAGATTGGCATAAGGCCCTCGAAGCCCGTAGTAAGCGTAGGTAGTCTATAACCCAACAACAAAGCCTAAAAAGGAAGGCCCAACATCAAGAAAACAAATGGATAGAGTTTGGTCATAAATTGGACAATCCAATGGGGAGAAAACTCACCCAACTTGTATCATAAATAAAACCACAATTAGGAGCTTAAATCACCCTCACAATCCGCATTAACATCCAATATCAAAATGGGGAGCTCAGCTCACCCGAAATCTAACATCACACAAGCATCTTAAGTCAAATACATTAGTTTTACATTGCAAGAATACCATTACAGTCACTGTGGAGTTTTAGATTTGAATAATAAAATTAATAATTAATACATTAACTATTTCAAGTTCCTTGCTAGAAAGAAGGCAGGTTAACTCCAAAATAACATCCACCTGTCACCTAGAGAAAAATAATTAAACAGGGGTGAGTGTTCAACTCAGAGAGTTTGGATATTAATTATAATTATAATTTTTATAACCGTCTAAAACTAATGCATTTCTAAGTATGAAATGCACATTGAGCACTTATATCAAGCAAATCACCTAATTCTCGCACAAGAAGATAATTTGTAGCTACATATGTACCCAACATAGCATTTCCATATAAGTTGATCCCTTATCTAGCTCTCTTATTTTAAAACCTACCAGCAAGCTCGACTCAAGCTAGACTTTTACTTAAACCCATGTGCCCTAATGAGATAAACTCAAAGCTGTGCCTCACCTCGACTTTCCATATCCATAAGGATTGGGTCCCTGTGAGACAAGCTCAAGTTGCGTCTACCAGTCCAAACCATATCCATATATACTCCACACACACACACACACACACACTGTCACACCCTACCCCTCTGTAAGGCATAACATGATCCCGTAGTATACCTAATGAATTATCAACTTCGTCTACTGATAACCCATTAAATACACTACAAGGGATTTTAAAACTTTTCTTACTTCTTTTTACAGTGGTGAGCACTATTTACAGGTGTTAAAAAAAATTTTTTTGAACTGAAGTGAAACAGCTAACACATTTGAAGAATTAATAATTTCTGTAAAAAATTTGGCGGAGTGCCATCTGTACTTTGAATAAAACAGTTCTTCAAAAACCTGTAAAAAGCACTTCAAATATATTTCTCAATCTCAACTCCAATATTTAATCAACACAATATGTTTCTCAACTCAAATCCAAAATAATTTTTCAATATTTCCAAAGGCTGAGATAAAAGAAATATATCACAATATTTACAAACCAAAATAATTTACAATTTATTTTACAACTTCAATGTACAATTTTAATTTACAACTGCTCAAAACCAAGAACATTATATACATACAGTGAACATACATTACAATACAAAATGCAAAATATAGTATACTCAATATACCCGATGATCTCTCGCAGAATGTACTAGCAGCCTAGTCTACTGCCCTGTCTGTCTGTCTACCTACGACAGCAATGAAAAGCTATCGCTGAGACAATGTCTCAGTGGTGCACAACATTAACCAAATACAACTTTAAATCACAAATCATAAGTCATATAAATAGTGGATACTTAAACCATATTTAAATTCAAGATAATGAATGTCATAAAGAATTTGAACTCCATTTCACAATATCACAATAAATCTCAATAAGTCAAAACATGTTTAAATTCAAAAGACAGTGAATGTCAATAAGAATTTAAACTCCATTTCACAATTTACAAAGTTCATATAACACAAATTTGATCAAATATCTGAATAATACAGTTTTGCCAATCACTAATACCATTTGATCAAATAACTGAATAATACAGTTTTGCAAATCAATAATACCATTTGATCAAATAACTGAATAATACAGTTTTGCAAATCAATAACACAATTTAAATGCTGTACAATTATATTTCACAAATTATCAAAGCTCATTATAGAAAAATTTTGAGTCAAATAATTTAATAAACACAGTGCTGCCAATTCATACACAACTTAAGCCATGACACAAAATTTCCGATCAATGCCGTATTGTACACGACGACAAAGCAATCTATAACCCCACTAATTGAAATCAATGAGGGAGGTGGCTAGCTAGCTAATGAGTACTCATCCGATCTACAACCTCAACTGGTAAACCAGAGAGGGAGGAAAATAATCACACTCACCCCAGACTGATAAGTCAAAGAGGGAGGAATATAATCACACTCACCCCATAAATGGAGGAGGAACATAGTAACAGTGTCATGCCAAGTGTGAATCAAACCAATTCCAAATCACAATATTTAAATATTTCATATAAATCACAAATCATATATTTATCTCAAAATTTCCATTTGCAAAGTAAGCAACACACTAATTTCCAAATAAGATTCTCAAAGCCAAAACAACCAAAAATTATTCATAACCCATTTCTCCAAATAAATTTTCTAGTAAAAGCAGTGAATATAAAAGTATTGTCCACGGACACAATTTAAAACTATAATGTTCAAATAAATTTTTAAGTAGAAAATAAGAAATCAAAATTATTGTGCACAAACACAATTTAAAACAATAGCATACAAATAGTTATAATTTATTTCAATTGAAAAATTCAAAATAAATAACTATTGTGCACAAACCTCTAATAACTGTCTCTTGGCTCTGACTCAGTGTTTCCTTCCCTTTTCCTGAGTCTTTGCTAACTGAGAAACACAATTTGAAGTGTTTCAGTACTTATTTAAACTGTCTCTAACGATAATGCTTGATAATTAATTCACTGAATTCTATTATTTGCTTAGTCAACCTAATATGTCGACCCTCGATGCGTTCTAGGTAAATTAGGTTTTAATGTTACTAATATGTCACATTCAATAGTCTTTTAGGGTTGGTACATGTTACCAAATTCATTTCCATGTATTTTGCGTTCTATTGCAATTTGCTGGATTCCAGGATACTAGTTTGACCTAGCCGGACGACCTAGTTTCCTCGGTTTTCGGGTTTCTGTCAAAACTAAAAACTTGTAGATCTATGTCTTATTGCATGCGGGGCAAAATTTCAGGTCATTCTGAGTTTACTAGATCAAGTTATGGTCATTTTACTATTGCTGGTCAAAATACATCAAAATTGGTCACTTTAGGTCATTTTAGGTTCGGCTAGTTTTTGGACCCGAACTTGTGAAAGCTGTTTTGACTTGCTTATGGTCATTTCTGGGCTTTAGTGTCTTCATAAGACTTGTAGATATATGTCTTAACTATCCATGGTCAAAATTTCAGGTCAATTGGACCTGTTTTGAGTGAGTTATGGCCAAAACACTAACTGCTGCCCAAATGGTCAATTTTCATGCCTTAATTGCACTAATCCGGATTTGGTCATTTTTCAAGTTACCTTACAAGCAGAATTTTGGTAAGCTTCCTTCATGAAAGTTGGCACTTTTTGTGCCTAGTTTCACCTCCAATTGGTCTCATACTAATTGGAGTCACACACTTAAGGTTCTAGGCCCATAACATAAACTGCCCTATTACATTTTATTCATTACTCATCAAAGGACACTTTTAACACTTACCAAACTACACATTCATGCCAATTCTAGTTTGTACCATAACCTAAACACATTTCACAACATGTTGTTGGTCATTTTGGTAGCTTATAATTACACTCAATATGCACCATATAGTACAAAATTTTTCAAGCTCAAATTACAACAATTCAATCACCTAACCTAGCTCATTTACATGTCCAACCTCACACCATCATACATATACACAAGCTGCCATAACAAGTACCACAATTCAACATTAATATTCCATAAATCAAACATGAAATAACATTTTTATGGTTCACCATTCAAGCTGTCGATTCATACACCTCTCTCCATTAATGTCCAAGCTTCCAAATTCAAGTATACATTCACAATATACTTAGTATACATCACCCAATTTATTCCTACACATATAAACACATAATCAACCCTTTAATCTACCATTTACAAGCAAGAATAAACTGCCCTTAAGGAGTTTCCATGGCTGCCAAAAATACACCTCTCCCTTTAAACATCAAACCTCAAAAATCTCTTCATAATTCAAGTACCCATAACATTCTTACTAACTTTAATGAAGCAATAACCAAAAACATAAACTTACCACTTTGGAAACTCTTCAAAACCTCTCCAAAACTTGGTCTTCTTGTTGCCTATCTACTGCCCAAGGTGTATGGACAACTTTTAATGAAGGAAAGTGCCAAGAAAGGAGCTTGAATCTCACTTGCATGGAGCTTCCAAGTCATGCGGCAATGGAGGTTTGTTGGGAGCAATTTCGGCTGAATTTGAGAGCTTGAAGATGAAGTTGAATCTGCTGTCCAAATTGATGAATAAGTGGTCCACTTTGGTGGGTGAGTGGAGCACTAAGGGTTGTTTAATAATAGTTTATTCATAAGTTTCATTTTCCCACATTTAACTCTCCATTTTTGCTATTTACATTAGGTACCACTAATTTAATTTTTCATTATATTTTACAAGTGTAATATCATGTATTTTTAATGGAAATTTTGGTTAAAAGACAACTCGGGGTGTCAAATGACCACAATGCCCCTATTCGGGTTGCATTCCCGATTTTTCGGTAACACCGGATTTTGTACGTTTTTCGATTTCTCACTTTTCTTTGTACTAATTAATTAATTTTTCTTTGATATTTCTAATGGTATTTACACTTCAATAGGGGTCTATTTAAGTCCTAAAAAATATTTTCTAGCGTTCCCCGCAGTCCAGGGCTAGTCAACCGTCCACGCCGTGACTTCCCGGTGCAGTCACCCATCGCTAAGGTTCTCGGCTCGCTTAACTTGGTTACATTTCTTTGCTATTATTTTTCCTTTGTTTTTCTTGTATTTTCTTTTCTTGTATTTCATTATTTTATGTCTCCTCACTCATATCGAAGTGTAGTTCTAGGCATTCTAGCTGTCCGGACAACACTGGTCACTGAAACAGTAGAACGCACTACCGAACATAGGGGTGTTACACACACACACACTGACACATACAGCTCCAAATTATCCTTAAGGCGACAAACACAAATAATTAACATTAATTAAATATGCAACAATAGGAATTCTTTTAATATATTTTAACCAATTATATGTATAAATAAATATTTATAAAAATGCATGATCATGCCATATATATGAATAATATTGAAATTATAAACATAACCAATATCTAACTCATAATGCGCCCCAACGCTGATTGATTCTACTGGGAAGAAGAAGAAGAAGGTTGTTTTGGATCACCTAAGCAAACATATTAAAAAAACTATCAAGAATAGACCAACAACAATTAATTAAAAAAATAAAAGACTTCTTAGATTCGTATCGAAAATTTTATAAAGCTTCCCTCATACCTAGGATCTAACCTCCCTGCAAGGAAACACAATTTATATCTCAACAATTTAAAGGCTTAATATAATATAATGCCCATTCGGGGCTTGCCAAAACTAATCAACTAGTTTTATTACTCAATTTCAGCTCATGGCCTAAAATTCACTATTGTCCAAAAATATCTAATCCACTTTTAAATATTCTATAAATATTACTGGATGTCCTTAATAATGTTATCTTAATATTATAATTGAAATTACTACATTTCATATGCCCACAAATATTTATTAATTATCAAACTATATCTCAATTTAAGATAAAAAGAGTGAATTTGCATTTGGGGGTTACCTATGTTAATTCTGACAATTGGAATACATCTGAGGTATCTAAAAATAGTAGGAACGACTATAATATCGACCTATTCCGAGGTGGGCTCTGGAACCCATGCATCCATACCAAAATTGCAGTCCCGAGAATTGGTGAAATTTTTACTAAATGAAACTATCTGCGCGAAGCCCAAGGCATAAAGGACTAGAAAATAATTTTATTTAACCCAAAAGACGGCTTTAAAAACTTGAAATCTCACTAGTAAGCCTGTGGGTCTAAAAAATTTTTTTATATTGAAAAATTCTCGAATTGATATCATTTCGAGCCTCTTAGAGTGTACAATGCATTGGTATACTTAGATTTTTATGAAAAATTCCGGTTTCTGTGAAATTTGTTTGGAAGTCAAGATGGGCTAAAACTTCCGAAGCTCTATTTGCACAAACCAAAAAATGATACTATGCAAGCTTAGTATCTACATGATGTCCATGAGGAGAGAAGCGTTTTGATATCAAGAACACCAGAAAACGGTGACGGGAGAGAGAAGTTATGGCAAAAAAAAGAAGCAGAAAAAAAAAAAGAAAAAGAAGAAAGAAGGAATGAAAGAAAAAGAAAGAGACAAAAAGAGAAAGGGGGTTGTGGCTACTGCTACAAGTTTTAAATTTTTAATTTCTTTTTTTTATTTTTTACTTTTAAATCCTTAAACTTTTTATCTTCTTTCAACGTGGTCAAAAATTCTTTTCAATGTAGTCTAAAATACTATATCACAATTAAATTAAGTTTAATAATAATAATAATAATAATAATAATAATAATAATAATAATAATGCACACAATATATTAAAATAATAATATAAAAAATATATTTATTATATGAGTCATAAAAGTATAATTAAAATTAATTTCATATAATTAAGATACTATTTATTTTGGAGTATGGTAATATATTTATCATTTATGCTATTAGTACAAAATAATAATATAATAAAATTCTAAATTTAATATGTTCAAAATTAAAATTCAAAACTTGAATTTAGAGCTTCAAAATAATTTAATAAGGGCATCTTTAAATAATGAAATAAAGCTTAAAATAATGTAATTAATAAATTATTTATTTTCTTTAAATTTTTAGGACATTACATTTATATTGTTTAATAATTAATTATTTAGTATTTTCATAATTACTATAATTTAATTATTTTTTTATTTCATGTTTTTACTATATTAATTTTTTATAATTTCACGAGTTATTAAAAAGTGCTTCTCCTGTTTTTTATTGCACAATTTTTTATGGTTAATAATTTTATAATTTTATTTTATTGCCTAAATTTTTATGATTTTTTAAAATTTCAAGAGCTATTAAAAATTATTTTTCCTGTTCTTCATCGCGCAAATTTTTATGGTGATTTGATTTTATAATTTTATTTTTATTGTGTAAATTTTTATGGTTGCTTTAATTTTATAATTTTGTAAACCTGTAATTTAGATGCCTATTGTAATTTGTGACTAATTTAATTTTTTTATTTATAGTTATGATAAATCTTAAAATTAATTAAAATTACTTATATATTCGTGGTTTATCTAATTTTATTTTATGCTTAATGGGTTACTTGTTTATTTTATTTATGAAAATTATATATTTTATTATTACTTCTTTTTTAATATTTTATTCATTTTAAATTTGGGAGTTTTAGCACTATCTATTTGAACCTACGTGATATTGTACTTAAATTTTTGGTTACCTTATTCTGTCAAATATAATTTGCTTGTTAATTTGTAAACTTAATGAAACAACGTTAATTATTTCTTATTTACATAATGACAAATCTTAAAATTAATTTAAATTGTATAGATTTCCATGTTAATTTAAACTTTTCTAATTTTATTTTTTTTAATTCATGCAGGGAAAAATTGAAGAATAAATGCAGTTAATTTCAATTATAACTTGTTAAATTTCTTTGTAAATTCTATTTTTACTACATAGCGCATAGAATAATTTTTATTACTTGCGACAAATATTTAACGTTAGAACTTTGATTTTCACTGCAAAGCACGGGGATTATCCTAGTACATTATATAACGTGATTGCAATGACTATTGCTGTGACGAAAATATTTCATCATTAAAAAAATTTTATGACAAAAATACAATATACAGTGACGATTTTAGCCATCATAATTTATCAAATTTTTGGTAATGAGAGAAGAATATCACTATCTACCTAAGTTGGGATTTTGAGTCATATTTCTCATTTGTCCCTCCCCCACCAAAGAAGAATATCAATATCACAATTCGTAAAACAGTGAGTGATATTGAGCTGCAAATGCCCATCACCATGTCACTAGGGTCATCCCATTCTCACTACTTGGTAAAAGAAGCTACAGACTGTAATGCAAAGAAGAATTAAACTCAAGTAGGATCAAGGGCAAATTATAATAGAAGATAGTTAAAAACATTATATTATTTCCATCTAGTATCATGTGATGGCACATACGTAAGCAATCAAGGAAATAACAACACATTAAATAGCAAAAATAACTTGCTTATTGCAAAAACATCATTTTTCCATAAACACAAAAAACTTATACTAGTGTCAGTTTAGCTTTGTTGAGGAGCACAAGGAAATACGATTCAAAAAAGTAAACACGATCTAAAAAAAATAGGGATAAATTTTGACAATTATACTTGAACTTATCTAGTTGTAATATTCAGTTTAAAAATGTAACATAAAATCCCGTTAACTTTCAAATTTTGTATAGTAAAATTCCTCTAATCTCCAATTACCAGTTTTTTAGTTAGATGCTGACCTAAATAGTTCTACCATAGATCTTAGTCGGTATTTTTTTTGTAAATTGAATTCTTCTTCTCTTTATAGACAGAATAATTTTTTATGCACAAAGAAAAACATGTTTTAATAGCTTGTTTGAAAATTAACAACTCGCTAAAATTCAATTTTAATTTTTTTTTATTAATTTTCATGTTGAGAATATAAAAAATGAAATAATTTAAATTTTTAATAAAAAATATATTTTAAAAGGAATAAAAATCATGCTAAAAGTTGTATGATTGTGTTGGATTCAATCTAACTATTGTCTTACATATGATTTATTCTAAAGAAAGTTTAAAGGAAAAAAAGAATTTGAAAAAAATATATGCATATTTAAGAAACATTGAATAATAAAAAATTTTTAAAAAAATTTTGTTTGTTTAAAAATTTTAAATAATAAAATTTTAAATTCAATTTTACACATAAACTAGAGGTGAGCCCGCACATTGTTACAGCCCACCAGTTAACTTCTTATAGCATAATTTGAGCAAAAATGTTTTTTTTTTTTTTTATTGAAAGATTATTGTTGTATTAATTAAAATAACACGAAAGTAAATGAAAATTTATTGGTTAAATACTTTATGAAAATCAAAATTTTATTTAAAAAAATAAAAATAAAATAAACACTAAATTTTGATTAAAATAAAAATTAAATTGAAATTAGATTTAAATATTATATAATTCAGTTTTTATTAGTTTAAATTTTAAATTGAAATTATGTTGTCAATTAATATTTATTTCTAAAATTATATTATGAGGAAGATTTAACAAAAAAAACTCACTTGTGAAGTTATTGGATTGTATAATAATAATAATAATAATAATAATAATAATAATAATAATAATAATAATAATAATAATAATAATAATAATAATAATAATAATAATAATAATAATAAGAAGCTAAATGTTATAAAAAAAATTTAAACTTTATGCATTTTTACAATTATAGTAAAAAAAAAATTTGTCACTTTTATCCTAATTTAGAAGTTTAGTATTTATTATGACCTGGTCAAAAATGGAAAATTAGGGATGATGATGTAGCATTTGGCATAGCAAAAATATTATTTTTTTAATATGTTATTGACGTGGCATCTGACATAGTGTGAACTTTTATGTTCTTGCTGATATGATAAAAATATTATCATTTTATATTTTGTTTCTGACGTGGCATAACTTTAACAATTAAAAATAAAAAACTTTTCGACTTTTGTCAATTATGATAAATTCTATAAGTTTATTTTATTTATAATTAGCTGACTAATTTTGATCTAACTTAATCAAAATTAATATTTTATTCCTTAATACAATTATCAAAATAAATATTTATATTATTTAGTATAACAAAAAAAATTAATATTCCTCTATCGCTCTCTCTTATTTTTTTAATATTTATGGAATTTATTTATGAAAATAGATAAATTTGTATTTATTTAAAATTAAAAATATCCCTCCAATCACTTCTTTCTCCCTTCTTTGTATGCTAATCTACCTCTCTCTTCCTATCCACTATCTATAGAATCCTCCATCCACTTCTCTCTCTAAAAAATATTCCTATATCTCCCTCCCTCTTCCTATCCCTCTCTCTCCCTGCACATGCACTCATATGTTTATTATTATTATTATTATTATTATTATTATTATTATGTGTTAAAATGATGAGTTTTGTTGTTATTGACTTTTTACATGAATTTTTAAACTTTGAACAATAAAAAAATATGAAGAGAGAAAGAGGAGAATTTTTTTTTTAATTATACTAAGTAACATAAATATTCATTTTTACAATTGCATTAGGTAATAAAATATTAATTTTTCACCAAGTTGGATCAAAATTAGTCAACAAGCTATAAATAAAACAAACTTATAGAATTAGTTATAATTAATAAAAGTCCAAAAGTTTTAAATTTTTTAATTATTAAAGTTATGCCATATTAACAATAATATATAAAATAATAATATTTTTGTCACATTAGTAAGAACATAAAGGTTTACAAAATGCTAACAAAAACATATTAAAAAAATAATATTTTTATCATATCAAGTGCCATATCAGCACCCTCAATTTCCCATCTTTGATCGGCCACAATAAATACTAAACTTTAAAATCAGGTCAAAGTTGACTAAAATAAGTTTTTGCTATAATTGCAAAAATACGTAAAGTTTTTGGTTTTTTGGAACATTAGGCCTAATAATAATAATAATAATAATAACACCTAGTTAATGTAATATTTTTGATGCAATTAATTTCTCTCATTAATTTAAGTTTTATTTAAATAAAGAGTTAATATATATACATATTAAAAAAGTGCATATAGACATTGGTGTGTGAAAAGTGTATGAGAGTAATTAACGAAAAATATTATGCATATATAATACGTGATATTATATTGTTTGCCTAAATAACTTTTGTGAAATTAAATTAAATTTTTTTACACTTTAGAAGGACCAGTGAATATTTGTTTATGTATCTATAATGGGATAAATTTCAACAACTGTCCATGAACTCATATAATTGTAATACTATAGTCTTTAACTTTAAAATATAACATAAAATCTCATAAACTTTTAAATTTTACACAGTAAAATTTCTCTGACTTTCAATTACTGATTTTTCAGTTAGAAACTGATGTGAATAGCTCCCGCATGGTACTTAGTCAATATTTCTCTCTCGTCTCTTATGCAAAGTGTAAAATTATTTTCTTTACGTATGAAAAATTATTCTGTCTATAGAGAAAAGAATAATTTAATTTACACATAGCTTGAGAGAGAAAAGAGAAATACTGACTAATCTCTAAGCTGGAACTGTCCAGGTCAGTGTCTAACTAAAAAACTGGTAATTGGAGGTTAGAGGAATTTCACTATGCAAAATTTGAAAGTTGATGGGGTTTTATATTATATTTTTAAGTTGATGGACTGTAATATTACAAATAGATAAGTTTAGGAATAGTTGTCAAAATTTATCTATCTATAATGTGGACTGACATGTTTAAAATTTTCTCTTCATTTTAATTGGAACCGAAGTCTAGAGCGATAACTTGTGTATCCAGATGTATCTATTAGGATCTATATTGTTGAGGTTTAGGTTCAATTTTTGTCTTTTTAGTCTTTTATGTTTCCCGAGGGCTGATGAGTGAAGTCATCAAAAGTACTATTTCATTTTGTCATTTTTAATTCTATGGGTAAGCAGTAAAAAAAAAAAAAAAGCCTTAGAAGTTGAATGGATTGTGAGAAAATGTTCAAAGTGCTTGTAGTGGTTGTTTTGGATTTGTGGGGCGTTATAGAGATAAGTGGATTTCTTTTTGTTTTTTCTTTTGTTAGTTTTGTCTCTTTCCTCCTTATGTGGTTTGGATTTTTCTTAGCTACTAATTTTTTTGTCCTTCTCTTTTTGCTTTTTATTTGTCAATGTGTTTATTTAAGCTTGTAGTTGTTTTAGCATGCATTTTTTTTTTGAAAGATGACACCACATGATTTGATTCTTGTTTCTGGGTTGTAATTTTTTTTTTTGTGTATTAAAAAAATTTTTTTAAGACATGGGCAGTCCTTCTGCTTTTGAGGAAAAACGATGGTATTTGATTGTTGTATGTGTCATCTTAATCTTATTTTCTATATCACAAGACAATTGATGAAATTATTTTTCTCTAGTTTTAAAGTTAAGTTTGTGCTTTGTTAGTTTTTTTTTTGGTTATTTAGATTTTAAATTTTAAATTTTGTTTTCTTTGTTATTATGTTGGTTTTTTTTTTTTTGCTTAGATTCGACAGAGAAATATTTACTTTTGACTTATTTTATAAAAATTGGCACTAAAGTGGAGATTATATGTGAATCTGGTTATGAGATTTATTTTATAAAAGTTTGCTTTTCGTGTGCTTATGTATATGATATGTTAGATTTATTATCTTGGTCTGGCTTGTAAGTATATGCTGTGGAGAATATTGAGAAATAAATGCTTTGAAGTTATTTTCTATTTAATTCCTACGCTGTTGAAGTGTTTATGCAATAGTGGTTGTTAGATTATAGTTGCTTAAATCTTTGTCTATGTCATTGCTCACAAATTTTTCAACTTTATATTGGTTCATATTTGACAAAAAATATATTTTGCCCTCTAAATTTTCATAAAAAAGTCAATTTGCCCCTCTATTTAACCTTGAACCAATTTACCCCCTAAATTTAAAAATTGAACCAATTTAATACTCAAACTTTTAAATTTAAACCAAGTACACACATTACAAAGGGAAAAAAAATGCACGTATTGTTGACTTGTGAAAATAGCTTATAAGATGTCTTCCACATCAGCAAAAATGTGTTATTTTGCTTAAATTTTTTAAATTCCAGAGGTAAATTGGTTCAATATTAAATTGAGGAGGTAAAATGACCTTTCTGTATAAGTTTAAGAGGCAAAATATACTTTTGGTTAAACAATGATCTTAGCTAGTGTTAACAATGTGTCAAGATCTATTATTTGTGTTTTATTCTTTTTGGATCTTGGATATTGCTCATGTAATATGACCTTTTACTTTAATGAAATATTAGACTGTGTTTATTAATGTTTGCTATCAAAGATTGTTCACTTTGGTGTCCAAGTGATAATGATTAGCATAGATCATAAATTTTCAAAGGTAAAAAATTGCATGTCATGGTTCTATGAAAGCTTATTTTCTTTATTTTGGTTCAATTTCATGCAAGATATATTATGCAATATAAGTAGCAAAACAAAATAGGCATTTCTACAATTTACTGTCATACTTTCTTTCATTCATTTGAACAGAAAATGTGTATATGCACCTTTATATCAACGACTTCACATAAAGTTACTTTAATTTATAATATAAACTTAACACAAAATTCTTGTAACCAAAATCAAGCCACCATACTCAAATACCATTTCTAGTACTAATAGTTACTAAACTTCACTATTATCTTGCATATTACAAGAACACATATTCCCACAATCAGCCATTTCATAATTGAAGATCTAGACATACTCAAATACCATTTCTAGTACTAATAGTTACTAAACTTCACTATTATCTTGCATATTACAAGAACACATATTCCCACAATCAGCCATTTCATAATTAAAGATCTAGACATCTTTCTTTCTTTATTATATTTTTAGCCTCCTTAATAATTCCGCTGTGAATGCTTTGCATGATTATGCATAGGGGGTCCAACCACTAAAAGAAATTACAATTCTTTCCTCCTTGTAGATATTACCCCCAATTAGGTTTCTAAGAGCCACCAAATCATAAATTAAGTTAAACTACATTCAAAATAAGATTTACTTACCCCCTATATTCTACACCCAAAAAAATCCTTCCTAGATTTCTTTTTGCTCATAAAGCCCTTAGCACAACCACAAAACAATAGTGGCATAAGAGAACGCCTAATCACTTGGTAAATCCTCCATTTATCTTTGATAGAGCTATGAGATGAAACTACATTAAGAATGAGAATATGTTGGGTAGGGAATGGGATAAAACAAAGAAAATCAAAGGCAAAAGTTTTGTTACAATTGATAGAAGTAGAGAAATGAACAATAGTAATGGGCAACTGGCATTTTCGATTCTAAAATACCTAGGAGAGAAGAAATTGCCAATTATTTAAAAAAATCCACGTCTACATAATTTTAGTGAATAACACGTGCTTTGGTGCTTATTTCACATGTGTTTATTGATCAAGAAAATTGTGTCCAATCAGTTCCATTTTTTAAATTAAGGGGGCAAATTGCTTCAATTATAAATTGAGGTGGTAAATTAACTTTTAGGTGCAAGTTTAGGAGGCGATTTATGCTTTTGGCCAATCAAATTTTGTGTAGATATGGTTTAATTTTACAAATTCTAAATAAACAAAGGGTCTTATGTTGATTGGCTTGCATGAGAATTGGCTGGCTAATCAAATTTATATCTAATACTAAAATAGTACTCGTGTGGTGCTATGATTAGAAGTTCTGTTGATTTTAGAATAAGTACAATATTGTTTCAAAAATTATTATATTGTTCGACTGTTTACTGGAGGATCAACTGTCTTGATTAATTTTTTTTCTTTTCTTAATCTTTTTCTTGCATGAATTAAAACGTTATTAATAAATTCAATTATTATTCTAAATTATTAAAAAATGAAAGTAATGATTAATTTAATGCTTACACAACACGGGCTTTCTTAATTGCTGAATTAATTTCGCTCAAAGTTAAAGTCTCAATCACTTCTTGTTCTGAAAGCGAATATAAGGGCAATGTATGAAGCAACCTAACTCTTATATACCATCCGGAGGTAAAGAAGCAAACTTAATGAGTGCCAAGGTCACCAATTAAATTATTATTTATCTTAATCCAATTATCTTGTAGTTAGGGCAAATAGGATATCATTCCCACAGAGAATGTGTACTTAAGCTAATTCAATCTCAGAAGTAACTAAACTAATAAACTAAAACCAATTAATACTAACTAAATGGGGGGTATGATTCGGTTATGTAGAGAAAATAAAAGAAACAATTTAAAAACTAATCTACCAAATACCTGTAGGAGGGAAGGGGGGGGGGACGTGAGGCGAAATATCATTCATTAGAATTATATAAAATGCACCAGGTAATGCCCAGGAAAGATGGTGGAGTCACAATGGTCTCACTTAAGTACCACCTCCTTAGACAGTATTTTCTAGATATGCACTTCATACAATCCTAATAGAATCAAACCACTGGTAAGTACCGTCTTCCCATAACACTATCGCGGTACTAAGGATTTATGCCACGAAGGCATAGATAGACAGGAGTCACCACCCGGGTAATAACCGGGACATATTCAGTGTTTCTTCCGAGGGTCATGGATGGCAACTTACTCCTTGCAGAGTTTCCACAACCGTCATTACCATAGCCCAATGTCTAGGTTCGGGATAGTGGGTACGTAAGGGGAAGGTGTTAGGCACCCCTTACGCCTGGTCTAACCTCGTTGATTCGAGTGCCAGTCCTCTACTAATGTTTCTAGAAGTCTTGTTTATTATTCCTTTATTAAACTTTATCTTAAAAAATGCAATTCTAATCCTACACACGCAAGTAATTCACAAAAAGGTTGTTGTTTACACATAATTTTTATGCACAAGTAATTTCTATCTATGGGGTTGCTAATTATTTAAATGATATTTACCAGATGACTAAAATTAATTTATTATTGAGAATTTAATTTATAAATAAATTCAATTTCAAATAATCCTACGTTTCTATTTAACCTAATTAATTAATTTTCACCAAATTACTCTAAGGATAATTGAACTAAGTTAATTATGTACATGTGTAATTTATTCTAATATCACATAAGGCCCAAACAATCACAACCTAATAAAGATTTCTAACATGCAAATTTATTTTACAATTACCAAGTATTAAATTTAATTTATTTTATATGCTAATGTTAGTTTAATTTACAAACATGATTAATTTTAATTTACAAAGTATTTATTTAAATTAATTACAAGCAAAAGTAGATTAAATTAAAAACAAAGTTAATTTTAATTTACCAAATAAAAATTTTATTATTACTATAATTTCATGTCAATGATTATTCGAGGAGTTTAGAGCTACTTACTTGTTAGTAAATGCAATTGCCATTGGGACAAGCTACCCTTAAAAAAGGGTCTTCTCTTCTAATATAGCAATGATATCCCTGGCTTACTCCCGTTTAGCTCCACATAAGCTCCATGCAAATGCCCTCTTTGGTACTTACCTTAGGGCTACTTACCAATTTTATTTGTAATAAAAAAATAAAGAAACTAAAGAAAATAAAAGAAATAAAGAAAATATTAATAACAATTTACATTGGATTCTAACTCTAGTCTCTTAAAGAGTTAAAATTCCTAATTAGTTACAACTACCTAATGGTCTAAGTCTTCTAACATGATCCAAACACTTCATAACACTTCTTGAATTAAAAGAACACAGAAAAATAGATCAAATATCAATTAAAACCCAAGAAAATACAAGAATATATAATTTCCAAATTTTAGTAGGTTAATGGTAGCAAGGAATCCGATTTTTTAAAAATAGTTAGGCATGCCTAAAAATCATAAAAAAAATTACAGAAGTTAGCCTACATATCATACAAGATCATAAAATTTATAAATCAAACAAAACCCTGGCCGAATGGTCTACATAAATCGTAACTTTTCTAAGTGACAGAATCGTACTACTTTTTTGTAAAATTCATAACTCATTAACCACAACAGGTATGAATGCAAAACCAATTGGAAAATATTCATAAGATTTTGAAATTAATTTTAGACACTAGATTTACACAAAAATATTAAGAAACAAGGGAGATATGGGCTCCACAAGTCGGGTATCCTGCAAATCGGATTTTACAGAAACCCTAACTTTAAACAGCCATAACTTACAAAATATTAAAACTTTTTTAGTGATTCTTGAGCCTAAAATTAATAGAATTTCGTGTAGAATATGAATATAATTTTTACAAATTTTTTGCAGATTCAGAAAATAATGAAAAATAATAAAAATACGGGAGATAGAAAACTGAACATGTGCAGAGTTGTGTATCCCCTCAAATTAAACATGATTACATGATTTATATGAACATATAAAATAAATTAAAAACAAAGAATATAGAATTAAATATTACATGGCATAGATCTTGAAAAGAAAATAAAAAAAACTAACCTTTAAGAAATATCGCTAGGAAGAAAGAAGAACTAAAAGAATTTTGGCTATTCCTCTCTTTAATTTTTTTTGTCTTCTCCTCTACCTCCTTCCTTTTTTCCTTTTTTCCTCCTTCCTTTTTTCCTTTTTAGTGGGGTATTTATAGGGTTTTGGGAGAGAGGTGTGATAGGGTTTGGAGTCCTAGCATGATAAAGTTCAGATAACTTAAACAACTAGGATTGCAGAATTTGGGTGAGACTGAAATATGGATTAGGTGTTTCAATCAATGGGAAGGGAAGGAAAGGGGAAGGCACCAATAGGGAGTGAGGAAGAGGTGTGGTAGGGTTTGAAGTCCTAGTGTGATAAGGTTCGGATAACTTAAACAATTGGGATTGAGGAATTTGGGTGAGACTGGGATATGGGTGAGGTGTTCCAACTAATAGGAAGATAGGGATAGAGAAAAAGATATTTTCTTATTTTAATTTTCAAAAAATAAATTAAATAGGTCTTATTTAAAATTATTAACTAGGCTTTCTTAGGCCCATGGCGCCCAATTAAACTCAATTAGGTCTATTTAAGAACTACCCATATTAAATTTAAACAAAACAAAATTTTATTTAAATTAAATCAATTTCCCAAAAAGCATATTATTATTATTATTATTATTTATTTTTTTTTTCAAGATCATGCCATGGAATTAATAATTCAGTTTCATGCCTTCAATTATATCTTACAGTCATATAATTTTTCATCATTGGGTTTCCCACGGCCTCAATGCACATAATCATCACAAAATAAGGGTCTACAATACCTAATATATGCAAGTCACTAAGATGAATGAGTTTGATGCTAAAACAATGATATGACAAACCTTAGCATAAATAACCAATTCCACTACTTGGTTAACATTAATCATGGACCAAAATTAAGTTACTTTCGTTCATACAATTTGATTGTGGAGTATTACATGCTTGATCACTCCCTATCTCTTCTTAAGCTTAGATTAATTAGCCAAAGAGCATAACTAACCCCTATTCATATGATCAATCCCATCATACATGTGAATTAAATTCAATGATTACATTAATGTACCAAAGAGACATCATCAAAATAAGGTAGTGTAGCTGACATGTGCATAAACACTTATCCTAGCTCATATACTTTCAATTAATAATGATGAATACTCAACATATTAATTGCTACCACTTTGAATAATCAACTTAACAATTACGGATTAAGTTAATTAAACTAGCTTTAGAATCACATGAAAATTAGTGTGCACCCTAATAACATGTATTCATTGATTCAATCACAAAAGTATATGAATGTATGAACAAAATTAAGCCTTCTCATTAAAATAGAATCAAGGTCTCATAATGTTAATTTGGTAGCTTCATAGCATCTATGCTAAGAATCTAATATACTCACACATAACTAAAAACAAAACACAAAATAAAAGAGATAGAGTTATGGAAAACATATTCTCCAATTAAATACACTTGAAATCCTTTGAAGATACACCAAGATGAATATGTGGCCACACTAAGGTTGTGATAAACAAATCTCCAACTTGAGTAACTCCTTGCTATCGTAAGGTATGATGCTTCAAACAACTCAATTCTTCAACTTAAAAACAGTCACAAGTATGCTATGATGTATGCATAATGGTAGCCTCCTTGTACTTGCAAAAACCTGGGGAATCTTTAATGCAAAAATGCCTAAATTTTCTTGAGAAATATTCAGCCACTATGAGAGAGAGGGGAGAAGTATGAAATTTCTAATGCAAGTGTATGTTCTCTCATCATTCCTAAGGCCCCTTTATATAGTGTTGCTAAGTGAAAATTTTATTAGGAATAGGACTTCATACCTTGGCCGAATTCTCCATGGGAGAATTTGGCTTGATTTTCTTGCTTAAATCTGATTGGTTGATGCAATTTATCTTGCATATGATTTTCTAAAGAGAGTTCATGAAGATATGGAGATCAGAACCAACTACAAGCATGATTTCTGATGTTAGCCGAATTTTCCATGGTGGTGTGAACATGGTTTGAGCTCTTGTTGGCATGGCAAATTCTAGTTAGTTGGAGTGCCATATGTCTTCTCCTCATTAGTCCATGCATGTTATCACCTGATCCTACATGAAAGATAAATCCAATCTTAAGTAAACTAGGATAGGGATTAGGAGTCATGAAGCAACAAGGAAAAGAAAGCAAACTTATCTTTAAGTCTATCCTATCCACACACTCACACATGCACATTTTTCACATGCTTGGCCAATCACATGATGCCAACACATTAATGAACTAATCAACACATGTTTAATTAACTTATGACACATGTCACGCAATTAAAAGCCCTAGCTTATTAATAAGCCCATTAAACATTAGTTACTATTGCTTAAGCCCAAAATGAAATATGCATTTTATAAGCCCACAATAGAAATTAAATAAGACACTTCACACATGGGCCTATATTAAGATGTGCTTAATTAACTTAAGGCCTCTATTAGACATATGTCCAAATTAAGACTAAAAGTCCAAAATTAATTTAAGACATTATAAAAATGCATTTAAAAGCTCAATAAATATGTCTTATACATTTTACTATGCATCTTATCATGGCAAGAATACAATATATGCCCAAAATGCCTTTAAAGGTCCAAAACATGCAAAGTAAGCCCAAACTTAACCAAGATTGAATCTTTTTCAACCCAAAATTTTCCTTAACCTTAGAAAAACATAGAAGAACATTAATCAAGGTCAAAAACATAAAATACAATTCTAGGTATTCATTAATTTAATCACAAAAGTATATGAATGTATGAACAAAATTAAGCTTTCTCATTAAAATAGAATCAAGGTCTCATAATGTTAATTTGGTAGCTTCATGGCATCTATGCTAAGAATCTAATATACTCACACATAACTAAAAACAAAACACAAAATAAAAGAGATAGAGTTATGGAAAACATATTCTCCAATCAAATACACTTGAAATCCTTTGAAGATACACCAAGATGAATATGTGGCCACACTAAGGTTGTGCTAAACAAATCTCCAACTTGAGTAACTCCTTGCTATCGTAAGGTATGATGCTTCAAACAACTCAATTCTTCAACTTAAAAATAGTCACAAGTATGCTATGATGTATGCACAATGGTAGCCTCCTTGTACTTGCAAAAACCTGGGGAATCTTTAATGCAAAAATCCCTAAATTTTCTTGAGAAATATTCAGCCACTAGGAGAGAGAAGGGAGAAGTATGAAATTTCTAATGCAAGTGTATGCTCTCTCATCATTCCTAAGGCCCCTTTATATAGTGTTGCTAAGTGAAAATTTTATTAGGAATAGGACTTCATACCCTGGTGAATTCTCCATGGGAGAATTTGGCTTGATTTTCTTACTTAAATCTGATTGCTTGATGCATACTTATCTTGCATATGATTGCCTGAAGAAAGTTCATGAAGATATGGAGATCAGAATCCAACTACAAGCATGATTTCTGATGTTAGTCGAATTTTCCATGGTGGTGTGAACATGGTTTGAGCTCTTGTTGGCATGGCAAATTCTAGTTAGTTGGAGTGCCATATGTCTTCTCCTCATTAGTCCATGCATGTTATCACCTAATCCTACATGAAAGATAAATCCAATCTTAAGTAAACTAATAGGGATTAGGAGTCATGAAGCAACAAGGAAAAGAAAGCAAACTTATCTTTAAGTCTATCCTATCCACACACTCACACATGCACATTTTTCACATGCTTGGCCAATCACATGATGCCAACACATTAATGAACTAATCAACACATGTTTAATTAACTTATGACACATGTCACGCAATTAAAAGCCCTAGCTTATTAATAAACCCATTAAACATTAGTTACTATTGCTTAAGCCCAAAATGAAATATGCATTTTATAAGCCCACAATAGAAATTAAATAAGACACTTCACACATGGGCTTATATTAAGATGTGCTTAATTAACTTAAGGCCTCTATTTGACATATGTCCAAATTAAGACTAAAAGTCCAAAATTAATTTAAGACATTATAAAAATGCATTTAAAAGCTCAATAAACATGTCTTATACATTTTACTATGTATCTTATCATGGAAAGAATACAATATATGCCCAAAATGCCTTTAAAGGTCCAAAACATGCAAAGTAAGCCCAAACTTAACCAAGATTGAATCTTTTTCAACCCAAAATTTTCCTTAACCTTAGAAAAACATAGAAGAACATTAATCAAGGTCAAAAACATGAAATATAATTCTGGACCAAATTACCCTTAAGTGCAAAAATAGCGTAAATTGTTACAATTAAGCACATATTCATCATAAGTATCCTAAGTGACCTATAATCATAAAAACTAACCTAATAGATTATATAAATCATGAAAACATAACAAAAGACTAAGGATTGTAGCATAAAAGTGTGCATAAAATACACTTAACAAAATTGCTAGAATCAATGGTCAGCATCACAAAGCAGGAAAGCAAAACAATATTAAAGTGTGAGTGGCTATACCTTTTTTTTAATGATGTGTTTACACTTCATTTTTTCCTTATTTGATTACCAACCATTCACACCCTGATAATACGTAAATAAATGTGCTCACACTATCAGCAAATGTAAGCAAACATGATTTGGTATCTTTAGTTTCATTCTATTAGAGTGCAATAAAGGCATAAATATTTCGATAATTTATTGATAAATCAAACCTTACGAAATGATGCAAGGTAGACCCTAAATAGAAGTTGGGAATCAAAACAGCAAGCACAATTTGGCAATCCAACGAATGAAAGTGTGTGATTTGTCAACTTTTTTAAATAGGAAAACATAATTCACACACAACAAAGCATTATTAGCCAATTAGTCACTTTTACTGCTAATTAGTATAATTACTAATGACAAAATTGAATCCTCATCAATTAATAAATGCATTTCTATTATACTTTTATTACCAATAACTATAATTATCAATGACAAAATGAAATCCTAATAAGAAGACATGTTAAAAAGATTCAATCTAATTATTTTCTTACATATGATTAATTCTAAAGAAAGAAGAATTATAAAGACCCAAAATTATAAATGGGTTCTGACCCATATTCATACAACTCTAAGATCTCCATCATTTTTATTGCACTAGTCCATAATATAATCATATGTAAACATGAAAAATTTTAATATATCATAGTCTAGATGTGTACCTTATTTATAGAAATCAATTGCTCAAACTTACTATGTTGAAATAAGTCTACAAAACCAAAGAAACAATTGCACTACTTTTTCCTTCTTTTAATTTTAGTGCATTAATTAGAAATATGACCTTATGACCTATTTATACTTTTGCATGCTACAAGTTACAACCCTTAACTAATGTACATAACTTTTGGATTTTGCCACCTTTAACCAATGTACATGACTTTTGGATTTTGCCGCCTTTTGGTGTTGTGCAAAATCCCATAAATGTATGGATCTTTAATAAGTAATAAAGTAGTGAGTATAGTATAGTTTCCACGAAGACCGTGTTTGAGTATCAAAATACGCAGCAATTATAATTATCTAGATTATTGAATTCGAAGGAGAAGTATAAACTAAACTAATTATGACTAGAAGGTAAATGAGAGTAGATTAACTAAACTAAAAATATCAATACGTAAAAGCATTCTAGAGGTAGGGTTCAGACTTCAATCAATCACAAACTTAATTTAACCTATTCAATAATTGGGAGATTATTGCTTTGAAGGAAATTAATCCTGAGTTATCTTAAGTCATCTCTCAAGGCACTTATGTTGTATCTTAATTAACTTAAACTCTACTTTCATGGCGATTAAATTAATTAGGACCCTTGAGATTCATTGACTAGTTGTTAGTTCCATATAAAATTTTAGCCTATTTCTAGGTTAAAAATCCTAAGTTCAAAATCATGTTATTTCACTATTAATTTTTACCTTTCAATCCTTCAATTAATATCCAAAATCAATACTAAGTGGGTACCAATACATAGCACACACTAGGAACATAAGAAATTAAATCAAAGAACAAAATTTTAGATTTATTGAAATAGAATTAAATTAAATCCATAATTGAATTGAAGGTACTACATTCCTAACTCTAGAATAAAGAAAACTACTCACTCATGGTGAGTTCTACAATCAAACTTGAAATAAGAGCATAAAAGAAAAACATCAAAAGAAATAGAATGAAGAAATCCAGAATGAGAATTTGCAGCTTTAGACTTTTGGAACTTCAGCTGAGAATCTCTTCTAGAAATCTTGCCAAACGATCTCTCCCAAGGTGGAATTGCTATGCTTGAATTTAAAAGAATCAATCCTCATTTTATTCCTGACTTACTATATTTATATATGGTGTAAAAGTCCTTAATTTAGAGTCCTAGTAGCCTTAGAAGTCCTTCTGGGTCGAGCAAAGAGGAAGAAAAGTTGAATCGGGACTCTCCGCTGGCAGCCATTATACAGCCTGTGTAGCATTGCATAGGGTAGGACTGTGTAACTCTTTGGACTACTTGCACATTGAAGTTTCTTCTCAGACAGAGCATTACACGGGTCGCATGGAGTTGCATGAGGTATGTTGCACAACCCGTGTAATGAATTTTCTATAGGGTTAAGCTACACGAGTTGTGTACCTTGCTTGCACGATCGGTGTAACTCTCCTAGCCCTCCATTCTTCACTTTTTGACTTCCCAAACTTCTCTGCACTTGTTCTTGACTCTAGGATTGCATCAAAACACCTGATATAATATAAAAATTAAGGAATTTGGGCTCAATCAACATAATTTCCAAAAAATAATGGAATTTACTAAAAATTATGCAATTAATTAACTAAACATGGATGAAATGCAACAATTACTGCCCCTAAATGCCTATGTAATGCAAGTGCATCATTTGGCAACGTACAGGACCTTTCATGCAATTGTTCTTGGTTCTTGTTTTAAGTCTAATGGATCTAGATTGACCTACATAGGTGACCCGAATCATATTTCCAATATCTCTCACTCATGCATGATGAGTCAACTCTTGCCTTTACACATGATGTACCTAATGCATACTTTGAGAGCTCATTTGCTATATATTTATTAGGATAATATAGTATCTCAATTAAGGAACTCAGAGTAGATGTAATATGCAGTAGCCTAGATCATTTATCACATTCAAATCTCTTTCAATTTCATTCACATATCCTGAGTTCATGATTATATTTTTATCACAAATATACACATAATTGGTCGGCCAATGAACACAAATTAATGTAAT
Organism: Hevea brasiliensis; assembly: GCF_030052815.1. Classification (NCBI taxonomy): domain Eukaryota; kingdom Viridiplantae; phylum Streptophyta; class Magnoliopsida; order Malpighiales; family Euphorbiaceae; genus Hevea; species Hevea brasiliensis. Next base: position 25,450,811 of record NC_079510.1, on the reverse strand, counting down.
AGTTTCAATGATCTTCTTTTTTCATGATACTTTTTACCTTAATTTAACTCGCTTTTCTAGTAATGTCCTATTAAACCGTATCATTCATGATTTGTTGGCAATACCCTACGATAGCAATCATTAAACTAAGTCTCAAGAACTGATTAGAGTCATGAGGGTACTAGGTAAAGATTACTTATAATCTTCAGGGTCTCACACAATATTTAGTAGAGATCACACTCGTATTATCTTGATGGACACAAATAGCACATATGGTATGAATCACATGTTATGGTATTTGCTTCTTTCCCATGGAGGTATGTATTTATTAAATACCATACAAATGATAGTTCAGACACCCCAATGTCTAACTTTGAGTCCACTTGTTTACTCTTTCACATTAGAACTCACATCTAGTATTCAAGACGATAATGTGACTCAATCACCTATGGTCAATGCAGTTACCTAGCTTACAATGACCCTAATTCCTTGTCTCTTTTCTAAGGCGACATTTCATGTTATAAGCTTTGAGCTTTTTATATTATTATCAAATGAATAATAATAAGCTTGTAACCATCTCATCCATATCCACCACTAGAGCTATAGAAGCGATTGCCTGTGTAAGAAGGCCAATCTTTTTATTTGTTTGACATACTTCTCAAGGTCTAATATATGTTTCAAACATATATACACACATATGTATATGAATCAACAATATAATTTAAGCATATGAATATGTTTTTGGAAAAATACATAACAAAAGTACAACAACATCTACACAAACCCAATGACTTAATATGCCTATTGTAAACATGTTTTACAATAATTTTTGTGAAAGAGATTTGCTATCAAATCATGCGTATATGTGTACTTCATCTTCACCTCTTTCTTTGCAATTATGCCTTTAACAAAATTATATTCAATATCAATATGATGTTGTGCAAAATCCCACAGGTGCACTGATTGTTAACAAGTAATAAAGTGATGATTGAGTACTATTTCCACGAGGATTGGATTGAGTACTGAACTAAACAGTAATTAAAATTATATAGATGATTGAATTATAGAGAATTAGAAATTAAATCTAAATTAATGAAATAAAATCTAAAGTAATTAATTACAATTATATAGATGATTGAATTATAGAGAATTAGAAATTAAATCTAAATTAATGAAATAAAATCTAAAGTAATTAACTAAACTTGAATGCAATTAATAAAAGCAGTCTAGAGCTAAGACTTCACACCCTAATCAATTATAGATCTAACCCAATTTATTCAATAAATGGGAATTTATTACTTTGAAAGACATTAATTCTAAGTTATCTTAAGTCATTTATTAAGGCACTCAAGATGTAGCTTAATCAACTCAAACTTTACTTTCATGGTGATTAAATTAATTAAAACCCATTAAGTTCTTTGATTAATTGTTAAATCCTCATAAAATTTTAGCCTATCTCTAGAACAAGAAACCTAAGTTCAAAATCATATTATTTTAATATTAATCTTCATCTTTTAATCCTTTAATTAATATCTAAAATTAATACTAATTGGAGCTCAATACAAAGTATGCATTAAGAACACAAGAGATTGAATTTAAAAATAAAATACCCAATATATTAAATAAAATCAAATTAGATCCATAATTGAATTAAAAGTGCTACAACCCTCATCATAGAATAAAAAAACTACTCACACATGGTGAGTTTTATAATTAAGTTTATAAAAAAAATAAAGAAAAGACATGACAAGAAATAGAATGAAAGAACCTAGATGGAGAATTGCAACATTGGACTTTTGGAACTTCATTTGAAAACCTTGCAAATCCTTTTCTCTTTTTGCCTCTCTCAAAGGTGATATGCCCTTTTGAATGCAAAAGAAGGTTCCTCTCCCTTAAGAACTGACTAATTATCTTTATATCTGGTGTAAAAGCCATTATTTTATAGTCCTAAAAGCCTTAGAAGTCCTCCCAAATCGAGCGAGAAGGAAGAAAAGTCAAGTTAGAATTCCTGTCTGGAGTCATTGCACGACTCACGCAATGTTTCACGAGGTAGGCAGTGTAATGTTCTGTTGCTCTTATTTCTTGGATTGCCTTTGTACAAAAGGTTGCATGGGGCACAGGGGATTGCACGGGTCATGTTGCACAGGCCGTGCACTCTGTATTCTATAGTACCATGTGTATTTCCTTTCACTTCCAAAACTCGACTTTTAGCCGTGGACTTCTTCCAGGCTTGTCTTTAGTTCTTGAGATTCATCAATACATTTGATATAATATAAAAAATCAAAGGATTAGATTGGATTAACAATTTTTCCAAAATATAATTAAAAATGCTTAAAACCATGTACTAAACTAGCTAAATGTGAATGAAAATGCAACAAATGTTGTCCTTAACTGTCTATACTTACATCATATGCTTATAAATATCTTAGTATCCTCTTAAATGTTTTCCAATTTTAATGTTCTAAATTGATTTGGTTTCTACTAACTAGCCTAATAGCATAACAAATATTAGGTCTAGTACACATAGCATAAATATGAATACCAATTGCATTAGCATAAGGGACTTTTCTAATTTGGTCCTTTTTGATAAATCAACTAATTCTTACACTTTGTTTACTTTTGTAAATCCATCTCTTCTTTCATTGCCTTAATTCATTCATCCTTATAGGACACGTGAGGGATGTACTTATGATCACCTATTTATTTATCTTATGAAGCAACTATAAATGCTTCTCATTCGATCTCAAAAGAACAATGGGGAACGTGTGCACGACTCAATCGTCATGATTGAGATTGATAAATTGACTTGTCAATATTTATGTTACTCCCATTGGGACCAACAATATCAGATGGATTCACTCTAGTGCTATCTTAGTGTCATTAGGAATTAATTCCTCTATTAGTGAGATACTCCCACTCTGAAAAGAATCTATTTGAGTTTGTATAGCAGAAGCAGTCTATTCCATGATTTCATATAGAAATAAGTCCTAACCTATAACATTTGGTCCAAATTAAATAAAACAGCAAATAAGAAAAAGGAGGAAAGAAAAGTAAAAAAAAAAAAAGAAATTTTTGCACAAACAGAGTAAGAGGTTAAGGACAAAACCTCTGTTAGACTAGAAGCAGGAGAATTGAAAACCCTTACCCAAAAAATTAACTCTCCAATTATAATTTTTGCTAAATTACATCACTTTCATATGCCATAAGTCCCAATTCACAACAGATCCTTCTCATGAGCCATATTTCCCTCTCTCATCTTGCAATCTCTATTCCAAGTAAAGGAGAAGAATGGGAAGCAATAGCCATCTTCTTCAATTCTAGTGTCTTTAATTATTTCTTTGTTGTTTCTTGATCAAGGTAGCACTAATAGCTTCCTCCTTCCACGATTTAATAAGTTGTTAATATTTCTCTAGGTTAACAATGAAACTAATGAATGATATAAACAATAGGTAGCCAAACCTCAACTTCTCTATACTAGGATTTTCAAGTTAAATTTTCTTTATTTTAGATTGTTAGGTTATGTTATGAGCTTTCATAGTTGCCTAATATTATTGAATAATTTATAGTAAAGTTTGTTCATAAAAGAATTGATTAAAGAAATTTCGTATATGTCCTAGGATTTGTTAAGCAAGCTTAACATTAATTTTAATTCCAATTTAGGTATGTTGTTTTAAGAATGAGTTAAGGCATTGGAGTTGTAACACCCCTAAGTTCGATAGTGCGTTCTACTATTCCGGTGACCAGCGTCTGTCCGGACAGTTAGAATGCCTAGAACTACACTTAAATAATGATGAGGAGATATAAAATAATGAAATAAAAGAAAAGAAAATACAAGAAAAACAAAGGAAAAATAATAGCAATGAAATGTAACCAAGTTAAACGAGCCGAGAACCCTAGCGATGGGTGACCGCACCGGGAAGTTGCAGCGTGGACCGTTGACTAGCCCTGGACCGCGGGGAACCCTGAAAAATATTTTTAAGACATAATTAAAGACCTATCAAAGAAAAATTAAATAATTAGTACAAAAAAAAAATTTGAGAAATCGAGAAAACGACAAAACTCGGTGTTACCGAAAAATCGGGAATGCAACCCGAACAGGGGCATTGTGGTCATTTGACACCCCGAGTTGTCTTTTGACCTAAATGTCCATTAAAAATAAATGATATTACACTCGGAAAATGTCATGAAAAATTTAATTGGTGGTACATAGTTTAAATAGCAAAAATTGGGAGTTAAATGTGGGAATATGAAACTTTAGAATAAATAAACAATTAACCTTCACATAGTGCTCCACTAACTCACTTAAGTGGACCACTAAAGCTTCATTTGGGCAGAATAAACTTCATCTTCCTCACCTCTCAAAGACCAGCTGAAAATGGTGAAGAGGAAAACCTCCATTGCCGTCCACCTTGAAGCTTCATGCAAGCATGATCCAACCATGGAAACCTCAAGCTCCCTTCACTAAAAGTTGTCCATACACCTTGGGCAGTAGATAGGCAGCAAGAAGATCAAGTTTTGGTGAAGTTTTGAAGAGTTTCCAAAGTGTTAAGTAGGTATTTTTGATGCTTGCTTCATTAAAGTTTGTGTGGATGTTATGGGTAGTTGAATTGTGGAAAGATTTTTGGAGTTTAATATTTTAAGGGAGATGTATATTTTTGGTAGCCATGGAAACTCCATAAGAACAGTTTATCCTTGTATGTAAATGGTAGATTAAAGTGCTGATGAAGTGTTTATGTGTGTAGGAATAAATTGGGTGATGTATACTAAATGTATGTGAATGTACACTTGATTTTGGAAGCTTGGAAGTTAATTGAGAGAGATGTATGAATCGGCAACTTAAAGTGTGAACAAAAAAAATGTTATTTCATGATTTGGTTTATGGAATTATATGATTGAATTATGGTGCTTGTTATGGCAGCTTGTACATGTGTATGAAGGTGTGAGTTTGGACATGTAAATGAGCTAGGTTATGTAGTTAAATTGTGTGTAATTTGAACTTGGTAAATTCTGTACTATAAGGTGTATATTGAGCGTGATTACAAGCTGCCAAAATGACCAAAAATGTGTTGTGAAATGTGTTTATGTTATGGTACAAAACAAAAATGGCATGAATGTGTAACTTGGTAAGTGTTAAAAGTGTAATTGATGAGTGATGAATAATGAATAGCAGGGCAGTGTGTATTTTGGCTTAGAATCTTAAGTGTGTGGCTCCAATTGGTATGAGACTAATTGGAGGTGAAACAAGGCACAAAATGTGCCAACTTTCATGAAGGAAGCTTACCAAAATTCTACTTGGAAGGTAACTTGAAAAATGACCAAATCCGGATTAGTGCATTTAAGGCATGAAAATTGACCATTTGGGCAGCAGTTAGTATTTTGGCCATAACTCACTCAAAACAGGTCCAATTGACCTGAAATTTTTACCATGAATAGTTGAGACATATATCTACAAGTCTTATGAAGACACAAACACCCAGAAATGACCATAAGCAAGTCAAATAGCTTGTACAAGTTCGGATCAAAAAACTAGCCGAACCTAAAATGACCTAAAGTGACCAATTTTGGTACATTCTGACCAGCAATAGTAAAATGACCATAACTTGGTCTAGTAAACTCAGAATGACCTGAAATTTTTCCCCGTGTGCAATAAGACATAGATCTACAAGTTTGTAGTTTTGACCGAAACCCGAAAACAGAGGGAACTAGGTCGTCCGGCTAGGTCAAAATTGTATACCGGAATCTGACAAATTGCAATAAAACGCAATATATATGAAAATGAATTTGGTAACATGTACCAATACTAAAAGGCTATAAATGTGACATATTGGTAACATTAAAACCTAATTCACCTAGATTGCATCGAGGGTTAACATCTTAGGTTGACTAAGGAAATAATAGAACTCAATGAATTAATTATTAAGCATTATCGTTAGAGACAGTTTAAATGAGTACTGAAACACTTCAAATTGTGTGTTTCAGTTAGCAAAGACTCAGGGAAGGGGAAGGAAACACTGAGTCAGAGCCAAGAGACAGTTATCAGAGGTTTGTGCACAACTAGTTTTTAACTGATTTTGTTCTGAATATTTCATATGATTAAATGACATATTTTTCTTATGTATTATGTTTAACAAGCATTGGATTTAATTCAATGATTATTGAAATTGTTATAGTATGTATGAATTTAGCTTTGTGAAATGGTATTTTCACAAGTATTAAGCATTGTTGTGAATTGAATAAATTATGTTTTGGAAAATTGTGATAGAACATGTTTTGAATTGTGATGGGCAATTTGCATAGAAAAATGCAAATTTATGATTTGAATTGTGATGAGTATAAAAATTATTGGATATTGGAATTGACTTTGAATCGAATTGTATTGTGATTTATGCTCACTAAAAGGATTGTGATATTGTTTTATATCTCACTATAGATGCTTGACTAGGTTATTACCCGTCTCTCTCATTTGTTGAGAAGACAATGGAGTTAGTTGTGTTTTGATTACCATGGTACGTGCACAGGCTTATATTCTCCTCTTATTAGAGGTTAGATCTAAGTTTTTTTTTTAATGTTATGGCCCTTTCGGAAGATTCATTATTGTGATGTGTACTGTGCACGATGATTCGACCTCCCCGACTATAGGGAGTTAGAATCCAATTCGACCTCCCCGACCATAGGGAGTTAGAATCACCCCGAAGATGGCCCTTGCGGATTAGTCTTGCATAGTTAGTGAGATACATAATGGTTTTTGAGATACAGAATGGTTTTTGAGATACAGAATGTTTTTTAATAGTAAAGAATTGTGATTTCAATTATGATTTATGTATAATTGATTTTGTTGGAATTACCTTAAATGGTTAGTTATGATTTGATAAATTGAATTTTGTGATCAAAGTCATTTTATACAAATGATTTACATTATTGACAATGAATATTTTGAGTTTTGGAATTTGATGAGTATTCAGATTTCCAAATTATTTACTGTAAATTTTGTCAATGTATATTGTACTATGTTTTAAATTATAGTTGTGCACCACTGAGTTCACCACTCAGCGATAGCTTTGTATGCTGTCGCAGGTGAAAAGAGCATAGAGCAATTGAGTAAGCTTCTTTGAAGAGACATTTAGATCAGCTCCAGGTTTACCCATGTACACAGGTTTTAATGTATGCATGTAATAATATGTATGTGAATTATTTGAGCAGTTGTATAAAAACTCTTGTAAAACATTTTAGTATGTAATTAAATGTAAATTATTGTAAATGTAAATTTGAGATTTCATTTACTTAAATAGTTTTGTAATATAAATTTTGAGTCTTATAATCAATGAAATGTTTCTTCATGATGAGATTAGTTTGAAAATGAATTGATTGTTTATTGAGAATTGAATTGTGAATTGAAATGAAGTTATTGGAGTTGTATTTGAGAAAACATATTGGGAGCATTTTCTTTTGCAGGATTGAAGAACTGTTTTCTCAAAATACAGCCGGCACTTTGCCGAAATTTTGAAAAAATTTTATAACACCAGATTTTAATCGATGACTTAAATTTCACGAAAATTGTTTTAAAATCTCTTGTAGTATATCTAATGGGTTATCGATAAGCGAAGTACGATAATTCATTAGGTGTACTACGGGATCATGTTACATCTTACGGGGGAGTAAGGTGTGACATGTTTTGTGGTATCAGAGCAATGGTTTTAAAGTAAATTTCAAACTGTGAATTTGAAATCTTTTTGTTGGTAACTACAACTGCTCAAATGTTTGATACATATAGTACATTTACATCATAAATATGAACTAATGGAGAGGAATCTCCTTGTGTTGGTTGTATAAGAAATAGAAAATCCTGTGAAAAGATATGGAAGAGAAGAATAAGACAATCGAACAGTCTGTTAAGGCGAAAGTACAAGGTGAGGCCTCAGCCCCTCAGAGAGTCAGAAGTCCGACTTTATTAGCCCCACCTGTACAAATTTCTGCACAAATGACCCAGCAAATGGCCACTTTCTTTCAACAAATGATTAATAATCTGTCAGCCCAAGCCCAAGTACAAACCCAACCCCACAAGGGCAACGTGAAATAGAAAAGAGGGAGAAACCTATGAGTCAAAGCTCGAATAGTCATCTGGGAAATAAAAGCAAGACATAAAAGAATAATTTCCTTTTAGGAAATGGGGCCAAACAGTGACTACAAACTGTCTAAAGTGATATGCAAAGTGAAAATCTTGAAATTGAACCTAAAGAAAGGTTCTTGAAAAACATTATTGGCTTATCCCTACTAAGTCACTATATACTAAATTACTTGAAACAGGTATGTGGGACCCACTTTCTCACTGTACATTGACATGGAAATTTCGTTATCACTACATGCTAAATCACATGAAATAGTGATGTGGGACCCACCTTTTCTACAATACATGGATATGAAGATTTTGTTAGACAAAATTGATAATGCTTAATTGCTCAAAGTAAACCTAGGCTTATGTATATTGTATGGATCTATTGGTATACCAATTAGGAATTACAGATAGCAGTACTGCCTACATGGAAAGTCATGGATTGACCATATATGGTGGATATGATTTTAAAAGACAATGAATATCGGTATCAGGAGGCTTGCAGGGATGGCGATACGTAATTCCTGCAAAGTGCTTTGATAGGTACCACCCAAGGGCTTGCGAGGGCGGCGTCATAACGCTGCGCAGTGCTTTGTGGTACCCTTAATTGCCACCAAAGACAGAGAAGAGGCTTGCGGGGATGGCGATACGTAATGCCTGCAGGTGCTTTGATAGGTTACTTTAGCATAAATATAAGTAATGAGTTTTAAATTTAAATAATTACATGAAGAGACCACTTATATGACTTAAAAAGACAGAGAAGGAAATAAGTGTACAGATAAGACGTTAGAAAACCTAGTCCATGAGGTTATAACGCAGTGACTATGTAATGTTCTCGATGTTTGTATTGTAAGCTGCAGATTACAGTACCGACACGGGATTATTGTGTAGAGCTACGTGCTTCCTCGTGGTACAATAAATTAAGAATATTTGTAAGTAATCTATAAATTGATACAGTTACGCCCGAATAGAGTGTTATTACAGGAAATAAATGTGAAAATTTTAGTCAAAAATTTAAAACTTCAGAACTAGCCTATCAAATGACTACACTTGTAAGGTAGCTGGAGTCAGTGACTCGGTTACATTAATGTGAACTACTTGTCCCACAGTAATTGCTATAAGCTTAGAGATATCAGTACGATTTATCATCCTCAGACGGATGGACAGTCGAAACAAGTGATTCAGGTAAATTTTGAAACTCATTGAGTTTCTATAAATAATGAAATGAAATGAAATGATAATAATAACCTGTAAAATGTAATAAGCCCTCGGGAATATACTGAGAACTTGTGTCCTTGAATCTGAGGGAAGATGGGATAGATACCTTCCACTAACAGAATTTGTATACAATAATAAGTATCGAGTTAGTATACAAACGACACCCTATGAAACACTGTAAGGGAACGGATAACTATGGATGTTGTGATGAGACTTCCGAAGACACAGAATAGTCATGATGCAGTATGGGTTATAGTTGATAGACTAACCAAGTCTGATCACTTTTTGCCAGTCCGGATGGACTATAGCCTGGAAAGATTAGCCAGATTGTACATATATGAAATTGTAAAATTGCATGGAGTGCCAGTATCGATTGTATCTGACAGAGTTCCTAGGTTCGCTTCTAGATTCTGGGGTAGTCTACATAGAGCCCTAGGAACTAGATTAAACTTCAGCACAGCATTCCACCCACAGACAGATGGCTAGTCTGAAAGGGTAATTCAAATATTGGAGGATATGCTACTGGCTTGTGTGATTGAGTTTGAAGGTAGTTGGGATACACACTTGCCTTTGATTGAGTTTGCTTATAACAACAGCTACCAATCAAGCATTGGGATGCCTCCATATGAAGCTTTGTATGGCAGAAAGTGCAGAACTCCCTTATGTTAGGATGAAGTTGGTGAAAGAAAGATGATTGGGCCAGAAATTGTTCAGCAGACAGAGGAAAAAGTTCATATTGATCAAAGATAGACTCAAGGCTGCATCAAACCGTCAGAAGTTCTATGTTGATCTAAAGAGAAGAGATATTGAATATGCAGTGGGTGATAAGGTATTCCTCAAAGTTTCTCCTTGGAAGAGGATTATGAGATTTGGCAGAAAGGGGAAACTGAATCCTCGTTTCATCGAACCATATGAGGTTCTGGAAAGAGTGGGTCCTTTGGCATATCAGCTAGCATTACCTCCGGAGCTAGAAAGGATACACAGTGTCTTTCATGTGTCCATGTTAAGGAGGTATAGATTTGACCCATCTCATGTACTATCAGTTGAAGAGATTGAGGTAAATCCAGACCTCTCATATGAGGAAGAACCCATAAAAATTCTGGCTTATGAGGTGAAGCAGTTGAAGAATAAACAGATACACCTGGTCAAAGTGCTGTGGAACCATCATTCAGGCCAGGAAGCTACTTGGAAACGTGAAGAGGACATGAGGAGATAGCACCCACAGCTGTTCAGAGACTAATACTAGGTAAAATTTCAAGACGAAATTTATTTTAAGGGGGGGAGAATTGTAACACCCCTAAGTTCGGTAGTGCGTTCTACTGTTCCGGTGATCAGTGTCTGTCCGGACAGTTAGAATGCCTAGAACTACATTTAAATATTGATGATGAGACATAAAATAATGAAATACAAGAAAAGAAAATACAAGAAAAACAAAGGAAAAATAATAGCAATGAAATGTAACCAAGTTAAACGAGCCGAGAACCCTAGCGATGGGTAACCGCACCGGGAAGTTGCGGCGTGGACCGTTGACTAGCCTTGGACCGCGGGGAACCCTGAAAAATATTTTTAAGACATAATTAAAGACCTATTGAAGTATAAATATCATTAGAAATATCAAAGAAAAATTAAATAATTAGTACAAAGAAAAACGAGAAATCGAGAAAATGACAAAACTCGGTGTTACCGAAAAATCGTGAATGCAACCCGAACAGGGGCATTGTGGTCATTTGACACCCTGAGTTGTCTTTTGACCTAAATGTCCATTAAAAATAAATGATATTACACTTGGAAAATGTCATGAAAAATTTAATTGGTGGTACATAGTTTAAATAGCAAAAATTGGGAGTTAAATGTGGGAATATGAAACTTTAGAATAAATAAACAATTAACCTTCACATAGTGCTCCACTAACTCACTTAAGTGGACCACTAAAGCTTCATTTGGGCAGAATAAACTTCATCTTCCTCACCTCTCAAAGACCAGCCGAAAATGGTGAAGAGGAAAACCTCCATTGCCGTCCACCTTGAAGCTTCATGCAAGCATGATCCAACCATGGAAACCTCAAGCTCCCTTCACTAAAAGTTGTCCATACACCTTGGGCAGTAGATAGGTAGCAAGAAGATCAAGTTTTGGTGAAGTTTTGAAGAGTTTCCAAAGTGGTAAGCAGGTATTCTTGATGCTTGCTTCATTAAAGTTTGTGTGGATGTTATGGGTAGTTGAATTGTGGAAAGATTTTTGGAGTTTGATGTTTTAAGGGAGATGTATATTTTTGGCAGCCATGGAAACTCCATAAGAACAGTTTATCCTTGTATGTAAATGGTAGATTAAAGTGCTGATGAAGTGTTTATGTGTGTAAGAATAAATTGGGTGATGTATATTAAATGTATGTGAATGTACACTTGATTTTGGAAGCTTGGAAGTTAATTGAGAGAGATGTATGAATCGGCAACTTGAAGTGTGAACTAAAAAAATTTTATTTCATGGTTTGGTTTATGGAATTATATGGTTGAATTATGGTGCTTGTTATGGCAGCTTGTACATGTGTATGAAGGTGTGAGTTTGGACATGTAAATGAGCTAGGTTATGTAGTTAAATTGTGTGTAATTTGGACTTGGTAAATTCTGTACTATAAGGTGCATACTGAGTGTGATTACAAGCTGCCAAAATGACCAAAAATGTGTTGTGAAATGTGTTTATGTTATGGTACAAAACAGAAATGGCATGAATATATAACTTGGTAAGTGTTAAAAGTGTAATTGATGAGTGATGAATAATGAATAGCAGGGCAGTGTGTATTTTGGCTTAGAACCTTAAGGGTGTGGCTCCAATTGGTATGAGACCAATTGGAGGTGAAACTAGGCACAAAATGTGCCAACTTTCTTGAAGGAAACTTACCAAAATTCTGCTTGGAAGGTAACTTGAAAAATGACCAAATCCGGATTAGTGCATTTAATGCCTGAAAATTGACCATTTGGGTAGCAGTTAGTGTTTTGGCCATAACTCACTCAAAACAGGTCCAATTGACCTGAAATTTTTACCATGAATAGTTGAGACATATATCTACAAGTCTTATGAAGGCACAAACACCCAAAAATGACCATAAGCAAGTCAAATAGCTTGCACAAGTTCGGATCCAAAAACTGGCCGAACCTAAAATGACCTAAAGTGACCAATTTTGGTACATTCTGACCAGCAATAGTAAAATGATCATAACTTGGTCTAGTAAACTCAGAATGACCTGAAATTTTGCCCCGCATGCAATAAGACATAGATCTACAAGTTTGTAGTTTTGACCGAAACACGAAAACCAAGAAAACTAGGTCGTCCGGCTAGGTCAAAATTGTATACCGGAATCCAACAAATTGCAATAAAACGCAATATACATGGAAATGAATTTGGTAACATGTACCAATACTAAAAGGCTACAAATGTGACATATTGGTAATATTAAAACCTAATTCACCTAGATTACATCGATGGTCAACATCTTAGGTTGACTAAGGAAATAATAGAACTCAATGAATTAATTATTAAGCATTATCGTTAGAGACAGTTTAAATGAGTACTGAAACACTTCAAATTGTGTGTTTCAGTTAGCAAAGACTCAGAGAAGGGGAAGGAAACACTGAGTCAGAGCCAAGAGACAGTTATCAAAGGTTTGTGCATAACTAGTTTTTAACTAATTTTGTTCTGAATATTTCATATGATTAAATGACATGTTTTTCTTATGTATTATGTTTATCAAGCATTGGATTTAATTCAATGATTATTGAAATTGTTATAGTATGTATGAATTTAGCTTTGTGAAATGGTATTTCCACAAGTATTAAGCATTGTTGTGAATTGAATAAATTATGTTTTGAAAAATTGTGATAGAATATGTTTTGAATTGTGATGGGCAATTTGCATGGAAAAATGCAAATTTATGATTTGATATGTGATGAGCATAAAAATTATTGGATATTGGAATTGACTTTGAATCGAATTGTATTGTGATTTATGCTCACTAAAAGGATTGTGATATTGTTTTATATCTCACTATAGATGCTTGACTAGGTTATTACCCATCTCTCTCATTTGTTGAGAAGACAATGGAGTTAGTTGTGTTTTGATTACCATGGTACGTGCACAGGCTTATATTCTCCTCTTATTGGAGGTTAGATCTAAGTTTTTTTTTTATGTTATGGCCCTTTCAGAAGATTCATTATTGTGATGTGTACTGCGCACGATGATTCAATCTCCCCGACCATAGGGAGTTAGAATCACCCCGAAGATGGCTCTTGCGGATTAGTTTTGCATAGTTAGTGAGATACAGAATGGTTTTTGAGATACAGAATGGTTTTTGAGTTACAGAATGTTTTTGAATTGTAAAGAATTGTGATTTCAATTATGATTTATGTATAATTGATTTTGTTGGAATTACCTTAAATGGTTAGTTATGATTTGATAAATTGAATTTCGTTATCAAAGTCATTTTATACAAATGATTTACATTATTGGCAATGAATATTTTGAGTTTTGGAATTTGATGAGTATTCAGATTTCCAAATTATTTGCTGTAAATTTTGTCAATGTATATTGTACTATGTTTTAAATTATAGTTGTGCACCACTGAGTTCACCACTCAGCGATAGCTTTGTATGCTGTCGCAGGTGAAAAGAGCATAGAGCAATTGAGTAAGCTTCTTTGAAGAGACATTCAGATCAGCTCCAGGCTTACCCATGTACACAGGTTTTGATGTATGCATGTAATAACATGTATGTGAATTATTTGAGCAGTTGTATAAAAACTCTTGTAAAACATTTTAGTATGTAATTAAATGTAAATTATTGTAAATGTAAATTTGAGATTTCATTTACTTGAATAGTTTTGTAATATAAATTTTGAGTCTTGGAATCAATGAAATGTTTCTTCATGATGAGATTAGTTAGAAAATGAATTGCTTGTTTATTGAGAATTGAATTTTGAATTGAAATGAAGTTATTGGAGTTGTATTTGAGAAAACATATTGGGAGCATTTTCTTTTGTAGGATTGAAGAACTGTTTTCTCAAAATACAGTCGGCACTTTGCCGAAATTTTGAAAAAATTTTATAACACCAGATTTTAATCGATGACTTAAATTTCATGAAAATTGTTTTAAAATCTCTTGTAGTATATCTAATGGGTTATCGGTAGGCGAAGTACGGTAATTTATTAGGTATACTACGGGATCATGTTACATCTTACGGGGGAGTAGGGTGTAACAGGAGTTGTTATTAATATGTTGCAAAATTTTATTTTAAAGAATAGAATTGGTAGGAATTATAAGGGATGTAAATGGAAATATCATGAATGGATGAATGTGTAGGAAATGAAAAAATAGTAGAGAAAAGTATAGGTATCTTTGTACATGTTTCAAATGGACATTTTAATTATCCTGTAATTTGTTGTAGCTTATAGAGTGCTTGTTAGAGTCATTGGAAAATTTGGGAACATTTGAATTATACTAAAATATAGGTAGATTCTCTTAGAATTTTTTTTAGAATAATACTATGCATTTCATATTTCATATTTCCATCTTAGGATTTAAATTTCTCTCTTGATTCATTTTTATTTTCTTTAACTTTAGAAAAGGATCCAGCTCCTGTAGTAGACATTAGGGGAGCTCCAATAGTCTAGGCTTTAGGCTATCTCCAGTACAGGTGAGTGAATAACTATATAACACTAGTATTTTATTAAATGTAAATTATTTATATTATTTTTAAGTATAAAAATGGGAACAGAGAATGGAAATTTTATGTTTTATTATTGAATAAAATGAGATTTACAATTACAGCTGAATAAATGGCTGAATACACTTAATATATGCACGAAACAGATAATACCTTGATGATAGGTGATTTATTTTCAGCTTAGCTTATATTTATATTGTCTTTGAGATAACGCTTGATATACACATAGCCTTTGGAGCGTATATCAGGCGGTCGCCCTTTGAGGGTAGCTCTGTACATGTGTATGACCAGTATTTTGGGTTATTTTTGTATCACTATAGAGCCCAAGATGCTAGTATTGCTCTCAGACTGCCAAAGTCTATTACTGCACCTGAGATGCCAGTATTATCTACAAGAAGTATATTGCGAGTGTATGAGGATATTACAGATTTTATGATTTTAATATATTTATTTCAGCAATATTGTTATAATATGAATTTTATTTTAGCTCAACTACATGATTTAGATTAAATGATATTTATTTAGCTAACCTATTCTAACATAGCAGAATTGGTACTATTAAATACCAAAACCTTATATATTCCCTTTTATTATTTATTTATCCGCTCACTGAGTGGTTGTACTCACCCTCTTAATTTTTTTTTATATTTTAGATTTGTTTGCTGATTCTACCACTAGTAAGCTCTCTTTCAGTATTGTCCTCTCTTTCACTTCACCAATTATAGAGTATAGTGGAAGTCGAGCCATTATATTTCTTTTGGATATTTATTTTGTTTTAGTTTATTGTACATATATAAAGACAGCTAGAAGCTCTGATTTGCAAATATTTTATTTTAATCCTCACAGAGAGGATATATGAATATTTGTGTATCTAAATATGTTTGATGGGCACAGAGCCATATTTTATATATCAAATGTATTTTAACAAGTTTCATGGTTTCTTTTAACTATAGATTTAGGGGAAACTCTGTCAGTTTTTCAGGTTACATTTGTCTATATAGGTTAGGGATGGGTATGACATTTTGTGGTATCAAAGCTTGGGTTTATAGGTTCTGTAGGCCCTTCTACTTCTAGTGTTAGTGTTGTTAGTTATATAAGTTGATATTCTATTTCTTATCTTTGTTTTATAGGACAATGCTGCCTAAGGCAGTTGATAGTAGAGGCCATGGTGTCAACCGTGGCTGTGTTGCCCATAGAATTACATTATCAAATGTGGGTTGACCTCGTAGGGATCCTACAGTCCCACCTTCGCCTCCAGAAGAGGTGGCAGATCATGATAAGTTACATGAGGGCAGAGATAAGCATGGTGACTCCACTTCTCATGGCATTGTATCATGTGCATATGTAACTCTAGCCCTGCCACGTCCACCAGCACCTATAGTAGCACCACCTGTTCCACCAGTAGCACCTGCTGATCCTCTAACAACTATACCTCTTATACCACCTACAGTCCCAACTGCTTCTTTCCAACTGAACCCTGATTTGGGTGCATTTATGGCACAAGTCGTTACTACAGCTGTTATAGCCAAACCTAGAAATCTGTGGGAGGTGGAAAAATGAGCTAGACATTTGGGTGCATATGATTTTGATGGTTCTTTAGGTGTAGATGCTACAGAAAAGTGTTTATGGATGATAATAAAGGTGTTTGATTTGATGAAGCTAGCTGATGCGGATAGAGTGAATAATATGCATGGATTATTGCAAGGAAAGGCAGATACATGGATTGATGGCATATGTCGTACATATAGAGTTGACTTGACTTGGGATAGATTTGTGTTTGAGTTTCAGCAGGAATATCTGACAGAGAGTTATAAGAAAGGGAAGCAAGATGCCTTTTTCAGATTGATACAGCGTAGTCTTATAGTGAGGGAATATATTGATCGGTTTGAGGATCGGTATTACTTTATTTCCGATATCTTACCTTCTGAAGAGGCTAAGTGTGACAGATTCATATAGAGATTGCATATTGAGATTAGAGCATCCATGAATTAATTCAAGGGTAGCAATTTCTGTGAATTAGAAAAAGCTACTTTAAACATTAAGAAGGTGAAGTAAGAAGAGAAAGAATATGAGCAAAAGATTAGTAAGAAACATGGCCAGAATTCCTCACAAGACTTTAGGGAAAGATCCGCAAAGAGAGGAGGTAGTTCATTTCAACCTAGAGCCGAGTTTAGCGGCAGTGGTAGGGGTTCATACTTGAGTACAAGGCAACAGATTGCTAGAACCCAGGCTAATCAGAGATCAGTGGTATAGCCAATGTGTGGTTCTTGGGGGCACAGAAACAGAGATAAGTACAAGGAGACAGTTTTAGGTTGAATCAGAAAAAGAGATCATATCCACAATGTGTTAATTGTGGCAAGCACTATAAAGGGGAATGTAGAAAGTTTGACAAAGGATGCTTCGAATGTGGTGCTCCAGGACGCCTTAAAAGAAATTGTCCCTTACTTTTGGCCAAAGACAATGTTTCTGAGCAAGGTTCAATAGCGCCTGGGAGTGTGCAAATTGGTACAACAGCCCCACGAGGTAGATCTACAATAGATGTTGGATCTAGCATGAGTAAGGCTAGTGGGACTACTTCAACTGCCAAGTCCAAACCTGTAACACAACTTAGTAGACCCCGCACTCAAGCTAGAGATTTTGCCATGACACAACAAGAGGCACGAGCATCTCCAAAAGTTGTGACGGGTGTGTTGACCATATTTGGTAGAGATGCATGCATTCTTATAGACCCTAGGTCCACTTTTTCTTTTATGTCACAATCATTTTCTATGCATGCTTATGAAGAGTTAAAATTACTAGATTTTGGACTAGTTATAGGTACTCTAGTTGGGAATTCTATTGTTTGTGAGCATGTGTACAATGATTGTGTGATTAAGTTAGGTGATCATGAGTTGTTAGCAGATATAATCCCTTTGAATCTTCAAGATTTTGATGCTATCCTTAGCATGGATTAGTTATCCTGCCATTATGCCTCAATTGATTGCTTTGAGAAATCTATAATATTTGATTGTCCTGGGAGTCCAAGTTTATGTTTTATGGAGAAAGATATTCTCTTCCTTTTTCTGTGATTTCTACTATGATTGCCAGGAAGATGTTTAGAAAGGGTTGTTAAGCATACCTAGCTCATGTGATTGATACTACCCTAAAAATGCCTAAGTTGGAGGACATTCCAGTTGTGTGTGAGTTTCCTGATGTTTTCCTTGATGAATTTTCCTGGATTACCTCCTGATTGGGAGATTGAGTTCTCCATTGATTTGAATCCTGGTACAGCCCCTATCTCAATGGCACCATATAGGATGGCTCCAGCAAAACTGAGGGAGTTAAAAGTACAATTGCAAGAATTGCTTGATAAGGGCTTTATAAGGCCTAGTGTATCACCTTAGGGAGCTAGTGTTTTATTTGTGAAGAAAAAGGATGGCACTCTGAGGTTGTGCATTGATTATAGGTAGCTAAATCGAGTCACAGTGTGGAATAAGTATCCTTTACCTCTCATTAATGATCTTTTTTACCAACTCCAAGGTGCTAAGGTGTTCTCTAAGATTGATTTATGGTCTGGGTATCATCAATTGAAGATCAAGGAATCCGATATAACTAAGATAGCTTTCAGAACCTGTTATAGGCATTATGAATTTGTTGTTATGTCTTTTGGGTTAACCAATGCACCAGCTACTTTTATGGACCTTATGAATAAAGCGATCAAACCCTATTTGGATAGCTTTGTCATTGTGTTTATTGATAATATTCTAGTGTATTCACAGAATAAGGAAGAACATAAGGAACACTTGTGGATTGTATTACAAACTTTAAAAAGCAAGCAATTGTATGCCAAGTTAAGTAAGTGTGAGTTCTGGCTTAATAGAGTTGTCTTCTTAGGACATGTTATTTCAGCAGAGGGAGTATTTATTGATCCTAAGAAGATTGAAGTAGTAGTTAAATGGGATCCTCCAACTAACGCTATAGAGGTTAGGAGTTTCTTGAGTTTAGCAGGGTGCTACAGGTGTTTCGTCCAAGATTTTTCCATCATTGCACACCATTGACTAAACTGCTTAAAAAGAATGCAAAGTTTGAATGGACAGAAGAATGCCAAGAGAGTTCTGAGAAGCTTAAGGCATGTTTAACTTTAGCTCCAATTCTTACTCTACCTTCAGGAGTAGGTGAATTTGTTGTGTATAGTGATGCTTCCCTCAAAGGTTTAGGTTGTGTTCTGATGCAACATGAGAAAGTGATAACCTATGCTTCTAGAAAACTTAGACCACATGAATTGAATTATCCTACCCATGATCTAAACTTAGCTGTAGCTGTATTTGCACTAAAGACATGGAGGCATTACCATTATGGTGAGACTTGCCAGATTTATATAGATCATAAGAGCCTAAAGTATCTCCTTACACAGAAAGAATTGAATTTGAGGCAAAAAAATGGATCGAATTACCTAAGGAATACAATTGTACCATTGAATATAATCCAGGCAAGGCTAATGTAGTAGCTAATGCCCTTAGTCGAAAGTCTATCAGTAATTTGGCATATGTTAAAGCAGTTAGACTTCCATTATTGATGGAGTTTCGATCTCTAAGAGCAAAGTTAGTAGTGGATAATTCAGGGGCATTGTTAGCAACTCTAAAAAAATTAGGCCAGTATTGGTGGAAAGGGTTACAGAAGCTCAAAGCCAAGATGAGCAATTGAATAAGGTCATCAATGAGGTTAGAAATGACACTCATATAGATTTTTTACTTAGTGAAGATGGGACTTTAATGTTTGGTGGCAGGTTATGTGTACCTAATGTAGAAAACCTAAAAAGAGAGATTATGGAAGAAGCTCATTGTTCTGCCTATTCTATGCATCAGGGTAGCACTAAAATGTATCAGGATCTTAGAGAAAATTATTGGTAGCCATGCATAAAGAAGGAAATAGCAGAATTTGTTTCAAAGTGCTTGGTATGCCAATAAGCTAAGGTAGAGCATCAGTATCTATTGGAAAAGTTACAGCCACTTCCTATTCCAGAATGGAAGTGGGAGGATATTACTATGGATTTTATTTCTGGATTATCTCGTAGTCCACATGGGCATGATGCAGTTTGGGTAATAATTTAGAAATTGACCAAATCAGCATACTTTTTACCTGTCAGGATGGATTCTTCTCTAGATAAGTTAGCAGAGATTTATGTCAATGAGATTATGAGACTCCATGGTGCTCCAGTTTCCATTATTTTAAATAGAGATCCAAGGTTTACATCTCGATTTTGGCCTAGTTTGCAGAATGCTTTAGGAACTAAAGTGAAGTTTAGTACTTCCTTTCATCCACAAATAGACGGTCAATTAGAATGAACTATTCAGACTTTGAAAGACATGCTTAGGGCATGTGTAATGGAGTTTAAGGGAAGTTGGGATAAGCATGTGTCTTTGATGGAGTTTACTTATAATAATAGTTATCATGCTAGTATTGGCATGGATCCTTATGAGGCAATATATGGTAGAAAATGTAGGACACTAGTATGTTGGACTGAAGTTGGAGAAAAGAAGTTAGAAGGCCCAGAAATAGTATGGTACACTACTGATAAGATCCAAATGATTATAGTATATTAAAGGCTGCACAAGATAGGCAAAAGAGTTATGTAGATTTGAAGAGAAGAGATATTGAGTATAATGTTGGCAATAAGGTATTCTTAAAGATCTCTCCTTGAAAGGGAATTGTATGCTTTAGTAAGCGTGGGAAGTTAAGTCCTAGGTTTATAGGGCCTTGTGAGATTGTAGAGAGGATAAGATCAGTTGCTTATCGTTTAGCTTTACCTCTAGAGTTATCACAAATTCATGATGTCTTTCATATATCTATGTTAAGAACACAGAGAAGTGATCCCTCTCATATTCTCCAAAAACAACCTATTGAGTTGAGAGAAGATTTGACGTATGAGGAAGAACCAGTGGAGATTATTGACAGAGAAGAGAAAGTCTTGAGGAACAAAGTGGTTCCATTTATGACACCCCTCAACCGTCTATAGTGTAGTCGAGCAAGACATATCATACTCGGTACCGGAGCACCCTATCTTATCTTACTTTATTCCTTTAATAATTTATTCTCTTTATATTTTAATATCAAATATTTTTTCTAAGGAGAAACCAGTGGAGTTTCCTCTATTTTATCTCTAGTTGGCGTATTTCACTATGCACCTGCTTGAAAATTCAACAATATTTTCCAAATAAAAATCTCATCAGTTATTCTCATAATCATCTCATATTTCAAATTTCATCCATATATCTCAATTTCATATTCATTTCCATGCATTTTCATTCATGCACAATTTATATATAAAAATTCTCAAGTTTCATTCATTTACATGGTTTACAAATTAATTACAATTCCATAATCTATATTTCAACATACAATTCATAGTTTACATTACAAATAATAACTAATTATAATGTACAAAATACATAATATGACCTATATGGGCCCTATCTACATGCATTGCTGAGGAGGTGACAACCTTGAACACTTCTGACACTTCTGCAGATATGGACTCCAAAAATCCCAGTCAAATTGTCCACTGGGTTTTAGCTTCAGTACCCGTGCGAAGGAAACAAATCCATCACGCTAAGCATTTCTACTTAGTGGTGCAATAATATAACAAGAAAATAATATATACAAATAAGAAAGGCTGAAGTATAATTTAGATCATCGGGTATCAATTAAATTTGGTATGATATTTCTAATATCAATTATCTTATATTCTATTTTGTCCCTCTTTGGAAGTGCTAAGTTTATACAGTAATAATATTCGATATATAGATTAATTCTAGAGTATTGTATTTTCGGTTCCTACAATTCTGAAGATTTCATTTGTACTACTTGATTTAGTTATGTTTCTATTGCTAATCTTTTTCCTCATTTGATTCAGTACTAATGTTCTTAAATAATTTCAATAATTTATACTGCCCAGGTAACCTATGACAGGCTAACTAAACTGGATAACGGTCATTGCATCGACACAAGCGTTTCGGGTCATATACCATGGGACGTGGAACGTCAACCACGTATGCAGTCAGTATGGCTAAAAAGCCATGATAACTTATAATCGGGCATAAAAGCCATGAGTGCGGGCATAAAGCCATCAATACAGGCATAAAGGCTTACGCAGTACTGCTAAAACAATACCCTATTGGCATGCCAATCTATCCAATCTGACACACATGTCTAGGCAATACAAGGGCACATAATATCATTATTTTATTAAATACTCTAATCCTAATTTATAGTATTTTAACTTTTATTCATAGCAAAAGCATAAATACTCAAATTTTATTCCCACACAATTTATACAATTCATTATACCATTTATGATAATTTCAATTCATATCAATCAATTTTCATGTACCATTTGTACATCGAAATATTTTTCCTTTCTCTCATGAGGAGAACTAATGTCAAATTTATACATCCATTTATTTATTACCCTATTTATGTAAATTATCATTCATAAATTTCATTTATATAGTTCACTATTTATTAACCTCACTATCTATTTATCATTTAGCTAATTTATTACACCAATTTACAGGTGCCTAGGTTCAAGCATTTTCATTTATATGTACATAGATTCAAGTATTTTCATTTATATGTACATAGATTCAAGTATTTTCATTTGTATTCATAAAATTTCAAATATTATTTGCACATCCTTTATACCTTTAATATTTCATTTATAGTCATTTATAAATCACATTTCAAATTAAATTAACAATATCCCCTAAGTTCTATTTGTGATGAGAATACAAACCTCATCTACACATTTACATAATTTAAACATTCATTAAATCATTTAAGTGGGGCAACTTTCACTCTATTAATTTTGGTTGTTACTATTCACTTAGCCATTCCTATACAAAAGTTGACTTTTTAATTCATAATAGATTTGTTAAGCCTAAGTTCACCAATATATCATATTTTACATTTTATTTTTGTTGGCATTTGTTGTCAAAGTTAATTCCTAGTCTCCTAGGTTTTATTTCAAATTTCCAGAATTTGAGGTCCATGTTTACTGTTCCATTGGACCTTGCTACAGTAAACTTTTGATAAAACTTTATTCATGAAAGTTGTTCATTTATATGTCTTCTTTAATTCCCTTTTTGAATCATTTCATTTGGAGTTTTGTAGCTCAAGTTATAGCCATTTACCATAACTGGCCGGATTGACCTGTACCCAGAATTTCTGGGCAAAATTGGTTTTGCCAGATTTAGTGTCTTAATTTTGGTGGACAATTCCATTAAGTTCTAGCAAAAATTTGGAGTTATGTTCTTCATAAAAGTTGTTCTAAATTATCTAATCTTTCCATTGATATAAATTTCAGATCAATTGGACATTTCTATAGTGAGTTATGACCATTTGAACAAATATTATTCATTTGGTCATTTTCCAGGGACAGCTTGTGTGTTACCCGGATTAGGTCAATTTTTAGAGCAATTTAAGTCGGTTTTCTAGGCAGTGTTTCTTCATGAAAAATGTGGCTTAAGGTCTTAAATTTCATTTCCAATTAGCCTCACACAAATTGGAGCTGTCTAGCTCTACTTGTATTCATTTAAACACACAAGATTCATAGGTCCAGAATTCCCTGCACAAAAACAACACTCTCAATACCACCTTCCCACACTACTACCATCCACAATTCACATTTCATGCACTTCAATCAGTCCATACTTGATCTCAACATCAACAATTTATCAACATATCATTAAATTCCTAATTTTTATATCAAACCCTAGCTCCAATTCAAGATTTACACAACACATATCACATTAGGCATACTGATCAATTTCTAATTGATGTCTACACATCAAACACCATTTCTAAGCCATTCAAATCCATCAAAACCATCAAACCCTACATCCTATCATGGCTGCCAAAATCTAGGTCTTTCTTTTCATGCATGGATTTGAATTTTTCCCATGTAATTTACTCATACTTAACCTTGATTTAAACATTAGAAAGGAAAAGTAGAGAGAAGCTAGCACTAACCTCTTTGGTGATTTTCTAAGCTTGTTCACACCTCACTTTTTTTCACTTTCTCTTCTTCTAATTGCTGCCCAAGTCTTGCTCTAGTGGTAAGGATTAATTTTAGTAAAGCTAGAAAGGGGTTTTATGGTGTGTTAGCAAGGAGAATCTAGTGAGAAGGAAGAGCACAAATGGAGGTGGTAGAGAGAGAGGTGAGATTCAGCTGAATGAAGAAGAAAATGGGTAGAATGTGTTTTAATTTTCTCTCAATTAATTGATATTTATCCCCTTTTTACTTGCTTGGCAATTTCCCATTGGTTATAAATTTTAGTTTATTCATTTATGACCTCACACTTATGTTATAAATCTAATTTAATTTTTATTTCTTTTCTCATTTCTTTTCTACTCATTTTCAATTTAATTTTTATCACTTTTTATTTACATTTTATGTCATATAATTTATTTACATAAATGGACAAGTTGGCTAAAAATCATCTCTGAAGACGAAATGACCAAAATGCCCTTTGTTTGGCTTAAGGAGCCAAAACTGTCTGTACTGATCTTAAAAATTCTCCTAACCTTTTCTTGGAATTCTAATGCTACCTAGGGCTTCGTAACTCTTCTTTGACTTTCCAGAAATTATTTCACTGGATTTCCCTCGGGTTTAGGGTTACTAGTTGTCTTCACCGCAACTTCTTGTTTGGGTCACCCATCACTGGGACACCGGCTCATTTAACCTTGGTGTATTTCATAGCTTAAATTTTTCTAAATTTTTCCTTGTCATTATTTAGGTTATTTATGACTACTCATTCTAGTTTACATATAGCTCCAGACATTCTGACTGTCTGGACTGACATTGGTCACCGGAATAGTAGAACGTATGGAACTACCTAAAGTGAGGGCTTTATAATTCTTCCCCTCTAACAAAAATTTCCTCCTCAAAATTTATCGGATTTAGGTATCTGAGATAATTCCTTTACCTTTCTATTGCTCCCTCTGTCTACTTCTTTTATATATATGGTATTATTTATTCTTTTTGAATCTATCATTATACACTTAGGCATATCATAAAGGAAGGATACTTTACCTCAAATTCACATATGGAGTACCTTGCTCTTCTCCGGCTTGGGTGAAATTTGCAAGTGGTATTACTGTTGCACCTGGTCCTTCCACGACCTCTGTCTGGGTCCGTGGTAAATTCTTCTTAGGACAATCTTTCAGACGATGGTCCATGGTCCCACATCTATAACAAGCTCCAGTCAATCCCCTACATTCACCTTTATGCCACTTGTTACAATGGCCACATTTTCTTGCTCGTCCTGGTGCACTCACTACTGGTGTCTCAGGTTGACCTCTTCTGGGTATAGGCCTAGGCCTCTGTCTCCTACTCTGATCCGATGTCTGACTTAACAGTTCTCTAGGTCTCTTGTTACTAGACTGTCCAAATTCCCTATTTTGCTGATCACCACTCCTATTCTGTTCCTCTTTATGAACCCAGCTAATATATTTCTTTCTGAACTCTTTCAGAAAGAATTCCCAAGTCACCTCGGCTGGTGGCACTACCTTAGTTACAACATCCCACCACTGATATGCAACTTCTTGTAGCAGTGAAACTGCACACTCTAAACTTTGTTCTGGTGTGCAATGGAGCTGCTGCAGGACTCTTTCAGTCCTTTCTAACCAATACTCCGCAGCTGAAGAATCATCTTCCTTTCTACCATTGAAATCTACAACTCCATATTTCCTAATTTTTTCCAAAGGTTATTTTTGCTGAGGCAGTGGTGGTGGAATTGCCCCCGTCATCTGCCTAAAGAGCTCAGTCATCTGTGCAAATAAGGCTTGTTGGGGTTGTGCAGGCCCCTCTGGCACTTGCATAGCAGGATCTCCCCTATTTCCCACATCACTCCCAGTCGAGATACGGCTTACTACTTCTTCCTCTATTGCCCTCTGTGATTCTGGGTCCACACCTTAACCTAAAATAACCAAAGAAAACATATATGCATTAGTGTCACCTCGACTCATATGAATGCAATGCATGTTATGCACACGATCTTATTCTATCTATTGATGCCTAGGAACGCCTAAACTGTGCTCTGATACCACTAAATGTGACACCCCTCACTAGTCTACAGTGTAGTCGAGCAAGGCATGTCACACTCGGTGCTGAAGCACCCTATCTTATCTTACTTTATTCCTTTAATAATTTGTTGTCGTTATATTTTAATATCAAATATTTTTTCTAAGGAGAAACCAACGAAGTTTCCCCTATTTTATTTTCAGTTGGCGTATTTCACTATTCACCTGCTTGAAAATTCAACAATATTTTCAAAATAAAAATCTCATCAGTTATTCTCATAATCATCTCATATTTCAAATCTCATCCATATATCTCAATTTCATATTCATTTCCATGCATTTCCATTCATGCACAATTTATATATAGAAATTCTCAAGTTTCATTAATTTACATGATTTACAAATTAATTACAATTCCATAATCTATATTTCAATAGACAATTCATAGTTTACATTACAAATAATAACTAATTATAATATAAAAAATACATAATATGACCTATATGGGCCCTATCTATATGCATTGCTGAAGAGGTGACAACCTTGAACACTTCTGACACTTCTGAAGATCTGGACTCCAAAAATCCCAGTCAAATTGTCCACTGGGTTTTAGCTTCAATACCTGTGCGAAGGAAACAAATCTATCGCGCTAAACATTTCTGATTAGTGGTGCAATAATATAACAAAAAAATAATATATACAAATAAGAAAGACTGAAGTATAATTCGAAAGTGTAATTTAGATCCTCAGGTATCAATTAAATTTTGTATGATATTTCTAATATCAACTATCTTATATTCTATTTTGTCCCTTTTTAGAAGTGCTAAGTTTATACAGTAATAATATTCGATATACAGATTAATTCTAGAGTATTGTATTTTCGGTTCCTACAATTCTGAAAATTTCATTTGTACTACTTGATTTAGTTATGTTTTCATTGCTAATATTTTTCCTCATTTCATTCAATACTAATGTTCTTAAATAATTTCAATAATTTACACTGCCCAGGTAACCTATGACAGGCTGACTAAACTGGAAAACGGGTCGTTGGCACTGGATACAGCGGTGCCTCGGACCGTCACACCATGGGACGCAGAACGTCAACCACGTATGCAGTCAGTATGGCTAAAAAGCCATGATAACATATAATCGGGCATAAAAGCCATGAGTATGGGCATAAAGCCATGAGTGCGGGCATAAAGCCATCAATACAGGCATAAAGGCTTACGCAGTACTGCTAAAACAATACCCTATTGGCATGCCAATCTATCCAATCTGACACACATGTCTAGGCAATACAAGGGCACATAATAGCATTATTTTATTAAATACTCTGATCCTAATTTATAGCATTTTAACTTTTATTATAGCAAAAGCATAAATACCCAAATTTTATTCTTACACAATTTATACAATTCATTATACCATTTATGATAATTTCAATTCATATCAATCAATTTTCATGCACCATTTGTACATCGAAATATTTTTCCTTTCTCTCATGAGGAGAACTAATGTCAAATTTATACATCCATTTATTTATTACCCTATTTATGTAAATTATCATTCATAAATTTCATTTATATAGTTCACTATTTATCAACCTCACTATCTATTTATCATTTAGCTAATTTATTACACCAATTTACAGGTGCCTAGGTTCAAGCATTTTCATTTATATACATAGATTCAAGTATTTTCATTTGTATTCATAAACGGAACCTAAGTCTCAAATATTATTTGCACATCCTTTATACCTTTAATATTTCATTTATAGTCATTTATAAATCACATTTCAAATTAAATTAACAATATCCTCTAAGTTCTATTTGTGATGAGAATATAAACCTCATCTACACATTTACATAATTTAAACATTCATTAAATCATTTAATTGAGGTACCTTTCACTCCATTAATTTTGGTTGTCACTATTCACTTGGCCATTCCTACACAAAAGTTGACTTTTTAATTCATAATAGATTTGTTAAGCCTAAGTTCACCAATATACCACTTTTTACATTTTATTTCTGTTGGCATTGGTTGCCAAACTCAATTCCTTGTCTCCTAGGTTTTATTTCAAATTTCCAGAATTTGAGGTCCATGTTTACTATTCCATTGGACCTTGCTCCAGTGAAATTTGACAAAACTTTCTTTATGAAAGTTGTTCCTTTATGTGTCTTCTTTAATTCCTTTTTTGAATCACTTTATTTGGAGTTTTGTAGCTCAAGTTATGGTCATTTTACCATAACTGGCCGGATTTACCTATACCCAAAATTTCTGGGCAGAATTGATTCTGCCAGATTTAGTGTCTTGACTTTGGTGGACAATTCCATTAAGTTTAGGTCAAAATTTTTAGTTATGTTCTTCATGAAAGTTGTTCTAAATTGTCTAATCTTTCCATTGATATATTCAGGTTAATTGGACATTTCTATAGTGAGTTATGACCATTTGAACAAATACTGTTTATTTGGTCATTTTCCAGGGACAGCTTGTGTGTTACCCGGATTAGGTCAATTTTTAGGGCAACTTAGGTTGGTTTTCTAGGCAGGGTTTCTTCATGAAAAATGTGGCTTAAGGTCTTAAATTTCATCTCCAATTGGCTTCACATCAATTGGTATTGTCTAGCTCTACTTATGTTCATTTAAATACACTGGACTCATAGGTCCAGAATTCCCTGCACAAAAACAGCACTCCCAATACCACTTTCCCACACTACTACCATCCACAATTCACATTCTATGCACTTCAATTACTCCATACTTGATCTCAACATCAACAATTTGTCAACATATCATTAAATTCCTAATTTTTATATCAAACCCTAGCTCCAATTCATGATTTACACAACACATATCACATTAGGCATACTAATCAATTTCTAATTGATGTTTACACATCAAACACCATTTCTAAGCCATTCAAATCCATCAAAACCATCAAACCCTACATCCTATCATGGCTGCCAAAATCTAGGTCTTTCTTTTCATGCATGGATTTGAATTTTTCCCATGTAATTTACTCATACTTAACCTTGATTTAAACATTAGAAAGGAAAAGTAGAGGGAAGCTAGCACAAACCTCTTTGGTGATTTTCTAAGCTTGTTCACACCTCACTTTCTTTCACTTTCTCTTCTTCTAATTGCTGCCCAAGTCTTGCTCTAGTGGTAAGGATTAATTTTAGTGAAGCTAGAAAGGGGTTTTATGGTGTGTTAGCAAGGAGAATCTAGTGAGAAGGAAAAGCACAAATGGAGGTGGTAGAGAGAGAGGTGAGATTCAGCTGAATGAAGAAGAAAATGGGAAGAATGTATTTTAATTTTCTCTCAATTAATTGATATTTATCCCCTTTTTACTTGCTTGGCAATTTCCCATTGGTTAGAAATTTTAGTTTATTCATTTATGACCTCACATTTATGTCATAAATCTAATTTAATTTTTATTTCTTTTCTCATTTCTTTTCTACTCATTTTCAATTTAATTTTCATCACTTTTTATTCACATTTTATGTCATATAATTTATTTACATAAATGGACAAGTTAGCCAAAATTCATCTCTGAAGACAAAATGACCAAAATGCCATTCGTTTGGCTTAAGGAGCCAAAACTATCTGTACCGATCTTAAAAATTCTCTTAACCTTTTCTTGGCATTCTAATGCTACCTAGGGCTCTGTAACTCTTCTCTGACGTCCCAGAAATTATTTCACGGGATTCCCCTGGGGTTTATGGTTACTAGCTATCTTCACTGCAACTTTCCGTTAGGGTCACCTGTCAACGAGGCACCAGCTCATTTAACCATGGTATATTTTATAGCTTAAATTTTTGTAAATTTTTCCTTATCATTATTTGGGTTATTTATGACTCCTCACTCTAGTTTACATATAATTCCAGATAATTCGACTGTCCGGATCAACATTGGTCATCAGAACAGTAGAACGTATGGAACTACCTAAAGTGAGGGCGTTACACCATTAGTTAAAGTTCGTTAGAGCAACCATTCTAGAAAATAAGGTACTTAGGAGAGAGAAGATGATATGCAGGCTCACTACCCACACTGGTTTACTCCACGAGGTACATAAATTTCGAGGGTGAAATTTCTTTTAGAAGGAGAGAATTATAACATTTGGTCCAATTAAAGTGAAACAACAACTAAGAAAAAGGAGGAAAGAAAAGTCAAAAAAAAGAAAGAAATTGCTACACATTAAAAACGAAACAGAGTAAGAGTTTAAGGACAAAACCTCTGTTAGGGCAAGAGTAGGGGAATTGAAAACCATTACCCAAAAACTAAACTCTCCAATTATAATTTTTGCTAAATTACATCACTTTCACATTCCATAAGTCCCAATTCACAGCAGATCCTTCTCATGAGCCATATTTCCCTCTCTCATCTTGCAATCTCTATTCCAAGTAAAGGAGAAGGATGGGGAGGAACAACCATACTCTTCAATTCTGGTGTCTTTAATTATTTCTTTATTGTTTCTTGATCAAGGTAGCACTAATAGCTTCCTTCTTCCATGATTTAATAAGTTGTTGATATTTCTCTAGGTTAATAATGAAACTAATGAATGATGTGGACAATAGGTAGCCAAACCTCAACTTCTCTATACTAGGATTTTCAAGTTGAATTTTCTTTATTTTAGATTGTTAGGTTATGTTATGAGCTTTCATAGTTGCTTAATATTATTAAATAATTTATAGTAAAGTTTGTTTATTGAAGAATTGACAAAAGAAATTTCATATATGTCCTAGGATTTGTTGAGTAAGCTTAACATTAATTTTAATTCCAATTTAGGTATGTTATTTTAAGAATGAATTAAGGAATTGGAGTTATTACTATTATGTTGCAAAATTTTATTTTAAAGAACAAAATTGGTAGGAATTATAAGGGAAGTGAATGGAAATATTATGAATGGATGAATGTGTAGGAAATGAAGAAATAGTGGAGAAAAGTATAGGTATCTTTGTACAAGTTT
This sequence comes from Hevea brasiliensis, assembly GCF_030052815.1. Classification (NCBI taxonomy): domain Eukaryota; kingdom Viridiplantae; phylum Streptophyta; class Magnoliopsida; order Malpighiales; family Euphorbiaceae; genus Hevea; species Hevea brasiliensis. The sequence continues at coordinate 25,419,764 of NC_079510.1, read as the reverse complement.
CAAATAGACATTTTAATTATCCTGTAATTTATTGTAATCTATAGAGTGCTTGTTAGAGTCATTGGAAAATTTGGGAACATTTGAATTATACTAAAATATAGGTAGATTCTCTTAAAATTGTTTTTAGAATAAGATTATGCATTTCATATTTCATATTTCCATCCTAGGATTTAAATTCCTCTCTTAATTCATTTTTATTTTCTTTAACTTTAGGAGAGGATCCAGCTCCTGTAGTAGATACTAGGGGTGTTCCAACAATCAAGGCTTTAGTCTATCTCCAGTATAGGTGAGTGGATAAATATATGACACTGGTATTTTATTAAATATAAATTATTTATATTATTTCTAAGTATGAAAATGGGAACAAAGAATGGTAATTTTATGTTTTATTATTGAATAAAATAAGATTTACAATTACAGCTGAATAAATAGCCAAATATATTCAATATATGCACCGAATAGATAACACCTTGATGATGGGTGATTTATTTTCAACTCAGCTTATATTTATACTGTCTTTGGGACTGCGCTTGATATACACATAGCCTTTGGGGCGTATATCAAGCGGTCACCCTTTGGAGGTAGCTCTGCACATGTGTATGACTAGCATTTTTATTGTTCTTGGGTTATTTTTGTATCATTATAGAGCCTAAGATGCCGGCATTCTCGCAGGCTGCCGGAGTTTATTATTGCACCTGAGATGTCAGTATTATCTATAGGAAGCATATTGTGAGTATATGAGGATATTGCAGATTTTATGATTTTAATATATTTATTTTAGCAATATTGTTACAGAATGAATTTTATTTCAGCTCAGCTACATGATTTAGATTAACTAATATTTATTCAGCTGACCTGTTCTAACATAGCAGAATTAGTACTATTAAATACCAAAACCTTATTTGTTCTTATTTGTTATTTATTTATCCGCTCACTGAGTAGTTGTACTCACCCTCTTTATTTTTTTTATATTTCATATTATTTTGCTGATTCCACCACTAGTAGCCTCTCTTTTAGTATTATCCTCTCTTCCACTTCACCAAATATAGAGTCTAGTGATGGTTGGGCCAATATGTTTCTTTTAAATATTTATTTTGTTTTAGTTTATTGTACATATTTAAAGATAGCTAGAAGCTCTAATCTACAAATATTTTATTTTGATCCTCACAAAGAGGATATATGAATATTTGTGTGTAACATCCTCACTTTACGTAGTCCATATGTTCCACTGTTTCGACAACTAATGTCTGCCCCGGAAAGTCGGAATGTCTGGAACTACACTTAATTGATAGTGTGGAAGTATAAAATAATGAAATATGTGATGAGAAAAATTAAGAAAAAATAAAAGAGATAAAATGTGAGTAAGTTAAACGAGCCGAACCCGTAGCGATGGGTGACCGCACCTGGAAGTTATGGCGAGGACCGTTGACTAGCCCTAGACCACGGGAAACCCCGGAAAATATTTTTGGGATATAATTAAAGGTCTACTAAGGTGTAATTGACATTGAAAATGTCAAAGAAAAATTAATAAGTTAGTATAAATGAAAAACGAAAATTAAAGAAATCAGCAGTACAAGGAGTAAATCGGTGTTACCGAAAAAGTCCGAATTCGACCCAAAGAGGGGCATTTTGGTCATTTGACACCTAGAGTTGGCTTTTGACCTAAATATCCATTAAAAATAAGTAGTATTAAATTTTGAAAATGCCATGAAAATAAGAAATTGACATATAATGTAAATAGTGAAAAATAAGGGCATAATTGCAATTAAGGGAAACCTTGAATTAGTTTAATATTAAATCTAAGTTAGTGGAGGATTTAGTGGACTATAAAAGCTCACTTGAGGACAAAGAGGGCAGCACTTCATCTTCTTCAACCTCAAATTCTCTCCCATGGCCGAATACTCTCCCAAGCTTTCCTTCCATGGCCGTTTCATGCAACCTTCTTAAACTCCACCATTTTCAACTTAAAACCCAATGTTCACTTCACCAATTTTGATCCCCACATCATAAGGAAGAGATTAATGGTAATTTGAAGAGGAATAGTTGAGGTTTGATTAAGCTCCACAAAAGGTTAGTGCTTATTTTTCCTCCTTTGCTTAATTAAACTTTGAGTTGATGGTGTGATGAGTTGAATTGTGGAGAAATTGAAAGAATTGGATGAGTATTTGTGGGGATTTAAATTCAGCAGCCAAGGAAGTCCATGGGAAGTTGGTTAATTCTACTTGTAATTGATGGTTAGACATGTTGATTTAAGTAAATAAATGAATTAGAGCTTATGGGCATGTGTATATTTGAAATGATAATTGAATTAGGGGTTTGAATAAGTGTTAGAGACTTTGGACAATTGAGCTTAAATGTGACAGCCTTGAAGTACTTAAGGGATTAGTAATTCATGAATTTTATTGTTGAATTATGGTATAGATAGATTAGTGGGAGGGTATTGTAAGTTGTTAATGGAAATTTCAAGTATTAACTAATTGTTTGCAAGTATATATTGTTGACCTTGACTTTGTGAATTAGGGTTATGTACTGATTAATGAGGACTTGAGTAAATTGTTGGTAATTGACCAATTTGAGACTTGATGAATGAGAATAGAAGTGCTATGAATGCTATATTGTAGTTTGGGAGAAGGAGGATTAAACATTGGAAGTGCAATTTGTGTGCAGGTTGTGTGATTGATGAAGGCAGTATATAAATTAGGCCATAACTGACCTTGTGTGACCCCAATTGATATGAGGCCAATTGTAGGTAAAACTAGACCTAAATTGGACCAACTTTCATGTAGAAAGCTTGCCAAAATTCTGTCCAGAAAATGACCAATTTAGTGACCTAATCCGGATTGGTAACTTGAAACCCAAAATTTTTGACCATATGAATAGTAGCCAGTATTTTGGCCATAACTCACTCAAAACAGGTCCAAATGACCTGAAATTTATATCATTGGAAAGCTTAGACATAGGGCTACAACTTTGGTAGAGATCACCAAGCCCAGAAATGCCATTAAGCAAGTTAAATTGATTGCCTAAGTTGGGTTACAAAAACTGGCCGAATTGACTTTGACTTAAAAATGACCTAATAGTGCAATATAAGTGCAACTTGACTAGCCATAGTAAAATGACCATATCTTGGTCTACACAACTCTAAATGACCTAAAATTTATACTGTTGGAAAGCTTAGACATAGAGCTACAACTTTGGTGAAGATCATAGAACCCAAAAATGCCATTTACTAAGTCAAAATGCTTGCAAAAGTTGAGGTATCAAAACTGTCCAGAACCATTGCAACCCAGAATTTGACTATATGAATAGTAGTCACTCATTTGACCATAACTCACTCAAAACAGGTCCAAATGACCTGAATTTTATATCAATGGAAAGATTAGACATAGAGATATAACTCTTATGAAGACACCAAAGCCCAGAAATGACTAGAACCAATTCAAATTGATTCCCTAAGTTAAGGTACCAAATCTGCCAGAATTGAACTTGACCTAAAAATGACCTAAAGTTGCATTGAAAATGCAATCTGTCCAGCTTTAGTAAATTGACAATATCTTGGTCTATACAACTCAGAATGACCTAAAATCAGTGCCTAAAGTTCAATAAGACATAAACCTATAATATTGAAATTTTGACCAGAACCCAGAAATCAAGGAAACTAGGCCAATTAAGTTGATTAAGTTGACACACTAAATCTGAAATTGATACAATTGACCATTAAGTCCAGAAAATTCAAATAGGTATATCTCCCACAATAAGTCTCCAAATGTAATGAGCCATACCAATCTGGAAAGCTAAGAAAGAGACCTAAAACGTTATTTTAGGCAACTTCCTCAAATTATAAATGTATAAGGCTAGAATTTAAGGTCAAAGCCATTGATCTAATTGAGGACCATGCCAATATACCTTTAAGTCCAAGTCAATAATTTGACTATAAATAATTCTATAAGACTTGACAAATTACAAGTAAAATTTCTAAATGACTATAAGACATAGGACAACAAATCCTATAAAGCACACTAGGCCTAAATGTCATTATAAGTAGTCCAAATAAATTAGTAAAGTCTAGAATCAAAATGACTACTAAGGGAACCAAAATTCATATTTGACCTAGTTATGGTTAATTGACCATAACTTGAGTTATACAACTCAAAATAGAATAATTCAAAAAGGAAATTAAAGAAAACACAATAAGAAACAATTTGATGAAGAGAATTTTACTAATTTCACCCTACAGCCTAACCCAATGGAACAGTAATCATTGGCCATGAAATCTGAAAATTTGGAATCACATATAATTAGCCTTGAAGTAAGTTTGGAAATCAATGCCAATGAGTATAAACTCAAAATGAGGAATCCTAGTGCAACTAGAACCGACATATCTGTTCAGTGTAAAAAAGTCAACGTTTATGTTTGACTAGTAATGTAAATAAGAAATATAATGACTTAATAAATCACATGAATGTATGAATGGGACATTAGTCCTTATTATCAGAGACAGGAAAAATGCTTTGAGCACAATGGTACTTCAGAACAATTGATATGAAATGTGATCTGTCTGATGATCTACTGAATAATTGTGACATGTTGATACTAGAATCAACCTATCCATGATGCATAAAAAGGTCAACAATTTTGTTGATCAGTGAAACGCATAATGACCTATAAACCCAAAAAATAAAGAATTAAATATTTAAGTTTGTAAATGCCCTAGTATTGCCTAGTTGACTAGTTTGGATAGGTTGGCATGCCAATAGGGTTCTAACAACTGTTCTGTAAATGGCTTTATGCCATATTGTATTTTATGGCTTATTATGCCGCACTGTGATTTTAATAGCCTATGGCTATATGGATTATGTTATTATACTCGGCTTATTGCCTTACTGATTGATTATATGGCTTTTTAGCCATACTTTTTGCACACCGGGAGATACTTTGTGACCAATGGTGTGACGGCCTGAGGTACTATATACCCAGTGCTAGTATATCCGTTTATCCAGTCTGGTCAGTCTATAGGCTACATGGGCAGTCAATTAAAACATTATTTCATTCAGGCAGTTAAGTTAAGTTAAGTATAATGAAATTTCAATACAATTAAATTAAGTATTGAATGAAATGAGTAAAAGAGATGAGCAATAGAAACCTAACAAAAATACAATTTGCAGAACCATAGAGGCTTAAAATACAATATAGTTAGAATAATTTGTATACTGAGTATTATTACTGAAAGGTTATAACTTAGTACTTCCAAAGAAGATCAAACTAGTATATAAGATAGTTGATACTAGAAATACCATAGCAAAATTAAATTGATTCATGAATATCCGAATTATGATTTATTTCTTTCTTTGTTTGTATATATTATTTCTTGTTATACTACTGCACCACTAAGCATAAATGCTTAACAAGATGGAATTATTTTCCTCGCGCAGGTACTTCAGCTGAGATTTTGGAGTCCAGATCTGCAGAAGTGTCAGAAGTGTACAAGGTTGTCACCTCCTCAATAATGCATGTAGATAGGGCTCATATTTACACATGTTATGTATTTTGTTCATTCTAAGTATATTGTAAATTATTTGTATATCCTGTACTTGACAAACTTATGTAATTAGTTGGCAATTATGTAAGATAATGAAATGTAAGAATTCTGATATATGAGTTAAGTATCTGATCATGATGATTCTGATTAAGATTGAGTATGAGAAATTGTGAGACTAATTCTGAGTTGTGAATTTGAGTATATATTGAATTGTTTTTAACAGGTGAAAAAGGACTGTTTGTCCAAATTACAGACGGCACTTTGCCGGATTATGGTTAAAAATTTTGTAACACCAAATTTTATTACAAGATACAAATATAACCAACATGATATGAATTTTACATAAAGGCTTCTTAAACCAAATTGAGTATTTTGAAAATAAGATAATCACAGACTAGGTGCTCTGGCATACCATGTAGCACGCCTTGCTCGGCTACACTGTAGACGAGTGAGGGTTGTTACATTGTGTATCTAAATATGTTTGATGGGCACAGAGCTATATTTTATATATTAGATGTATTTTAATAGGTTTCATAGTTTCTTTTAGCTACACATTGAGGGGAAACTTTGTCAGTTTTTCAGGTTACATCAGTCTCTATTGGTTAGGGACGAGTGTGACATAACCTATCTCACCTTGTTGAGGAAAGTCAGTCTCTAAGAATGTGACATCTCGTGATTCAAATTCAATTAATGTGCCAGTATCTTGTTCACCTATAAATACATTCATTTTGAGTGTTTTGAGTATCTTATGAAGATACATTTCCTTCCCCTTATACCTGATTTTCCATATTCGTGAGAATGATTGTGAACAAAAATAACACATCCCCAAGGTTTCAAAAAATACTTAAGTCAGATTTTCTATGAGTCCATATGCATATGGAGTTGTGGTAACAGATATTGAAGGTACCTGATTAAGGGCAAATGCAGCAGTAAGTAATATATCACCTTAATAGGTAATAGACAAATTAAGAGTTTTTTACTCTTTCAGGATATATGAGATTTTCATATTGTTATATAAATATACACTAATACAATTTGCAATTAAGCTTAAATTCATGTACATAAATATCCTATACAATAATTAATTATGCTAACACTTATCATTATCTAAGATTCTAATGTCCAATAAGTTTAACATAATTAATTATGTAAAAAAATATAATATTAAATTTTTTAAATTTATAATTAATCAACAATATATTCAATATCTAATATTGAAATATTTAATAAGACACACATATACATATATATGTCTTATATGCATAGTTATTTACATATAAATAACTTACTTATATATGAGTAACTTTGTAAAGACATCTACAAATATACATTTAACATCGCAAGTAAAAAAAAAATCATATATATATATATATATATGTTCACATCAAATAAATAATTTAGTTCAATCTTTAATTGAATTAGAGATATAAAAATCTAAAACAAATTAGAAGCTAAAAATTAATTTTTGATGAAGTCAATCAAAATTTTAAATTGAATTCATCAAAATACTAACTATAATTTGCTCCATATAATTTTAGAAAATTCATTTCCTAAAAGTTAAATTAATTAAACACTTTTAATTCTATTTCCTAATTATACTAGGAATATTAATTCTAAAACAATTTTAGAATTACTAAAACAATTTTAATAAAATCAATTAAAACGGATTTTAATTGAAATCATCAAATTAATTTAATATGCCTCATTGTTTGTCATTTTAATCTTAGAAAACAATTTTTCTGAAATTAAATATTGAATTAAACAATTTAATTTAATAATTTATTTTCAATTCCCATAATTTTCTAAAATTAATATTGAATTAAACAATTTAGTTAAATATGAATAAATTTATTTTCCCTTTAATTAATTCTAAAAACTAATTTCTAAAATTAATTTTCAATTAAACAATTTAATTCAATAAATTTTTTGTCTAATAGCCCTTTAATTAATTCTAGAAACTCATTTTTAAAATTAATATTGAATTAAACATTTTTAATTCATGTCCCAATTGAACCAAAACAAAATTACAATTTTATTTGTTTTAAAAAATTAATTTTAACGAAACAAAAATATGCAATTCACATTTAGTCAAAATGGGAAAGATCAAAGGCAATTAGGGCAAAGGAATTAATGGCAAACTTGCAATTTCAAGTAAAAAGAAATGGGCTTTGTCATACTTTACCCCTCCATAAGATGTGGCATGATCCCGTAGTATATCTAATAAATTATCAAATTTCGCCTACCAATAATCTATTAAATATACTACAAGGGATTTTAGAAAAACAATTTCATTTTAGAGTTTGGCATGGTGATAAAAATTTAATCTAAGTGTTTTTCAATTCAAATATGTGTCATAAAACTTATTTAGAAATAATTAGTTATTTTTAAAATTTTACAGAAAATCTGCATGGTTACTGCTAAAACTATATCAAAACAGCTCTTTAAACCTGTTGAAAAACAATTTACAAAAATACATCATGCCCAATTGGAACTCAATCAACTCAAATTGTCTCATTTCATTCTCAACAAAACTCATCATAAAGAAAATAATTCATTATTTACAAGACTCAGAAAGAAATCTAAATATTGCATTTATTGAGGTAACAAAATTAATATTATAAAAATATACAGGTAAATAAAATCTCAAAATAATATTACAATAATTTGCATTTGATTAACATTCCAAAATAATATTACAAATGTTTCTGTATAACTGCTCAAATGTAATTACATCCAAATAGCTACATGATTACATCAAAATCTAGTGTACAAGGGTATACCTACAATATACCCTAAGATAATCCCAACACGTCCTCAAGTCACAGTTTCAAGTGATCTCACTCAGCTGCTCTATATTTTCTTTTACCTGCGACAACATACAAAGCTATCACTAAGCGGTGAACTCAGTAGTGCATAACTAATAAATTAAAACTCAATGCAAAACATAGTGTGATAAATCATAACAAAGAGTTTGGACTATTTAAATTCTTCAAAATTCGTAAAATCAAAGTCAATATTTTCAATCATACAAATCATTTGTTGAATAACATTTGATCAAGTAATCATAATTTATCCCAAATTATAATAAAGTAATTGAAATATTCATATTTTTCTTGAACCATGAAAACAATATATTATTTTCCAACCACTAACAAACATTTGTTTCAATCACATTTTTTTCAAAGTATGCATAATTTAAGAGTGTTGAAAACATTCACACAGTTCAGAGCATGACACTAAAACAATGTCGGGTTGTACACCACGACAAAGCCAATACATCCCAATAACCAAAGGCTAAAGGGGAACACAAGGGCTAGCTAGCAAATATGAGTACTCATTCAATACTTCCTCAACTGGCAACACACCTCAACACTTCAGCCGGAGAGAGAAAAACTCAACCCCAACAAGTGGAGGAGATCACAATCAATATCATCCCATTAGGTAAGCTAATGAGAAACACAATCAACATCATCCCATTAGGTAAGCTAATGAGAAACACAATCACATTGTCATGTCAACAGTGGTTTCAAAACATATTCAAAATAATTTTCATTCAAAGAATCTCATTACAATCAAGTAAATTCATTTCACAATTCAAAATTTTTAAAATATTGCGTTATATTTTTACGTGTACAAAAGTAATTATATTTAAATCATACAAAATCAATTCAACAATTTAAAGTTCACAATTACAAAGAAAAGCATAATTCATTCAAATCAATTCCAAATTTAAAACATATAAAAGAATAGTTGTGCACAAACCTCTTTATACTCCTCTTACTTAATTCCACTTTTCCCCTCTTTAGGAGGCTCCTTTTCCACTGAAAATACACAATAAAAATGTCTCAATATTTATCCCAATTATCTCCAATAACTAATTAATTGAATACCTAATGAATGCCTAAGTTACTTATGCAAAATTCAAGGAGTTTGGGTTCTGGATAGTTTAGAACTCTAACTTTTTAATCCCATTTCAACCTAATTCCAATCATAATTTGAGAAAGTGATCTTAATGAAAATTGTTCCTCTATGTTTTAGTTTTATTTTTCAATTTGAATCACTCAATTTGGAGTTCTGGATCTCAAGTTATAGCCAAATTACCAACTTTTCATTCTATATCCGAGCATCAGAGATGACTTACCTCTAGTTGAACTTTTAAATCTTCAATTTTTCTTACTTGTTTCTTGACTTTCTCTCCTCCAATCTTCCACCCAAGGTAAAATATTAAGTTTTTATTGAGGTGTCTATTAATTTTATTGAATAAAACTAGGGTTTTAGAAGCTCAAAGTGATCATCAATGGTGGAAAGGAAAAGAAAAGAGAGAGATAGAAAGAAAATGGAGCCGGCCACGATTTGGAGGAGAAAATGGATTTGTTTTCTTTTTAATTTTTTGTCTTTTAATGTGATAATTATCCCCAAATTCATAATTTAAAATTATAGTTTTTTAATTGTGTCATGCTTAGGTAATGCTTATGTCATAATATTAATGTAATATTTGAAATTTTCATTTCTTTTTCTTTTCCTTCCCTACTCTCTTTATTTTTAATTCTTTTTCAATAATTTAATCTCACACAGTTTAATGAACATTTATGCCAAAAGTCACCTCTAGGAGTGATGTCACACCCTACTCCCACTTAAGATGTAACATGATCCCGTAGTATACCTAATAAATTATCGTACTTCGCCTACCGATAATCCATTAAATATATTACAAGGGATTTTACAATAATTTTCGTGAAATTTAAATCATTGATTAAAATCTGGTGTTATAAATTTTTTATTTTTTAAAATTTCGGCAAAGTGCTGGCTGTGTTTTGAGAAAACAGTTCTTCAAACCTGAAAAGGAAAACACTCCCAACATGTTTTCTCAAATACAACTCTAATAAATTTCATTTCATCTCATAATTCAATCTCAATAATCAAATCATTTCATTTTCAAATCAAGCTCATGATAAAAGAAACATTTCATTAATTACAAGACTCAAAATTTAATATTACAAAACTATACAGGTAAATGAAATCTCAAATTTACATTACAATAATTTACATTTAATTATATCCCAAAATATTTTACAAGAGTTTTTATACAACTGCTCAAATAATTTACATATATATTATTACATGCATACATCAAAACCTATGTACATGGGTATACCTATGATATACCTGAAACTGATCTGAATGTGTCTTCAAAGAAGCTTACTCAATTGCTCTATGCTCTTTTCACGTGCGACAGCATACAAAGCTATCGCTGAGTGGTGAACTCAGTGGTGTACAACTATAATTTAAAACATAGTACAATATACCTTAACAAAAATTACAGCAAATAATTTGGAAATCTGGATACTCATCAAATTCCAAAACTTAAACTATTCATTGCCAATAATATAAATCATTTGTATAAAATGACTCTGATCACGAAATTCAATTTATCAAATCATAACTAACCATTTAAGGTAATTCTAACAATTTATTGGAAATAAAAATTAATTCCAACAAAATCAATTATACATAAATCATAATTAAAATCAAAATTCTTTACTATTTAAAAACCATTCTTGATCTGGAAAACCATTCTTTATCTCACTAACTATGCAAGACTAATCCGAAAGGGCCATCTTCGAGGTGATTCTAACTCTCTATGATCGGAGAGGTCGAATCGGATTCTAACTTCCTATGGTCGGGGAGGTCAAATCATTATGCACAGTACACATCACAATAATGAATCTTCCGAAAGGGCCATAACATAAGAACTTAGATCTAACCTCTAATAAGAGGAGAATCTAAGCCTGTGAACATACCATGGTAATCAAAACACAACTAACTCCATTGTCTTCTCAACAAATTAGAGAGACGAGTAATAACCTAGTCAAGCATCTATAGTGAGATATAAAACAATATCACAATCCTTTTAGTGGGCATAAATCACAATACAATTCGATTCAAAGTCGATTCAAATATCCAATAATTTTTATGCTCATCACAATTCAAATCATAAATTTGCATTTTTCCATGCAAATTGCCCATCAAAATTCAAAACATGTTCTATCATAATTTTTCAAAACATAATTTATTCAATCCACAACAATGCTTAACACTTGTGGAAATACCATTTCACAAAGCTAAATTCATATATACTATAACAATTTTAATAATCATTGAATTAAATCTAATGCTTGTTAAACATAATACATAAGAGAAACATGTCATTTAATCATATGAAATATTCAGAACAAAATCAGTTAAAAACTAGTTGTGCACAAACCTGATTTGAGTCACCCCTAGGCCTTGACTCAATGTTCCTTATGCTTCCCAATATCCTTTTCAACTGAAACACACAATTTAAAGTGTTTCAGTACTCAATTAAATTGTTTCTAACAATAAAATCCAATATCTAAATTTTCTTGGTACTATTCCCTTCAATTCATTTCATTAGTCAACCTATAATGTTGACCCTTGATGCACTCTAAGTGAGTCAATTCTAATGTTACCAATATGTCACATTTTATAGCTCTTTAGTGTTGGTATATGTTACCAATTTCATTTCCAAGTGTATTGCATTTTATTGCAATTTACCGAATTTCGGTATACTATTTTGACCTAACCGGACGACCTAGTTCCCTCGGTTTTCGAGTTTCGATACAAACTACAAACTTGTAGGTCTATGTATTATTGCACGTGGAACAAAATTTCAGGTCATTCTGAGTTGTGTAGACCAAGATATGGTCAATTTACCAATGCTGGACATAATGCACTAAAATGGTAGGCTTAGGTCATTTTTAGGTCACTTTTGGTTCGGCTAGTTTTGGTACCTGAACTTGTGCAAGCTATTTGGCTTGGTTCTAGCCATTTCTTGGCTTTGGTATCTTCATAAGAATTGTAGATCTATGTCTAAACTATTCATGGTAAAAATTTCAGGTCAATTGGACCTGTTTGGAGTGAGTTATGGCCAAAACACTAACTGCTGCCCAATTGGTCAATTTCCAGGCTTTCAAGTCACTAATCCGGATTTGGTCATTTTTCAAGTCACCTTCTAGGCAGAATTTAGGTAAGCTTCCTTCATGAAAGTTGGCACATTTTGTGCCTAATTTCACCTCCAATTGACCTCATACCAATTGAAGCTACACACTTAGGGTTATAGGTTCATTTGCACACTGCCCTCTACATGCTTTTTAAACACCAAACCAAACACATGTTTACCAATTACATTTTCACTTCCCATACCATTCTGCATTTGGCACTAACCAAAACCATTCCATTCTCTACATTATAGGTCAACTTGGATAAAATATAACCGCTTCAAATACACCAAATGTAGTCACCATTCACAAAGTTCAATCCCAACAATATATACACATAAATACTTCTAATTATCACACAAACTTCCATCATCAAATTACATACCTATCACTACTATTCCACACACATATATGCTGCCATTCTTTTGTACAATATTTCAACAACATTTCATGAATTTGAACCTTACTAATTTTCATTTTGAGGCTGCCCAAAAATTACACATACACATAAACTTCCATTTTCACTTTTCAAGCTTACAAATCAAACTTTATACATGGAATTCAACTTCAATACAATTAAACATTTAAATCAACACCCCAAATCACCAATTACATGAAGAAAACAAGTTACATATTAAACTTCCACGGCTATCGAAATGGAGCAGCACCCTAACTTACCAAACTTCAACTTTTCTTCCATATATCAACTTATCTCAACACCCACACAAACTTTAACAAAGAAAAGTTGAAGAAATGGATACTTACCCCTTATGAGCTTGACCAAACTTCACCTATTCCTCTTGAAATTACTATCAAATTCTTGCTTGCAAGGTGAGGATAAACTTTAATGAAGACAAGTTGTGGAAAGCATGGCTTGATCATAGAGATTTGAGTTTGGGAAATGGGTGGCCATGGATGAAAGCTTGGGAGGATTTTCGGCTGGTTTGTTTGGGAGGTTGAAGATGACAGATTTTCTGTCCCAATATACTATATTATATGTCCATTAACTTCACTTAGTGGAGCACTAAGTATGGTTAAAGTATTAATTAATCCAAAGTTTCCAATTTCTCACATTTTCCTCATATCTTTTACTATTTAGATTATGTACCGCCATTTTAATTTTTCATGACATTTTCCAAGTGTAATAGCATTTATTTTTAATGGACATTTAGGTCAAAAGGCAACTCTGGATGTCAAATGACCACAATGCCCCTATTCGGATTGCATTCCCGATTTTTCGGTAACACCGAGTTTTGTCGTTTTCTCGATTTCTCGTTTTTCTTTGTACTAATTAATTAATTTTTCTTTGATATTTCTAATTACATTTATACTTCAATAAGTCTTTAATTATGTCTCAAAACTAAATTCCGAGGGTTCCACTGATCCACAGAATTCGGCTATTACTGCGCCATAACTTCCCGTCACGGTCATCATTTGCGGTGCTAGCTCGTTTAACTTAGTTACATTTCATTGCTATTATTTTTCCTTTGTTTTTCTTGTATTTTCTTTTCCTGTATTTCATTATTTTATGTCTCCTCACTAACATTTAAATGTAGTTCTAGGCATTCTAGCTGTTCGGACAGACACTGGTCACCGGAACAGTAGAACGCACTACCGAACATAGGGGTGTTACAAGTGAATTTACTAAAATGCCCCTCATCGGGTATAATCCATCTTTTTTCATAATGCCCAATGAGTCCTAAGGTTCTGATTCCCTTATTTATGATTGTTCCTTTTTTATTTCTTTGATTTTCTAATTCCTAATATTTTTGCAATTATCTCTTAACTAAAGATGTCATGGGGTCTCATACAAATTTAGGGTAGCAACTGAGTTCGCAGCTGCTTCCCGGGTTAGTCACCCATACTTGGAACCTAGGCTCATTTAACCTAATTGTGCTTCATTCGTCTTATTTTTATCCAACCTCATTTGATCTTAATCAACTTTATTTATGGCTCTTCTATGTAAATTAAGTGCAGTTCTAAACATTCTAGTTGTCCGGACAGACACTAGTCACCGGAACAGTAGAATATATGTCACACCTTACCCCTCTGTAAGGCATAACATGATCCCGTAGAATACCTAATGAACTACTGAACTTCACCTACCGATAACTCATTAAGTACCCTACAAGGGATTTTAAAACAATTTTCTTATCTTTGACAAGTGGTGAGCATTTATAATAAGTATTTAAAACATTTAGTTGAAATTAAAACTAATTAATATTTTTGGCCATTTTAGTTTTCCGCAAATCTTATAAAAATTTTGATAGAGTTTCCTCTGTATTTTGAGAAAACCGTTCTTCGAATACCTGTAAAAAGCACTTCTAAAAGTTTTTCTCAACCACTACTTCGGTTTCACAATCAAACTCAATCAATTTCTCAAAATTCACAAGTTCAATAGTTCTCAAAATACTATCAATCAATATCATACATATTTCATTAAAAACAAAATAATTTATACACAACCTTACAAATTTATATCAAAAGAAACACAAACTAAACTTTATTACAAACTTCATACAAATTTGTGTACAAGCTGCTCAAGACCCATTTTTACATTTCCATACATTTATGTGCAATATATACATCAAAAGAAATATTTACAGTTAGGGTATAAATTATACCCGAAGACTTCAAAGCAGAACGATCCTCAATTCTCAGCAGCTTAGTCTGCTGCTCCTCTAGTCTCTGTATCTGCGATGATAAAGCTATCGCTGAGTACTAGGACTCAGTGGTGCACAATATACTAAAATAATCTTTATGCAAAACTTAAAGCACATTCATTCAAAAATTTGGCTAAACATGAAAATTAAATACAATAATGCATTGTAAGATTTTACATGTAAACCAAATTCATTTCAAAGTATCAAAACACATTTCATAAAACCCACAGTTAGATCACGCCATTCGAAACAAATAGAATCTCAATAGCCAGAGGCTAAAGAGAAATCACATGAATCTCAATAGCCAGAGGCTAAAGAGAAATCATATCACAGGCTAGCTAGCTCAAATATATGGATATCCATTCACATCCTCTTCTACTGGCACACCTCAACACTTCTCCAGAGAAGGAATCAAAATTCGAAACTAATTACCCCCACTAGTCGTGCTAGTGAGGTGTTCAAATATATGGTCATGACACTGTGGTTTCAAAACTTATCTTAATAATTTGCTAAACATTGCTATTTCAAATATACACAATAACTTTCACAGTTTAATCAAAACATCATAAATAATGTCACAAATAAACTTTCAACAATTTCAAAGCACAAGTAGAATACATATTTCGTTCACTTTATCAATGAATTTTTAAAGCATGGAGATGTTGTGCACAAACCTCAAACGAGTCGCCTGTTGGCCTTGACTCGACTCCTCGGGTTCTGTCCCGGTATTCTTTTCCACTGAAACACGAAATTTTCCAATGTTTCAGTACTAAAACTTAAAATAAATCCAAAATAAACTTAACTTCACATTTACCTAGCTCTAACGTGTTAAATTCGACGTTCTCGAAATTTTTGTGTTTCGGGTTACTATTCATTATACTATTCAAGTCAAATTATTGACTTTCTAAGGCTTAATAGGTATGGGAACTCCAACTTCACCCACATACCACATTTTGGTCACCAAACTTGTTGGTTTTGGTCATTTGTTTAAAGCTTAGGTCATTTTGGCAAAATTGCCAATTTTCGGTTTTGGTTCTCCGAAGTTGTACTGTTTCATTGGTCGGTCTACTGTTGGAATTTGACAAAACTTCCTTCATAGAAAATGTTTCTTATTGTCTTAAGTGTATTCTCATTTTTGGATCACCTCAATCAGAGTTTTGTAGCTCAAGTTATGGCCAAAATAAGTTTACTGTTCACATGCAATCGCTCATTCATCTGCATTTTTGGGTTACAGTGATTTTGGCCCAACTTTGGTCAGTAATTTGATTAAGTTAAGTTCATAATTTGGTCTAACTTTCTTCATATGAAATGTTCTACTATGTCTTAGGTTTCCATCGGTTCAAGAATCGCCTAAATCCGAGTTTTCTAGAGGGAGTTATAGCCATCCAAACATTGCTGCTCAAATGGAAATTCTGGAAATCTCGATCTGATAAATTTCACTTTGCTCAATGATTTGATTAGGTTAGTGACATAATTTGGATTGGTGTCCTTCATGAAAGTTTTATATCTATATCTTATCTAATTACGGTTAAAATTTCAGATCAATTTGATCTACCTAGCTCGAGTTATGACCAAATGAACAGTTACTATTCATTTGGTCGGTTTAATCGAGGGCAGCTGCTATCAATTCACTTTGGTCAATTGTTTCACCAAGTTTTGGTCAGTTTTTTGCCATGGTTCCTTAATGAAAATTGTGCTCTTTTATGTCTATTTTCATCTCCAATTGGTGGCATATCCATTAGGCTTGTAAAATTTGAGTTTTGATCCTTCAAAGTAGGTTTGGTCATCTTGCCAGGCATGACCATTGACCTACGAATTTGGCTTAATTTTCTACCATTCCCACACAACTTATTTGGTCATAATTGACCATTATTTCACTTCAAAATAGGTCCAACATGCCATTTATGCATTTCTCTAAATTTTGCCTTAAAACCCTAAGTCCAAAACCCTAATCTCACTACTTTGTTACCATTAACAATTTCAATGCCTATATACATGCTTCTTTAACTCTATCAAGCTCATATACACCTTAAAGTCCATCAAATTCATGCACACACATCAAAACCCTAGCTAGATGAGTTTTGCTTTAATCCTCCAACAATTAATTTATTTTCATTTTTAGCATAATTCTAAGTTAATTGAACTATAAACACAATTAATTCAACTAGAATTTCAAGTTTAGCTTACTAACCTTTCTTTGAATTTTCAATCTTCAAATCTTTCACTTTCTCTCAATTCTTCTCCTTCTAATCTTCCTTTCAAGACTTGCTTATAATTTTTCTTCAAGAAAATTAAAGGATTTATGGTGGAATTAGTGTTTAGAAAGCTTAAAAATAAGCTTTCATGGAGGAAAATTTGAGAGAGAGACCTTGGTAGAGAGGGAGACGGCAATGGAAGGAAGAAGGCCAAAATGACTTTTTTTCTTTTAATTTATTAGTTTCATATGTATTTTCACTTAATTGACTTGGTCAATTATGGGAGGAAAATTAAAAATCAATTGTGACATCATTTTGATGTCATAAAGTAATGTAATTAGCTTTTTCTTTTCTTTTTTTTTTTCATTTATCTATTAGTTCTTTAATTTAATTCCCGATTCCGAAATTTTCTTTTCTCCGATTTTATTTGTGATTAGGTCGAGTCACTCTCGAGTCAATTGACCAAATTGCCCCTCGCGGTTCATCCTGGTTTGCAAATAATCCAATATTTCTTAGGCTCACGACCTAATTATTTGGTAGCTTATGATTCTTTTTCGTGATTTTCTCTTTTCCACTTTGTGTTCATAAGGGTCCTAAGGACCATGGCGTCACTTTTACGGTTGAAATTTGAGTTTAAAATGACTTGCGATGCGTTCGAGGAGGTCACTCATCGCTGTGACTCTCGGCTCGTTTAACCTCTTATGTTCTGTTTTTCTTATTTATAGTTAACTAATTAAACATTACTAATTATTTGTGTTTATGGTTTCTCAAATTGTCTTAAGTGTGGCCCTAATCCCATTAATTGTCCGGACCGACACCGGTCACCGGAACAGTGAAATATACCAGGCTATACCAATAGGGGTGTTACAATATACGGACTACTTAATCCGAGGGTGTTACACGATTGCATTCTTATGATTTTCATTAAAATCCAAGGCAAAAGAGAATGGGACAATATCATAAATATTGCAAAAAAAAAAAAAAAAGAAAAGAAAGGAAATAGCATCAATGGCAGTTTTGTAAATTTCTTAAATTTTAGGACGCTGACCAAAAGGACATATTCTTCCTCGTACTGGTTCATGAAAGTCCAGTACCAAAAATTGCATGACACCCATTCACCATGATTTTTTGCAAACTCACAAAGACCATAACTTTCACATTGTTAATCCAAATGGAGCATGCAATAAATCGTTTGAAAGAACTTCATTCCTACTTTTTAATGGTACTAACATTGCAGAAAAATATAAAACATATAGGAAGATATAAAGGCCTAAAATATGCTTCTTGATCACATTTAATAATTCTAGAATTTGAACCATACAATTCTAAAACCTATATAAATTTATTCTAACACATAGAAGCATATTATAAACCAATGAAAAACTAGGAAACAAGTTTTAATGGCTTTGTTACCAATAAAGAGAAACTATAAAAATCTAACACATAGATTCAAAAATAAATATGGGTTTTAACCCATATTCAAGTAACCTAAGATCTCCATTATATTTGTTTCACTAGTTCATAATATAATCATATGTAAACATGAAAAATATTAATGTATCACTGTCACTAGTTCATAATATAATCACACAAGCCCGTAGCATGTCCTCCAAGATCTGAATTACCCTCTCAAACTGGCCATCTGTCTGTGGGTGGAATGCAATACTGAAGTTCAATCTAGTTCCTAGGGCTCTCTGAAGACTACCCCAGAATCTAGAAGTGAACCTAGGATCTCTGTCTGACACGATGGATACTGGCACTCCATGCAGTCTCACAATCTCATCGATGTATAACTTGGCCAATCTTTCTAAACTGTAGTCCATCCGAACTGGCAGAAAATGAGCAGATTTAGTCAGTCTGTCAACAATGACCCAAACTGCATCATGACTCTTCTGTGTCCTCGGAAGTCCCATCACAAAATCCATCGTTATTCTCTCCCATTTCCACTGCGATGCGGTAGTGGATGTAACAACCCATCGGGTACTTGTTGCTCTGCCTTTTCTTGCTGTCAAGTTAGGCATTTGGCTACACACTCTGCCACATCTCTTTTCATACCCATCCACCAAGAATGCTCCTTTAGCCCCTATACATTTTTGTGCCACGTGGTGCATAGCAAAGGAGACTCATGTGCTTCCTTCAAAATGATCGCCTCAAATCAACATCATTAGGAACACACATTACGCCTCAGTGTAGCAAGATGACCATCATCTCGATTGAGAATTACGGTTTCTTGCCTGCTTGACTTCTTCCATCGACCGATACTTCGATCATTACGGCGACCATTCTAATCGATCAACCAACACCGTTTGTACATGCCATGCAATTCTTTGTTGCCCATCATCATTAATCTCTAAACTGGCATGTAATGATCTCAACTCATGTACCAAAGACAAAGGAGTAACTTGTAGATTTGCCATAGTCTTACGACTTAAGGCGTCAGCCACAACATTAGCTTTCCCTGGCTGATAGTCTATCAGACAATCATAGTCTTTTATCAACTCTAACCATCTCCTCTGTCTCAAATTCAACTCTTTCTGGGTGCCCAAATACTTCAAACTCTTATGATCTGTGTAGATATAACATTTCTCCCCATACAAATAATGTCTCCAGATCTTAAGAGCAAACACAATAGCTGCAAGCTCCAAGTCATGTGTTGGATAATTCCTCTCATGCGGTTTTAGCTGGCGTGATGCATAGGCAATGACATTTCGATCTTGCATCAACACACAGCCTAACCCATTGTGAGAAGCATCACTATAAACTGTATATTCTTTACCCGGGGTAGGTAAAGTTAGGACTGGAGCTTCAGTCAAACATCTCTTCAATTCATCAAAACTCTGCTGGCATTTATCCGTCCACTGAAATTTTACATCTTTTCTAAGTAGCTTGGTCAATGGAGATGCCAACATGGAGAATCCCTTCACAAATCGACGGTAGTATCGGCTAAACCAGCTGCGAATCTACGTGACATTTAGGTGGCCTCCAATTAAGGACAGCTTCAATCTTACTTGGATCTACCTTAATGCCCTCTTCTGATACTACATGCCCCAAGAAAGATATTTCTTTCAGCCAAAATTCACACTTCGACAATTTGGCATATAGCTGTTTCTCTCTCAAAGTCTGCAGTACAATCTACAGATGTCTATCATGCTCTTCTGCATTCCTCGAATAGACCAATATATCATCTATGAATACCACAACAAACTGATCGAGGTATGGTCTAAAAATAGTGTTCATCGGATCCATAAAAGCAAATGAGCATTAGTTAACCGAATGGCATGACCAAGAACTCATAATGGCCATAGCGGGTTACGAAGGCGATTTTAGAAATACTTTGCTCTTGTATTTTCAGCTGATAATAATCTGATCTCAGGTCAATTTTGGAGAACACAGCTGCACCCCTCAACTGATTAAACAAGTCATCAATGCGGGGTAATGGATATCTATTCTTTATTGTCACCTTATTCAACTGCCGATAATCAATACACAAGCGGAGAGTGCCATCTTTCTTCTTTACAAACAACACTGGCGCTCCCCAAGGTGACACACTAGGGCGGATAAAGCCCTTGTCAAGCAATTCTTGCAGCTGCACTTTCAACTCTTTCAATTCTGCAGGTGCCATTCTATATGGCGTTATAGAGATTGGATCCACACCAGGCATAACATCAATTTCAAACTGCACCTCTCTTTCTGGAGGTAATCCTGGCAATTCATCAGGAAACACATCCGGAAAGTCACATACCGTAGGGATGTCCCTTAGTGCTGGACTCCCCACCTGGGTGTCTATCACATGTGCCAAGTATGCTTCACACCCCTTTTTAATCATCCTTCTGGCTAGTGCAGCCGAAATGATGTTTGATGGCGATAAATGCCTTTCCCGTGTATTACCACATCACCATACAAAGGAGACCAAAAGTAGTATCTTTAGTCTCTGATCAATCATGGCATGATGCTGGCTAACCAATCCATGCCCAAGATGATATCATACTCTCTGAAGGGCATTTCAATTAAGTCCGACAGAAAATATGTCCTTGGATCACCAAAGGGCCAGTCTCTATAGATTCTGACCGGACTTCTTGTTCTAACGGACTAGTTACTAGCACTTCAAAACCCATTTGCACACATGGAGCGACAAGTGAACAAACTATGCTAGCACTAAGATATGATTGGGTTGAAGCCGGAGCACACAAGACATATACTTCTTGATCGAGAGATAGAGAATGTACCGGCTACCACATCGAAGTCTCGGCCTCTTCTCATTTGTTTCATTGCGTAGATTCGGTTGAAGCACTTCCTTGTCTGGCCGACCAATTGTGCCGATTTGCTGAGCGGTGCCTCTACCTCTGCCTCTTCCTGCCTTGGCCGATGTGAACCTCTGGGAGCGGGACTGCGAATAGATCCTCGGCGTAGTAGGAGTGGACCATATCTCGGAGCATTAGTACAGTCTCTTGCTAAATGACCCTTGCCTCCTTGATTAAAGCAGGCTCCAGTGGCCCAATAACACTCCCCATGAATCTTGCCACAAGTCTCACGGGCGGGGTGTGAACCCTCGCTGATGGCGGCCGGACCTAGGGGTCTCTATCCGAAAATCTGCCTCTACTAAATCTTTCCACCCCGACCCCTTTGGGTCCACTAAACTTCTTTCTCTTTCCAGGTAGCACGAACTCTGTTCAACCGATTTTTCCCCCTTGTCTTTTCTCGATTTCTCTTGTGAACCCTTCCTCACCGCCCTTCCGATTCTATCCTTTCTAATTCCAAGGCTTGTGAGATCAATTCGAAAAAATTCGATGTCTGAAACCCACAACTTGCATTCTCGGACTACTGTCTTAGCCGGACTCAAACCTCTTGCATCTGTCTGCAGGGTGGAGACTAAACTTCAAAGATAGTGGCTTAGCCTTGAGAAATCTCTTTCATACTGCTCTGATTCGGTTCCCTTGTTTCAAACTCAAAAATTCTTGCGATTCGATCAACATATGCATGCGGGATGTATTTACATGCGAACTCTCGATGAAGTCATCCTGTGTCAAGATCGGTGGTTCAAAAGCCGTGGGGATGGTCTTCCACCAATCATACGCATCCCCTTGCAGTAGCGACACAGAATATTCCAACTTCAGCTCATCTTGGCAGTACAGTTTCTTAAACACTCTGTCCATTCTTTCAAGCCATTGCTCTGCCTCTAAAGGGTCCACTGTACCCTTAAATTCGCAGCCCATACTTTAGCAATTTATCAAAGTATGCCGTGGAGCGGTGGTTGTGCCACAGGTGGTTGGGGTGGAGCTTGAGCAGGCATACCCCCAGCCATTTGTTGAAACATTGCCGCTATCTGTCATGCGAATCTGCGAGAATTTGCGGCATTTGTGGGGGTGTCTGTCGACCCGACATTCGGTAAAGATGGGGCTTCCCCTTGTGCCTCAGCTTCAACAGACTGCTCAACTGAGCGATCCCCTTCTTCCATTTCAGTTTGAAGTTAGGGTATCTCCTGAACAAATAACACAAGGAGATTTCCCTCCGTTAGGTCATATTCATGATGTAATGCACTGTATGTAACAATTATGGACATTGAGCAGTTGTACTTAACAAAGAAAAACACAAATTCACAATTTAAAACATAATTCAAAAACTTGCTCTGATACCACTAAAACATGTCACACCTTACCCCTCTGTAAGGCATAACATGATCCCGTAGAATACCTAATGAACTACCGAACTTCACCTACCGATAACTCATTAAGTACCCTACAAGGGATTTTAAAACAATTTTCTTATCTTTAACAAGTGGTGAGCATTTCAAATAAGTATTTAAAACATTTAGTTGAAATTAAAACTAATTAATATTTTTGGCCATTTTAGTTTTCCATAAATTTTATAAAAATTTTGTGAGTTTCCTCTGTATTTTGAGAAAACCGTTCTTCGAATACCTGTAAAAAGCACTTCTAAAAGTTTTTCTCAACCACTACTTCAATTTCAAACTCAATCTCAATCAATTTCTCAAATTCACAAGTTCAATAATTTCTTCAAAATACTGTCCATCAATATCATTTATTCATATTCCATTCAAGATAAACAATTTATATATTCATCATACTAAAATTTACATTCAGGAAGTCCAAACTAAAATTTATTACAACTTTTATACAAACTTTGTACAAGCTGCTCAAGACCCATGTACATGTCCATACATTTATGTGCAATATATACATCAAAAGAAATATTTCTGATTAGGGTATAAATTATACCCAAGACTTCAAGTGATGACTTCACACACCTCGTGACTCGATCTGCTGCTCCTCTAATCTCTATATCTGCGACAGCAATAAAAGCTATCACTGAGTACTAAGACTCAGTGGTGCACAATATACTAAAATAATCTTTATACAAAACTTAAAGCACATTCATTCAAAAATTTGACTAAACATGAAAATTAAATACAATCATGCATTGTAAGATTTTACATGTAAACCAAATTTATTTCAAAGTATCAAAACACATTTCATAAAACCCACAGTTAAATCATGCCATTCGAAACAAATAGAATCTCAATAGCCGAGGCTAAGAGAAATCACATGAATCTCGATAGCCGAGGCTAAAGGGAAATCATATCACAAGGCTAGCTAGCTCAAATATATTGATATCCATTCACTTCCTCTTCTACTGGCACACCTCAACACTTCTCCAGAGAAGGAATCAAAATTCGAAACTAATTACCCCCACTAGTCGTGCTAGTGAGGTGTTCAAATATATGGTCATGATACTGTGGTTTTAAAACTTATCTTAACAATTTGCTAAACATTGTCATTTCAAATATACACAATAATTTTCACAATTTGAATCAAAACATCATAAGTAAGGTCACAATACTTTCAACAATTCAAAGCAACAATAAAATGCATATTTCATTCATTTAATCAATGAATTTTTTTAAAGCATAGTAATATTGTGCACAAACCTCAAACGAGTCGTCCTTTAGCCTCGACTCGGTTCCTCGGGTTCCTTCCCGATATTCTTTTCAACTGAAACACACAATTTTACAATGTTTCAGTACTAGAACTTAAAATAAATTCAAAATAAACTTAGCTTCACATTTACCTAACTCTAACGTGTTAAATTCGACGTTCTCGAAATTTTGTGTTTCGGGTTACTATTCACTGCACTATTCAAGTCAAATTATTGACTTTCTAAGGCTTAATAGGTATGGGAACTCCAACTTCACCCACATACCACATTTTGGTCACCAAACTTGTTGGTTTTGGTCATTTGTTTAAAGCTTAGGTCATTTTGGCAAAATTGCCAATTTTCGGTTTTGGTTTTCCGAAGTTGCACTATTCCATTGGTCGATCTACTGTTGGAATTTGACAAAACTTCCTTCATAGAAAATGTTCCTTATTGTCTTAAGTGTATTCTCATTTTTGGATCACCTCAATTGGAGTTTTGTAGCTCAAGTTATGGCCAAAATAAGTTTCTTATTCACGTGCCTTTATTCATCTTGCAATTTAGGTCTGTCAGTTTTTGGTTCAACTTTGGTCAATTGTTTGATCAAGTTAAGTTCATAATTTGGTCTCACTTTCTTGATATGAAATGTTGTACTATGTCTGAGGTTGCCATCGGTTCAAGAATCGCCTAAATCCGAGTTTTCTAGCTAGAGTTATAGCTATCCAAACATTGCTGCTCAACTAAAAATCTGCAGAATTTCAGTACAAAAATTTTAACTTTGCTCAATGATTTGAATGAGTTAATGGCATAATTTGGGTTGGTGTTCTTCATGAAAGTTTTAGGTCTATATCATATCTAATTGCTGGTAAAATTTCAGGTCAATTTAACCTACCTAGCTCAAGTTATGACCAAATGAACAGTTATTGTTCATTTGGTCGGTTTAATCTTGATGGCAACTGCTATCAACTCACTTTGGTCAATTGTTTCACCAAGTTTTGGTCAGTTTTTGGCAATGGTTCCTTAATGAAAATTGTGCTCTTTTATGTCTATTTTCATCTCCAATTGGTGGCATATCAATTGGACTTGTAAAATTTGAGTTTTGGTCCTTCAAAGTGGGTTTGGTCATGCTCATGACCATTGACCTACGAATTTGGTTTAATTTCCTACCATTCCCACACAATTCATTTGGTCATAATTGACCACTATTTCACTTCACAATAGGTCAAACATGCCATTAAAGTATTTCTCCAAAATTTGCCTCAAACCCTAGGCCTCCAAACCCTAATTCATCTAATTATTGTAATTAATCACACTTAATTGTTTTAATGCTAATCATTCAACACCAATAAGCTCACATACACCTTTAAATTCACCAAGTTCATGCATACACATCCTCAAACCCTAGTTGACTAAAATTTAGGTTTGGTCCTTCAACAATTTATTTCATTGTATTTTTCCACAATTTCTAGTGTAATTCAACTACTTAATTATGAATTTAAACATAATATTAAAAACTAACCACTAACCTCTTTTGTTGAATTTCTCCCTTTTCAAATCTTCTTTCTTTCCTCCTCTTTTTGTTGTCAAGATGCTTGTCAAAGTCCAAGAACAAGACTTACTTAAAGGAGTTAGGGAGTTTATAAAATAAAATCAAGCTTTTGAAAGCTTGAAATGGGTGTTAATGGTGGAAAGGGAAATGAGAGAAATGAGGGAGAAAGAGTGACGGGAATGAAGTAATCAAAAATTTTTTTTTCTTTTCTTTTATCTATTTTGCTTATGGAAGACCCTTAAATCCAAATTAATTAATTCAATTTATTAATTCTTTTATGACATCACCTTTGACTTTTCTAACTTCTTTCCTTTTCTTTTTTTTTTTCTATTTATTTTTCTATTAGTTCTTTAATTCTATTGTCGATTCCGAAATTTTCTTTTCTCCGATTTTATTTGACAGTTATGTCAGGAGTCAGCTCTCGGGGTCAATTGACCAAATTGCCCCTCGCCGGTTCATCCCGTTTTGCAAATAATCCAATATTTCTTGGCTCACGACCTAATTATTTGGTGACTTAACAGTTCTTTTTGTGATTTTCTCTTTTCCACTTTGTGTTCATAAGGGTCCTAAGGACCGCGTCACTTTACGGTTCGAAATTTGAGTTTAAAACGACTTAGCGATCGTTCAGGAGGTCACTCATCGCTGTGACTCTCGGCTCGTTTAACCTCTTATGTTTTGTTTTTCTTATTTATAGTTAACTAATTAAACATTACTAATTATTTGTGTTTATGGCTTCTCATGTTGTCTTAAGTGTGGCTCTAATCTCTTTATTTGTCCGGACCGACACCGGTCACTGGAACAGTGAAATATACCAGGCTATACAACGGGGGTGTTACAATCACAATCTATATATGTACCTTATTTACAAAAATCAATTACTTTAATATACTATGTTGAAATGAGTCTACAAAACCAAAGAACTAGTTGCACTACTTTTTCCTTTTTTTGATTTTAGTGCATTAATTAGAAATATGGCCTTTTGGCCTATTTATACTTTTGCATGCTAAAAGTTACAACCCTTAATCAATTTACATAACTTTTGGATATTGCCATCTTTAGCCAATGTATATGACTTTTAGATTTTACAACCTTTTAACAATGTACATGACTTTTTATACGGTTATTATTGGTTCTTGTTTTAAGTCTAATAGATCTAGATTGACCCACATGGGTTACAAGACCATATTTTAAATATTAAAGGAAGTCTAAAGGGAAAAAAATTTAAAAAAAATTAAGAAACTTTTGAATAATAAAAATTTGTAAGAAAATTTTGTTTATTCCAAAATTTTAAATAATAAAATTTTTAATTCACTTTTAAATATATAACATAATTTGAGTAGAAATCTTATAACCTATTATTCTCTCTTTATAAAAAATTTTTGCATTACACGAATATAAGCGCCCACACTACTTTCGAAACCTTAATGTGATATTGTCTCGTTGAGTCAAGCTGAGGAGGCTTTACTTGCATTCGAGTTAGAGCAAATTAGCTTTGCTTGGTAACCCATAGCACATACTAGCAGGTATAAAAAGGACATGGAACCCGTTGTTTGTACCTTTGGTTTTCTTAAGGCCAATGGGAGACACCATGGTTAAGTCCTTGCTTATGGGAGCTTGTTGACCCTATTGGAGATAAAAGGATGGAACTTAAGCCCATGCTAAATCTTAGAAATATATTACCCTAGGACCTTTATTGCATGCTATATGTTGAATTTGGGACCTATGTGTTAGACATGTAAGTTTTAAGAGTTAGTGAAATGGATTTGGCTTAAGAAGAGTCCCTTGGTTGCATATTCAAAAGAATTAGGCCTAAAGACATTTCATTTACCCATGGAGGCAAGTGGATGCCAACTTATATGTTGAACTTTCAGGTTTATAAGTTCTTTTGTCCATGAGGGAGGGACCATCTTGGGCTTAATCCCTTATTGATAGGCCCAATATACCACCATCTAGGAATAATATCTTTTGGACTTGATCATTAATGTGAGAGTTTTGGGAGTTATAAGGAGGTGAAGTTCTATTGTTGTATCTTGTTTGTATCTTTTGGTTTTCAAGCACTATTAATACTGCATTCATGCATCCATGCATCATGCTCATTGGCCTTTAATTTAATGGGTTGTATATTGATAAGCCTAAACATGCTATTTAAGAGGTATCTTCAGTTGAAAAAAGAGATGAAAGAAATCTTTGAAAGGAAGAGAAAGAGATGAAGGAAGCTGAAGAACAACTTCATAGTATAGAGAAAGGGTAATGAGGATAGCCCATAAACCTGATGTTTCCAAAGCTTCCCTGTTGGGGGTAATTGTACCTAAACCCATATTCTTAACCTTGTGGAGGTGAAGACAAAAACTCTGACTCATTCCACCTCTTCATATTTGTCTTTTCCTTCTCTTCCCATGCCAAAAAAACTAGGGTCTTAATGTTGTTATTGAAAACCATGAGAACCACTTCATGCATCCACAAACATTCTGGGTGCATTGGATGTTTCTTTACTAACCTCAAAAGACCTTCTAGGGCCTCTTGAGGATTCTCCTCTATCACTTCTATTTGCTCTTACCCTAGCAACAAGGCTAACGAGTAGTGCTCAGATACCCTCATTTTCGGGTGATGCATCGATCAACCGTGCGGACCGTCTTGAACCTCGCATTTTCTGAAAGTAAATAAGAAGTGTTGAGCATACATAGGGGTTCATTTGGGTTCACAAGAACACAAAACATATCATAAAACATAGCATGATACATAAACACATCTTATAACATATAGGGACATAACCCTAATGGACATGTATTTTCCTAACTATGCCGGCTAACAAATTGTCTTTCTTTCCTTACTATGAACTTCACTTGCATTTAGGTCCACTCATCTAACATAGAGCTCTGATAATAACTTTGTAACAACCCAACTAGGGGCTGTTACCGATGTCAGTTTGAGGCTGTCAAAATCTGTAGCAAGCCTAAAAATCTATTAAAACATAAACTCATTTCATATAACCAAAACCCAAGCAACTCACAAGCAATTACACTTTACCATTTCCATTATAGCATAAAACATTTTTTTTTCAAACATACATATTATTCATTTACTTACACATTACATACTATAGTCCTTTGAAACTAAGCACAGTATCTAACAGTTTACAAATTACATGTCCACTATACAAACTCAAGCACATAAAGTAACTTGCTAGAATTATGCCTCTTGCTAGCTCTTCTTGTACTATAACACTTCACCTGGAGTTAAGAGAGAGGGGTAAGCTTGGAAAAGCTTAGTGAGTAAACTAATCAAAACATTTATCATATTGTTCAATTCATACACATGCAATGCATCATTCACATGAATTTACATATTATAAACAATTCACATAAGATAGACTTATCACCAGTGATTTCCCATAACTAATTTGCCTAGCTCATAAAGATACTCCTCAGGATTTCCTCTTAAATACATAACATACCTAACATGCCCAGCTCAAAAAGAAGCTCCTCGGGTCTTCCTCTATCATAATAGTGAGTCGGGAACTTATGAGGCCTCAATTGGTCTTACTACATAATATCATGCGTGATCATAACATGTAACATATCCATATCATGGGGGAAATCAGTCGGTTATCCAACATCTATCGTGCATCAACAATAATTATGCAATAATGTAGCATATTCATATTCTATTTACATGTAACCTAATAATATCATGAAATGTTACAAGTGAATGATCATGAGTCTCATTATAATTAATTAAAAGATTTGCATTCTTTAGGTTAGTATTGCATACCTCTTATAGCCTATCAAAGACCATAATCGCGAACGGTACCTATTCCTTAACTATAGCTTTCCCGGTTCCTCACGTCCGATCCTATAAAAGATGGACCCTATTGAGTTATCTGGATTGCTATAACTTTATACATGTGTCATATGACATATTCTAGGTTTATTTGGGATACAAAAACAAGTTTTGGAGCTTTAAAATAAAAAGGAAAATAAGACAGGCAAAAGCAGCTTCAGCTACTAAAGTCCTAAACCTTAAATGTCTTTTTTGGGCAGTAGCTACTCTAGCTACCCAAGTAGGGAACTTTGGCTATCGAAATCTTAAACTTTAAATACTCGAGAAGTAGCAGCTACTCTGGCTGTCAAAACAATAGTTTTTGGCAGCCAAACGTCAATTCGAATTTCCAGAATTCTCAATTCGAATTTTGCAAAAATCCACATGCTAAAACTCTAAAAGAACCTTATCTCAGAGCCATAGAACTTAATCAAACCACATAACCATCTTCTCCTAATGTCCATTGACTCAAAACAACTTAAGGAAACCACATGCATCAATCAAAAGATTAAATTTTATAAGTTTTCTCATGTGTCATCTAAACCCAACACGATAAAAAAACCTAAACTCAATAACAAATGCTTCAATCCATTAACTTAACACAAGGTTATAAAACCCAAATAAGCTTGCCACTAACACATGCAGGTATAAAAGAAGAACAAATTAACTATAAACATGCTTTCAAACTCTTATAACTTGAAAACCATTTGATGAAAAGCAATAATCTCAAAGAAAAACCACTAACTTATTATTTAACAAGGAGAAAGCTTACCTTTTTAACTTTGATTCCTACACTTTGAAAACATTAACTTTCTTTTGCATGATTCACACTTTCTCTTCAACCCTCAAAGCTCAAAATCCATAAAAGATCCTCAATCCTTCTAAGATTTCAAGTTTCTTTTTGAATAAAAGAGAAGTTTGGTTTGAAATGGGAAGAATCCCACCTTTGCATGCAACAGTAAAGAGGAAGAGAAAGAAAATTTTGAAATCCAAATTCTTTTAAAATTTTTGAGTTGCAAAGACTATTTATACCTTTGGCTATCGAGGGGACTTTTGGTTACCGGAGTCCATACTGCCAAGAAGAAAATCTCGGTAATAAAGGGACATATGGCTGCCAAAAGTGCAACTTTCGGCTAAAAAGTTTATACTGCTCAAAAAATAACCTTATCATTCACTTTGCCCCCCCAAAAAAAAGTACACATAGATTATATAACATAGCACTTGGACACAAACAAAACTTACCTTTATTTTCATTGTCCATGAAACCCTAAGTTTCACTAGAATTTCTCATCAACGACAGGAATTCCGATATTGAAAATGGTGGGTGTTACATCTTTCTTGTATTTTCTTTATTTAGTTGTTTTTCCTTATTTGAATTTTTAATTATGGTAAGTGACCAATATGGTAAGTTTTGTAAATATGATAAGTGGATTAAAATGGCAAGTACCCTAAATAAGACAGGTGATCTCTTCAAATAAAGCAGGCAGACCCAAGCTAATAAGGAAATCTTAAAAAATAATAAAAGGTGGACCAAAGCCTGAATGGTACTTCAAGACCCTTGCTTGTAGAAATAGGCCAATGAACCAATGGGCCTTATAATAAAATTAGGCTTTCATTTTAAAGTTTTGGGCTTGTAACTCTTTTATCCTCCCTCCATTCTTTAGTTGTAGGTTTAATTAAAGGGTTTGTAATTTTTCTCTTCCCCTCTCTTTGTATGTTTTATTTACTTGCTTTTAGTCACCAAAATATGCATGTAAATAACTTAGTAAACTAACTTAGGGAAGTATGGTAAGTTAAAATGAATTAAGCATGATAGAAATGTGGGATGTATGTTTAGAGATTACTTATATTCATGTTTGTCTTCCATATGTGCAAACCAACACCAAGGCATGAAATATATTAGAAACATGTTAATAAGGCAATAAGGTAAATGTGATAAGGATCTCTAATATAGAAACTAAGCACGACATAGGGATGCTTGCATGCATATGTAATGGGTGTTAAATGTTAAAATGGACAAAGTGCACATGTTTAACTTAGAAAATGCATATTGAATGAACAAGAACTTTAAATAAGAAATAATAAGGCAGGCCATAAGAAACACAAGGGAAGGCCATAAGTGGAGGCTAGCCCTTGTTCTAAGATAGGCCTAGGCAGAGAGAGTGCCTAAAACCTTCCCTTTTCTGTACCCACTATCCCAAATCTAAGCTATTGATCTCATATTAAGAGAAGCGTAATGGACTTCTGCGAGGAGTAGAGTCATCGTCCACATCCCTTCTGAAGTTTTTATCTTAGTTATCATTTGAGTGGTGACTCCAGTGAATCCTCTGCCTCTCAAGGCATTAATATCTAAACTCCATAGTAGTGTTATGGGAAGATGGAGCTAAACCAGTATAGGAAACAAATCGCCTCTCGCATTAATTTATATCATTTATTGGATTGTTATTTATTTTAATTTATATGTGTAAATATAGGGATAAATGGTTAAAAATAAATGTAATTTTATTTTTTTTTAGAATATATAATTAGCATGAAAAGTCTGTTGTAATTAGTAATAGATACAAATACCCATTGACAAATACAATTTATTATTATTTTTTTTATTTTCTCCTAATTTAGCAATGTATTTCAATAATTTGTTGATAGCAGCAATAACTTAATCGCTAAATTCATTGTTATTTAGAAATGAATACACATTCCATTGGCAATTGATTTACTAATGAGCATTACTGACAGACTTTGTTCATTACTAATCCATTAATATAATTAGCAATGGATTTTCTTCAAATAGTAATAGAAAAATCCACAGCTAAATTGTAAAATTCTTATAGTAAATGAGCTTTAACTTAATAGTACTGATCATCCTCAGTTGGTACCAAATGAACCCAAACAGGGGAAAAAATAGTATAAGACAAAAAAATATTAAAATGGATCAAACAACTTGCCTCTAATGAAATTTCCTTTTCAATTCGTAGCACGTTAATATGACATATAACAATGACAATTTTCAACAAAAGGCTTAATTATGCCTTTTATGCTACTTCAAATAATCACATAAGTCCTTAAAATATTTCAAGGTCCAATTAAGTCCTTCAATTTAAAAAAAAAAAGGATTAAATAAGTTTTTCAAATTTTTAAAAATAAATCAAATAAGCTCTTGAGGACAAATAAATCCTTTAACTTTTCAAAATAGATAAAAAACCACTGAATTATAATTTGTCTCTAGTATAAATTTAGCTAAGACTATACACTAAGATCTTTTAGTGCACAGGGTCTTCATTAGTAATTTTGTGTATATGATTTGCAAAATCCTGGGTCATTCTAAAGTAGATTGATAAGTTGTTCTTTACTAAATAATTTAAGAAGTTTCTCTATAGAAACTAGGATGAAGATGATGAACCCATAGAGAAACTTCTTGAATAATTTGATAAACAAAAACTTATCAATATGCTCTAAGATGCAACAGATATTTATAAAGATGTTGCAAATTAAATACGCATAATTACTAATGATGACCTGTACACTATAAGATCTTCATGCATGACCTTGGCTATATTTATATAAAAGACAAATTATAGTTCAGTTTTTTTATATCTATTTTTAAAAGTTAAAGGGCTCATTTATCTCCAAAATAGTGAAAGGACTTATTAGATATATTTTTAAAATTTAAAGGACTTATTTGATCTTTTTTAAAATTTGAAGGGTTTGTTTGAACTTGAAAAACTTTAAGTACTTATATGACCATTAACTCATACTTTAAGGGTCAAAATATACCTTTTGTTAACAATTTTCTATAATTATAGCCGAAACTTTATTTTTTTTTTGGTCAAATTTGGCCTAATTTAAAAGTTTATTATTTATTATGGCTCAGTTAAAATTGGAGATTTGGGAGTGCTGACATGGTGCTTGACGTGGCAAAAATAATATTTTTTTAATATGTTGCTACTGACGTGGCAAAAACTTTTATATTTTTGCTAACGTGACAAAAATATTATTATTTTATATGTTGTTGCTGGCATGACATAACTTTAATAATTAAAAAAATCTAAAACCTTTTGATATTTGTTAATTATAGCCAATTATATAAATTTATTTCATTTACAGCCAATTAGCTAATTTTGATTTACTTGATCAAAAATTAATATTTTATTACCTAATATAATTGTAAAAATGAATATTTATGTTACTTAGTATAATAAAAAAATAATTTCCCTTCTCTCTCCTCTCATTTTCTTTTATTTATTTAAAAATTAAAAATTCATGTAAAAAATCAATAATAATAATATTCATCATTTTAGTAAATAATAATAATAATAATAATAATAATAATAATAATAATCAACATATGGGTAATTGTTTATATATTAGATGACAGTCGGTGGGAGGAGAGAGAGAGAGAGAGAGAGAGAGAGAGATATGTAGGTATAAGGATATTTTTTAGAAAGAGAGAGAGTGAAAGGGAGAGAAAGAGAGGTGAGTGTGGGGATATTTTTTAGAGTAGTAGGGAGAGAGAGATTTTTAAGTTTAAATAAATAAGAATTTATCTATTTTCATAAATAAATTCAATAAATAGCCAAAAAATGAGGGGAGAGAGATAGGAGAATATTATTTTTTTGGTTTTACTAAATAATATAAATATTATTTTTGATAATTGTATTAAGTAATAAAATATTAATTTTTAATCAAATTAGATCAAAATTAGTCAATGGGCATTAAATGAAATAAAGTTATAAAATTAAATATAATTGACAAAAGTCAAAAAGTTTTCAATTTTTTTAATTATTAAAGTTATGTCACATTAGCATTAATATATAAAATAATAACATTTTTGCCACATCAGTAAGAGTTACATGCTACGTCAGCAACAACATATTAAAAAAAATAATATTTTTACTATGTCAAATACCACGTCAGTATCCTCAAATATCCAATTTTAATTAGACTATAATAAATATCAAACTTTCAAATTAAGT
Organism: Hevea brasiliensis; assembly: GCF_030052815.1. Taxonomy (NCBI): domain Eukaryota; kingdom Viridiplantae; phylum Streptophyta; class Magnoliopsida; order Malpighiales; family Euphorbiaceae; genus Hevea; species Hevea brasiliensis. The sequence continues at coordinate 25,385,077 of NC_079510.1, read as the reverse complement.
CAAAATTAATAAAATTAAAAAAAAATAGCTATAATTGTGAAAACACATAAAGTTTTGAATATTTATAACATCTGGCCTTTTTTTTTTTAATTATATTACTAAGTTAGATGACTATTCATTACAATTTTTTAAATTTTTTATTAAGTCACTTTTGTGAGTCAATAATTTTAATTTTCACAATTTAGGAAAATGAAATTAGTACAATGTCAATTCATATATTCTACCCTATTTTCTTTTTATGCGATCATTATTTAAAAAAAATAATTAAAATCTTTCTTTTTATTTTTTTTAAGACACATTTTCTTTTTTCTTTTTTTATAATTATTTGTATTGAAAATATATGAAATTATGATTATATCTCACATTTTTTAATATAAGATTAATTAGAAGTAGAATAGGAAACCACTCTAATTTTTCTCTTCAATTTTGTGAAAATGGCATATATTTGGTGTTCTTTTATTTTATTTTATTTTATGAAAGTTGACATATATTTTAGAACATTTTAAAAATAGTGAATAAATTTTGTGGGATAGACCGGGGAATATATAAATTTTAATATTATTATACTCCCATCATTTATAAATAATAGTTATATTTAATTTTTTATTTTATTAAAAATTATTTATCACATTTAAAAGATTAAGAAAAATTAATTATTTTTTTAATTTTACTTTTTATCTCTATAAAATATAATAAATATTTATATAATTTTTTAGAACTAATATTATTTCTTTATTCTTAATTAAATCAGCTATGTGTCACATTAATATTCGTAAATTACTTAATTTAGATAAATAATAATTAAGTAAATTATTAATTTCTTTTATAAAAATGAGATTATCAAATTATTTTTTTAATTACTATAAAAATTTCAAATGGCTATTTATAGATGGAGGACGGAATAATAAATTATATATATGCATATTTAATTTTTTTATATAATTTATATATTGATAATAACATATCGACAAGTTATAAATTTTGGTTTCTTGTAAATTTCTTATTTTGCCCTCTTGTGATTGAAAAAAAATTTGAGGAATTGAATTTCCCCAAAAATATAAATGTGACATAAATTCTAGAAGAATAGAGAGATTAGATACATAGAGCAATTTGGGTAGGAGGCTTTGAAATCCCCACTCCACGCCATCCGAATTAAACAGAACGGCAAGGAAGTGTCGATGGTCATGTGGAATAGAGCCAGTACTCAACTCAGAACATACAAAAGATGGTTCTCAAGCGACTCGACGCGAAGAACATATGCAGCGCTCTGGGGGAATGGGGATTTTGGGAGGTTGGGTTTGGGGAATTTGGATTCTCAGTGGAGGCCTAGACTTCTTCCTCCCTCTGCTTTTGGAAATCATGGCCTCAAATCCATTGCCTGTGGTGGAGCTCACACCCTCTTCTTAACAGGTTCTTTTTTCTCCTCCTTAAGCCTTCGTACTTTTTTTTGATCTCAACTATTTGAGTTTCAGTATTTTGAAAAAATATTTCTTAGCAATGAGCTGGAGCTAGAGCTACTGTATTCATGATTGTGAGGTTACGAGTTCCAATCCCAGTTGGAGTTCAATTAATTAAACAAAAATTCTTTTGGCCAATGACCAGAAAACTTATGAATTGAAAAGGGTATCTTACTGTATTGTAATTATAGTATAATATTATCAGAGCAGTGGAAGAAAGTCATTTCTAACTTCTCATCTTCAAGTGCTGGTTGTTTAGTGTTAATCATGATTTTAACAAAATTTGGGAAGTTTGAGATTAAATTTAGTTAGTTTTTGTGACTCGAGTCAATTACTAGGCCATTTAAAAAGTGAGAGGAATTTGAAATTGTGAGATGATGAAGAATCAAGATGTATAAGCTAATCAATGCATGGTGCTCAGTCCATCAGTGCTTCGAGTAACCCAACAAAAACTTGAAAGTGCATATCCTAAACTGGATTGACTAAGTTTAGGAAGAACTATGCAGCAAGTAGAGGGTCCCCATGCGCCCATTTATCTTTCATTATCATTTCAAGTTATGGAGGTAAAGTTCCTTTTGAAAAATTGCAAGATGTTACTGGTGGTCCATTCCATTGACTGCCAAATCCATACTTGGAATTTAATGTTGGAGGGAATCTTATTTTATCTAACGATTCATTCTTAAATCTTCTGTGAATTCATTCTTTTACATGTGGTTGTTTTGAGGAAACTCATCATCTCTATCTAGACCAGGAAAGGTTGCTTTATGCTCAATGTTTTATCTGAATGTAAATGGCTTACTCCCCTAATCTCACAATTAAACACTTAATATTACATTTAGATATTTCTGATTTTTGTCTTTCAATACAAACTATTGAAGACCATTTTAAATTTAGAAGAATTATTCTTCTTACATGGATATGCTTAAGGTTGCAAGTCTGTCAAAAAATTTCTATAGATTATTTTTTCTAGGCTTCATTTGGCTTCGATTAGGACTTGAACTCGAGACCTCTCAGACTGTTGTTGGAATCTTATGATTCTTGATACGATTTGTATGATTCAATTCGATTTCCCATCCTAGCGATTCAAATCTATGGGGTTGAATTGCAAATTTACCTGAATCGTGACCAAAACTTACTATTCGGTGGTGAATTGGGTGAATTGATTCGAATTGCCTAATTTAGTTGATTCTTTTTCTAAAGGTTTGTTAGACCTTATACCTTCAAAATTTAAGATATCAGTTCATTTTTATTATGAAAAGTGCGCATAAAACCTTCCTCTAGCTATTTTTCTTCCACAATCATTCTTTTCCCTCTCCCTTTCTTTCTTTTTCTTTTTTTTTTTTGGGTTAATTTAGTCCTCTAATTATAGTTGTCAAATTATGACATTTTATATTAATATATTTTGACCTTTTAATATCTTTTTTTATTATTTAATTATTTGATCAAATTTAAATGAGAGTTTCAACATATGCACAATGATAATCATTTTTTATAATTCAAGAGTTCATAGCTTATAACATAAAACTATATAACATAATAAGAATATATTTTCCATTATAAAGCATGCTTCTAGTTAGCTAAATGATAATTCTATATTTTCAAAATATGTTATTTTGATTTTTTTACTTTTTTTTTAGAAAATATATCATTTTTAATTAATTTCGAGAATTTTTATTGAATTTTACGATTCGATTTGATTCTCTATTCTCGATTCATAAAATGAGGACTTCAATTCTCGATTCGAATCTCGATTTGACTACTATGTTCTCTCATTACTAAAGACAACTCTAGTACCACTGAGTTAAAAATCAATGGTATTTCTATAGAATTTTTAATTTCGTGAAATTCATCAATTTTTTTTCCACCTTCAAAATTTTAGTTTCTATTATAAATCCATTTTCTTTAATTTTTTTTCCAAACTTAATAAGAGAATCAAGATTGATATCCTTCTTGATGCTCTTCCCTTTGCCTTTTTAGCAAACACTCTCTCTTTTTCTACATAAGAGAATCTATTAAAGGGATTAGGCATAATTGCAAATTGAAGAAAAAGTTTGTAATGCTAAAAGCATTTCCTAATTTTCTATAGTTTTTTTTACCAATGATTTCCTTAATTAAATTTATATATTATTTATTAACAAGGGTTTAGTCCCTTTGAACATTATTCCCCTGAGAATACAAGATATCCAACTTGATGAGCTGTAATCATATGCCTACATTTGGGAGAATGTAACCTTTCAAGGTACACAGGAATTATGGTCCCTCCTTATACCTAGAAATTTGGTTCCATTCCCCTCTACCAAATACTATCCAAAATTCTTGATATTCTTTTCTATCTTTAGAAACATAGCTTAATGTCATAACATTCATGCCTTCTCTTACCAAAAGCTCTCATAGTTTTATCAAGTCTTGCAAACTTGTGGGAGAATTCCATTTTGCCTCAAAAATCGCCAAGTTCACTTCAATAAAGCAAGAAATATGGTGATGCACAACAAGGAAAGAGAAGTGTGGGATCGACAACTTGCAAAACATAAAATATTAACGCCCACTGATGGTTCCATTTTATGTCTCCTTTCCAACAGCAAGTCTAATTGATTTTCAACAATTATTATGTGGCTGCTATGTGCAGTTTTGATAGCCATGGTATAGTTAAACAATTTTTTGTTCTTCTATATTTTTTCCTTTGTGAAGGTTAATGCTTATCCTGGTTGATTAAAAAATTGTTCTTCATAAATTGATTTCCAATAGTGTTAGCCATGTGCTGCTAGAGGCTTACAAATTACTGTCCTCCTTTGATAGAAACTGGGCGTGTTTATGCCACTGGTCTTAATGATTTCGGACAGCTTGGTATATCAGGCAATGATAATTATACTATGGTACAATATGTTGACCTTTTTCATCCTCTATATATATTTTTTTTCTTTTATCACTGGGTGATTTGTCTTGTTAACTCAATTGTTTTTATTGTTGCAATTTTGTTATTTCTAAGTTTGTGCCTTTTTTGCGGGGGTGGTGGTGGTGGTGGATGTTCTTGAGGCCGATCCACCTGTCACTTGGGGGCCTGGGCCTAGTTCCTAGTTACATATTTGGATCCAAACTTCTTGTATGGCATAGAGTATTCAAGATAGAAACTAATATTTGTTTAGTTAAGGTAGTTAAAAGAATAATAATTTTTTTGATATGTTTGATGGAGGACATTTGCAGCATGCTTACAAAAGGCCTGGCAGAGCTAGTTTTAATAGCTAAGCACTTATTTGGCACATGTGACATATCTTTGGTAGTTCATATTTGTCTTGTTTTGTTGTTTTGGAAGCACGAGAATTGCAGCATTTCAATTTTAGAAAGTATATTTTTCCGTGTAATTTCCAGCTTTGCTGGATGTCTCTAGGTTTTTATTTCTGAGTTTATTTAAGTTCTTATTAGTTGAGGAAAATATTAATCCCCTTAATGGGCGTCTATATCATTAAGGCCTAGATCAAGTTGTAGGATTAGGGTTTAGGAATTAGGATTAATGTTACTATAAACATAATGAATTTTTAATAAGTTTTTTAGGGAACAAAATTCTAGCAATTCTTGCTTCTTGGATTCTGATAGGACGTAGGATTATCAGGCCTAACTTTAGCATTTGGAAGTGGGGAAATTTGGGAGAAATGGGAGGGAAACTGACAAAAAACGGGGGAATGGAGAGTAGAAGAAGAAGAAGAATTATTTGAGATTGTGAGAAAGAGGGAGAGACTGAGAATGCGAGGAGAGATGAATTCTTGTTATTATTTCCAATATGATCATTTGCAACTCGCAACATCCTTTTCATACTCATTCTCTTGTTTACCTATTAACAAAACAGGATGGATGACGTCAGTTATCTAATTGGTGACACAGTTACAAAATGAGTCAAATGAGTAAATAGCAAATTTTGGTTCCTGAAATTACCCTTACCATGAAGTGATTTCTTGTCTTCAATGATCAAGTTGAGAAAAATGAATCTGTTGAGATTTAAACCTCTTTTAGTGACGGTTTTATGCTTCCTTTTGCATTTATGTTAACATGAATTTACTTTTCTTTCTGAACTAGAAAATCCTCTTAAATTGCTTGATCTGAGCTGAGATCAGCCTGCTTTTAAGGAACTTCTGTTTTCAACATGGAAAACGAATCCACCTTAGATTTACCTGGAGGTTCAACCAAGGGAAATTGACGTAATATCATCTTGAAAATGTTGATTAACGTTATGTCATCCTCAAACATTATACACCAAGTGATATCCTCTTGGATATGTTCATTATGTTCTGTTAACTCACTTGTGACCAGAGGGAAAAGGTAGGGGCTCAAGGCTGATCCTTGACGGAGTCCAACTGTGATAGAGAAATCTGTATTACCCAAGACCATCTGAAGTTCTGAACACTAGTAATTTACCCTTCATACATGTCCTTCAATACCGTTATGTATCTAATAGATAATTCTTCCTGTTCTAAAACTCACCATGGATACCTTTCTATTTACAACTTCTTTATGTATCTAATATCCAAATCATGGATATTCAATTGGGAATTAAAAAATAGGGGGGTTTGGACCTATTTATTTCATTAATAGGTTTTAGCTGTTTATAGGTTAAAAATGTTTATAAGTTAGCATATTTGGTTAGCAATGTGCCTTCTCTAATCAATTATACTATGCTCAATATTGCGTACTCGAATGTGCCTAAATGTTCTTGTCGATTGATGCATCACTAGAATAAGCATATGAGAATAATTATCCGAATATCCTAGGTCCATATATCAAGCATTTCAAAACAACTGCTACTTTTCTTTAGCTTACTACATGGACAAAAAGAATTAAAGTTAGGGACTGATTTCCACTGATCTTAATTATTTATGGTTATTATGCAGTCAGCTTCCTGCAAACATAATATCAGACTCATTTATTTACCATCAAGCATTTATCTAGACAAGCACTACTCATGTTTGGCATATAACATAGATCAAGATGAATTGGAGTGACAGATGAGTTCCCCTGATCGCAAGTTAGAGATCACCATACAAGTAAATTGCATGTGTCATTCTCTTTCTACTTTTATTTTCTAAGTAGCTTTCTGCATACATCTGTCTCACTCTTACTACGTACTTTTACACATATAGTTTCAGGCCTTTAGCTTTTAATATTTACCTGTTATTGTCTATCTACATATAAAAAAAATCAACTAATTTTTGTTGTAAAACTAAAATAGGATGTATGTTTGTCATCACCATATGTTTTTGTTTTGATGAATGATGATCTTTGTTTAGATGACATTTTCAGCTTTTTTTTTTTTCCTATCATCCTATTTTTGATGGGCCATTTCTACTAATCATTGGAGCTTTCTTTTTGGTTGTTCGCTTTTCTTATCGTTGCAGGAGCCTATTGAAGTTTCTGGACTTAAGAAGGAAGCTGTGCAAATTTCAGCTGGTTATCATCACTCTTGTGCTATTACAGGTAGGTTAAGGGGGAAAGGAAGGGAGGGATACAATTCTGATGAGCTGGATGTTACTGCTTTCAAGTGATGTATGAAAAGTTAAAACCATGTGTGCTTTCTAAGGAAATAATGGTGCTGCATAATGCTAATGATGGGAATGAGTTAGAGATGAAGTAACAAAATAATTGATGCTATAAAAATGAGGTGGGTGGCGGGCAGCTAAAAACCTTTTTGGTAATTATTGCACTTGTTACAAGCATTTTTGTACCCCTTGACCTGAAACTGGTTGAATTAGAGCTAAACTTTTGATTCAACTCTACACAGTGGGATGGGATGTACTCCTACATGAACTGTATATACTGCTGTAAATTTAAAGCAGATTTTGTTCTCTCTCTTTTTTTTTTCTTTGGGTTTGGGGGTGGGGTGGGGTTCTATTAGTTTGCGTTGTTTATATATATATATATATATTTGTTTTATAGTGCAATCTGCTAATCTGAGTTTTTTTATTTTTTATTTTTAATGTTTTTTGGTTACATTGTGTACTTATTAGTGAGTGCTTATGTTCTCTCTTGTCTTTTCAATGAAAATTCTCTTATCATTTCTTGTAGCGGATGGGGAGCTCTACATGTGGGGAAGGAACTCAAATGGACAGCTGGGCCTTGGAAAAAGTAATGGCTGAACTTTATGCTTGCTGTCATATTGTTTATATAATTAAGATTGCCTAAATTCTCTCATTTGTGGTCTTTTACATTTTTGGAGTTTGGGTGTGGGGATTCAGCATTTTAACTTTATGTGAAATCATTGTTTAGTGACCATGGTTTTCATTCTGCAAAATTTCTACTAATATACAGAGGGGCAAAGTGTAGTTCCTTTACCAACAAAAGTGGAATGCTTGAGTGGGCTCACTATTAAAATGGTTGCTTTGGCCTCTGAACACTCAATTGGTGTTACTGGTTAGTAATGTAAAATCATTGAATAAATTCCCCTTTCTAGTTGTTATCTTAAGTGATAAAAGATAGGCATGGTGTAAGCATATGTTTTCTTTTGGTTGATTTCTTCTCTAGTTGGAGGTGAGGCATTAAGTTGGGGAGGGGGAGGTTCTGGACAACTTGGTCATGGCAATCAATCAAGCATCTTAGGGTTTTTGAGGAGCACCAGGTTAAGTTAATGGTTTTTATGACCTATAACTATAATACTTGTCACTATTGTTTTTCATCGTTCTTTTCTTCTAAAATTTGAATTTTGTTTTTTCATATCAGAAACTGGTAATTAACCTAAAATTAAACTGTGGACTAACTGACTAAGTCTTATTTATGGATGATATTGATGTATTATTAGTGTACTAATTTTTAATCTTTAAGGAGACAGGTGATATCATTTTTCCTTGATAGCAAATGCTGTTTTTGTTTCCATTCTATGTTGGAAGATGCATAATAAATTTGTTTCTTGTGACAGAGTTTGGTTTAAAAATTTAACATGGCTTGCTTCAATTCATTAAATGACGCATGAAGTAGGAACACCAAGATTTGGACCTCATGCCATGACAGGAATACACATTTGAACAATTCATTTTCTTTGCATAAAAAACTGGTCTAATAAAGTCTTCCAAATTTGCATGTGTAGCTTAAAATTTCTAAACTAATTTAATGCAATTCCTAGTACTAGACTAAAGTATAGATCAAAGTTTTTAATCCTCCTATATATTTGTACGAGCATCAATGCCCATGTCCCTTGTTTGTTGCTTTTAATTTTCTTAAGGTTCTCCTATTACATTTTTTATTAGAATTTTTTTTGGATAAATATAATTCATATTTTAAGGCATACTTTGCAATGTTATGACCTATTCGACCTTATTGCCTTACAATTATAAAGAGCATTATACACAAACATGTGCATGTGCATGTGCATGTACACGCATACAAACATATTCATGTGTAAATATATTTTGTTATTTTAGCCAATCCTAGAGTTTATTTTCACCAAACCTAAGTGCATAGAAGGTCAATGCAATTATAAAATTCTTTTTAAAAAAATGGAATAAAGTTCAAATATACCCCTATACTTTTTTAAGATGATCAAATAAGTCAATTTTTTAACTTTTTTATCAAATTAGCCTAAACCTTTTTATTTAAGTTCAAATAGGTCAATTTTTGTCCAAAAAAAACCTTATTTTCTAATAATAAACTATTTTTTTTTAATTTTTTAAATATTAAAAAAATTTACAATTATAAAATGAGCAAATAATAAAAAAACTAAAGAACATAAATCAGATCTCATGTTTCAGAATGAGAACAAATACCCATAACAAAAGTTGTCAAAACAAAATCCAACAATTTAAGAACCCTACAATTTAAGAACCCTACAATTCAAGAACTGCTTTGATCAAGATGCATGTGGTACAAGAACAACAATTTAAGACACCAAAACACCAAGATTCAACAACAAACCCTAAACTCAAAAATCTAGAAATTCATATTAAAAATTCAAAAATACAACCAAGAATACATCAAACACAATAAAAAATCAAAAGGAACAAATCCATCAAGCATCAACAAAACAAATCAAGGCACCAGCGGAGGAGAGGAAGGCTGAGAAGGCACTAGCGAAGGAGAAGAATGCATCAGCAACGGAGAATGAGTTGAGAGCAAAGAACTATTCTTACCAAACTTGCAAGACATGGCGAACTATTCACCCAGATGTTGGAGGACAATAACGCCAAGATCCTCAACTTAGCACTCAAGTTTTGGTTCACCTTCAGGTCTTGCTTGGTGGAGGCAAATTGACAAGAGAGCAGCAAAAACACATTTTGGTTTTGATTTTAGAGTTTTGAAGGAGGGAGGAACAGATTTTGGTTTTGATTTTAGAGTTACGAAAGAGAGAAGAATAGATTTTGATGGAGGGAGAACACATTGTGGTTTGCTTAGTTGATGAATTGAAGATTCTGGAAGAGGAGATAAAAGAAGGGTTTTTGTGATTTTTTTTTGAAAATTATAAATAATTTTTAGTATTTAACAATTAGAGAAAATAATATTTTATTCTTAAAAAATAATATTTTATTATGTTAAGACTAATTTGAGCTTAATGAGAAAGTTGTGGGCCAAAAGGTCATTTTGGGTTTATTTGATTTTCGATAAAAGATTTAGGGGCTTATTTGAACTTATTTCCCAAAAAATAAAAAAAACTACCAAGAAATAGTTTGTGGGGAGCATACTAATGACAACAAAAATAAAAATTTGAAAGTTGTCGATGAGCTCTTTGGGTGAGGAAGGTTGGTGGGAAGGGTGAGAGAAGCGGCACATAGGTTCCCATTAATGGGCAAAATGAGAAGTGTAAGTTGCAGAGATATATGGAGAGGGAATAGGCAGATAAAGTTAAAACTAAAGTGGTACAAGAAGCTACAAATAAGAGGAGTAAGTTACTTTACTTAATTCTGTGTGGGGAGATAAAAGATGAAAATACGAAGGAAAACATAATATCATGTAATTAGAGTGAAAAGAAGGCATACAATCTCTATAGGCCTCTTAACTTGTGCTTCACTTGGGTTAATTGGCTTTGATTATGCACTTGCCTCGGTTTTTTCGTTTGATTGGCCCACAAGTACGCTTTTTTTAGTCACTCTTTTATTTTTGTAAAACTTCTTTCTCGACTTATTTTATGAGATTTCCCTATTTTTACTACCTCTAATTGCTTATATCCCTATCTTGTTTCCCATTATTGCTTTATTTTTGTTTCTTTATGTTTTATCACTGGGGTTGTAATTATAATTTTGAGACCAAGTAGGGAGGATATCAAATCAAATCAAGTGAACCTTACTTTATGCTTCACTTAAAAATATAATTATTTTGCATACATGTGGTTGATTGGTATGGTTTGAGCAATTTAAAATTGTCACATGTTGCCCAATGTTCAAAGCCACGCACAAAAACACATCAAGGATGGTCTTGGATGTGAGCAAGGGCTAATGGGCATGGTTTTAAATCGTGGTCGCGGGAAATGAAAACAAACCTGTAACGGCTGTAACGTAACGGTAACAGTCGTAATGTAACGGTAACGGTCGGACGCTACATAAATTTATTTGAAAAATATGCAAGGTTTATGAAATGAGTAGATATTGGTAGATACAAATAAAATTAAGATATACAATTATATAATAAGCTTAAATATGTCAAATTAGATGTTATTTTGTAATTAATAATGTATTTTGGTAAAATTAATTCTAAATAATAGTTCAAATTAGAAAGTATTATTAGGGCAACGGCTGTTACCGTTACTTAACGGTGAATAACGGTCATTACCGTTACGTAACAGTGGTAATGGCCGTTACCCGTGCAAATCAAGATATGCCCTTAAATAACGGCCTAATGGGTAATGGCCCCTCTAAAAACCTGGAAATAACATAACGGCTGTTATTTAAAACCATGCTAAGGGGTATCAATTGTCAATGTTGTATTTGATTTTAGATTTCTGTTGTTCTTTTAAGTGGCTATGATAGGTAGCTATGATTTTACATTTTTTCCTTTGGCTTGTTTAGTTTATATAATAAATTAGTTACAAATTCTACTTGCAGTGAGTATACACCAAGGCGTATTACAAAACTAGAGGGAGTTAAGGTATTTTGTTCTTGTTTAACTCTCATTCTTGATTTATAGCGTCTTCTCGAAATGGTAGTTTTCTTTGATTAATAGACCTGCTCAAATAGTGGGCCAAGGTAGACTGGCCTATTTTTATGAGTATGGGGTTTGAGCTTTGAGCGACCTAAAGTTACGAGCCTAATTTTTTGTCTAGGCTTGACTACATATATATCATTTAAATCAATAAAGTTGTAACCACTAAGCTAGCAACTCATTTTTGAGTATACTGTATATTGGCATCCACATATTAGTAGATATGGCATATATGTATATATAATAATGGTCTAACTTTGATGATCAAAAAAATATTAAACTTTGCACAATTTTCTAAATTTATTTTTATTATTTTAATTTTATCAATTTTAGCTTCAACTATATTGTTGATAACAATTTTATACTATTTAGTGGGTTAGAATTAAAATGTACATTTAAAACCTAATAAACTGCCTTAAAAAAGTAAAAAGGGCATGATTTCCATTGCATATAAAATATATATTAATTTTAATAAATAAGTATATAAAATATTATTATACTAATTACCTGTAAAAGGAAATAGAAAGTGACAAAATTACAGAATTTAAAACTTGCAGGTAAAAACATTTATTGCTTGGTGATTAAATGAGTTATTCTTTCATGAGGTCTAAAGTTTAAATACTACCTTTAATATATGCTTTTTTATTGATATATACAAGAGGAATATATTTAATGTATAAACTTGGGCTCGCCTCGGGGTGGGATCGGGCCTGAGTGGGAAAATACATGCCCAGGCTTGGTAAAAGCACCAGCTGGGTATCCATGCCCGTTATCAAGTCTATCCATTAATAATTGTGCCTTCATGGCTCCTTAGGTTAAAAATGTTGCTGCTGGGTTCCTTCATTCAGCTTGCGTTGATGGTATGATTTGAGGTTTCTTCTACTTGTTGGTTTTATGTGGTGTTTCTTTGAGCTATCTTTTTTATAGACTTGCCAGTAACACATCTTATTTGTCTAAAATTTGGGATTTTGCAGCAAATGGCTCCATTTTTGTATTTGGTGAAAGAGCAATTGGTAGATTGGTAAGTTTAAGAAGTAGCATTTCAATTCTTTTCCTAGATTTTGTTTGTTTCGTGGAACGTAACTTTTTGTAAAAAAAAAAAAAAATTGTGGATTTTTTTTTAAAATATGTACTCTTCTTTGAAAAACAACTAGAAAAATTAAATTTAGTGTTTAGTGTCGATATAGAAATTTTATTGCAATGGAAGCAATTATGGTAAAGGATCTATGAGGAATTTATATTTTTCATTTGTAGTTCAACAATAAGAAAATTATATAGATAACATAAAAACTTGCAGCCGGTAATCATTGAAAACAATTGGTTGTGGTTGGTGGGCTAATTGATATTTGCTTATAAAATTCTATTGTTCTTCCCTTTTAGGTCAAGTTAACCAAAACCAAAAACCTTTATTGGAATTTGCATAATCAAATTTAGGATGATCATCTCATTCCATGATTGCATTGTCGCTAGCTTTACGACAGCACCCTCTACTTGGGGAAAAAAAAAATTCATCCTTGAGTTAGGATCAAAATATGAATAAAGCAATTCATCTAAAGAAGAGTAAATTATACTTATTTGTTGAACTTTGCACTAATATTTTTATTGTGGTATGAAGTTTCGATTTTTTGCAATTTGGCAACTAAACTATAGTTTTATTGTAATTAGGGTGACCTCACTTGATTTAAGCCAAAAAAACCATTGAAAATCTGATGTGACATTTAATTTTTGCTAATTTTCATAGAGAAGGTAAAGTTAAGGTTTCCTCAATTTGGTTCTTGGTTTATTACTCTGTTTTAGATGTGATACATATAACATGCTTACTTGTACATCATGTTAGATTTCTGATGGGATTTTTTGTTGAAATTAGGTGAGATTATGCTATACATAATGTAATTGTAGTTGTGACAAGCGAAGCTTTGAAAGCACAATATTAGTGTAAAGTTCAACAACGATAATAATAATTTACACATTTGAAGGGTAGTATGGATAAATATTTGCCACATTGAAGGTCTTAGAAATTCTTGTATTATATTTAAGCTCCATCACATAAGTATTGTTATCTATCCTCTTGAGGCTGTTGTACAAGTGTACTTCTGGGGGGCGTTACAATGTGCTTTAAGAGCCCACAAGGAGCCTTCCTTTGAAGGAAAACCATCACCATGTCAATAACTTAAAAAGCCTGCTTCTTTTAGTGCTTATAAGCAACTTTCTTGTCTAGCATTTGCTTGCTCCAATGTCCTCTTTACCTCTTCTTGCATAGCTTGAACCTGTTTATTCATATTAGCTGCTTCAATATTCAACTATCGTGGCTTAAGAAATTGAATAGAAAAGAGCACGCTGTGGAACTTGCATGTAAGCAATAGAAAATGGGAACTTTCTTGTTGGATTGTGATCAATCTATTGTAAGCAAGCTTGACTTGAGGTAGCTCAAAGTTCCACTGCTTGAGTTTGTCTCCACAGATGTTGTAAAATAAGATCACCAAGGACCTATTTACAAATTTGGTGTTTCCATTAATATGAGTATGTGTTGTGCTACTATAATTTAATGAGTCAAATGTCCTTCACAAGGAATTTTTTTTATTGAATATCTAAAACAGGAAAAAATAAAAATCATGCACCATAGTGTTAGAAGAAAGCCAAGTACAAAGTCCATTGACAAATCTTCTCAAATATTTTAAGGGTGTGCTAAGGTGTATATAAATCAGTGTTTTGTGCATTACCCTTTAATGGTTTGAGATATTGCTGGAAATACTTAGTCTTATCTTTATTTAACTAAGGCCAATAAATTGCTCCTTAACTCAATTCAACTCAACTAAGTTTTTATCCCAAAAATTTATTGGGGTCGGCTATATGGATTCTCTTTCTCCACTCTAAACGATTTTGGGTTAATTCCTCGAAAATGTGTAATGCTTCTAGATCATGTCGTATTACTCTCCTCCAAGTCAGTTTAGATTTACCCCTTCTTTTCTTTCTATCCTCTAAGGCTCTAACCCAATGTGCTCTACTGGAGCCTTCGTATGTTTGCGCTTCATGTGACCAAATCACCTCAATCTCCCTTCTCTCAACTTATCCTCAATTGGCACCACTCCTACCTTTTCTCTAATACTCTCATTATGGACTTTATATAGTCTAGTATGGCCACTCATCCCCTTAACATTCTCATCTCTGCAACTCTCATCTTAGACACATACGGCTCTTTTATTGCCCAACACTCACTATCATATAATATGGCTTGTCTTATGACTGTACGTTAAAATTTTCCTTTCAACTTATTGAGAATCTTGCGATCATATAAAACTCCGGTAGCATGTCTTCACTTTAATCATCCGGCTTTAATTCTATGACTAACATCCTCCTCACATTCCCCATCTACTTAAAGGATTGAGCTGAGATATTTAAAGTGATTACTTTGGGGCAATACCACTTCATCTAAGCTAACTCTTTTCATTACCAGCTCGGCCTTCACTGAACCTGTAATGCATTTATTCTGTCTTCGTTCTATTTAACTTAAAGCCCTTTGACTTTAGAGTACTTCTCTAAAACTCAGCTTTCTATTGACTCCTTCTCGCGTCTCATCTATCAAAACTATATCATCCGCAAACATCATGCATCAAAGGATATTCTCTTGTATATGTTTCATCAATTCATCTAAAACTAATATAAAAAGGTAAGGGCTCACTGTTGAACCTTAGTGTAATTCAACTGAGATAAGAAAATCTCGTCCCCCCTTCCACTGTGCGCACAATAGTAGTTGCTCCTTCATACATATCTTTCAACACTTGTATGTACCTAATAGGTACTTTCTTTTGTTCTAACACTCTCTATAAGACTTCTTTTGGAATACTATCATAAGTCTTCTCCAAATCGATAAAAACCATATGAAGATCTTTCTTCACATTTCTATATTTCTCCATCAAGTTTCTAATGAGAAAGATCGCTTCCATAGTTGAACGATCGGGCATGAAGCCAAATTGATTGGGGGAGATAGAAGTGTCATGATATAGTCGATGTTCCACAACTCTCTCTTACAACTTCATAGTATGGCTTATGAGCTTAATTTCTCTATAGTTTGAGCAACACTATATGTCTCCCTTATTTTTAAAAATAGGTATTAAAATACTCATCTTTCATTCATTAGATATTTTCTTTGAGTTTAAAATCTTATTAAACAATTTAGTTAATCATGCTACTCTCATATCTCCCAAACACTTTCACACTTTAATTGATATTTCATTAGGTCCACAGGCTTTACCCATTTTCATTCTCTTAAGTGTTTTCTTTACTTCTGAAGATCTAATCCTTCTAGTGTAATTCACATGCTTTTCTATTGCTCTGTAGTCCATATTCACGCTATTATCACTTTGACTATTATTGAAGAGGTCATCAAAATAATTTCTTCATCTTTCTTTAATGTCCTAATATTTCACCAACACTTGTCCTTCTTTATCCTTAATGCACCTAACTTCATTGAGATCTTGACATTTCTTTTCTTTCCTCCTTGCTAATCTATAAATATCTTTCTCCCCTTCTTTAGTTTCATATTTCTCATATAACTTTTCACAGGCCTGCGCTCTTGCTTGACTAACCATCTTTTTTACCTCTTTCTTTGCTATCTTGTACTGTTTATAAGCCTCATTATTATCACACTTAGGTAATTTCTTATACCATTCCGTCTTTCTCTTCATTGCCTTTTGTACTTCCTCATTCCACCGCTATATATCTTTTGAGGGTGGTCCATGTATTCTAGACTCTCCAAGTACTTTTCTAGCTACTTCTTTAATTTTTGATGCCATCTGTATCCACATACCATTGGCCTCTACATCTAGCTCCCATGCTTTGGACTCGAGAAGCTCATTTTTGAACTTTACTTGCTTTACTCCTTTGAACTCCCACCACTTTGTTCGAGCTACAATATTTCTTCTAGCCTTACTTAAATTCTTCCTAAACTTGACATCTACGATCACTAACCGATGTTGACTTGTTAAAGCCTCTCTCGGAATAACCTTGCAATCCTTGCATAGAGCTCTATTTGTCTTCCTGGTTAAGAGGAAGTCAATTTGGCTTTTATGTTGTCCACTTTTGAAAGTAACTAAATGTGACTCCCTTTTTATAAAGTAGGTATTTGCTAGTATTAGGTCGTACGCCATGGCAAAATCCATGATATTTTTCCCCTCCTTATTTTGGCTACCAAAACTAAAATCTCCATGAAAATTTTCATAACCTTGCTTATCACTTTCTGCATGTCCATTTAAATCTCTACCGATGAGAACATTCTTTCATTCCGTATGCTTTGCATTAGATCATCCATATCTTTCCAAAATCTTTGTTTACTCTCATTGTCTCGTCGTATGTAGGGTATAAACACTAACTACATTTATTGTTTCTCCTTTTAGTACTAGCTTTACTAGCATAATTCTATCTCCTACTCTTTTTATATCTATTATGACATCTTTCAATGTCCTTTCTATGATCATGCCCACTCCGTTCTTGTTCCTCTCATTTCCGGTAAACCACAGTTTGTATCTTGAATTACCCACTTCCTTGCTTTTCTCTCCTGCCCATTTAGTCTCCTGAGTGCAAGCAATATTCACCCTTCTCTTTTCCAAAGTATCCATAAGCTTCATTAATTTTCCTGCAAGTGATCCAACATTCCAAGTACCAATCCTGATTCTTCTCCTATCCTGTTCCTTTCTAATTAATCTCCTTCTATGATATCTTCTATTGTTATCTATGCCTATCTTGTATTATGTTTCACTATCTGTTCTATGGACTAACTTCTTTACCCACACCTGTCCATGATGTGGGAATCCTTGCTCATTTAACATCACACCCGGGTGCCGGCATGGCACGTCGCTTTCGATGAACGCTCTACACCTTTGCATATTTCTCACTACACCCGGCTTCTGATGTAGCGTGTCGTAAATAGAGGACACCCTAACGTTTATATTGTAAGAATCCATATCATGAGGTGTGACGAAGTTTTTACGCTGGTTGTCACTTACCGCAACCCTCCTTCTTTATCCGGACTTGGGACCAGCTAAGCACAAACTACTTAGGCGGAGTTAAATTGCTCCTTAAGTACAACATTAATTTTATAGCCCCTAAATAATTAGCAAGACCCTTCCGTGTAAATCAAGAATAAGCGTTTCCCTCAAAAAGAACGATTTGTAGAAATCTTTGACTAGTTGATTCATTGCACACTTTTCCCAAGTCTCATGAAAATCTTCTTCCTTCTGATAGAGTTCCCTTAAATGTTTAAAGTCCAACTATTTCTCTATTGAAAGTTACCAACAAATATGCTCATTGGCTTTGACATCCACTATCTTATCCTATATTACAGACTTGTGCTTCAATTTTAAAGGAAATTTTTGGAGGAAAGTTGACCATTTACCATTCATATGGACATATCTTGACACTTTCTGGTGAATTCTGGGGTTGTCTCGCTACCTACAAAGTATGAAGAAACTCTGTCAAAGTGAATGCCGGGGTATTCCTAGGGTGCCCACTTCAACAGTTCTGTCGAAAGCAGGTAGAGAGAATAAGAGTGTTTGAGAAATGAAAAGACCCCTTAGTAAAAATTTGAGGGAAACGACAATATTATTAGATGATAAATTGTGTCTTAACATCACATATTTATTGGGAAACCTGCTGCACCAAATCAAAGCCCTAAACTATTTAGAAATTTGACTAGAATAACATATATCCTAAAGAAAAGGGGAAGGAAAAGTCAATGGCTTAACTCTTAAAGGAAATATGAAGGAAGAAAATAATTAGTCTTTAGGCTGTTCAAGTTCAGGTTGGTCCATTAGGTCCTGTGCTCTGCTCGGGCTGCATATCTGGACTTGGGATGATCAGCCTGCAGCATGAATTGTGCAGCCTCTAGCTTTGCACACTAGAACAGCATTTTTTAATTGCTATGTGCCCTAGATATTGGAAAATGCATAATTGCTTGTGGGGTAACATTTTCCACAAGACAAATGGAACCCTAGAAATCATTGTTCTATTTGTTTGTTTTGGATAGTTATGATGTTATCTAACCAATATTTATGTCTCAATGAAAAATGTCTAGGGTTTTGGAGAGGCAAATAATGCTGCAACACCATCCATGATAGCTGAATGTCCATGGTCCAAAGAAGTTGCATGTGGTGGATATCACACATGTGTTATCACAAGTAATTTCTCCACTTCTTGGAATCTATTCATATTATATGTATTTTTTTAATGTATATGGATAATTGCTTAAGAAGGTGGCTTTGGTGGAACAGTAATGTTGCTCCATTTGTGACTTGGAGGTCACGGGTTCGCGTCACGTAAATAACCTCTGCAAAACAGGGTTAAGGTTGCATGCATCAACTATACCTAGAGCCCACAAGTGTGGGATATTTTGTGCATTAGGTCACCCTTTTTATTATATGGATTACTAAAACTTGCATGCATGTTATGTTAGGAGTGGCATGAGCTCCATAGCAAATATATAAGTGAAGCTCACAATATTCTATTTATACCATATATAAATCTAGGAAAAGAGAGAGGGGACATTGACTTTGTAAAAAATGGCGTTCATAATTTATATTATTTATGAAAACACCAATAAAAGTGTTTTTATAGCGACAGATGTATGCATTTGTCGCTAATACTATACATTAGCGACGAAATTTCGTTACTAATTCAAATCAATTCATTGCTAATTATCTTTAGTGACGTATCTATCGCTAATACTCTCAATAATGAGAAACTATTTTATATAAATTCGTTGCTAATAATTTTTAACAATGACCTATCTGTAGCTAATACTTTCAATAATGAGAAACTATGCTATACAATTTCGTTACTAATAATTTTTAGCGATAACTTATCCATCGCTAAATTTATAAATAATTTCAATTTCTAATATTACTATTATTAATATGAAAATTTTAATATCATTTTAATAGTAATACTGCTTAGACCAAAAATCCTATTATAATTATATATTCTTAATTCTATAAGTATCATTGGTTTATTAAAAGTTATTTAATTTTTTATAATAAAATTAATAAACAACCTTAAACACCTAATTTCACTTCCACTAATTTATTTTTTAATTGTTCTAAACATTTATAAACTTATAATGTTTAATTATAAAATTACAATTAAAAAATTAACTATTTAACATAATTATAAAAATATTATTAAAAATGTACTATTCAATTAAATAAAAAATTTGTATTTAGATATGAATTTCTAATCCTTTTCAATTACAAATATTTTTTATTATAAATTTATAGCCATTTTTTTTTTTAAATTAGTAACGAATAAGCTAAGGGTGTAATGGCCTATATAAAATATGTAGTATAATTTTAAAGGCGATCCACTGAATGTAATTTTTACAACTGTGCTTGTACTTTTTCTTTAGGGCATATTTGGTTTAGTGGTTAAGGGTTACGACAAGCTTCTAAATGTTTACTAATGACAACTAGCAGTTTTCATTAGTGGTGTTAATTAATTATAAATTGTTCGATACCTAGCGGTTGTAATTGTAATTTATGTGTAGTGTAACTTGACAAACAATGACATTTTCTTTTAAAATATAAGAAATATAGTATTTGTCTCTGTAAATGAATCTTATTTTAATTTAATAATACGAATATATATATATATATATATATATATATATATATATATATATATATAAACATTTGTATATAATTATATTTAAAATCATTATATTTAATATAAAAATTAATCTAAAAATTTATTAGGCATATATTGGATTGATAAACATATAGCTATTATAAGTCTCCTTAATAAACCATGATAACAATGATAGTAATAAATTGTTATAGCTTATGAAAAAAAAATTCAATCGTTACAAACAATATAAGTATATTTTCCTACAATATGGCTTTAATATAATTATTATTAAAGAAATTTTGCAATTAAAATAACTTTAGATGTCCTTTTAATATAAAACTTTGTGTTAAACCTAAAAGCTACAATTTCTAAGGTCATTTAGTTATATTTTCAGTTGTGCAATTGTAAATTTAACTGATACTTTAAAAATAAAAATAATAACTTAGGTCCGGTGATTGGGATCTCAACTACCAAATGTTGGTTCCATGGTAATATCCTAAAGCAAAAGTTTTGGCAACATGTGACATTTCTTTCTTTTGGTCCTTATTACAATGAACAATGGCCCATGTAGACCAAGAAACACAAAGGATGGGTGCATAGACTTAATGGTTTTAAAGGCATTAAAGAGTGAAGCAATTTAGCAACAAGATAAAACTCAACCCATTTTTGATGTAGAACCACAAAAGAAAATTTTAAATAATTTTTTAATGCTATTTTACTTTATAAATATGCTTCTATTATTCTCTTAATTTATGTCCAACAAGATGTGGTGCTAAAACATTTGGAGGTCATGAAGTTTGTCCTCGTTTCACTTTTTTTGGTTGCTCCCACTACTATTACCTTGCTAGACAACTACTAATCTTTTAATTACCTAGATATCACTATTGGAATTGAAGGCCAAGGATTGTGGACTAATAAATATTCTCCGTACTAAATATGGCTTGAAACTGGATTCAGCATTACCAAAATGTTGGTTTAGTTTGCCTACACTTATATGCCCATTAATTTTCTTGTCCACTATCAATGTGAGGCTTGTTCCCACACCCCAAAAAAAAAAAAAAAAAAAAAAAGGAATTGGGTAGGCATAGTTATCACTTGGCATAGCATGGGGTGATCCATCTAACTTTAGTCTGGCTCCTTTTGGCTCTACCCATGAGATCTAGTTTGTTGGGCTAGCCCATGAAAGGCTGGCTTGATTATCTCAGCTCATGGGTTTGGCTCATTACAGCTCAGTCCACCATGCTATTGGTTCTCGTATCAACGGCCATTGGGCCTCACTACTCTGATACCATGTTGAAATCAAAAGCCAATGAGTGTTGATTAATAAACAAGTAAGTCTCCATGTTGAACTAGACCTAAAACTGGGATTTCCATCACCAAAATGGCCTAAGCCATTTTAGTTTGGCTCGCCAATACTTATATGTCCTGTAACCTATGTTATTTGGACTCAGGTATGGTTGTAGGAAATGGTACATATCCGTATATCAAACTTGTGAGCTTGCTAAATAGAAAATACGAGAATATGGATGTAAATTTAGATGTGGGTGCTTAGATATGTTATGTAGATCAAAAGGGTTGAAATAATCTATCTAAAAGGGGTCAACCACAATTAATTTTGATCTATAACCATTGGATTCGCGAAATATTCAATGATTTTTTAACTTGTTTTGTACCTATCCTTTAATTCAAAATTGCATTCTCTTTCTAACTTTTTTTCTTTTTTTTTTTACCTATCCTTTAATTCAGTATGCTTTTCATTTTGAGAGATCTTTGTCACTTGAGCGTCCAACTGCATGAATATGTGTTGGACACATATTACATGTCGTGTCTTGTGTCGTGTCGACATGAGTATGGCAGGGCATAATGAAGAGTCAGAGTATTAGAGCCATTAACCATATTCCAACACCCACCAAGTGCAACAGTGTTTGGCTCAAACTTCATAGGCTCAGTTGTCACGTGGCATTGCATGAGGTGGCCCATCTAACTTGGATTTGGCTCCTCTTGACTTTGCCCTCAAGGTCTAGCTCATTGGATTAGCCGATGGATCCACCTGAGGTTGGTTCGATTAGCTTAGCTCATGCTTTTGTTGGAATATATGCCTTGTGGGAACAAGTCCCACATCGACAGTGTACAAGACAATTAAAGGGTATATATGTGTTGGCAAACTAAACAAAGATGGCTTAGGCCATTTTGGTGATGGAGATAGTGTTATCAAGGCGAAAGGCGACACTAAGGCGATAGAGTATTCTATGGCTTTAGGCGAGAGGCGAGAGGCGAGGCGAGGGCCTTTTTGAAGTAAGGCGCCATATCCTTAATTGTCAAGGCGCCATATCCTTAATTGTTTAAATTATATATATATATATATATATATATATATATATATATATATATATATATATACTTTTAAATAGTTGATAAGTAAAAAAACGTATTAAAAAGAAAAAAAATATTATTTACACTATGTTTATATCTAAAATAAGAGAAATTGAAAATAATGCATACCTGTACTTCCAGCTTAAGTATAAGATACAAGTGAAAGTATGAGACTGTAAAATTAAAATATATAGCATAAGTAAAAACACACATAATAATAAGAGATGTTAAAAAAAGAAATAGTTCATACCTGAATTTTCAGCAGATGTATATGATAAAAGTGACGCTATAAAATTATACATAATAAATAAAAAATTAGAAATAAGTCATAAGTCACATAATAGAAAATGTAAATTATAGAAGTTCAGACTTTAATACATAAAAATAAGTTGTAAGTCATAATAAACAAAATGCAAGAAGTACATAAAAAACTTATAACTAAAACTACTCATCATCAAGATTTCCAAAATCATCTTCATTTTCAACAACGGCCATCACAAATTCTTCCTCCTCTTCATCATCATCAACTTGCGAAGAGGATGCACCTCTCATTGCACGAGGCCTTCGAAATGATGGAGTTTCAACTGGTGGTGTTGATCTTGCAGCCGATCTCGATTCATAACGAGATTCAGAAACTCCAGCTGCTCTACCAACATCACCCCAGGTCAATACGTCATTCATGAAAACAAGAGAATCATCATCATCATCATCCCCATCGCCTTTTTCTAATTCACCAAGCAACCATTCATTACTCTCATCAATATTTGCCAAATCAATAGGTGTTGTGATATCCCCAAAAGTGTGTCGGCGTAGCAACGCTCTATTGTACTTCACATATACCAAATTGTCCAAGCGTTCTTGAAATAGCCGATTTCTTTTCTTACTATGAAGCTGTCATTTATTTTACAGTAACAAATAAGTTAAACTTCAAACTCAAAAGGCTCAAGATAAAATAACAAATTAAGAAATTTATATATATATATA
This sequence comes from Hevea brasiliensis, assembly GCF_030052815.1. Taxonomy (NCBI): domain Eukaryota; kingdom Viridiplantae; phylum Streptophyta; class Magnoliopsida; order Malpighiales; family Euphorbiaceae; genus Hevea; species Hevea brasiliensis. The sequence goes on along the minus strand of NC_079510.1, from coordinate 25,361,543 downwards.
TATATATATATATATATATATATATATATATATATATATATATTACTTACATGCTCAAATACACACCAATATCTGTCGCACCCACTGGCACTCCATGTGAGACTCAACCTTCTGACAAACTTTTGTAGGTTTGGAGTTGAAGAACCATATGTTTTCCACCAAGCAGCTATTAAAACATAGAACCAATGATTGTTAAATTCATGATATAAATTAATAAATGAACAAAATGAAAAATTAATAAGAATTAAATTAATAACCTGGAGATTTTGTTGTTCTTCCTCTAATAGCTGAAGGAAAACCAAAGGTCCCTGCAGCTGCCTTGTATTTCTCAATTTCATCAAGAATCATGTCAACTTTTGCTGAATTTTTTTTCCATTTTATGAATGCACGAAAGCAATCCTGTATTGACCTCTTCATCATATTCAATTCTCATCTTATTTGGATAAAAAAATTCAGGATTTAAAAAGTATCCAGCAGCATGCAAAGGATGACGCAATTGAAGTGACCATCTCGCATCAATAATCTCAAAAATGCTCTTGTATTTCTCTTCATTGCCATTGAGTGAGTTGGCAATGGCTTCTTTAGCCCTATCCATGGCTTCATAAATATATCCCATAGCTGGTTTTTTTTCATTATCAACAAGTTGAAGCACACGAACAAGAGGACCGGAAACCTTAAGAGCATAAACAACATGATTCTAGAAGGCAGGACTCAAAACCGCCCTTTCACACTTTTTGCCTTTCACCTCTTTAGCCCCTTTACTAGTTGTCCAACTTTCCGAAGTAAACATTTTTCTAATGTTGGCTTTCTGAAGATGAATCCTTACCAGTGTAATAAAAGCAGTAGCAAATCTAGTTTGCCCTGGCCTTAGCAATTCTACTCCATTAGTAAACTTCCGTAACATATTTAGAACTCCTGAAGAGCCATATGTGAAACCAGTAAGCTCAACAGCTTTGCAGAATGTTTCTTTGAAAACACGGATCTTAAAGATATCCTCCAATATCAAATCTATACAATGGGCTGCACATGGAATCCAGTATAGATGAGAAAATTTTGCTTCCAATATTCTCCCTGTCATAAACAAGTAGAAAAATTCATTCCATTAATAATAAAAATAAAATGATTTTTTTTTAGTAATATAAAAAATTAAATAAAAATTTTACCTGCTGTAATATTATTTGATGCATTATCTGTAACAACTTGAACTACTTTTTCAGGACTAATTTTCATCAATTCTTTCTCAATCAAGCTAGCCAACAATGCCGCTGTCTTTGATTCATCACTTGCATCAACTGATTTAATAAATACACTTCCCTTTGGACTATTAGCCAAGAAATTAATCAAGGTTCTCCCTTTTCTATCCATCCATCCATCACACATCAATGTACATCCATAATTTTCCCATTCTTCTTTATGAGACTCGAGAAGATCATTTATGATTTGCACTTCTTTGTTAAGTAACCGAACTCTAACCTCATGAAAACTTGGAGGTTTCATTTCTTTCCCATAATTTCCAATTGCTCGAATCATTTCCCCAAAGCTATCATAATTCACAGCATTAAAAGCTATTCCCACATCATACATCCATCGTGCTATGGCAACACAAGCACGCTCTCTTAACTCCTTTTTAGCTGGACTATTTTCATCAATGGTAGTTTGCCTCATATTTTTTCCTATAACAGTAGGCCTAGGGGAAAAATAACAGTCAATAGGCCCTCTACTACTTTGTGGTGGTAAAACTTTTGGTTTTTTAAAAGCACTAGTACCTGTAACCTCCAGTACTTGCCTTCTTCTTTCACTGCCAATTTCTTGCATCAACTCTTCCTCTTCCTCATTTTCATCTAATCCCAGTACTTCAACATCATCAAATTCAGGTGGTCTTTCCATATTTATAATTGATTTTTGCTCTCTTTTTTTAGCAATGAATTCCTGCATTTGATTCCTTACATCTTCTGGACATTTAGGACACCGAATTACATTTTTGTAACCTCCAGCAAGATGTTGCTTGATTCTATTAATTCCTCCTTTATAAACTTTCATACAGTACATGCATTGAAGATCATTGGTATTGTTTTCACTAACTTGAATTACATGTGCACATCCTGGGTCCGTTCTTCTACTACTAGCAGAAGATCCAGATGTATTATTCTTATCACCCATTTATAATCTAACAAAAAAATTAACAAGAATAAAAAATAAATTAATTAACAACAAATTAACAATATCCAATATAAATTAAATAAGTAATTAACAAGAATAATAAGTAAAAAGTAAAACAGTAAACTAATTAACAACAAATTAACAATGCCCATATAAATTGAACAATTACTTAATAAGAACAAAAAGTAAAATCATAAATTAACAATGCCTATATAAATTAAACAATTAATTAATAAGAACAAAAAGTAAAATCATCAAATTGATAATAAATTAATAATACCATATAAAATAAACAACTAATGTCTAATTAACAAGACAAAAGTAAAACTAATTAATCTAACAACTAATTAACAATAATAAGAAGTAAAAAGTAAACTAATTAACGACAAAGTAATAATGTCCATATAAATTACACAATTACTTACTAAGAACAAAAAGAAAATAATCAAATTAATAATAAATTAATAATACCCATATAAAATAAACATCTAATATCTAATTAACAAGAAAAAAGTAAAATTAATAAAATTAAAACTAATTAACAAGAATAACAAGTAAAAGGTAAACTAATTAATAATAAATTAACAATACCCATATAAATTAAACAATTAATTAACAATAATAAGATAAAAAATTAAATTAACAATAAATTAATAATACCTATATAAAATAAATAATTAATTAACAAATAATGTCTAATTAACAAGGTAAAAAGTAAAACTAATCAAATTAACAAGAATAACAAATAAAAATTAAACTAAATACCAACAAATCAATAATACCCATATTAATTAATCAACTAATTAAACAAGAATACAAAGTAAAATAATCAATTTACCAATACCCATAAAATTTAAATAATTAATTAACAAAAATAAAATAATTAAATTAACAAATAAATAAATAATTAATAATAACTAATTAATTATAAGGAGGAGAAGGAAAAAAAAAGAAAAAATAAAAAGGGACTGCCGAAAGAAGAAGGAGAGGAGAGGGAAAAAAAAAAGAAAAAAAAAACAGAGCAGCAGGAAAGGGACGTGAGATCGAACAGAGCAACAGTAGGAAAGAATAAAAGTGGAGAGGGAGAAAAAAAAAAAAGAAAGGGACGTGAGAGAGAGAGAGATCGGAGCGGGGATAGAAGAAGAAGAAGAAGAAGAAGATAAGAGAGAGAGAGAGAGAGGGCGTACTTGTCGCCGTGAAGTCGAGGTTGAGGAGAAAAGCGTCTTCGTGAGGTTGAGGAGAAAAGTGTCTCTGCTGTCTTCGTGAGGAAGTGGAATGGCTGCATCAGGTAAGTAGATAGTAGGTTTATTGATTTTTTAATTTAAAAAAAAAAAAAAACACTTACCGTTGCTGTGAAGAGGCGTCGCCTCTCGCCTCTCCGGCCGGAGGCGTCGCCTTCTCCAAGTCTAGCTAGGCGTTCCAGTCGAGGCGACAGAGGGGCGCCTCGCCTCGCCTCGCCTGGTGCCTCGCCTCGCCTCGCCTCGCCTGGTGCCTCGCTCGCCTTTGATAACACTGGATGGAGAGCGCAATTTCAAGCCCAGCTCAACATAAAGACCTACATGTTTACTAATCCATACTTATTGGCCTTTGATTTCAACATCGGTATTAGAGCAGTGAGGTCCAATAGCTGTAGATTCAAGACCCAAAAGCATGGTGGGCTAAGTCACAACGAGCCAGACCTATGGGCTAAGCTAGTCAAGTTAGACTCAAGTGGATTCATGGGCTAGCTGAGTGAGCTAGACCTTAAGGGTAAAGTCAAAAGGAGCCAAACCCAAGTTTGATGGGCAACCCCATGCAATGTGAGGGGGACTGTTGGAATATATGGCTTGTGGGAATAAGTCGTACATCGACAATATACAAGAAAATTAAGGGCATATAAATGTTGGTAAATCAAACCAAACCAAAATGGCTTAGGTGATGGAGGGCATTGTTTCAAGCCCAGTTTAGCATGAAGACCTACCTGTTTATTAATCTACACTTCTTGGCTATGGATCTCAACAATCACGTATTGCGCAACAATATGTGATAACTTAACAGGATGCATTGCGTGGACATTATTGCAAAACAATATGTGAGAAATGAACTAAGGTTCATGGAAGAGAATTAATTTCCAACTTTTTATTACTATAAAGAAAGTTTGGAACTTCAAACTTGACATTTGCATTACACCTAACTTCAAATGAATCTAGATACTTGAATTTATTTATATACATGTAATTCTAGTCTTTTATATTGGACTATATTCTAGTAGTTGAGACAAGGCCTCACAACTTCAGCTTGTATTTTGTGTTGATCCTCCTCGTATATTTGTAAAACTTATAAAGCTGTAGTAATTTTTTTATCTATCTGAACATACCCTTGGACAAATTCCTCTTCTATTTGCTATAGTTTCAACTTTAAGCTATATCCACCTGCCCACTTCCCGGCACACTTGTTTTTAGGTGTGCCATTTATACGACCGACTTTTCTTCCCCTTTACTACTTCTGCAGGTGGTGGAGAACTGTATGCTTGGGGATCCAACGAAAATGGTTGCCTTGGTGTCGGGTATGTACAAGGGTTTCAGTTTTGACTAAGGGATCAGTAACACATTTATTTTCTAATTATTTATTTATTTTTTTTTGGTTAGCAGTTCTACTAACGCCTTTCATTTACCAGAAAGAGTTGAAGGTCCTTTTTCAAGATCTCCGGTTGAAAAGGTTTGCACATTATGTTATGTTTTCTTGAACTAATATCTTGTAAGCATGATAATATACACTATAATATGGAGACTGACTTGAAGGGCCTATATGTTGCTGTTGATGCTCTGTTTCTAAATGTTCATTTTGCTTTCAACATGATTATTAGACTAAAGGAAGGGAAAAGAAGGGTGGAATGGGGGTCAAACCAGAAATATGGGCATTTAAATAGTCATAGCTATCTTGCTGTAGGAAGTGTATGTCACAGAATCCGTGTTAGGGTTTTGCTTTAGAGAATAAGAAGAAAGGAGATGAGAAAATAGAAGAAATAGGGATGAGAAGTAGAGAGAGAGAGAATTATAAAGAGAGAAGGAATTGTTGTGTTATTGAATTCTTCAAACCCCCCAACCCCCTCCCCAATCAGTTACAATGCTCCCTATTTATACAACATTTCCTCCTATACAATCAGTTACAAATTACAATGCTCCCTGTTTATACAATATATTCTACTATACATTTCCACAGCTCCTGTTCTTCTTATTATCATGACAGTTTACAGTGATAGTTGAGCATTTTTGTCCCATCAACATATTCTTTTTCACCAGATTCAGCTTAACTTTTCTGTATAACAAATGTGCACTGACAGGTCTCCTGTGGTTGGAAGCACACAGCTGCAATTTCTGGTAAGAATATATTTTGTCAAAATTTGAATTTGATTATGGTGTTTCATATCTAGCATTATTTGAGTTACTACCAGCATCTTCTCAGACCTATTGGCAAAACTAAATTGCCTATATATATCTGTTTGCAGTTGCACATGTATCTGTATTCTTTATTCAAAATTCACACCCCCAACCTCTAGACCATGATATCATAGTGTTAATTCTATTCTAAATCCATCATTAAATATCTCCTACTTCAAACAGTATCAGATTGTAACCCCTCAGTTGTGCTTCTAGAAGAATTGTATATCAGTGTATAGGTTTCTGTTAGGGTGTTGGAACCCTAAGATAGCAATTGGAAGGAATAAGAATAATTGCAAGAAAATGAAGAGAGAAAGGTTCAGAAGAGACTAGAGGAGAATTAGAAAGTAGAGAAAGAAGAGAGATTATTTCGTAAAGAAATTCTGGAATTAATTTACAAGAATGTTTCTCTGAGTTATAGCAGACTGCCAGCTGAGTAACTACTCCTAAGCTACTGTCAAGTAGGTTTACAACAGAATAACTGCTCCTAACAACCTACCCAACTTTATTTCCCTCATTTTTATATTTATTCCTTCAGACTTGCCAACTTGACTCATCTATTGGTTCTGCTTTCTATGAATAAATTATTCTAGCAGTCACTTAACTTTTGAGGATTATTTCATTTCAATCACTCAATTTTAATTTGTTAAAATAATATTACTCAACTTTATTTTATATTCAAAAAAGTCACTTTGACCTGTTATAGTAAGTTTCCTAATTGCCAAAATGAAATTACCATTTTACCCCCTCTCTTCCTTTTCTTTCTCCATTTATCTGATTTATCTTTCTGTTTGAATCAATATAAAAATTAATAAAAAGTTAAAACTAACCACCAAAATACGAGCTACTTTTAAAAAATAACAATTTTGCTGAATAAGATTATGAAAATTTTTAAATATTAAATTAAAAATTATTGATTAATTTGATTAAAAACTGTGACGTTTAATATTTAATTGTGTTTATTTGTTGGTTGCTGCTTCTGCCCCAATGAAGCCTTCATATGGGCCCGATTGGAGTTTTTAATTTTTTGAATATACTTTTTAAATTATAAGTTTTAATTATATATATATATATATATATATATATATATATTTAGATAATATAACTGAATTTAAGAATATTGGCCCTCAATATTTATTCTTTACAACTTTTTTTCATAATACTTTTTTATTTATTATAATTTATTATGTTAATGGGGATTGTAAAAAAAATTTGAATTCCAATTCAATTTTCTATAAAGTTGTATTATATGATTTATAGAGTTATTAGTTTAAATACACAATTTAATCAAAGCCAAATACTCAATATATATATATAAAGGCTAAAGATAAAATTTTTGTAGTTAATAATTCAAATGCTTTACTACGAAAGTGTGATAAGTTAGCAAGGGAATGAGAGAAAAGGACAAGGGGGATATCTAAGATGACGTAGAGGGATAGTATCAAATGATTACAAGATTTTATTATTGTTGAGAATTTGGTGTCCAACAGAGCTGAATGGCAAAAAAGAAAAATGATCCATATAACCGTCCCCAATTAGTTTTAGATTAAGGCATAGTTGTTGTTGTTATTGTTATATATATATATATATATATATATATATATATATATATATATATACATGTTATTTCCACATCATGCAGTATCTGTAACCATATTTATGCTTCTTGCACTTATTTATTTAGCAGCATAAATTGGCCAACTTAAAATTGATTGTATTTTATGAATCAAATGGCTCAGGAGGAGAACTCAGCGATAACAATTTTTTTTAGGCCCTTTTTCCCCCATTTTGTTCGATTGATTGACTTTTTTTAGAAGTATTTGATCTTTTGTATTGTGGCATGAACTTCTGTTGCATAATATTGAAATATTTCCTTTTGACATCAAATAATCTTTGTTTAATCGACATTCAGAAGGCAACATCTACACCTGGGGTTGGGGAGGTTCTCATGGATCATTTTCTGAAGATGGGCATTCTTCTGGCGGACAATTGGTTTGTTTCCTGTTCCTCTTGAAGTGTACCATAAAGTTGTTTTGTGCAATTAGTTACAAGTGGTGCTTGAAATTGTTGCTCAATCAATACTTTGTAATAATAATCGCGTTTCTTTGGGGAATAGTTTCTTCTAAAAAAAGGTTTGATCATTCTTGGAGTATTAACCTATGCCATCACTTATCTGAGTCCATATTTACCAATGCTTTATATTTGTACAACTATGTGATGGCATCGTACCAAATTTTGGTGTAGGCATGTCATGAAATCCAACAATTCTGTTTAATGTACAAGGAAGCTTGCAGCTGCTATAACAAGCAAGTTGTAACTCAGATTTAGAACATCATTCATTAATTCTGCATGCTTAGTATCTCATTATTCAGAAGGAAAAGATTTTAAACAGGTTCTGTGTTTTGTGGAAAATTGATTTCTCTGCATCTCACGTTGATGCAATTTGTTTAATATTGAGTGCATCTGGTGCATATGCATCCTTGTTCACAATGATTTGGAGTCCATTCTCCATAATTCATGGGAAAACTGCTTTCTCCAGATGTAATTTTATAATTTGCCCTATGTTAAAGTGCATCCTTTATTTATTTATTTGTTTGTTTGTTTTTATACCGAGTTGAAGAGAGAGAGAGGAGGGGGGGGGGGGTTCAGCGTATAGAGACATACGGAGGCTCTAGTTAGACAAGTAGAGTACATTAGGTTAGAGGATAGAAAGAAAAAAAGGGGTAGACCTAAATTGACTTGGAGGATAATGGTACAACATGACTTAGAAGCATTACACATTTTTAATTATTTTTAAAAAAAAAATAGAGAGTGGAGAAAGCGAATCCATATAGCCGACTCCAAATTTTTGGGATAAAGGCTTAATTGAGTTGAGTTGGAGTTGAGTTTGTTTTTATATCAGTAAGTGCATTTTTTTATTCTTTTTTAAGATTCAATGCTCCTTTTATTTTTGAATTAGCATTTGCATACAGGGCCATGGGAGTGATGTCGACTACGGGAATCCCACAATGGTCACATTTGAAAAGAATGTGAAAGCTCTGCAAGTGTCTTGTGGATTCAATCACACAGGTGCCATACTTGAGAGCGCTGAAACTTAGGCCAGTCTCTTCTTTTGTGCATGCGTGTCTCTTTGATTTATAAAGACAACTTAATGTTGCATTTTTTTTTTGTATGTATTTTCTAATAAATTTATATTATATGGATATATGTGATAAAAGGTTCAATAATATACAATACAAGTAGTGTTGAATGTTATATATTAACTTTTGACCATTAAGATCTTATTTTGTATAAATGAATTCTATTATATTCTACATTTTTAACCCATGGAATTGTTTAATCTTGAGTCAAATTTCATTAAAATTAATGAAATTTGCAAATGACTCTACACTAGCAATAAATGCTTGATTTACTGGTAAATCAACATCCATGGCAAAAAGCTGTGTAGTACATGTACTATATTGTTGAATAAGGAAATAATTTGCAGAAATCAAAGTTCAAATAACCAAAAAAGACTCCCATAATAAATGACTTGGGCAGTGTGAGTTGACAAAAACACAGAAATGTTAGCGTCTGATATCCTTGCCAAAGTAAATACTTCAGGATTGTATTATAATTTATGGTTTAACTTTTCTGAATTTAATTCAGTCTTTTAATCTAATTGTGACAAATGTTAAATGTTTGGTAATTTTTTATGACAAATATTAAATATTTGATATTTTTCACAACCTATTAAAAAAATTGAATATAATCGTGAATTCAGATAAAAATTTAGTATTTCTCATCTAATAAATTTTTTTATGTATTACTAAAAAAGTATTTAATGTGTTTTTTAGATGATGGAACTTTTTTTTAGTTAGTAATTTCTTTTAATTAATTATTATTTTAAAAAATTTTATGAGAAGTTATAAAATTATGTTTTTATATAAAGTTTCATATTTCTAATTAAAATTATAAATTTTAGATGTGATATATTTTAGGATTATATCTTATTTAGTTATTAATTTTAACTAATATAAACTATAAAAAATATTATGTTTATTTTTTCTTTTATGAAGTAATTTTTTTTCATTAAATTTACAATTTTTTTATAATTAATTACTTAAAAAGATACCCTTCATAAGTAATTTTCTGTTATTATATGTGAATTCACGGACTAGTGATGGATATTGATGGACTCACTCTTGTTTTAAAAAAAATTGTTATAGCAACATATTTTAATTTGTCGATAATATCTTTAGATTAATTATTAAAATTATATAAAAAAATTATTTATTAAATTAGTGTGAATTTAAAATTATTTATTAAATTAATATTTATTTAAAAAAACATCACTTGAAAAATTATTTTAAAGTGAGGCTATTGAACAAGAAAATGCCTTTGATTAAAAAAAAAATGCCAAGTAAATTGTTGTTTTTTAGAGATGTCACGTCAACAACTGCAGGTGTTACATGGCCTGGCAAATAAACCGAAACCACCACTCCTATAAGCGTTTTCTTTGGCAAAGTTAAAAGGATGGTCTACGGATAAATGGTTTTTTTTTTTCAAGAAAAATACAAAAAACTTTATCATTTTCGATTTATCATTCCATATTTTGTTAATTAATTATCTAAATATTTATTTATCAAATAAATAAAAATATCATACATGTTATCAATATAAGCATTTAGTTTATTTGTGTTCAATTTTTATTTGTTTATTCACAAATTTAATAATTAAAAATTATTTTTCATTGTCAATAAATAAAATAACAAATTTATGAATTCTAATCCAAATATCAAAAGATTTTTTTTAATAATTATCTATAATTTATAATACATAAATGTGAATGGTAAGAAAATATTGGAATTTTAAAAAATGCATATAATAATTTTATATTACAATAATAAAGGATTAAATTTAATTGATTATTATAATTAATATATTTTATGTAAAATAATAAGAGAAAAATAAAAGATAAAGTTTTTTTTTTATTTTTTTTTTATAATGCAATCCTATTATAACTTGAAAAATAATATGAATATATCTTTAAGAATTTTTTAATTATTGATAATCTAATTTAAATGGAATCTATTTATGTATAAATACTTTATATATATATATATATATATATATATATATATATATCTTATTTCTCATGTAAAATACTATATAAATATATATATATTTTTCTCTATTAGCACATCATTATGGCAGCTGTACAGAACTCTCTTCAACATGGGAAAAGATGTTCAGCTACTTTACAATTGGTAAACTCTATAACGTATCTCATGGCTTTTATGTCCATCTCATCTCCACACTTACACTATTGCTAATTCAACAAGTTTCACGATACAAATTGTTTTCATGATGCTTTAGTTTTGATAAAGATGTAAAGAATCTTTCTCCTTCAAAATTGAGACTCTCAAATGCGCAATTGATCCATCCGAAGTGTTATGCGAAAAAGCTATGGAGTGATTCAGAATGTACTTTTCTTGTAATTAATGATGACAGTAATAAATAAATAAGTAAGACTGGCCATTGGATGCATGTGTAGAAAATCAAGTTTCTTTGACCATTGCAACGTACTAGCAAATTTTTTTTTTAATGTTTTTACCCATGCAATAAGATGCTGCCAAGAATATATAAAATTTTGTATTTACTATGAAAAATATTGTTAAGTATTTATTATTTGAAGGAAGTCAATTCCTATTTATAAATTTGGTAGATAAAGCAAGGTATCTATTTTATTTATTTATTTATTATTTTGCTTTAATAGTTATTGTTTACATAATGATAATAGCTCTCCTTTGAAATGGAAGTAATGACACTAAAAGTTATATATATATTTTTTTATTTATTATTATCAATAACTCTTTGTAATAGAGAAAACAATGAGAGTGAAATTCTTGATAAAACTATTTAGGATTAATTAATAACAAACTAAATGTATAAAAAAAAAATACAAACCAATAGAATCCTATTTACTAATAAATTCTATTAATTTATATATATATAGCTAAATTAAGTTAGCACTAAATTTTCTTAATTTTTTTAAAGTTTTTCATCTAGAATATAATAATAATAATAATAATAATAATAATAATAATAATAATAATAATAATAATAATAATTTTTATTTATTTTAGTCTTTTTGATTCGGATGAAATTATGGTGGTTGCGATTTTGTTTATTTATTATTGTTATTATTTATTTTTATTAAATATTAATTTAATATTTTCTATAATTTTATAATATATGAAAAGGAGAAAAATAATGAGACAAGTAAAAAAATTTATAATAATTTATTATTATAACAATGAAAGATTAAATTTAATTGTATAAGAGGATTTTTTTATAGAAAAAGTCAATCTAATTTTATTTAGAATTAATAAATTAAATATAAATAATTTTAACTAGAACAAAAATACAGTAATAATAATTTTTTAAGATAATAAATAATAAATTTTAATTGACTGTTAAAAATTAATATTTGATGGTAATATTTATTTGTTATTACATTAACACATATTCTATTTATATTTGTATTTATTAAAAAAATATTACAATTCGATAACTTTTGAAATATATAATAAATATAATTTTTATTTATATTAATTATATCTTATAAGTATTATTTATGGAATAAATTATTATATATATATATATATATTACGAATTATTAATATATTATATATTAAAATTAATATCTTAGTTTCTACAATCTCTTAAAAATATGAGTATTTCTATATATTATTTAATTAATTTTTATATACTAATTTTAATTTTAATTATTCACAATTCATAATTTTGAATAAAAAAGATAACCTGATTATAATGGTCAAGGCACGATAGTTTAAGATTAAAAGTTGTCTAATATATAATGGTATTTAATGATAGGTAAACTTATTCTATAAGAACAAGAATCATATTAGGATTCTCATATCATAATATCTTGAACAATTAATTATTATTAACTGCATTCTTATTGAATTATAAAGAGAGTGAATTAGTTTTAAAAAAAATTATTTTAATATATCCATATTTATATTTAAATAATTATTCACTAAAAAAATTATTTATAAAATTTAAGTGTTTATTTTTAAAAACATTTATTATTATATTTAAAAGTTATAAAATTTAAGCATTTATTTTTAAAAGCATTTTTATTATTTTTAAAATTTAAAAATTTTAATAATAATATTTAAAAATTGTCATTTATCATATGGGTTTTTTTACTTTATTTATTTATTTTAATGATATATATTAAATAATTTAAAATAATATATTAATCAATTTATTTATTTATTAACACTTAAAATAAAATTATAATTAATTTAAAAAACTTTATTTTTAACATTTTACAATATAATTATGAAAATATAAAATATAAAAAAATATATATTAAATTATATTATTAAATAAAAAAATAAATAATCTACACAACAAGAAAAAAAAATTACTAGAATAGTAACACCAAATATACTCCCACATACATGCATTGTTGATTTTCAAACACGCCTTGGGAATCAATTCAATATCCAACAGCTTCGACTTCTCTAAGCGTCAAAAGCAATAATCGCAATTTAAAAAAAAAAAATATATCAAAAGTAATAATCTCTGCCATATGCTATCTTTATACGGCAAGATCACCTGCAACTATTTGTGCCGGTAAGGGAAAGCAGATTTCTTTTTAAATGAGAAATCGATTCAAATTGATTTAATTTATTTTTTTTATTTGTTTACTTAATTTGGATTTTTAATTTTAAAACAATTTGATTTTTAATTCGATTTAATTAAGTTATTGAAAAAACCAAATCAACAGAGTCGAATGATTTTTGCCCTTGCAAATACTACGTTGTTTTTACCTTTTTCCATAAATAACAAAGCCTAGCTCCTATTGTCCCATTGCCCATCATGTGACGTGAGCCACCTCTTAACATGAGTGTAAAGAGGTAAGGTAAGGTTTTTTAAGGTATGGTAAGGTAAAATTATGGAAAGAGACAAGGTTTTTTTTAATATTACATTTCCAACACTCTAATTTGGTGGTTGAGAAACTAAGGGTTTTGGAGGTTTTAAAACCTCCAAAGCCCTAAAAAACTTTATGTTCCTTATAATACTTCCCTCCCAAACTAGCCGATAATATTAATTATATTAAACAACCTTGCCTTACCTCCAAAAATTTGCCTCCAAGCGAAGCGTAAGTCCCCTCTTTTATTTAGTGCATTCAGTGCACATACTCATTCAGTGCATTCGGTGCACACATGTCTTCTCTCAAAGTCATGTGAATCCACTCTTCTGTACTCATGCGGATTCACTCTCTATTACAAAGAGGGTATGAAGCACTACTTTTTGTGTGCCTAGAGTATTTCATAATCTTCCTTTCCCATCACACTCTATGCCTCTTCAATTGTTTTAGTTCTTGTTCTTTAGTTCTTCTCCACAGCTTCACTTCTTGTTCTTCAGTTCTTCTTCCCTGTAGCTTTCTGCCTGACTGCCTTTTCTTCCTCGGTTCTTCTTCAATGGAGTTTCAACCTCTTCCTCTTGAGCTCCACAATATTATCTCCTAGCCAAAAGCTGAGTTTGCGTGGTTGGGAACCTTGGCTGAAGCTTATTTCACGTTCATGCTAGCCTTTGCCAAGAAGGAGATGCATTGCCAAGCTTGTTCCCAAGGTGGGTCTTTCCCCTTTTCCTATTTATCTGTGGAAGCCTATTAGTGAAAAGATACTAACTTGGGAGTTGCCTTGGTTGCAAGAATTTTGAGCACTTAAATATCCCTAAAATTGAGTAGGAAATGTGTTGTTGCTTTGACTTGGTTGATGGATATGAGAATCAAAAGTTTGATAAGGCTAAAAGCAAAAGTGGTTTTTCTTATTGCTTTATATTTCATGAAATTGCTCTTTATTTCATGAACTTACATGCTTGATTTTGTTGTTGTGTCTATTGTTGGGTATGTAATTTGATTTGTGGTTTAGCTGTTGATTTCAAGTGAAGGTTAAATCTTATTAATTTTTTAGGTGATTTAAGAATTGAGGATGTTGGGTACTGGGATACTGGCTGAGTAGAGAGGGAAGTGAACCGCAACGTTGTCCTTTGTGGCATATTGTCCAAAAACATAAACCAAACCGAACCAGTTCTATTATTTTGGTTCAGTTTCCATTTTATAGAATTTCTATTTATCTGTTTTTTTCAGCTCGATTTGTAATTGAATCTAATTGACTGATTGCACACGAGTGCTAAGACTTCGTCAAATTGTGACAATGGAACTATGTGCTTTGTTCACCTTGTCAATATTTTAAGATTTAAGTTTCCATGTTATAGAATTTCGGTTTGCACAATTCAGTTTAGCTCCAAACTAAACCAATTGCACATGAGTGTTAAGATCTCATCAATTGTGACAATGGAACTCTGTGCTTCATTGCTTAAGGTGAATAGTCTAGCTATATCACCAATAAATGAGAGACACAAATAAGACATTGGCAATTTATAAGATTTAAATTTGGATAAATTACTATGGTTTGGTTAAAATTAATTAGTTGGTCCCTAAAATTTTTATAGCCAATTAAAAGTCCTTTGCTTATTCAAAATAGAACTAATTAGTCTTTTTGTTTCCTTTTTTATACAGAATCCATTAATTAGAGATGAAAAGGCAAAAATGCCCTAAGATGTTCTCTCTCTCTCTTTTCTCTACCTTTACCCCATATACTTTGCATCGAACCCTATATATAGGCAAAATCATATATAGATTAATTATCATATACATAATAAATAATATTATATGTAGAGTTTTTAATAAATATTTAACACTTTGCTTATTCTTGATTTTCTTAAAAATTCAAGAATTCGACCTGAGAGCAATCCTACTTGGAACTTAGTCATAGAGTTCCTCCTCTAACATAAGGAGCTACCTTGCTAACAAAAACTAGGTTTTATTTTCATAATAATGTTAAAAAAACATTTTATTAATATGATGCGAAATAAAAACTATTTATCAAAATAACGAGATGTATTAGAGAACACTGGTTGAATTGATGTTTTTATAGCAAATTGTCCCATCATATAGATATTCTCAAAGAACAAAGATGCAATCAAGAAAACACCAATTTAATATGCGCAATGCCTTCTCTATTGGCATTTTTAGTGGCTAAAGAAAATGTTTCATACTTGGGCTTAGGCGATGTAAATTTAATAACATTAGCATTTAGCACTTAGTAACCAACCAAGATGAGCTATGTATTTTAATGTCTTTCTATTAGCAATCATTTAAGTTATTTAATAAAATGACAATGCCTATTTTATTTTCTTTCAATTCAAATGCTTATTCAACTCATTTTTTATGCCAATTTCCATTTTTTTTTCCCTTCCCATGTACCCCACATTCTTTTTTAAACTCCATTTGTTTCTCTTTGCCTTAATGTACTCCAATTCCCTTACTGTCATCACCATCCTTTCCTCTCCATTAGCCTCTATCTGAGTCTCGCCTCTGCACGCGATCTCTTAGCCCTCAGGTTGTCGTTGCTACTCAACTTTGTTGTTGCCCCTCAACCTCGTTGTTGCTCATGCTTCCCTCATCACTAAAGCAACAAGTCATTGCTCCTCACAAGTGAGCTATTTTTTTTTTCCATATCGTTACCCCATTTGTTTTTTCCATGTTATTTCACTTGCTTTGCCACCTGAAATTGGCCTCTTTGTCATAGATCTTAGTTATTATTATTATTATTATTATTATTATTATTATTATTATTATTATTATTATTATTATTATTATTTGGGTTCCAAATTAATTTCTTAGTTTTATATGTTTTGGCTTTTTTCTATTTTAATTGTTGCTTTGTGATTCCTTCTCTAGCCGAGGATCAGAGGATTTGGAATCTAAAAGTTGCACTCAAAGTTCCATTTCCACCTTTGGGTTTTTATTTAGTTTTTGTGGTCTTATAATTGATAGATCTAATATCTTAACAAATACCCATTTTCCCTTTCATGCTAAATTAGCATCGAATTGACATAATTAACCAAATTATGCCTCTTTTTCCTAAAGTATTTTTGCAGAAGGTGCTCATGCCAAAGCCAAGGCAGTTGCTATTGCTTTTGTTGTCACTTTCATCCATAGTTATTAAAGGCCCAAGGCGCATCAAGGCGCCAAGGGTCCTGGGGCCTAGGCGTAAGGCGAAAGGCGTGAGCCTTAGCGAGGCAAGGCACAAAAATTAAAAAAGTTCATAAAAAAATAAATGAGACAACTTCAAATAACATACGGTTAAAATAATAATAACTGGAATTCAAGTAAAAATTAAGTTTGCAATCTAATTAAAATTAAAATTAACTACTCATAGTAATAGTTTAAAACACTATATATGTAACACCCCTCACCCGTCTACAGTGTAGCCGAGTGAGGCATGTCACACTTGGTGCCGAAGCACCCTATCTTATCTTACTTTATTATTTTAGTAATTTTGAATTCATTTAATTTAATATCAATTATTTTTCTATGGAGAAACCAGCGAAGTTTCCCCTATTTTATATATATTTGGCGCATTTCATTATTCACCTGCTTGAAAATTCAACAATATTTTCACAATAAAATCTTATCCATACTAATCATAATTATCTCATCAATTCGAATATCCTCTATATAATTCAATTTCATATTTATTTCCATTCATTCTCAACTCATATATAATAATTTTCAATCTTCATTAATTTACATGATATACAATTCAATTACATATGAAATAATCAATTTATAAATTTACATCATATAAATATTACTTACAAATTTCTAATTTACATTACAATATACAAATTACAACATACGAAATATTTATAATATACAAAATACATAAAGTGATATACATGGGCCTTAGCTACATCCATTGCTGAGAAGGTGATAACTTTTGACACTATGCAGATCTGGACTCCCAAAATTCCCAGTCAAATGTCCATTGGGTTTTAGCTTCAGTACCTGCGCGAAGGAAACAATTCCATTGCACTAAGCATTGCTCCTTAGTGGTGCAATAATATAACAAGAAATAATGTATACAAATAAAAAATAATTTGAGCATATTTTCTATGCTTAAGAATTTTACTGGGTTCATATGAAATTTGCCATACAGTATATTTTTTGTCATTTATGTTGCTCTCTAGAATCTCTTCTATCATAAGTTTACAATAATTATTTATATAATGTACAAATAAATCTAAATATTTAGTTTATGTTTATATTATTATGGAGGATGCATTTCTAATAATTACTTACGTTATGCTTATTTTGCTAGTCCTTCATTTACTCTCTTAATATTTTCTATGTGTTGTGGATCATTTTGTAATAATTAAGTTCTTAATACTAGTTTAATACCTTTCAGATTTTTCTCACTGATTTATTTAGTTTCTAATATTTTTAACTTATTTCAATAAATTTTTCTGCCCAGGTAACCTATGAAAGGCTGACTAAATTGGATAACGGGTCGTTGGCACTAGACACCATGGTGCCTCGGGCCGTCATACCATGGGACGCAGAACGTCGACCACGTATGCAGTCAGTATGGCTAAAAAGCCATGATAACACATAATCGGGCATAAAAGCCATAAGTGTGGGCATAAAGCCACGAATGTGGACATAAAGCCACGAATGTGGACATAAAGCCATGAATAGAGGCATAAAGCCTTTCGCAGTACTGCTAAAACAATACCCTATTGGCATGCCAATCTATCCAATCTAACACACATGTTTAGACAATACAAGGGAACATAATATCATTAAATATTAATATATTGTGTTTTATGACTTCATTATTTCATGACAAATTCCATAATTTATACATTCTTCATAATATTCATATATTCCTTACATTATTCATATTGATCACAATTCACAACAATGGTGTTCATGTACCATTGTACTCAAAACATTCTTCCTTTCTCTTATAAAGAAAATTAACGTTCCATTCATATTTTCATGTGATTCATTTAATCATTACAATATTTATATGAATTCATAACTCATACAAGGTATTATTATCTTATTTGTAATGGAAACATAAATCCTAATGTAAACCTCATCCCATTTATACTCAACAATCCATCTAGGTTAATTTCATTTCATATTCAAGTGGTATTACTTATGTTTTATTAGACCTACTAGTAATGGGAATACAAATCTTAACTATATACTCACATAACTTAAATGTTCATTAAGTCATTTAGGTGAATTACTATTTCTATTCCAAGTAATCCATGAATGTTTCATGGATCCCAAATTTCATACCTTAATTTCCTCTATTAATTTAGTTATTATACTTTGTGTCTTTTTATTACTATTCACATTACTATTCACTCAAATTGTTGACTTTTTAATACATAATAAATTTATTGAACCTAAGTTCACTAAGATACCACATTTTGCATTCTAAAGTTGTTGGTATTGGTTGTCAATACCATTTCAAAGCTTAGTGTTGGTTACTTTACAATTTTCAAATTTCAAGCACTAAGATTACTGTTCCATTGGTCATTTGTACAGTAGGAATTTGACAAAATTGTCTTCATAAAAGTTGTTTCTTATTGTGTCTAGTTACATTTCTTTTTTTTGAATCACTTTATTTGGAGTTTTGTAGCTCAAGTTATGGCCTAAACACCATAACTGGCCGGATTATAATTTTCTAGATTTTCTGGGCAGAATCAATTCTATAATTTTTGTACATTGAGTGCAGGTCAGTTTTTGGATATGTTATGGTTAAAATTTAGATTTGTTTTCCTCACGAAAGTTGTAGGGCTATATCTCAGCTTTCTGCTGGTAAAATTTTAGATCAATTGAACTTTTCTACGCTGAGTTATGACCATTTGAACAAACACTGTTCATTTAATCATTTTCCAGGGGCAACATGTTGATCATCCAGATTAGGGTAATTTTTAGGTCAACTTGATTTGGTTTTCTGGGCAGGGTTTCTTCACCAAAGTTGTGGCATTAGTTTCATGTCCAATTGGCCTTACACCAATTAAACCTATACAATTCCAGTTATAGCTGCCCAAACTTGCTGGACTCACACCCAGTCCTGCAGGTCACCAAGGGCAGCATGCCTAAGCTCAGCTCCATTATCTTTACTCACTTCAATTCCTCCTCACACACATTCAAATGGTCACTAATTGACCATTACAATGTTAATATACCATTACATGAGCAAACCCTAATGTTGTTCAAATGTCTAAGTTTTCAAGTTCCATTCATGCATTACACTTGCATTACACTTACACTTACATGTTCAATCACTCATCTCATGCCAAGGGCAGCTCATAAACCACTTCTAAATAATTCAATTCATACAAATCAACAAATCTCATCCTTTTCCCATGGCTGCCAATTTTCATACATACTTCAATATAAATATTTTGTTCAATTTTACAACAAATTCTCATTTAATTTGTCTACCTAACAAAGATTAAAAAGAGAGGGCAGTAAGTATAGGCACTAACCACTTTTAACCACTTTCTTGGCTTGTTAAAACTTTGAATTTTCTTCACTTTATGACAATCAAAATGTTACTCTTGATGTGGGGATTAAATTTTGTGAAGGTTGTGTAGGGTTTTGGGGTGGAAAACTTAGGGAAAATCAAGCTCAAAGCTTGATGAAAATTGAGGAATTAATAGATGGCCAGCTACTTGAGGGAGAGAAAGTGAGAAGATGAGCTGAAATTTTGTGTATTTATCTCTAATTTTATCTCTTAAATAAATTTATTAAATGGTGATTGGTGGAAAGAATTTAAATGACATCATCATGAGGTCATAATTCCAATTTTCTTCATTTTTCTTTTTTTTTTTCTTTTCTACTCATTTCTAATTTAATTTTTAGCAATATTTATTCATATTTTAGATCATAAGAATTATTTACTTAACTGGACAAGTCGGCCAAAAATCATCTTTGAAGACGAAATGACCAAAATGCCCTCTGTTTGACTTATTGAGCCTAAATCATCTGTACCGATCGAAAAATTTTCCTAAGCCTTTTTCTTGGCATTCTAATGCCATAGAAACCTCAATGAATCTTCTCTGGTGTCCCACAAATTATTTCATAAATTTTCTCTTGGATTTAGGGCTTTTGGTTGAGAAGACCGCAACTTCCCATTGGGTTACCCATCGCTAGGGCACCGGCTCATTTAACATGGTTGTATTTTATTTCTAAAATTTTTCCTAAATTTTTCTTATTAATATTTGAGTTATTTATGATTTCTCACTCTAGTCTAATTATTTTTCCAAATATTCTAGCTATCCGGACAGACACCGATCACCGAAACAGTAGAATGTACGAAATTACTACAGTGAGGGTGTTACAATTCTTCCTCTCTAATTTAAATTTCGTCCTCGAAATTTACTGGGTGTAGGTATCTGAGATAATTCCTTTACCTTTCTATTGCTCCCTCTGTCTACTCCTTTTATATAAATATATGGTATTATTTAGTCTTTTTGAATCTATCATTATACACTTAGGCATATCATAAAGGAATGATACTTTACCTCAAATTCACATTTGGGGCTTCTTGCTTCTCTCCGGCTTGGGTGACATTTGGATGTAGTGTTACTGTTGTACTTGGTCCTTCCACGACCTCTGTCTGGGTCCGTGGTAAATTCCTCTTGGGACAATCTTTTAGACGATGGTCTATGGCCCTACATCTATAACAGGCTCCAGTCAATCCCCTACATTCACCTTTATGCCACTTGTTATAATAGCCATATTTTCTTGCTAGTCCTAGCGCACTCACTACTAGTGTTTCTGGTTGATCTCTTCTGGGTATAGGCCTGGGTCTAGATCTCTTACTTTGATCAGATGTCTAACTTAACTGTTCTCTCGGCCTCTTATTACTAGACTGTCCAAATTTCCTCTTTTGCTGATCACCACTCCTCTTCTATTCCTCTTCATGAACACAACTAATATATTTCTTTCTGAACTCTATCAGAAAGAATTTCCAAGTTACATCGACTGGTGGCACTACCTTGGTTACAACATCCCACCACCGATATGCAGCTTTTTGTAACAATGAAACTGCACACTCCAAACTCGCTACGTGTGCAATGGAGTCTTGCAGACTCTTTCAGTCATTTCTAACCAATACTCAGCCGCTGAAGAATCGTATTCTTTTTTACCATTGAAATCTACAGCTCCATACTTCCTAATTTTTTCGAGAGGTGATTTCCGCTGAGGCGATGGTGGAATAACCCCAGTCATCTATCGAAAGAATTCAGTCATCTACTCAAGCAAGGCCTGTTGGGGTTGTACAGGCATCTCTTGCACTGGTGGAGCAGGATCTCCCTGATTTCCAATATCACTCCCAGTCGGGATACGGCTTACTACTTCTTCTTCTACTGCCCTCTGCGATTCTGAGTCCATACCTTAACCTAAAATAACCAAAGAAAACAGATCTGTATTAGTTTCACCTCGACTCATATGAATGCAATGCATGTTATGCACACAATCTTATTCTATCTATTTATGCCTAGGAATGCCTAAACCGTGCTCTGATACCAATAAATGTAACACCCCTCACCCGTCTACAGTGTAGCCGAGCGAGGCATGACACACTCGGTGCCGGAGCACCCTATCTTATCTTACTTTATTATTTTAGTAATTTTGAATTCATTTAATTTAATATCAATTATTTTTCTATGGAGAAACCAGTGGAGTTTCCCCTATTTTATTTCTATTTGGCGCATTTCATTATTCACCTGCTTGAAAATTCAACAATATTTTCACAATAAAATCTTATCCATACGAATCATAATTATCTCATCAATTCGAATATCCTCTATATAATTCAATTTCATATTCATTTCCATTCATTCTCAACTCATATATGATAATTTTCAATCTTTATTAATTTACATGATATACAATTTAATTACATATGAAATAATCAATTTATAAATTTACATCATATAAATATTACTTACAAATTCTTAATTTACATTACAATATATAAATTACAACATACGAAATATTTATAACATACAAAATACATAAAGTGATATACATGGGCCCTAGCTACATGCATTGCTGAGGAGGTGACAACCTTTGACACTCTACAGATCTGGACTCCCAAAATTCCCAGTCAAATATCCATTGGGTTTTAGCTTCAGTACCTGCGCGAAGGAAACAATTCCATCGCGCTAAGCATTGCTGCTTAGTAGTGCAATAATATAACAAGAAATAATGTATACAAATAAAAAATAATTGGAGTATATTTTCTATACTTAAGAAGTTTACTGGGTTCATATGAAATTTGCTATACAGTATATTTTTCGTCATTTATGTTGCTTTCTAGAATCTCTTCTATCATATTACAATCATCATTCATATAATGTACAAATAAATCTAAATATTTAGTTTATGTTTATATTATTATGGAGGATGCATTTCTAATAATTACTTACGTTATACTTATTTTGCTAGTCCTTTATTTACTCTCTTAATATTTTCTAAGTGTTGTGGATCATTTCGTAATAATTAAATTCTTAATACTAGTTTAATACCTTTCGGATTTTTCTCACTGATTTATTTAGTTTCTAATATTTTTAACTTATTTCAATAAATTTTTCTGCCCAGGTAACCTATGACAGGCTGACTAAACTGGATAA
The DNA here is from genome assembly GCF_030052815.1 of Hevea brasiliensis. Classification (NCBI taxonomy): domain Eukaryota; kingdom Viridiplantae; phylum Streptophyta; class Magnoliopsida; order Malpighiales; family Euphorbiaceae; genus Hevea; species Hevea brasiliensis. The sequence goes on along the minus strand of NC_079510.1, from coordinate 25,338,369 downwards.
CAAGTCGTTGGCACTGGACACCGCAGTGCCTCGGGCCTTCATACCATGGGATGCAGAACGTCAACCACGTATGCAGTTAGTATGGCAAAAAATCCATGATAACACATAATCGGGCATAAAAGCCATGAGTGCGGGCATAAAGCCATGAATGTGAGCATGAAGCCATGAATATAGGCATAAAGCCTTTCGTAGTACTGTTAAAATAATACCCTATTGGCATGCCAATCTATCCAATCTGACACACATGTCCAGGCAATATAAGGGCACATAATATCATTAAATATTAATATATTGTGTTTTATAACTTCATTATTTCATGACAAATTTTATAATTTATATATTCTTCATAATATTCATACATTCCTTACATTATTCATATTGATCACAATTCACAACAATGGTGTTCATGTACCATTGTACTCAAAACATTTTTCTTTTCTCTTATAAAGAAAACTAATGTTCCATTCATATTTTAATGTGATTCATTTATTCATTACAATATTTATATGAATTCATAACTCATACAAGGTGTTATTATCTTATTTGTAATGGAAACATAAATCCTAATGTAAATCTCATCCCATTTATACTCAACAATCCATCTAGGTTAATTTCATTTCATATTCAAGTAGTATTACTTATGTTTTATTAGACCTACTAGTAATGGGAATACAAATCTTAACTATATACTCACATAATTTAAAATTTTCATTAAGTCATTTAGGTGAATTACTATTTCTATTCCAAGTAATCCATGAATGTTTCATGGATCCCAAATTTCATACCTTAATTTCCTCTACCAATTTAGTTATTACACTTTGTGTCTTTATATTATTATTCACATTACTATTCACTCAAATTGTTGACTTTTTAATATATAATAAATTTATTGAACCTAAGTTCACCAGGATACCATATTTTGCATTTTAAAGTTGTTGGTATTGGTTGCCAATACCATTTCAAAGCTTAGTGTTGGTTACTTTACAATTTTCGGATTTCAAGCACTAAGTTTACTATTCCATTGGTCATTTGTACAGTAGGAATTTGGCAAAATTGTCTTCATGAAAGTTGTTCCTTATTGTGTCTAATTACATTTCTTTTTTTGAATCACTCCATTTGGAGTTTTTTTTATCTCAAGTTATGGCCTAAACACCATAATTGGCCAAATTGCAATTTTTTACATTTTCTGGGCAGAATCAATTCTACAGTTTTTGTACACTGACTGCAGGTCAGTTTTTGGACATGTTATGGTCAAAATTTGGGTTGTTTTCTTCATGAAAGTTGTAGGGCTATGTCTCAGCTTTCTGCTGGTATAACTTCAGATCAATTGAACTTTTCTACACTGAGTTATGACCATTTGAACAAATACTATTCATTTGGTCATTTTCCAGGGACAACATGTTAATCATCCGGATTAGGGTAATTTTTTGGTCAACTTGGTTTGATTTTCTGTGCAAGGTTTCTTCACCAAAGTTTTGCTATTATGTGTCTAGTTTCATGTCCAATTGGCGTTGTACCAATTGAACCTATACAATTCCAGTTATAGTTGCCCAAACCTGCTGGACTTGCACCCAGTCCTACAGGTCACTAAGGGCAGCATGCCTAAGCTCAACTCCATTATCTTTACTCACTTCAATTTCTCCTCACACACATTAAAATGGTCACTAATTGACCATTACAATGTTAATATACCATTACATGAGCAAATCCTAATATTGTTCAAATGTCCAAGTTTTCAAGTTCCATTCATGCACTGCACTTGCATTACACTTACGCTTACATGTTCAATCACTCATCTCATGCCAAGGGCAGCTCATAAACCACTTCTAAACAATTTAGTTCATACAAATTAACAAATCTCATCCTTCTCCCATGGCTGCCAATTTTCATACATACTTCAATATAAATGTTTTGTTCAATTTTACAACAAATTCTCATTTAATTTGTCCACCTAACAAAGATTAAAAAGAGAGGGAAGTAAGTATAGGCACTAACCTCTTTTAACCACTTTATTGGCTTGTTAAAACTTTGAATTTTCTTTATAACAATCAAAATGTTACTCTTGATGTGGGGATTAATTTTTGTGAAAGGTGTGTAGGGTTTTGGGGTGGAAAACTTAGGGAAAATCAAGCTCAAAGCTTGATGAAAATGGAGGAATTAATGGATGGCCGGCTACTTGAGGGAGAGAAAGTGAGAAGATGAACTGAAATTTTGTGTATTTATCTCTAATTTTATCTCTTAAATAAATTTGTTAAATGGTGATTGGTGGAAAGAATTTAAATGACATCATCATGAGGTCATAATTCCAATTTTCTTCATTTTTCTTTTCTTTTCTTTTCTACTCATTTCTAATTTAATTTTTAGCAATATTTATTCATATTTTAGATCATAATAATTATTTACTTAACTGGGCAAGTCAGCCAAAAATCATCTCTAAAGACGAAATGAACAAAATGCCCTCCGTTTGGCTTTTTGAGCCTAAATCGTCTGTACCAATCGAAAAATTTTCCTAAGCCTTTTCTTGGCATTCTAATGCCATATAAACCTCAATAACTCTTCTCTGGAGTTCGAAAAATTATTTCATGAATTTTCTCCCTGGTTTAGGGCTTCTAGTTGTGAAGACCGCAACTTCCCACTGGATTACCCATCGCTAGGGCACTGGCTCATTTAACATGGTTGTATTTTATTTCAAAAATTTTTCCTAAATTTTTCTTATTAATATTTGAGTTATTTATGATTCCTCACTCTTGTCTAATTATTTTTCCAAACGTTCTAGCTATCCGGACCGACACTGATCACCAGAACAATAGAATGTACGAAATTGCTACAGTGAAGGTGTTACAATCAATATATATATATATATAGTTGATGAAGATGATGACAAAATGAATTTTGAAAATGAGTATTCAGAGGATGAAGCTAGAGAACAAGGCTTAGAAGATTATGATGTTACTATAGATGTGGATTGAAGACTAGTTACTTGGGTAGTTGACTTTCATTTTGATACTTGAATTTCATTTTGAGACATTAAAAGACTAGTCAAGTACTCAATTTATATATATATATATATATAAGTACTCAATTTTCAATATATATATATATTGAAAATTGAGTACTTGATTAGTCTTTTAATGTCTCAAAATGAAATTCAAGTATCAAAATGAAAGTCAACTACCCAAGTAACTAGTCTTCAATCCACATCTATAGTAACATCATAATCTTCTAAGCCTTGTTCTCTAGCTTCATCCTCTGAATACTCATTTTCAAAATTCATTTTGTCATCATCTTCATCAACTTCCCCTTTCTTATCAACTAAAGGAGTTTCAATTCTCAAATTAGTTGATGGTGTATTTCCTCTTTGCTTTGGCATAGATCTTGAAGCAGGTGTAGATGTATATATATATATATATATAAATTGAGTACTTGACTAGTCTTTTAATGTCTCAAAATGAAATTCAAGTATCAAAATGAAAGTCAACTACCCAAGTAACTAGTCTTCAATCCACATCTATAGTAACATCATAATCTTCTAAGCCTTGTTCTCTAGCTTCATCCTCTGAATACTCATTTTCAAAATTCATTTTGTCATCATCTTCATCAACTTCCCCTTTCTTATCAACTAAAGGAGTTTCGATTCTCAAATTAGTTGATGGTGTATTTCCTCTTTGCTTTGGCATAGATCTTGAAGCAGGTGTAGATGCCACATTTTTCCTATTCCCTAATTTAATGTTGTAGGCATCCACTTCAACTCCAATTGCTTCAGCAACCACATCCCATGTCAAATTGTCATCTTCAAAAGCAAGTTCATCTCTATCCAACCCTTCTTACATTTGACCCATCAACCATTCATTACTATCATCTATGTCTTTCAATGAGATGGGGTTGATGCAGTCACGTGCATCATATCGACACTTTAATGATAGATTATATTTCACAAACACCAAATCATTCAAGCATTGTTGAGCTAGCCTATTTCTTTTTTTACTATGAATCTGCAAATTATTATAATTTTAATAAGTATGGTTTATCATTCACAAAAAATAAATTAAAGGTATAATAAAGGGATATTCACTTACATGCTAAAAAATGCTCCAACTATGCTCATAATCAAATGCACTACAAGTGAGGCTAAGCACTTTTATAGTAAAATGACTCAAATTTGGAGTTGAAGCTCCACAATGTTAGTAGTATGTCCTAGAGCATATCATTTTATATGTATCTTGTACATATTTTATTAATAAAAGGCATTTTCACTTTTCTGTTTACATAATATATTTATGTGCAATAGAAAAGGTCCATTGATCTTTTGTTAGAAATTCTATTATTAAGTTGTTAAGAATATGAGTAACAGTATTTCTAGCACAAAGTATCATAAATTGGTTCACAATTGAGGATACTTCACAATAAGGATATGACTTATCCAGAAAGATTGTATTCATGTTTGTCCCCAATGTATTTATATGAGATATAAATAAGATGAAATGGTGAGTCTCATGCCATATAACAAACATGATAGGCACTTATGCATGATAAGTAGGCCGAACCAGTGACATTTATGACAAGCACATGGAGTTTACTCTTGTCACTGCTTTGTCATAAATCATATCAGTGCATATAATCTTTAGACCTGAGATAATACAGTTATCTTGTATACAGGTGGTTTGAGTTTGATACTGCTTTTATACTTGTACTGTGTATGGGTATATGGGCATGTGTTGGTTCCTACTAGTTATATTTGGAGGTAGGTGTTGATCAAGATAGAATCTGTTACCTAAGTAAATAGGGATAAAATCCTATGTTCATTTAATTGTTCTAAATGTTTCAAGTTCTTGGCCAGGACAGACAGATTTAATCAGAAAAGAGTTTCTGATGAGAAAATCTTTTTAATCAAGAACTGGAATTAAAAGAGAACATAATATTCATAGCAAATGGGGTTTGACATAAACCATGACTCCAGCTCGAATTGAAATTTTGTAACAGAGAGATTCTAGTGCATGGTAACATATGATTATAGGTTCATTTAAGGTAAAACTTATTACTGATTGTGTGGCTATGGCATGCTATGCTAAGTGTTAATCATAGTCTATGAGCTGCCTAAAATGAGTTAGAGAAATCATTTATGGTAAGAAAGAGTTCTGGTGATATTAAGAGTTAATATCATATCTCATTGCCAATTAGTGATGAGCCTAGTAAGTCACACACATACACAAGTAATCACCAAGTTAAATGTGATTTAATTAATTAGTTAAAGAGTTTAATTGATTAATTAAATAGGTTTGGTTTGCAATTAGATTGCAAAGTCCCTAGCATGGCTTGAAACCAAATCTAGGTTATTGGATGTATAGTATAAGTTAAATTTATATTTAAAGTGTTTAAATATAAATTTAATTATGAGAAATTAATTAATAGAGATTAATTAATTAATTTATATTTGATATAAATTGATTAGAAGAAGAGAAATAATTATTTTGGGTTGAGAACTCAAAATTAAGACACAAGGATATTTTGGTCATTTCACAGGGTGACATGTGGCACCATGAGATGGTGACACATGGCACTACACATAAGCTTGCCATTTGTCTTTTAATCATGTAAGATGATTAAAGTTAAGATTAAATCTAAGTTTAACACTTGGCATAATGTGATTGGGTCAATTAAACTAGGAACCAATCAGAAGATGACATGTGGCAAGGGTTTTAAGTGATGACCTAGCTATATAAGGGAAGGATGAAATAAAAAAATAACAAGCTACTGTTCTTTCATATGTGCCGCCACCCTTGGAGTGCTCTTCTTCTCTTCTTCTTCATCTCTCATCAATTCAAAGAGAATTGCCAACATTCTCTTGAATTAAAAATACTAGAAATCATTTCTAGTGTCCTGTATGCATCTATAAGTCTAAAGGCAAAACCTGATTTTCTAATTAATTGGAAAGGCTTGAGAAGCTGTTCAAGGGGCTGCCATTGGTGATCTTGGTGTGGACAAGCTAGAGGGACAATATCTGGTGTCCTAGGCACATCCCAAAGGTGCCAAACACAACTGCAGTGCATCAAAAGGTTAGTGCACTTGTTCTTGATCTAATCTAGGGTTCTAATGAATTAATCTGTTAATTCTAAAATCTTAAATGGCAAATGTATATCCAAAAAACATATTAAAAGAGTTTTAATATACTGTTTAACATTGAAATCAAATAGATAAACAATGAATCTTGCATGATGTATGACACCCTAGAAGAAAAATTTTGAATTCAATGATCTAAACTTATGTTTTTCATGCTTTTGCTCCTTCACACAAGTCATCCGCCATTCAACTATTCACGAAATAAAACATATTAATTATTATTAAAAAAATGCAATGTGAGATTAGGTGTTTATTATTTAAATTATGTTATCTGGAGATATCGCATTCTGATTCCTAACTGCCATAAGCATCTCAAATATGCCTTCACCATTTCAATACAAAGATAATTGTTTCCCAATTTTGTCTTGCCCATCTTGGGAAGGAAGTAACCTTTGTATAACTTCTAATAAAGTAGTCATCACCTCTTCATCTTGATTAATTCCATCATTTGAATAAAAAAATTTAGGATTCAAAAAGTATGTAGCTGCATGCAAAGGTCGATGGAGATGGTTTTGCCACTGTTTATCAATAATCTCAAATATTGCATTGTATTTGTCTTCATTGTCACCAAATGACTTGCAATTACTTCTTTAGCTCTGTCCATAGCATCATAAATATATCCCATTGTAGGCATTTTCTCACCATCAACTAATCTAAGCAGACATACTAATGGATCAAATATCTTTAAGATATAAATCATATTTGTCCAAAAAGTAGGCATCTTGACAATACTAGTTAGTTCTTTTGCCCACTTACTTTTAGTCTATTCTTTTGAAGTGAATGTCCATCCCTCAAAAGTGAACATCTTCCTCAAATTGGTCTTTTACTTATCATCTATTGAAGGGTGATAAATGCAGTTGCAAATCTTGTGACAGCAGGCCTAATTAGTTCTTTTTCACTAGTGAAGAACCACGACATATTCATCACACCCAAACAAACATATGTACCCTTTCAAAGTCTCCACCATTTGAATTTTGTTATGAATGTTGGGCATTTTTCTAATATATTCCAGAATCAAATCTAGACAATGGACATCACAAGGAGTCCAGTACAAATGCGGGTGCTTAGTTTCTAATAACTTTCCTAAAAATAAAACAAAATGCAACTATATAAATATTAATATATTCTTCATTTAAAAATAAACTTAAATTTATCTAATAAAAATGGAAATTTAAAATTACCTACAAGTACACAATTGCTAGCATTATCTGTCACAACTTGAACCACATTAGCCTTTCCAACATGCTCCACTATTCTATCAAGAGGGTCAAACATCTTATAACTAGTTTTTGCATACTCTGAAGCATCCTCAAATTCAAGGGAAAAATTCAAGGGAAATGGTTCCCTTTGGAGAATTCACTAATAAATTAATCAAAGTCCTTTGCTTTTTATCTGTCCCACCATCTGCCATTATAGAACAGCCATACTTCGTCCACTCTTCTTCATAGGATTTAAATGAACTCTTAACATCAATAACTTATTTATTCAATAAGGGAACCCTCAATTCATGATAACTAGGTGCCTTCAAACCAATCCCAAATTGTCCAATAGACTCCAAAATCACCTGAAAATTGGGATAATTAGTGGCATTGAAAGGAATTGCCTCATCATACATCCACCGAGCAATATCCCTACATGCTTTTCCCATAATTCATTTTTACGTGCCTCATTCAAGTTGGTTTGCCTTATTTTTGCATTTCTCCTATTATCTTTTATTTCCTTTTCTGCATTTTTAGCAAAATACACATCAATAGGCCCTTTCATCCTAGGCTTCTTTCACATATTTGAGCCTCCTATGCTTCTACCAATTTCATCTTCATCCTAATCATCATTAAACCTTTCAACATCTTCAAAATCTAGCAAAGAACTTTTATCAAAGTCCTTTGCTGTAGCTTTTTGTTTCATATATTCTTGCATTTCTTCATGTACATGAGCTGGACACTTCTTACAGATGGTGACATTTCGACCTCCCCTAACTAAGTGCCGATTAGCTCAGAATATTCCTTCTTTTGTAACTTTTTCATAGAAGTTACAAACCAGATCATTTGTTTGTGGTGGCTTTAACATATGTATATATTTCCATGTAGGATCTTTTTTTAGGATTTTCACCTTTAAAGCCACCAGTAGCAGCAGCACAAGATGCCTAGGCATCCATATATATATCAATGGCATAGGATAGGCATACAATTAATTACTAAATTACAGTATTCATAGACTAAAAAGAATAAAAAAAAATAATAAAAACATCACTAAAAAAAGAGATGGCGAGAATAAATAATAATAAGCACAATTTAACATATTCAACTAATTAAACATTAACAATTTAACAAAATATCTTAATGTCTATAAGAACTAAAAACAACAAAATTCAGACAAGAAATTTAGTCAAGATTCAAGAAGCAACATAATATTATTATTTTGAATCCGTAATATTTAATATTTACGTGCTCATGGAACTAATTAAAAATGTGAAACTAATATCAAGAATCTATTGTAAATTATTCAAGCAGGCTACTCAACTCTAGGACCTCCTAAAGAGGAATGTAACTCATCTAACATTCAAGAAAATCTTCTTTCATGTTCATAGTTTAGGTATACTCAAGAAAGGACTAGCCTCATCATGGCCATTTAAAGACACTAGCATGAACTCTAGCCCTTGGTCTAGGCCTCTAGGGTTCACAACTTCACATAAATCAAAGAAGAGAAGAATGTGGAAGAGATTAAAGGAAGAAAAGAAGCATGGAAGATAAAAAAAATTTGATAGCATAATGGTAAGGAAAGAACATATTATGAACAGAGAGAGACCAGAAGAAAAGAAGAAGTAAGAAAAAAAAAAAAGAAAAGGAGCATATTGCATACCTAGAGAATGGAGGGCAACTGGCTGTGTCTAGTAAGTGCTTCTTCCTTTTTCTTCTTCTTTTTCTTCTCTCTGGATGACACAATATGTGGTTGTGGACTGTGGGGTAGGTAGGGTTGTTTTTCTTTTCTTTTCTTTTCTTTTTTTACAAAATGCCACCGATCACTGAATTAGGGAGAGGTGTGCCTATCCTCACCTAGGCTAGCCTGGTGTGCCTCGCCGCGCCTTGCCCCCCATGGCCTCAGGTGTTACCCATTAAGCCTGCTTTGCCCCTTGCCTCAGGCATGCCTTTGACAACTATGTTGCCATCCCTAATTTATGTTTTATTTTTCAAACTCTTTGCTTTTCATATTTTATCACCTGGGATTGACTGTAAAACAGATTTATATCCATAAGTGGAAGAATCTTTATTATGGTAGCAACATTGTTGCTTCATTTATTAGATTTATTGAATAGGTTAATTGGATTTAAGTTAAAAAAAAATTATAGGCTTTAACTAGATCATTGAATTAATGATGAAGGAAGACTGAAGGCAATAAGATAATAGAAATAGGATCCCCAATCAAACTAAATTTTTCATTATTTATTTAGACATATTAAATATGGTTAATATTTATCATTACTTCTAATTAGAAAGGAAAAAATTGACAAGATAAAGGGATATATTAAAACCAAGAAATCCTACTCTTGGTATCAACTTATTAGACATAAAAGTTGTATCTACACCTAGAAAATCTCTCTTTTAACTGTTATTTGATCTCCTTCTAAGTTAGGGATGCTGCTATCATTATTTCTCAAATCTGTGTTTTCATTATAACAGCAGCATCGTTGCTTCACTTCCATCAGCTTGTATAATGCAAAAAAACTGAGCTAGTATACTACTTTGGTCACGATTTAAGTTGGAACAAATTTGTTCCATCAATGACACAAAACACACAAATAAGTGTTATTGAACATGGATCGAACCGGTGGATCGACCTAGAAAATCGGTGAATTTGACCTAAAATTGGTCTAGTTCTTCGTTTGAACTGCTTAAGGAAGAAAACCAAAATGAATTGGCTCAGCTGAATTGGAGTTGATACGCTAAAACCAATCAACACACAACAACGTACAAGACCTAAATCGATTTTATCTAGATGTAAAAATGTTCACATGCCACATTTTGTACAATTCTCTTGCATTTTTCTTTTTTTAAACACACTTCATTTTGAGAATTTCATTTTGATCGTGAAGAATAGTTACTTAACTTTCATTTTGAGACATTAAAATGAAAGTCAAGTATATATATATATATATATATATATATATATATTGTCATAAACTGTGACTATGAGTAGTTTAATTTTATTTTATTTGGATTGCAAACTTATTATTACTTAAGCCTAGTTATTATTATGTTTAAGTTTATATTATTTGAAGTTCTCTCATTTATTTTATTTTTTATGATTTTTTTTTTTGCGTCTCGCCTTGCCTCACCTCATTTAGGCCTGTGCCTAGGCCCAAGGACCTTTAAATCAACTTCACTTCAAACTTAACAAGGAACTTGTGACTTGAGATTAATACTAGGAATTGGCACAAAGTGAGCTCTTAGCAGGCTTCAAAAGCTTGCAAGAATCATGGATACTGGAGAAACTGTGTACCTTTTGAAAGTTTCCTAAGAATTAATTTCTCCTCAATGTAAAAGTTTAAGCTGCTATAAATTATGAATTTTTAATGAAAACCTATTAAGTCACCTCTTAAAATCAATTTTAACCTAGTTTGGTCATTAATGAATCCTAATTTGAAAAACCAAAATTATAAAACCATGACAACACCAAAGATAAATAGAAGCTTGCCAAACACCAATGATAGCCATAGGATCATGCACATGCCATCCATGATGAATGAGGAGTGAAGAAACTTCTCTAAAAAGGATTAGGAAGAGTAGATAGAAGATAGATAAGGATTCCTTAATTTAGGCATATTCCAAGGATGTGGATAGACATCATACTTATCCACACCTAAAGGATAATTATCATCATTAAACAAATCAAAAACCTTATCTAAGTCCCTCCACACACTATCTTTGGTGTTATTAGGCCCCTATGTGCTCTTCCGAAGCCCATAAACCCATTTAAACATGGACCTCCAAATTAGACCTCTTTTAGGTTTAGTCTTTCTAACTCAAATAGGCTTAACTTATGATCATAGGTCTAGCCCAAATCATCTTCTCTTATATGCCTAGCATGCTCCATAGTCACTACTTGACTTATTCATGGTGTGTAAGGAAGTGGTCTATGTGTGCATCATGATATAGAATGTTAAATATGACCTTCAAATTTTAAAAAAAAATTAAATAAGCCCTGTAACTTTAAAAATAGGTAAAAAGAAACTAAACTATAACTTGCCTCCAATATAAATCTTAGCATATAATTTGCAACATTCTGATGGTATCTACTGCATCCTAAATAAAATTGATAAGTTGTTATTTACTGAAATGGTTTAAAAAGCTCTTTGTGGCTTCATCATCTTTGTCATAGTCATCGTCACCGACTTGATTATGTTTGGTGAGGTTTGTTTTGACTATTCTATTGAGAATAATCTTCTTAGTCAATGTCATCATCTTCCTCTTTTTCTATGTCGGTAATAATGTTAAAAGAGTTGCATATATTACATAATGTGAGAAATCAATCAATATTCAAAGGTTAGGCTTGAATTTTGGGGAGTGCTTCTTTGATAAGCATACGAGGTGAATCTAGTTTGAGATTTTGGGTCTAGGTTTTAAATTGGGTCTCAAATAGTGTTCGAATTCATATTCTTCGAATTAGAGGATTGGAAGGCCATTATCTTTGTTTGATGGGGATTAACTCTTATTAGTGGAGGGTAATAAGGAAATGTGGCTTAAACTGATGAATTAGTGATTTGGGAAAATAGAAAGGTGGAATGTAGGAAAGAGAAGCTTGGCCTTTTGAGTTTGGAGATGAGCAAATGATATAAGCTCACAGACATTGCCAAAATAATCATAGAAAGACGAGGTAGAACATGAATAAAATATATGAATCGGAAGCAAGAGCTTCTTTAATATATTTTCAAAATTTGAAGGGCTTATTTGTCCATTGAGGGCTTATTTTAAAATTTGAATGACTTTTTAAAAAAAAAAAAAATTAGAGGGCCTGTTTAGACCTCGAAAAAGTTTAAAGGTAATATAACTATTGACCCAAACTTGAAAGGTCAAAATAAGCCTTGTGCCTTAATAAAAATATGGATTAATTACTTAAGGTCAATTACAAAATCATTCATATATTTTAAATTCTTAAATATTAGAGAAAATGACAAAAAATACTATGTGGTTTCGCACTTAGACACTTAAGGACATGTGATTTAATTTTTCTCAAAATGGTGCTTTGAGGTTGTTTATACTAGTACAAATGATCTTAATTACACTAATGGTGTTAAATTGCTGACATCACAATGCAAAATAATATTTTTTAACATAGTGGGTCCCATTAATAAATAAAGATTACAAAATTCATTTTTTAATTTTTTAATATAGTAAATCCCAAACATAGATAAAAAAAATTAAAATTAAACTTGAAATTATTTAAATAAAAATTATATCTTTATTTAATTGAATTTTAATATTAAAAAGGAAAAACACGATTCCTAACTCCCAAATCCCTAGGTTTTAAAATTAAAAACTAATAATTTTCATCTCAAATTCCCAAACCCCTTTATAAATTTGGGAAAATTATATATAAAAAAAATATCACGTGGTTTCATGCTTTAACACATGAGGGACCATGGATTAGGTTTTTGTCAATTTTATACTTTGTATTTTCGTCTGTTAGCAAAAGTAGTCCAAACCATTAGTTATCATCGATGTGGTGAACGCGTAGCACTGACGTAGTGAACACGTAGCGCTAACGTGGTGAATGCATGGCAATGACATGGCAACATGTGGCAGATGTGGCATTGACATAGCGACACATGGCATACGTGGCCAAGAGCACATGTTTGCCTTATTATCATCATTTAATGATAACTAACGATTGATGCCATATTTGCTAACAGAGGAAAACACAATTGATAAAAATCAAACTACAATTCTTCATGTGTCAATGCATGAAAACACAGGGTATTTTTTATTATTTTCCCCCCAAATTTTTCTTTTCCTCGTCTCACAATCTTACACCAATTTCAATATCCCAATTAAGCTCTTCATAAATTGTGTATGAAATAGTTCACCCCCAAAAATGAAAAAGAGAGATTGTTAATATAGCCGCTAAAGTTGCAGAAAAGATGGCAGTTTGTGGGATTCAAGCTGGTGAGGGGTGCTTTATGTGTCAAATGAAAGAAAATTAGCCTTTTCCCTAAGGTATCAATCTCCCATTCATATAAATATGGTAGATTAAAGAACTAAAATGAGACAAGAAATACATAACAAAGGTGGAATTGATTTTTTGTATTGATATTTCAAAGGAACAATACAATAATAACTTCTCAAAAAGACAATTCCCTAATAACAATAATAAAAGAAAATAGAAGAAGTGGCTCATAGAGCCCCTAAGGAAGTTACCCTCGAATAGAGAAGGCTACCCTCTACCCTTCTTCAAAAAATAGATTACAAGATAATACCGAACATGCCTTTCATGCTCTCACTCCCCTTTATTCATACTCTCTCTCTCTCTCTCTCTTTCTCTCTCTCTCTCTCTCTCTCTTTCTCTCTCTCTCTCTCTCTCTCTCTCTCTCTCTCTCTCTCTCTCTCTTTCGTAAAAGGCCCTATAGTTGCTAGCACTATTCACGTACTAGTGGCATCTTTAAAATCCCATTCTATTATTGCCTTTGCTGGCCCTTTGGGAATATACTTGAAAAGTCCTTTAACTTGGATCAGTTGCTGCATGCCTATCATTTCCACCCTCAATAGAATCAGCCTTGTCCCCATGGCTAAAATTTGGAAATTGGTCAACAAAGTTAGATTCATCAATCCAAGTAGTCTCATCATCAGAATGACCCTTCCATTTGACTAGAAATTATTGCACATTCATGCCTTTTTTCTTAATACTTTAGCATTGACAAATAACCTTAGTTTTAAGTAAGGGAATTTCTTTAGCGACTAAGCCTTGAGGGAGATTCGTAGGCACTATATGATTGCTAATAACCTATTTCAATTGAGAAACATTAAAAACGGGGTGAACTTTAAAAGCAAAGGGCAAGTTTAGCTTGTACGCAATAGAACCCACTCTACCCAAAACTTCAAAGGGACCAAAATACCTTGCTACCAATTTCTAATTAAAATAGTGAGCCATTGATTGCTGGCGGTGGGGATGAAGTTTGAGGTGTTGATCAAGATGGAATCTATTCCTCTAAGTAAATAGGGATAAAATCCTATGTTCATTTAATTGTTCTTGATGTTTCAAGTTCCTGGTCATGACAGATAAATTTAATCAGAAAAGAGTTTCTGATGAGAAAAATCTTTTAATCAAGAACTGGGATTAAAAGAGAACATAATATTCATAGCAAATGGGGTTTGACATAAACCATGACTCCAGCTCGAATTGGGATTTTGTAACAGAGAGATTCTAGTGCATGGTAACATATGATTATAGGTTCATTTAAGGTAAACCTTATTACTAATTGGGCGGCCATGGCATGCTATGCTAGGTATTAACCATGGTCTATGAACTGTATAAAATGATTTAGAGAAATCATTTATCGTAAGAAAGAGTTCTGATGATATTAAGAGTTGATATCATGTCTCATTGCCAATTAGTGATGAGCCTAGTAAGTCACACACATACACAAGTAATCATCAACTTAAATATGATTTAATTAATTAATTAAAGAGTTTAATTGATTAATTAAATATGTTTGGTTTGCAATTAGATTGCAAAGTCCCTAGCATGGCTTGAAACCAAATCTAGGTTATTGAATGTATAGTATAAGTTAAATTTATATTTAAAGTATTTAAATATGAATTTAATTAATGAAAAATTAATTAATAGAGATTAATTAATTAATTTATATTTGATATAAATTGATTAGAAGAAGAGAAATAATTATTTTGGGTTAAGAACTCAAAATTAAGACATAGGGGTATTTTGGTCATTTCACAGGGTGACATGTGGCACCATGAGATGGTGACACATGGCACTATACATAAGCTTGCCAAATGTCTTTTAACCATGTAAGATGATTAAAATTAAGATTAAATATAGGTTTGACACTTGGCACAATGTGATTGGGTCAATTAAACCTAGAGCCAATCAGAAGGTGACATGTGGCAAGGGTTTTAAGTGGTGACCTAGCTATATAAGTGTAAGGATATAAGAACAAATTACACAAGCTGCTCATTCTCTTTGTGCCACCATTCTTGGCTGCCATTCTCTTCTCTTTTTCTTCTTCTCTCATCAATTCAAAGAGATTAGCAAACAATCTATTGAATTAAAAAAATACTAGAAATTATTTCTAGTGTCCTGTTTACATCTGTAATCTCTCAAAAGGCAAAACTTGATTTTCTAATTCATAAAAAAAGCTTTAGAAGCTGTTCAAGGGCTGCCATAGGTGATCTTGGTGTGGACAAGCTAAAGGGACAACATCTGGTGTCCTAGACGCATCCCAAAGATGTCAAATACACTGCAGTACATCAAAAAAGTTAGTGCACTTGTTCTTGATCTAATCTAGGGTTCTAATGAATTAATCTGATTAATTCTAAAATCTTAAATGGCAAATCTATATCCAAAACATATTAAAAGAGTTTTAATATGCTGTTTGTCATTGAAATCAAATAGATAAAAATGAATCTTGCATGATGCATATGACCCAAGGTGAAAAATTTTTGAATTCAATGATATAAACTTGTGTTTTTCATGCTTTCGCTCCTTCATTGTCCAAAATGCTTATCCGATTTAATTGGCAATGATCCACACAAAATCTCCAACTATCATCTATTTTTCAAACTAACAAAGCAGGACTTGAGAATAGGCTATAGCTTAGGCATATGATTCCTGCTGCTAACATTTCAAAAACAAGGCACTCCATTTCATCCTTCTACAAATAACCATAACGGTAGGGTTTAACACTCACAGGATTGACTCCTTCTTATAGAGGAATTTTATGATCAACTAGGCAATAAGGAGGTAATGTTGTAGTTTCCAAAAATACTTTTTAAAAATTTAATTGAAGGTCCTAGAGCTAGTCAGATTGTTGGGTAGTCAACGGCTCTTCAAGAATAGGTTGATCAATAGCATCCAATTCCCATAAAATCGCAGCAAACACAACATCAGTTTTTATGCAAAGAGGTTCAGTAGAAATAAATGTGGCCAACTCACCATGCAAATGGATGGGTTGAGCATTAAAAGTGAAAACCTTTGACATGTTACCCCAATTGACTTGAACATCCCCCAAGGTTTCTAACCAATCAACCCTTAAAATGATATCCACACCATCGAATGGGAAAACATAGCAATCTATTGTCAAGTGGAACCTTATAACTCAAATGACAATTTGTGATAGACTCTAGAAAAACAAATTTGGTGACCGTCCCCTAACCACACGTGAAATGGAGAAGTAGGCTGAACAGGGAGTTATAGGCATTGAGCCAATTATTGAGAAATGAAATTGTGGCTTGCGCCACTATCAACCATAACAACAATAGGAGTAGCGATAAGGAAACCCCTTATTTTCATAGTATTTGGCTATAAAATTCCTCCTACTAAGAATAGAGACAACTCTAGGTTGGAAACATGAGTTTCATTCATCTGAGTAGGATCAAGGGGAATTAGTGGAAACATGTAACATATCCAAATCCCCAAGATTAGTATAATCCTCATTTTTCCCTTCAATCAAAGCTTGAAGAGATTTATTAGGACATTCATGAAGTGGAGAATGAGGTTCTTACAACAAAAACATAAGCTATTAGCCCTTAATTCCTGATATTCATAATGAGAATAGTGGCAAATGCCTTAGGGTCAGACCGCCACTAAAGTAGCCTTGATTGCTAAAGGAATCGACTGAAGGGGGCATGAATTATGAATAGGAAGAGAGCATAGACCTAATCCTGTCAGAGGTTTGATCCTATTAAACTAGCATTGGGACCCAACCCATACCCATAAAAAGATTGTCTTTAGGGATTTAAATGTGAGAAAGTACAAGATCTACTATTTTGTTCAACAAAAATAAACTGGTGGTCAATTTCATTGGCAAGCTTTATGGTGTGATAGAGATCAGTGGTGCATGAGAATGCAAATGCACTGTAGTATCTAGCCATAACCCATTAAGAAAATTGCCCAAATAATGAGAGTCGAAGAAGTCAGGGACTTGGGTGGCGTGTGCCACAAACTCACCAATATAATTGACAACGGATGTCGTCTGTTGAACAGCAACAAAATGGTAGGGATTATTTGTAATTTCATCACCATAGCGTTGGAGAAGCTTAGCAGTTAACTGTTCCCGAGTTATACGATAGTTGCGCTGATAAAGCCAACGAAGCCAGTGGAGGGGAGAACCCTCCATAGTAACCAGAGCAAAAGAAACTTTGAGATTTGGACATCTAGCATTTCGAAATATTGCTCGACTTTGGCAATCCAACCAATTGGGTAAGTTCCATCGAAGAATGGCATTTTCGCTTTCTTTGCTATAAGAGGAGAATCGTCAAAGAGGAGAGCTCAGGCATTGGTGGAAGCCGGGGATACATCACCCATGGATGCTTACTGTAAGTGGGATTGGACGTGTCACCTTAGTGCTGAATAGGTTTGATAATTTCTAGTTAAGTAAAACATTGATCTTGTTCTACCCAAAGGGTAAAGCGAGCCTCCTGATCAATTCAAGAATCCATTCGCGTTTTGGTCATGAGCTAAAATGGCAGGTCAATCCAATTTGGTAGATTAATGAACTAAAATGAGACCAGAAATACATAGCAGAGGTGGAATTGATTTCTATAGTAATATTTCAAAGGAACAATACAGCAACTTCTCAAAAGTTCCAAAGACAATTCCACAATGACAACAGTAAAAGAAAATAGAAGAAATGGCTCACAAAGCCTCCAAAGATGTTACCCCCGAACAAAGGAGACTACCCTTTGCCCTTCTTCACAAAAAAGATTACAAGATAATAACCGACATGCCTTTCATGCTCTCGCTTCCCTTTATTTATACTTTTTATCTCTTTCTCAAAAAGCCCTACATCAGCTGGCATTAGTCACGTGCTAATGGCATCTTTAACAACCCCATTTTGTTATTGCCTTTGTTGGCTCTTTTAGAATATACTTGAAAAATTCTTTGGCTTGGATCAGCTGCCACATGCCTATCAAAATGCCATTTAGCAGACATGCTTGCAACAATGACTACTTCTTTCCTGCTCAAGGCGATCACTAATGGCTCCCATAGATTCATTATTGCAACCCATAATGTTGAGTCAGGTAAATGATTATTACAGCATATATAAGACGAGCAAAATTGGGAATCGGTTTAGAGAAGTAATTAAGATGTTTATGTGGGAAGCTTTGTTGCGAAAAAAGTAGGGGTATTCGGTTCGGGTTCAGTTCGTGATTTGCCTAGGAACTAGAACCAAACTGGAATTTCGAAATTTTGGTACGGTTTCGTTCAGTTTTTCATTGTTTCAATTTCAGTTCGATACAGTTCTCGGTTCTTCGGTTTCAGTTTTGTTTAATATGATTCCAGTTCGATTATTGATTTTTGATATAATTTTATGTAATTTTTTTTAAAAAAGTCATACTTGAATTAGCACTTAAGTTTTGAATTGAGTTATTAATACATAATATATCATATAATATATCTTTTAATTATACCTAAATTATATAATCTTTAATTATAAGGTGCATATATAACTTGAGATTAAATATATTATATAATATAATAGTATATCATATAATATACATTTTTAACTATTTATTAATTGTATAATATTTAACTATAAGATATAAATATAATTAAGAATTAATATATATATATATATATATATAAAAGATAATAGTATATTTATAATTAAGAATGATAAGGTAATTTAATATATTTATCACTAAAATTATTAAGAAAATATAAAAAAAATGAAATGTAATATTAAGTTATATTTAATTCATAATTATATATACATACATAAGTATATATAATTATATTAAAAGTATAAAATATATCTTAAAAAAAATATAGAAAAATATATATATATAAATTCGGTTCTCGGTTTAGTTCCGGTTTAGTACAGTTTCGGTACGATTCTGATTCGTTTCTTAGTGAAGAATCAGAATCAAATCAAACTATCAAAATAAATTTAGTTCGATGTGATTCTTCAGTTTGGTTTGGTTCCCCAATAACCATGCACAGCCCTAGAAAAAAGCACAGGATTTCGGAATTAGGAATGGTAATCAAAAGCTAGTGCTTGCAAAGCTATATGGTGGGTTTAAGAAACGCAGGATTTGGGTCTTCGTGTTCTTCCCTTTCTTTAATTTTAAAATTCAATTAAATTAAAAAATATATATATTTTTTATTTAAATAATCTCTTAAATTTTCTTAAAATTTTGTTAATTTCTTGATGCATGTTTTTGTAATTAATTAAAATTAACATAATAAATTTATTTTTTAATAATTATAATTTAAATTTAAATTTTTTTAATTTAATGAGATTCATATTTATTGAATCAAAGTATATTTTATTAATATATATAACAGAATATCATGAATTAAATTATTAAAATACAGTAAAGGGCATTTTATTCAATTCTTATCAAAATTAATGATGATTTAACTATAATTTTAATAGAACAAACTAATTTGTTTATCTATTAAAATGTTAAGATTAAATAGGTAAATTTTAAAAATACTTAAATTTCAGAAATTAAATTATAATTTATCATTTTACAATAGATATCGTAATTATATTGAGTTTGCTAAAAATGTCCTTTATTCTTCAAATTAATAATAATTATATTTTTAATATTTAAATTAATTTTTAAATTTATATAAATTTAAAATTTTTAATCCTCCTTAACTTAATTAAGTATAAAATTTTATAAAAAAATAATCAATTAAAAGAAGAAATTAATAAGTAAAAAAATATAAAAATATCATTAATTTTATATAATTAATTATTAATAATAATTATATTCCAAAGAGAATTAGAATTTGAGATTCCACTTCATAATGGTATATATAATATAACTTTAACTTATTATTCTATTTCACATAAAATTTATTATACAACTACATATTTTTCTTGGGTAATATTAAATTCAAAAATTTCTTAACAAAATTAAAATATATTCAAATTTTCTAATATTAAAAATTACACCGTCCTAATTTTAATCATTATTTGTATATAAATTAACCCAAATAAAAAATTATTTAATAATTTTATTGATTAAAATAAAAAACAATTTTATATATACATTTTTCTATTTTTTTAAATATATTACATATTTATAATATAATTATATTTATTTATAATTAAGATTATATATATATCAATTATATGGACTATATAAAAATCAATATTAAATTTCACTCTTCTATTTTTTTTCGTAATTTTAATTATAAATACATTAAACTACATCATCATTTTTAATATATATATATATATATATATATATATATAATCCTTAATTATATAATCCATAAAAGTTAAAATTTATGTAGTTAAAAATAATTAAAAGTATATTAAATAGTATATTATGCATGAACAACTAATTTTAAAACTAAATTTAATGATAACAATAGTATAAAATTGTTTCAAAACTGGAAATTTGAACTAAAATTAAACCGAATCAAATTATAATTGAAGTATCGAGAATATAACTAAATTAAAATTGAAATATCAAAGAATCAAACTGAAATCATATTAAAATTTTAATGCAATTTCAATTCTTAAATAGTCTCCGAATTGAAATTAAAAACCATACATTCTTATAGCTTATGGTCACTTACAAATCCGAACTAGACATGTTCATAATATGTTTAAAATTTAAAATCATACTAAGATTAGTCATTTTAATTTGAGATTTAAATATCATTAGAATCAGTTGAAATTAAATATTTTTATTTTTCTTATTGAAATTAAATTATCTAAATTAAGATCAAATTTACTTTTTTTAAATGAAAAATTAAAATAATTTTCAAATATCAAAAAAGTAATTGAAGTCGAGACTAAGAAATCTTATGATGTAATATCAAGTCTCTAATTTCAGATTTGAAAGTTGATGATTCTATATTGAAGTTACATCCATGACCACCCTAATTGAAATATGTTTTTTCCCTTAAAATTACCACTTAAAATATTGAAAAGAATGAAGGATTAAAATCATGATATTTTTCAAAATATTATATAACATTATACCAATAATAATAAATAAATAAAACTTATTGATAATGAGAAAATAAATGAATAGTATAATAATTTTTTCTTAATTATATTTTATTATCATTTTTTTATATTTTGGAGAACCAAAATATTAACTTTGTTAAATTATTTGATGCTAAATATATTATTATGCATGAAAATTTTGTGTTATTACTCTCACAAAATATAATTGTCAAAGATAATGACATTATCACATTTCAAAAAATTTTATCTTATGGAAGAATTTGATAAGAATAATAACATAATAGGTATAAAAAATTTTAAATGTTTATATATTATATTACACTATTTAAATTTTAATATTAATTATTATAAAATTTTAATATTTTATTTAAATAATTATTATATATAAATAAAATAATTATAAATTACAAATTATTTACACGTGCCTCAAAGACTAAGTACTAATAATTAGATTTAGAACTTTTAAAATCTACACAAATAGTTCAACTGAAATACAGAGATTTCTTCTTCTTCTTCTTCTTCTTTCTTTCTTTTTTTCTTTTTTTTTTTTTTTTTTTTTTTTTAAACCATTGGAATGGTAAAATATTAAGCAGAAGATCAAATCAAACACCACACCGCGTAATTTTGGTTGCTTCCCGACAAAGCTGATTGGTTTTGATGATAGAAGTAAATAAGTTTAATTATTTTTAGTATGCATAAATTTAATAAAAATTAATTTTTTATATTTAATTTTAATTTTGATATTTTATTTTTTTTAATTATTTTTAATATTTTTAATTTAATTATTAAAATTTATAGTATAAAAGTATAATGCTCTCATTTAATATTTTATTTTTAATTTTTATATATTTAGTTTAAATTTTTTTACTAAAATTACATTTTTTGACCATTTTTACTATTCATTAATTTTCTCTGAAAAAACAAATTAAAATAAATGGTTACTTATAAAAATAAATAAGTGAAAAAATAAAAAAATATATAAAAGTGTCATCATGATAATTTATAAATAAATATTAAAGTTAAATAAAAAAATAAAGATAAAAGAAAATATATGCAAATCCATAAGCTCATTTTCATATCGCTTGCTACTACTACTCTTTTTTTACTTATTACTATAATCTTTTAATGTTGGTACTACTTGACCTTTTAATTTTGGATTCAACGTCATTTTCTAATATTATAACAAATTAAGAGTCACCAGACATGGAAATAAATTTTAAAAATTGAGATCAATAAAACTTAAATAGATATAATAGAAATAGAGCAAATCAAAGAAAAAAATTTAATATATCAAATAATAGAAGAAAATTTGATAGTTTTCAAATTGTACAAAATACTTATTATTTATAGAAAAAATGTAAAAAAAAAATTTAATTTAATTATTAAATAATTTTAATTAAAAAATAATATTAATTAATAAGCCGAGTTTTCTTTAGAGAGTGCCACGTGACAGCCGGGGAAAACTCGGCCTAAATAGATGTATACTCCCAGAATGACAGAAGACTGATTACATTGCCTCGAGGCTTGAAACACTGATATACTTATCTTTGAGACTGAAGGCTACTCACCCTTTTAACTAAAATTATACAACTTGCCCCTAACATTACACCTCCATTCAGAAAAACCCTAACAAAACCCACAAAAAAGAATCCGTAAGTACCTCTCTTAGATCAGCAGTTGCGTACATCGCTTTTATTTTATGATAATCTGTACAAAGATGAAGCGGCTACCAGACGACTTCCAGGATACTAATGGCTAATGTACAAGCAGTAACTTTTTCAATCATCATGCTATGATTTGCCCTTGTTCATCAATGTAGGAGTGATGGAGGCAACCCCGATAAGGAATAGAGTGGCAATGGATTTGAAGTCACAAAGATCCCCCAGTGATTGCAAATCTCAAAGAGCTATTCCAGCCTATATAACAATCATCTATCTGCTATATTTAGGCAGCACCAATACTTTATTTAAATTCTTTGCTATGTTGATATCAATAGTAATACTCTCAAATAGTCATATATTCTTATGTCAGTTTGACAAATTCTCACCAATTTTACTTATTAGTTTAACATTGCATTGATTTCTAGTTCACTGCTAATGGTCAATTTGAAAGCTAATCCAAATAGGGCAAAAGCTCTTGCACCTTACTCCGGTTGATATTGCTGAGACCATAGACTCAGTGGCCCAGGCACCGAGGCTATGTTTGGATTGAAGTAAAACAAGGGAGAAAGAAAAATAATGAAGGAAAATAAAATTTTTTTTTCTCTTCTCTTGCTTGAGAATGAGAGAAAATTGAGAAAAATGAAAAATAAGGTAGATTATAATAAATGAATGTTACTAATTATTTTTCTTTCAGCTAATAAAGTTGAATGAAAGGAATTGATGATGGAGACGCTAGATTAGAGAGGCTACACCAGCTTAGAACGCATCCTAATACAGATTGCATCAGCCCAATCATTAGGTTTTTCAAGCTTTAAAAAGGTTCTCAAACTCAAGGAACCCAGAAAAAGACGAAGTCCCCGAAATGGATAAACTCAGCACCAGTGCCATTCTCCTTTAGAATGTCAAAAATCAAGGGTCAGATATTCATGTCTAAGAATTAAGCTTCAACAAATGTGCAAACACTATCAGCATTATGAGCAGAAAAAATCACAAACTTCCTCACTTTTGTTATTCTTTTCCCCCGGCATGAATCTAATTGCCATAATCAAGTCTAAGGCAGATCTATAACTCTGACTGAAGTTTTAGAGCTTTTTACCAGGTGTGACAGAAAAAATAATATACTAAAAAAAGTGAGTTTAAAATTAATTATAAAAAGGTTAATATTATGCTGGGTTAAAAAGTTTCGAGAGTGGAATGCTAATTATAATAGTGTTTTGAGCCAGACGTTAATAGCGTGAAACTAATTTTTGTTAAAAATTATTAAATAAAATAATTAAAAAAATTAAAAAAAAAGTTGTACGTTGTTTATGATAGTGTCTAATTTTATTTTTTTATTAATGATTTTATTTTATAATTTTAAATAAAATATAAATATAAATATTATTTTAATAAATTTAATAAATAATGTTATGATAATTAATATTTAAAATTTTAATATTTTCATTATAAAATTTTTTTAATTTAAAATTAAATTAAATTTTAATTAAATAAAAAAATTAATTATAAAATGTTATTAATTTTGTTTTAATAATTACTTTCAAAAAATAATAAATTACTAAATATTAAATTAAATTTTAAATTAAATAAAAATTACAATATAAAATATTGTAAATTTTATTTTAATAATTATTTTGAAAAAATAATTAATTATTAAATTTAAATGTTATTAATTTTATTTTAATAATTATTTAAAAAACAATAAACTACTAATTGTAATTAAGCATTATTATTAATTTTCCTCAATTATTAAGATTACAATATCAAATATGTTATTCAATTATGATATTTTTATGAATAAGAAATTTGTTAAAAATAATAAAAATATTCAATTTATTGAATAAATTAATAAAACTAAATGGATGAGCTAAAATTGACATATAAATGAAAAAAATATTTGAATAATTCGTAAATTGATGAGTTTATTTTTTTTTAATTATATATAATTGCTAAAATTGAAAATAATATGAAAAATTTATGATTAAATTGTTAAAAATGAAAGGTTTGGTTAAAATTAGAGATGGCAACAGGTAAGGTACTCACAAAAATTGCTCTACCCAAATTTGAACCCATTATAAGTATTATTTCTCAAATTTAAATCCATCCTAAACCTGATTATACACTATCTAAACTTGTCCCATTAGGATTTAATCAAATTGAGCACCTGTAAATACCCAATTTGTTGCCACCCCTAACTAAAATTGATAATTGACACAGGTTTTGACTTTTTCTTTTGTCATTTAGCCTAAAATTAATTAAACATATAGTAAATAAAATTAATATTGACTAAATGCACATATTAACTAAGACAAACAAAATTGTTAAAGTTGATCCAGTTATTGAACCGGTGAAAGCAGAAGGTTTAAGAGTTAAGATTTAACTTGAGTCGAATATTGATTTAACTAGTATATTATGAAATAAATATTAATTATTTTATAAAATTAATAATTAGTAAAAATTAATAATAATACTTAATTACAATTAATAATTTATTATTTTTTAAAAATAATTATTAAAATAAAATTAATAACATTTAAATTTAATAATTAATTATTTTTTTGAAATAATTATTAAAAAAATTAACAATATTTTATATTGTAACTTTTTATTTAATTTAAAATTTAATTAAATATTTAGTAATTTATTATTTTCTGAAAGTAATTATTAAACAAAATTAATAACATTTTATACTTTAATTTTTTATTTAATTAAAATTTAGTTTAATTTTAAATTAAAAAATAATATTTTATAATAAAAATATTATGGTCTACAATATTAATTATTATAACATTATTTATTAAAATAATATTTACATTTTATTTAAAAATATAAAATAAAATAATTAATAAAAAAAATAAAGTTAATACTATCACAGGTAGCGTGCCGCTTTTCTTTAAATTTTTTAATTATTTTATTTAATAATTTTTAGCTAAAAACAGTTGCACATTATTATGAATAGTGTCTGACTTTAAACGCTATTATAATTAGCGTCGCGCCTTCAAAACGCTATTATAATTAACGTACCGCTCTCAGAACTTTTACAAGTTTACCCCTTTTAGTAATTAAGTTCAAACTCATCCTTTTTGGTATATTATTTTTTTTGTTACACTATTGGTAAAAAGCTCTAAGTTTTACAGCCAATTTTCGATTTGCTGAATAGGAGGAAATTTATTTCACAGGAAAAATAAAATTGCCTCAAAAATGAGAACCCATTTTCACTGGAAGAATAATTTTCATCTCAAATCCAACTTGTCTAGATTATATATATATATATATATATATATATATATATATATATATATATATATATATATATATATATATATATATATTCCTTAGTTATCTTGAATCAACACCTCAAAATGACAAAACAATGTCTAATCTTTGCCCTTACAACTCATATTATTGTCAAAAAAAAAAAATCACGAGAAACAATCAAACCTAGATTGACCAAAAGGAAAAGATAACCAACCTAGGAATTTGAAGATCTTCAAGGGTAAAAGGCAGCTTGAGGAAACTATAATCCAAAGGGGGCATGGTAAGGTAAGCCCCCAAAAGACCGAGAACAAATCCCAAGATGATAGTGGTAGCCACCATTACCTCCCAAGAGCTTAAAGGAAATCCGATTCCCACATTTACACTAACATTTCCCTCTTGTATTTCTCCTCCTCTTCTTGTGCTTCCTCTCTTCATCTCTCAGAATTCCTTTCTTTTTTCCTTTGTTTTCCTTTTTGTTTCCTTTCTCTTGCCTTTGGATGGAGAGGGGCGCAGAAAGCAAGAAAAGGAGAGGACAAGTTTCAACTTCTCTGCTTTTGAGCACTCCTTCCTTTTTCTTCTTTCTTTCCTTGCTTTCTTGGTTGGTTGTTTGTTGTATTTGTATTTCCATCTATTTTATCTTATTTTGTTGGGGGGGTGGGGGGGGGTGGTGTTGGGGGCGTGGTGAGGGGGGCGCATATTTTTAAAAAAATGGAAGAGATAAATTATATAGGGTAAATTTTGTAAAAATATTATAGTAACAAGTTTAGAGTTTACTAAATATTATTTATTAAAATTTTTAAAAAATATTATATATGATTTTTTATGTGAGCAAAAAAAAATTAAGTTAATAAAATTTTAGTAATTAATTAATTTATGAAAAAGAATCATTTTACAAAAATCTCATAAAATGAGTTGCAAATTTATATTAAATTATCTTATTTTCCGTAATAAAAGTAATTATATTTTGTATTGAACCAAGTAACTATAGAAGATACTTATTATTATAATATATAGAATCTTATTGAATTTATTCTTAGGTTGTGTTTGGTAAAACGTAGTGTAATAAAATGTAATCAATTATATAATATAATCAAAATTGTAATGTAATATAATGTAATTGCCATTACATTCCTATGTTTAATTATCAAACAAAAATATAAATGGTATAATGTAATGATAATTTTAATTTTAATATTTAATTTATTTATATAGTATTAATAATAAGTGATAATAATTGCAGTGAATAGTAATCGAGTGGTAATGGTAGCTATATGGTTGTGGTGGCAACGGAAGCGATAGTTAGGGTGATAGTGGTAGTATCAAGGTGAGGTAGTAGTGATGGTGGTGGCTAGTTGATAGTCTAGGTGACAATGACTAAGTAGTGATAGTGGTAATCAAGTGATGGTTATAGCGATGGTGGTAAAATGATAGTGGCAGTAGTGACATGATAGTGGTGGTGGTGGTGGTAGTGATGGTGTGGTGGTGATGACAAAATATAGGTAGTAGTGGTAGTAACCAAAGTAGCCAAATAGTGATGATGATGGTAGTATTGATAATGAATAAAAAAAAATCAAAACAAGTATTCATGATTACATCATTTTTATATGTAATGATCATTACTGTCGACACCATATTTTGGGCGATCCCCAGAATCAAGAAATTTCGAAGCCGATCCCCAACACTGAGTCTCTCCTTGCCAAACAACCACATTTCCGATCCCTTTTCAAAAGAACAGAATCCATACTAAGTCCCCATCAGTTGAAGCCACACCGCTCTCTTAAACCAATTATCGAGTTCTTTGGCCAAGTCAAATACATTCCCGATCTCTCTTGACAAACGAAATTGAACCAACACTAGATCTTTGTCGCCAGTCTTATTGCCGATCTTCTTTTTAAAAAAGGTTTGGAAAATAATTGTTAGGAATAATCAAAGGTTCCAATCCGATTTAATGATGATCTCGACCTTAGGTGTTCAAGCCAAATTTCCAATTTTAATTAAGTCTCGTTTAGCGTTGGTCCCCTGCCAATCTCATGCTTATTGTGTTTTCCGACCTCTTGCACTTAGATTGAAAATCACTTTTAGTTATGGTTGTAAATGAGTGCTTAGACAATTCAGATACTTTCTGATCCCATCCATTCATTAAACAAAAGAGGCATTTCATTCCATTTCATTTCAGAATTTATACAAGTCATTCGGCTGGAGGATCACCCCCAGCCTGATCTACATTCTGCTCACTCCCTCTCTCACCCTCAGCCTCCTCCTCGCTTTCTTCTTCGTCTTGGGGAGCCAGGTCTACCATCCAAGTGAAGTCCTCCTCGGGGTATCGCTTCCTGAGCTCGGCCAAGAGATCCCTGTGGGCATTCACATAAGCGCCAACTTCTCTTGTCACTATCTCTTCTTCCTTCGCTTTGAGTTCCTCAGTAAGGTGAGCAACTTCATCGGCCCGGAGCTCCTAAACTTCTTCAAGGACACGAGTTCGCTCGGCCAGAACATGAGCTTGCTCGGCCAGCTTATCCTCGTAAAACTTCATCCGCCCCTCAATTTCAGATATGTAGTTCTGAGCGGATGAGAGTTGGGATTGGAGGGAAGCCACTTCATGACCCATCTTCTAGACCTCCATACCCAGGCGGTGAGCCTTCTCCCGGACGATGTGCTGGTTCACCAAGCACTCCACGTTCAAGCTCATAGATCGGGTCAGGATGTCATCAAGGTTGTCTGAGGACAGCCTGTCCCGATCCTCCCGAAGGCAGATAGAAGCCCCTAGGACCTTAGCCAAGCCCGGATTCTCCCGAACAGTCCGGTTCTTCTCCAAGGAATGGATCAGCACTTAGGCACCGCAGGAAAGGGACCTCACAGGAGGTTGAGAAGGACCCTCTTCCGCACTTGAAACGACTGGAGGAGGTGGAGGCGGCTCTTCTTGACGAGGAGGAGACTGGACCACTTCTATGATCGGCGGTCCAGAAGGTTGAGACGAACCTTCTTGTATTTCCCCGGGTTCATAACTGAGCGTTTGAAGCAGCTCGGAATGCTTCATCTCCTGTACCTTCCGGGAGATCTCTCTCTTCCGCTTCTGGCTCTCCTTGGAGGCTTCGCCGCTTGCCATACCTGCACAAAGAAGAGGTCAGTGAGATCGCTAAGGTCCAAAGATCTGAGATATAGAAAATACCGATGCCGAGTCGGGCAGTGAAGCCGCGATCTTGGCGGTGACGGTGCATAGTCCAATGGTGCGGCTCGGCCTTGCATCCAAACAAGAGAACTTCTCTCTGGACGCCTGTTCCTTCAACTCCATCACCATTGCACCCTCTTCCCTATTTAGGGCGATGTGCTTCGTAAGCAAGGGACCCTGATGCAGCCAGCTCCGAGGGAAGCCCTCAAAACCATTCGGAATTTTGCTCCTCAGAATGAATAAGCAGTTATTCCAATTCTTCAGGGAGGAAGGCAGGTCGGTAAAAAGCCCACAATGGGGTTTCGCCTGGAAGAACCAATACTCGTCGTCCTTTCGACGAGTTAGCCTGTGCAGTTCAGCGAACACCTTAGCTGTAGGTCGGAGCCCCTTAGCTCGGTATAGGCCTCGGAAGGCTACTAAGATCCGCCACGAGTTCGGGTGAACTTGGGCGATGCACACTTGGTGATATTTTAAACTTCCTTGTAGAAGTCATCCAAAGGGAACCGTAGACCGGCTTTTAATTGTTCTTCGTAGACCATGATCATATCGTCCCCCTGAAAGAAGTGATCGGCACGAAGATCACCGTGACACCTAATCAACTCGTAGGAATCAGGCCGAATGTTATACTCCTGGCTGAACGACTGCAGATCAGTTTCTTGAAGGACCGATGGAAACTCGTCCATGGGAAGATTTTCCCTCCCTGAAGAAGGTACACGCCTTGATGATGTTGCTTGCCCCCGAGCTGGAACGGAGACCCTAGGAGGTTCGGGTCGCGCGCTTGGCCCGACCACCTCTACTTCATCAAACAACCACGAGAACTGAATGGAAGGAGGGCTCGTCGCTCTCTGACCCTCGGCGCCGCTCATTTTCAAAGGAAATAAAGAATTTAAACTAAAAGAAGGATCAAAACCCTTACCGGAGCTTGATCGGTGTCGGAAGAACTTGAGAAAATGAGAGAATTTTGAAGTTGTTCGCGAGAGACCGAAAATGACATAAGGGAGCAACTGGCTAACCCCACCCCTATTTATACTCGTCCGAGCATTTAATGCTCACGATGTTCCAGGCAACGTATCTGTTAGCGGGACTCGCCAGCTGTTCTGACACGTCTCACGAATATTCCAAAAATTCCATAAGGAGAGACCGGCTAGTTAGGGATCGGCTAATTAAGGCGAATGTTTGGAAGTATGGATCAGTTAAGGGTTGTTCAGTTAGGAACCAGATCGGATAAACACATCAGAGATCGGAAAATAATCAATGCAAAAATAATAAAATGACAGTTGTCAAAATAAATTTTATTTCCGAAAAGATCTGATTACATCATTTGGGCGATCTCTAGAGATTGGATTACATTAAAGGTCTGACTACATCATTTGGGCGATCTCTAGAGATCGGATTACATTAACAATCTGATTACATCATAGGAGCGATCTTTGGAGATCGGTGGAACATCCCATCTAAAAGGCCTATGTCAAAGCCTAGTCTCGTGGCTGAGTCAAAAGATGTGTTTGACCAGGAGACCGGCTGTTGACATCGGATAGATGTACAGCTTAGATGGGGGGACTATGACTCTCATGAGAATGAGAGAGGTCGTCATCAAAGTTACCGCTCGAAACCGAGTCGCTGTCGAAACACCCAGTGTGGTGAGGAGCCAGATGAACGCCAAGGAGCAGTCACCGGTGTTAAGGGGAATATTAGCAGTCTTCTCGCTCGAAATCAGTTCGCCATTTGTATCGGTCGAATGATTCGAGATTAATGAGATCGAGGTCCTCGATCCAGGTCGGTAAGTTAGTCCGGTTCTCCCACTGTCATCGAATGAGGTTATCATAATTCTCCGATCACCGGGATCGTAAATTTTCAGTCGGGAAATAAAGAGGTCCATCGGAAAAGGATCAAAAGCCACAATCATGGCCGGAACTACTGCCGGAACAGCTAGAACAGGAAAGTAAGGAGAAAAAAAGAGGAAAATCGAATGAAGAAGGTTTTTTTCCTGTCAGGGGTATATATAGAGGAAGATCAAGCATTTATTGCTAAGCAGAAAACGAAGCGGTCGCTTCGGGAATTGAGGGAAATTAATGCTTTGACTCAACTGAATCGGATGAAAGGACTGGAGTAGGAGAGATCGGAAAAGAAGAGTCCGGTATGAGAGATCGAAAAAGCAGCATGTTGAAAAGACTGGAAAGGAGGAGAGAGCAGAAAACAAAGAGAATAAGATGCCTACCGTTGTCGTCATAATCAGAGCCGAGGTAGTTAAAGCATTGCAGTTGAAATCTCAACCGCACACCCCAGAATCGCCCGCATTACTGACAGGTGCCAGAATATGTCATGACAGCGCTGTACCTTCCAATCTCCACCATTGATCCGACTTGTAAGGACGAGCCAGGGGCCCTTGGATCAAAGAAGAAGATGACAAGACCAGCGCCTTTCACTCCTAGCCCTCGGATCGCCCCGGACAAAAGAATTTGGGACCGTCAGATTAGAGGAGGAAAATGACAAATATTCTGAAGGGGATCTCGGCCGTCTGTTCTGATTCTCTTTAATTCATGAGCCTCAGATCATGTTCTTTGAAATCTTGACCCTCCATCTCCCTCAAAATAGATCCTGACCCTTCAGGGGAAGTACCCGGTTCCTATAAATACCTGCATGAAAAACTATTCAAGGGATGAAAAAAAAAGGGGCGGTGACTATAGTGGAAGAACTCTGAAACTTAATTCAGTTCGTTACTCTGCTATTTTTTTTAGCTTTCATAAGAAAAAACTTTTAAAACCAGTTTTCTAGAGTGTTTTCTTGCAAAGGGATTCTTGAATACTGAAACTCTCTATTTTCAGTTCGTTCATTATCCTGTGGAGCTCTCATTTTCAGCTCTTTGTTTTCTTTAATTCCACTCCCATTGTTCAGGCTCAACCTCATATAAACTCGGTTATTATTTCGACTCGATGGCATTCTAGCAAAGCATCTTTCGTTTCAAGGCCTTAACCTTCCGGTTATCAATCTGCAGTCCTATTACGTTTTGGTCATTCCATACTTAGTTTAGTAGATTCGGCTCCCTACAGGTGAGTGCTCATATTGCCATTTCATTAATTGCTCGTTCTTATTTTACGTATTTCCTTTGTTCTTTTATGTACGTAGTTTTCTCTAAGTTTATATTGCGCTAAAGAATACGAAGAAGGTTACTCTCGGGTTTACTTCTTTGTTAATCAGTCCATCCTTTTTGTTAATCTTTGTTATTTCTGAATGTAAGTCTTCTAGTCTCGAGTAGTGTATAAAAGGTCGGGTAACATGTAGGTAATGGTATCTTAAGGGTCTCTTTAAAAATAATGAAAGGTCTGAGTAATAAGTCAGGAAAATAGTTAGGCCGAATCACTGGAATAACACAAAAGACAATCGGGTAAGACGTCATAAGGCAGGATAAAACCGAACCTTAGATAAATAAATGGGATAAACCGGGTATCAGAGGGTACTGGTGAGGCGACCACATAAGAAGATCGGGAAATTCAGTTTAGTGTCCCCGGTCTAGTCACAAGGTACTAATGAGTTAAAAGAAGCCTTATTCCGATCCCCGTCATCTTCGAATGCCAAAACCCTTAGTCTTAGGCTTTTACGAGGTGTAATTGAAATAAAACTTCGAGAGGTCAGAAAAATCCTTATCCGACTCCCATTAAAATAAGAGAGATCGGAGAAGAGTTCTTATCTGGTTCTCAACCCAAATTTTAATACTCAAAAGAGACCGGAGAAGAGTTCTTATCCGGTTCTCAACCAAAATTTAATAAATATTCAGAAGAGACCGGAGGAGAGTTCTTATCCGGTTCTCAATCTAAAATTAAAAAATGTTTAAAAGAGATCGGAAGAGAGTTCTTATCCGGTTCTCAACCCAAATTTTAATACTCAAAAGAGATCGGAGGAGAGTTCTTATCCGGTTCTCAACCAAAATTTTAACAAATATTCAAAAGAGACCGGAGGAGAGTTCTTATCCGGTTCTCAATCTAAAATTAAAACAAAATGCTTAAAAGAGATCGAAGGAGAGTTCTTATCCGGTTCTCAATCTAAAACTTTAATAAATATTCGAAAGAGATCGGAGGAGAGTTCTTATCCAATTCCCAAAATTAAATTCTAATAAAATAGCCCTTCAAACAAAACTAACATACAACAGTAACTCACTAAGGTTGTCTCATTTACTTATGTATCTGGGTAATCCGAATTAGTGAAAAATCAAATATTCCTTTTATCAAAAGGATTAACATTTCCATTCAAGCCCTCCTAACTACCAATTCTAATTTATAAAGAACGCGAAGTTAAATCTGCTTACCCTTATTGAGGGACGAGGTGGGGTGCTTAACACTTTCCCCACCCGTTTACGGACCCCGAACCTAGAATCTCTGTTTTGAAGTGGTTTCATTTTAATTTATTTTCACAAATGGTTTCCTTTAATTTCCTTCAAAATTAAAGTGGGGACTCCTCACTCTTTCCCACTTCGGTGAGGGTTCGTTCAGGCGACCGCAAAACACCTTGCGACAATTACGTTACTTTAAGTATAATTGATTATATTATGTAATTGTCATTCCATTATATCAAATATTTTTATGTTGTCAAATAACATAATCAAATATGTAATATAATCATAATTATATTACAACTTTAATTACATTTTACCAACGTAGCCTTATTGTTTTAATCTATATTCTATGTATAATAATAATATATAAAAGTACCAAAGTGGGACCAACTTGCTTTATATTATTTTTAATATTTA
The DNA here is from genome assembly GCF_030052815.1 of Hevea brasiliensis. Taxonomy (NCBI): domain Eukaryota; kingdom Viridiplantae; phylum Streptophyta; class Magnoliopsida; order Malpighiales; family Euphorbiaceae; genus Hevea; species Hevea brasiliensis. The sequence continues at coordinate 25,304,257 of NC_079510.1, read as the reverse complement.
AATTAATTTTAAATTTTATATAAATTTAAAATTTTTAATTTATTTATATTTAACTTCTAATTAATTATTTTTATTACAATTTAAAATAAAATTTTATTAAAAAATTTAATTAAGATTAAAAAATTCATATTTTCTAAAAATTTTCATAATTTTTATATTTTCCAAAAAATATTTTTATATCGAAAGTTTGTATTTTCTAAAAAAAATGGTGACTTTTATATTTTTAAAAAAATTATCAAAATCCGATTCAAGTTCAAAGTATTTTTAATTTTATTTTTTATGTGTTTTCGTAGATGGTCTTTTTTAATTAATTATTAAAATTAATTGCTTTATTATAATTCCAATTCAAATGATTTTTTTAAATATAAAATATTATTTTATAATTATAAAATATTGACGTTATTTTATAATTTTAATTCTAATATAATTATAATGTAGATAGACATGAATTCTAGGGGTGAGCAATATTCAGTTTAATTAAATAAATTGACCAAACCAAAATAATTTGAAAATTTGGTTAAGTGTTTTTAAAGGTTAAGTTTGATTTGGTTTTCATTTTTATAATTTTTAGTTTGTTCAATTTGATTTTTAAATAAAAAAAAATTCAAAAAATTGAATCAAATCAAATATATTTTATTTGCAAATTTTTAGAATAACAAGGTCTAATGTAGCATAGTGGTTGAAGTGTCCTTTACACGATATCACGTCATGAGTTTAACTCTTAACCTTAACATTTTTTCTCCCTAAAGAATATACATCTAAGGCAGTGAGGAGTTCAATGATGAAAAGTTTAAAGGCCTCAGGAATGCTGAAAATACATGAAAAAAAAATTATATATGATGTTCCACATGATTAAAATAAAAAAAATAAAAATTAAATAAGTTCACAGAAAAAAATAAAAAATTAAAAAAAAAAAAGGAAATAGGTTAGAGTGTGCTTCAGGGCCTAAAAGTCAAGCAGGGATTCTTATGCTTCCGTTGGACCCAACCTAGTGCTATGCTAAATCAGAGTAAGCCAATGGAGTGCCAATTGGAGCAAGGCCTATTAAGACCTTGCTCAAACCTATTAGCATCCCAAAGAGAGAAAAACAGTGAATTTGGTCTTCCTTTTGCACTTAAGGAAAACTTCGACCAAAAAAGGAAGAAAATATTTTAAAAAACTAAAATAAAAAAAATAAAAGCAAACAATATCTCCCTTGACTAAATATCAGAGTGAAAATAGGGAGGCAGTCTACTCTCTTAAACAAAATAGGAAAAAAATCTATAACAAAATCAACTCTTTTCCTAAATAACCTAGGTCAAAACTTCGTATATAGCTAAGTGCTTATAAATACATCTCTAGCTATCTTAAAAAGGCATTGATTTTTATGCATACAACACTTATCAGTCGCTAGAGGCAATCCTAACAGCCATCATGCATGCATGTGTAAGTATTCTTGAGTCTCTGTTCATGTTAATGATGATATTATTTTGAGGGCAAACTACAAACTATATTTAAGTTCTTAGGATGAATTGTTACTTCCTTGCCTCTAAGTCATAGTTAGGCTAACTTTCTAATCCTAAAAATGTTTTTCCCATATTATTCATGAAAAATCGTAAAAGTTTCATATATAACTCATATTGATTTGATTTCTAGATTTTAAGATATGATTTTTTAAAAAGAAAAGTTTATATTTGATTATGTGTAATTTTACACGACCCCGAAATTTAGGAAGGCATAACTCAGTGATGACTTCACCTTTTTGGGTATTTCTTGAGCCTAAATTGGATTTCAAACTATCCTTTAAAACTCTCATGTTTTGAGTTTCTTTTAATTCGGTTTGCATCAAAAATAATTAAATCAGCTCGTTAATTATTTTTTAGGCTTGTGATTAATTAAATTAATTTTTTACAAAATTAATTTAATTAATTTTTTGCAAAATTAATTTAATTAATTTTGTGATACTAATTTAATTATGAGGGCTGAAATAAATATGATTAGTTATTTTGGGTGCTTATCAAATAATTATTAGAGGAAGTTAATTAGCTGAAGAGAGGTTATAAGAAGTTACCAAGTCATGGGAAGTTTTAAGCAGATACATGAGAGTTGTGGTAATTGGCTGGACGTGCAAAACATGAGAGATGTTAGCTCCAGATGCTTCTAAGGTTAGTCAAGTTCAGCTATAAATAACATCTGCTATGCAACATGAAAAACCCCCAACAACTTAGCCAATCAAGCAATCAATCAATCAACAACTCAATCAATTACAACAATCCAAAAACTCCAGCATTCTAATTAATCCAAGACTCCAGCAATCACTTTCAATTTTCAAGCATAGTCCATTTCAATTCTTATATTTAATTTCAATCAAGCAATATCATTTCAATTTCAATTCCAATTTCTTCCAGTGAGACAACCTCTCATATTTTAATTTACTTTGCAATTAAAGGCAAAACTGTATTTCGTGTACGATTCCTATAATCATTTGACTTAGAAGTTAGGAGTGCATTTCGGTTGATACACTCAATATCTAGCATACTCGCATTCAAGCTGCTTGTCAGCAAAATTGTTTTTATAGCAAACAAGTTCCTTACATATTTGCATGCAAATTTATTTTTAATAATTATAACATAATCAGCTGGATACATGTGAACAACTTTGAATTTAATTTTTCTGTTACTCTTTTTTATTGTTTCCTTTTTTCTAAGTTCTTCATTGATGTCTTAGGATCATTATCGTAAAATTTCATCAATTTTCATGCATGTTTAATATTTTTTTATATATTTTTATTTGTTACTATCACATAAACAGAAAATCTAAAGTTGTAGTTTTAATTTTGTCAATTCAATTTATTGTGTTGTTTGATCCATACTAACCCATTTTGTTTGTTGTTTTGGTATTTTTAGGACTTTGATAATGTGGTTAGCACTAAAAAAGAAAGTGTCTAAGGTTGATTCACAACTCTAGCCAAATTGTACAACTTTAGAACTTTGTTGCAACTTTCCTCTTTTTTTTTTTTTTTTTGGTTCTTGGTTGGTTACCTTAATTGCAGCTTTAATTTTGATAAGTTAGGCTTTGGAACATTTGTAAATATGATAAGTAACCAATAAAGTAAGTACCCAACATGGAAGGTGAGATCTCTCTAAATAAAGTAAAGGTAAGTGGATCCAAGACCAGTAAGGCAACCCTAGGAGTGCCAAAGGTGGGCCAAAGCACAAATAAGACATAAAGGCCTCTTGTATGGGGAATTAGGCCTAATGGGCCTTGTAATAGATTTTATATCCTTAAATTTTTTATTTTTAAGACATGTAATTCTTGTCTCCTCCCTCCCTTATTTAGTTATAGGCTAAAGGATTGTAATCTTTTCTCTTTCCTTATTTCTTTAATGTTTATTTTATTGCCTTATAACTTTATGCATGTAAATCAACTTAGTAACTCACTTAGGATAATTTATTAAAATAAAAAAAGTGATGTATATTAGAGACATGAGATGCATTATGCATGTGTGCTCAGGCATATTCTCCTATTATCTCTCTCTTTTTCTCTCTAAGTGCTTGATTTACATGATTCATTGTCTAGTTGGCTTCTGTTACTATGCTTGAAGGGGGAAAAGGGAAGTGAAATATTATTTTTGTAATGACTCAAGCTAGGGGTTATTACCGGTGCTAAAGATTGGGCCAGTTTAAGGCTGCCGGAACTCTTAGCAAGCCTAAAATCTGTTGTTGGACCTAGGGGTCTTAATCTATATTTTGATGATAATAAACAATTAGTATGCTATTGATCTACCTTGAAAATATTTATGTTGAGTTTGTAGGCCCTAGATTCAAAATTGCCAAATTACTTTAAATCAAGGTTAAGGAAGAGCGAGATAAAGAAGCAAACATTTATAGGATCCTACAATGTAATCTTTATTTATTTTTAATATATACCTTGTGAATCTCATTTAATTAGTTATGTTGGCTCAAGTCTAGGTTACTCTAAATTTCTTAGTGTCTTTATGTTTAACTTTTCTTGACCAAGAGGGACTAAAATGAAATTTTCATTTTTAAAAAATGCAAATTTGTTTTTGAAAGAGTTTCATTGAAAATTTTATCAAATTAGCTTTCTAATGGTTTAAATAGATCAAAAATCAGAGTTTAGATAAAAAAGTTATGAATTTGTGAATCTCTAAATTTCTTAGTATCTCTATCTTTAAATTTTTCTTGACCAAGGAGGACTAAAGTGAAATTTTTACTTTTGAGAAATGAAAATTTATTTTTTAAAGTATTTTCATTGAATAGTTTATCAAATTAGCTTTCCAACGATTCAAATGGATCGAAAATCTAAGTTCGGGTCAAAAAGTTACGAGTTTTTGAAGCCTAAGTGCCCTTTTTGTGCCTTTAGTCCACAGAGCACTTCGGCAGTCGAAAGTGGCAACTTCGGCAGCCAAAGTTCACTCCTCAAATGATGGTTTTTAAGTTTTGAAACCCATTTTGTCTAGAGAGCACTGTGGTAGCCAAAGCTGGGAACTTTGACAGCCGAAGTTCACTTTTTAAATGATGTTTTTTCGCGCTTCAACCTTCTACAGCCGAAGTAAATAACTTCGACAGTCAAACCTGGGTTTTTGAAACTCGATAAAATAGAGCTTTGGGTGGTTAAACGGCTATATTTACATTTAATGCGCCCCCAACGGTTATTTTCTTGTCAAAACTATAAAAAGAGGTCATTTATGACTGGAGGGTATATAACAACCATTTTCTTTGAGAATTTATTGCGTCAAAAGATTTTTCCCTCTTCTCTCTCTCTAGAACTCGAGCTACCATAATTGATTATTGAGAGCTTGATGTTTGAGCTATAATTTCTTGGTTCAGAGAGTTCATTCAAGGTTGTTGTAAACATTGATTGTCACTTGAGTGTGATAGAGCTTTAAACAGCTCTTGAGTGTAAAGGGATTTGTAAAAGAGCAAGGGTTTGCTCTTGTGGTAGTTATAAGGGGTTTATTGTTCACTCAAAGAAAAAATTGAGTGGAGTTAACTCTCAAGAAGGGCCTTGAGGAGAGGACTTATCTGACACCCCTTACCCATCTACAGTGTAGCCGAGCGAGGCCTGTCACACCCAGTGCTGGAGCGTTTTAACTTATCTCATTTGATTCTTAATTTTCACATTTTATTTTTATTAAATTTAAATCTAATTATTTTAACGGAGAAACTGATGGAGTTTTCCCTAATTTATTAATATTCTGATGATTTTCCCACCTGATTGAAAAAACAAATGTAGTAATAGTCTCATTCTCATATTCTCATTCTCATCATCAATTTAATGGCACTCATATAAATACATATGAAATTCCAAATCATTTCCATGCATACACAACTCAAATATCAAATTTAAAACTTTATTAATTTACATCATGTGCAAATTTAATATATATATATATATATATATATATATATATATATATATATATATATATATATATATATATTTCACAATAATTACATAAGTGTCTGATTTACATTACAAAATGGAAGTCTCATTACAAATTTCAAAATACAAAATTACTAATGAAGCCTAATAGTCCTACTCAAAATACTAACGGATGAGGGACACTGGACACAATGCAGATCTGACTCTCACCCAGTCTGAGGTTTGCTGAGCTCTCGCTCTGTATCTCCAGTACCTATGCGTGGCAAAAAGTGACGCGCTAAGCAATACAGCTTAGCGGTGCCAATATAAAGTAAAAATAAACTAAAATAAATAAATATACAGATATTATGTTACTATTTCATGCAAACTAAAATTTTTGGTAATTATATACATTTTTATTAATTTAGTACTCTTATGTTCACTATTTGGTAATAATTTATTTAGACTTATTTAAGTTGCCCAATTACCCTATGCTAATTGACTGGACTGGATAAACGGGTAAACTGACACTGGATACCAAGTATCTCGGGCCGTCACATCATCGGTCACAAAGTGTCTCCAGGTGTGCAACAGAACGGCTAACAAGCCATAATCATCATCGGGCACAAGGCCAAGTATATTAAATGTATCAAAATGGCTAAACGCCATAATATCACAAACTGGCACTATAGGCCATAAATCACGGAATGGCAGGAAGCCATATGCAGTACTGCTATTGAAACCTTATTGGCATGCCAACCTATCCAAATCAATCATTTTAGGCATACTAGGGCATGTTTACCAAGTTAGTTGTTTATTTCTTTACACTTTATGTTTATTAGTTACTATTTACCTTACTATTTATGCACAAATATTGACTTTTTTATACATAATAGATATGTTAGTTCTAATTACACTAAAATCCCACATTTTGAATTTTTCACTTGTTGGCATTAATTGCCAACCTCAATTCAAAACTCATTTAGAGTTATTTCAAATTTTCAGATTTTATTACCTAAGTTTACTATTCTATTGGACTAAGTTACAATGGGAATTTGGCTAAACTTCCTTCATCAAAGTTGTTCCTTATTGTGTCTAGTTTAATTCCCTTTTTGAAATACTCAATTTGGAGTTTTTTAGCTCAAGTTATGGCCTTTTTACCATAACTGGCCGGATTGGTCAATTTCCAGAATTTCTAGGTACAAATTGGTTCGGGCAGTTTTGGTGTCCTAATTTTGGCTAGCAATTTGAAATGGTTATGGTCAGAATTTGAGTTTTTGTTCTTCATGAAAGTTGTTCTAAATTGTCTAAGTTTTTCATTTCCATAAACATCAGGTCATTTGGACCTTTCTACACCAAGTTATGACCATTTGAACAAATACTGTTCATTTGGTTATTTTCCAGGGCCAGCATGTTGATTACCTGGATTGAGGTAGAATTTAGGTCATCCTAAGTTAGTTTTCTGGGCAGGGTTTCTTCATATAAAATGTGTCATTATGTGTTTAGTTTTACCCTAATTAGCCTTACACCAATTGAAGTTACACAAGTCAAGTTATTGCTGCCCAAACACACTGGACTCAAGTCTAGAATTTCTAGCATAAAGGGGTAGCACACCAATTCTCAATTCAATGCCATAATAAACCTCATTTTATGGTCAAGCTAAGCTAAATGGTCACTAATTGACCATTAGAACATCAATTCACCATTAAATTTACAAAACCTTAATTTTTGTCTTAACCCTAATTCCAAAAGTTCCAATTCACTCTCACATACACCAATTGAGTTGTCAAGTTGGATATTTTTATCAAGTTCATCACTAATCACTTGAATTTAATTGAAATTTCACATAACCCTAACCTATTTCAAGGCTGCCAAAAATTTGAAAAAGCTCTAACATGCATAATTTGCTTCAAATTTCACAATTTCTATTTTAATTTGATGTTCTAACAAAGAATAAGAGGAGAGAGAGAGGAAAAGTGGCACTAACCTTGAATGGAGTCACTTATAAGCTTGCTAACTTCCCTTTTCTATAACATCTTCACTGTATGTGTTCTGTATGTTTTGTTGCTCCAGTGGCCAAATATCAGTCCAGGCAAGTCAGGATGTCTGGAGCTACACTTCGATGATAGTGAACAGACATATAACGATGAAATAAATAAAAAGAAAATACAAGAAAAATCAAAGAAGAATGAAAGAGAGAGAAAATGAAGCTAAGTTAAACGAGCTGGCACCGCAGCGATGGGTGAATACATCAGGAAGGTCGTTGCCGACCCCAGGACTGTGGGGAACCCTCGGAATTAAATTTCGGGACGTAAGTAAAGGTTTATTGAAATGTAATTGACACTATAAATATCAAAGAAAAATTAATAAATTAGTATAAAGAAAAATGAAAAATCGAGAAACAGACAAAAATCGGTGTTACCAAAAAATTGGGAATATAACCCGAAGTGGGGCATTTTGGTCATTTGACACCAAGAGTTGCCTTTTGACCTCAATGTCCATTAAAAATAAATGATATTACACTTAGGAAATGTTATGAAAAATTAAATTGAGATACATTATGTAAATAGTAAAAGAATTGAGATAAATGAGCAAATAAGGAAACTTTAACTAATTAACCATTAAACTATTGCTTAGTGCTCCACTAACTCCAGCCATGGGACACTTATCTAAGTTAATTGTGGACAAAAATCATCATCTTCAACCTTGCTCCATAAACCAGCCGAATTCCTCCATGAAAGAAACTCCATGGTCAAAAGTGAGGAAGCTCATGCAACCTTGAATCAAGCTATCCTTTCCACTTGGTTCTTTCATTAAAACTTGCCTACTCACCTTGGGGAAGATATTGTCAACAAGAAAAATAAGACTTGGTGAAGTTTTGATAAGCTCCAAAAGTTGTAAGTGTCCAAAACCTCTCTCTTGCTTTAGTAAACCTTGTGTTTAGGTTGAGGTGAGTATTTTGGTGAAGAGAAATGAAGAGAATAGTGAGATATGTAATTGTCCACTTTCGGTAGCCATGAATATTTGTTGTATTTGAGTTTTTCTTGCCTCTAATGGATGGAAATTATGGTTGATTAACTCAAATGGAAGGATTAGTAAGTTAAAATCTAAGTATGTGCATATTAGTGCTTGAATTAAGGGTTTGAAATGGGACCTTGATGCTTTGGCAAATTGCCATGTTTGGCAGCCTATAATATCATGAATTTGTGTGTGAATATGAAGTTTATTAATGAAATATGATAGTGTTAAATTGTGGACAGCATGTGTAAGTGATATGGAAGTATGAGTACATTGAAGTGTATGTGTAATATTGATATTGAGATATGTTGAATTTTGGTGGAAGTGAATATTGAACTTGAATGGTGAATTGTGTGCATTGAGCACTTAAGTGTTCTGCCCAATATGCTTACTAGAATTGTGTACAATATATATATATGGAAGTGCCATTGATTGAATATTGAAGTAATGAGGAGGAGAAGGAATATCAAATTGGAAGTGTAAGTGTTTTGTGCGGGTTGTGTATCGATGGCAGTACCTAAATTAGGTCATAAGTGCTAAACTGTGAACCCAATTGGTATGAGGCTAATGGGGGGGGGGGGGGGTGAAAATAGACACCAAATAGGCCAACTTTCATGTAGAAATGTTGCTAAAATTCTACCTAGAAACTGACCTTAAAAATGACCAAATCCGGAATGGCAGCCTTGCAACCCATATTTTTGACCATATAAACAGTAATCATTAGGATGACCATAACTCACTCAAAACAGGTCCAATTGACCTGAAATTTTTACCATGGATAGCTTAGACATAGAGATAAAATTCTTATGAAGACACCAAAGCCCAGAAATGGCCAGAACCAAGTCAAATAGCTTGCACAAGTTCGGGTACCAAAACTGCCAGAACTAAAAGTGACCTAAAATTGACCAAATTTTACACTAAAGGTGCAATCTGTTCAGCGTTAGTAAATTGACCATATCTTGGTCTATACAACTCAGAATGACTTGAAATTTTGCTCCCAGTGCAATAAGACATAGAGCTACAATTTTCTTCTTTGACCAGAAGCTCAAAACCAAGAGAAATAGGACTTTAAGCTAGACCAATCTAGCACACCAAAAATTGAGAATTTGACATTTACATACAATGATACTTGAAGCAATTTGGCAATGAATGCCAACTTATAAAAATGGTAAATTGCACTATATTGGCAGCATATTGAATTACAATATGTGACATGTTGATGCTAGAAACAACTTATCCATAGTACCTAAAAAGGTCAACATATGCATTGACTTATGAATTACATAATAGCTAGTAAACCCTAAAAAAATTGATGAATTAAACAATTAATTTGTAATGTGCCCTAGTTTGCCTAGTTGACTAGTTTGGATAGGTTGGCATGCCAATAGGATTCTGACAGCTGTTCTGTAAATGGCTTCATGCCGTACTGTGTTTTTACGGCTTATTATGCCACACTATGACTTTAATAGCCTACGGCTATACATATTGTGTATTTATTCTTGGCTTATCGCCAGATTGACTATATGGCTTTTTAGCCACACTATTTGCACACCGGGAGACACTTTGTGATCGATGGTGTGACAGCCCGAGGTACTAGGTACCTAGTGCCAGTATATCCATTTATCCAGTCTGGTCAGTGTATAGGCTACATGGGCAGTAATTCAAGTACTATTAAATTCAAATAGCTAAATCCAGTCTACTGACATACAGCACCACCAAAAATTCGTAAACACTTTATTTACTTTATTTTAGTGTATATTTCTTTATATTTGGCACCACTAAGCAAAATTACTTAGCGCGTTGCTTTTGTAATGTGTAGGTATTGGAGACACAGCTGGGGAGCCCAGCAGACCTACGATTGGGTGAGACATCAGATCTACACAGGAGTCCAGAGTCATCTGCACTGCACTGCATTGCATACATGGTAGGACTTAGGATATCTTGTATTTTGTACTTTTGTTGTATTTTTGAAATTCGGCCTTGTATTTGGTAATGTTATGAAAGCACTAAAGTTTGTAATATTTTGTACATAGTAAATAACATGGAGATTTTCTAGATATATTTGAATTATTATGGACTGTATTATGGAACTGTTTAATGACTGTAAAAGTCTATTGACTTTACTAAGAAATAGAGACTGTGAAATATTTGAGATTTTGATATTATCATATTAAACTATTTTCAACAGGTTTAGAAGGACAGTTTGTTCGAAATACAGACGGCACCTTGCCAAATTTTTATTACCATTTTTGAAACACTGATTTTATCAAAGTATGAAAATAGTATCAGCATGATATGAATATTACATAAAAGACTTCTTAAAATCAAATTGAGTTCAGGAAATGAGATAATCACATACTAGGTGTTCCGGCACGCCATGTAGCACTCCTTGCTCGGCTATACTATAGACGGGAGAGGGGTGTTACATTTTCTCTACTTCTTTTTGCTGCTTAGTAATTGTTCAAGGTGCAAGATCAATTTTTTATGAAGAGGTCAAGAGGTTTTATGGTGTATTTGGCTAGTGTTTGGAGCTTAGGTGAGCAAAAATGGAGGAGTCTCTTGAAGGAGCGAAAGCATGGTGATTGGTTCATTAGAGCATTGAATTTTAAAAAAAATTTCTTTTAGGGTTTCATGCATCACGCCACATCTCTTATGTGCCTAATTAATTTCAATGCTCAATTGCATATTAAAACACTTTTAATATGTATTAGGATCTTCATTTGCCATTTAAGATTGTGAATTAACAAATTAATTCAATTAAACCCTAGTTTAAAAGAGAAGTTTGGGCACTAACCTCTTTGATGCACTGTGGATGCAATTGGCACCTTTAGGAAGCACCTAGGACCCCAAGTGTTATCCCTCTAGCTTCTCCACACCAAGATCACCAATGGGCAGCCCCCAAATCAGCTTCTCAAGCCTTGCCAACCAATTATAATTTGGGTTTTTGCCTTTAGAGAGGTTGTTTGTGTGTATAGGACACTAGAAAAAATTTCTAGCAATTTTAATTCAAAGGAATTTGGGTTATTCTCTTTAAATTGATGAGAAAGCAAGAAGAGGAGAGGGAGAGAAAAGGTGCCGCCACACTTGTGATAAGAGAGAGTGTTATTTGTTTCTTCTTTTCTTTTCCCTTTTATAATTAGGTCAAGTAATCACTTAAACCCTTTGCCACATGTCACCACCACATTGTATCTTATTTTTAATTGACTTAATCACATTAAGCTAAGTGTCAAAGCTAGACTTAATCTTGACTTTGATCATCTTACATGACCATGTGTCACCATCTCATGGTGCCACATGTCATCATGTGAAATGACCAAATTACCCTTATGTTGTAATTTTGAGTTCTCAACCCAAAATCATTATTTCTCCTCTTCTAATCAATTTATATCAAATATAAATCAATTAATTAATCTTCATTAATTAATTTCTCACAATTAAATTCATATTTAAACACTTTAAATATAAATTTAACTTATACTATACATCCAATAACCTAGATTTGGTTTCAAGCCATGCTAGGGACTTTGCAATCTTATTGCAAACCAAACCTATTTAATTAATTAATTAAACTCTTTAATTAATCAATTAAATCACATTTTACTTGGTGATTAACTTGTATATGTGTGTGACTCACTAGGCTCATCACTAATTGGCAATGAGATATGATATTAACTCTTAATATCATCAGAACTCTTTCTTACCATAAATGATTTCTCTAAATCATTTTAGACATCTCATAGACCATGGTTGATACCTAGCATAGCGTGCCATGGCCACCCAATCAGTAACAAGAAATACCTTAAATGAACCTATAAAATGTTACCATGCACTAGAATCTCTCTGTTACAAAATCCCAATTTGAGCTGGAGTCATGGTTAATGTCAAATCCTATTTGCTATGAACATTATGTTTTCTTTTAATTCCAGTTCTTGATTAATTAGATTTTCTTGTCAGAAACTCTTTTCTGACTAAATCTGTCTGTCCTGGCCAGGAACTTGAAACATCAAGAACAATTAAATGAACATAGGATTTTATCCCTATTTACTTAGGGTAACAGATTCCATCTTGATTAACACCTATCTCCATATATAACTAGTAGGAGCCAACACATGCCCATATACCCATACACAGTACAAGTATGAAAGCAGTATCAAACTCAAACCTCCTATATACAAGATAACTGTATTATCTCAGGTCTAAAGATTATATGCACTGATATGATATATGACAATGCATTGACAAGAGTAAACTCCATGTGCTTGTCATATGCGTCACTGGTTCGGCCTACTTATCATGTATAAGTGCCTATCATGTTTGTTATATGACATGAGACTCACCATTCCATCTTATTTATATCTCATATAAATACCTTGGGAACAAACATGAATATAATCTTTCTGGATAAGTCATGTCCTGTGTGAAGTATCCTCGATTGTGAACCAATTTATGATACTTTGTGCTAGAATTGTAACGCCCTCACCATAAGTAGTCCGTACATTTTACTGTTCCAATGACTAATGTCTGTTCAGACAGTCAGAATGTCTGGAACTACACTTAAACTATAGTTAGGAGGCATAAATTGATGGAATAAATGTTAAGAAAATATAGAAAAAATTTAGAGAATTTATTAATTGGTATAAAATAATAAAAATAACCCGATATGCACCATGAAGGGCATTTTGGTCATTTCACTATCAGAGATGAATTTTGACCTAAATGTCAAATTTAAGAATTTAGAGAATAAAATAATTAACATAAATTAATATTATGAATTGAATTAGGAAGAAAAAGAAAAGAAAGAAGAAAGGAAAAGAAAATAAAAAGACTTATGGAAATTTAAAATTTTAAGTACGCATAAATAAATATATATATATATATATATATATATATATATATATATATATATATATATATATATATATAGACATAAGAGGACAAAACTCACCAACGCAAAGTCATCTTCCCCATCTCTTCTCTTTCTCTTGTGCCGTCCACCATTGTTGCCCTCTTCCTCCATTTTTTTTTAAGCTTTAAGCTTGAATCTCACTTCATCCACTCACCAAAACCCATAATCCTCTTCATTAAAAATTTAGCCCACTCCATAAGGAAGCTATTGATAGTAGTAAGAAGCAAGAAAGTTAAAGTTTGGGACGCTCAAGTAAGGTTAGTGCACTAATCCATCTCTTTCTCTTCATTAAACATGAAAAGCATATTTAGCCAAGTATAAATTTCATGAAATTAAAAAGAAAATCTTAACGAAAGAATCCCTTGAATTTCGACAGCCCTAGATGAAGCATGAAATTGATGATTTTGATAGTTTTAATTTAGTTGGGGAAGTGAATTAACAAGGTATTATATGTTGGAATTGATTTGCATAGACATATATGTAATTGAAACTTTGAAACTAGGGTTTGTGTACATGATTTGAGGATTGTTGTGTAATTGTTGAGATTGACTTGGTTGAGAATATTTGTTACCAAATTGAAGTGTTATTTATGCAAATTAAAGTAAGGAAGATAGAGGAGATTGAATTTTGGGAGTGTCATTTTTCTATAGGTTGGGACTCAATGAGTCCAGTGTGTTTGTTGAACCATAACTGAAAATGTGTGACTCTAATTGGTATAAGGCCAATTTAAGGTGAAATTAGACTCAAAATATCCCATTTTTCATTTAGACACTATGCCTAAATTTTGTCAAAAACTTGATCTAAACACTGCACAAATCCGGATGACCCTGCACAAAACCCAGAAAATGATCAAATAAATAGTACATATTCATTTAGTCATAACTCCCTCTATACTGATCCAAATGACCTGAATTTGATACCGTTGGAAAGCTTAGATATAGGGCTACAATTTTCATAAAGACCACTGAACCCAGAAATGGCAAACACCAAACCAAATTGCTGGCCCAATTTGGGTCACAAAACTGCCTAGAATTAGGTTGCCCAGAAACTGCTGGACATAAACTCACCCGACCAGTTTTGGAAAAATGGCCCAACTTGGTCTACAAGAACTCAAATGTAATGAAACCAGTGGAAAAATGTCCACAAGACACAGACATACAAAATTGGTATTTTGACCAAAACTCATAAATCAAGAGAACTAGGTCCAATAGTTAGAACAATTTACTGCAGCAAAACTTGGAATCTGACCAAACTTTACTTGACCCCAGAACAGTCTTTTAGTCATAAATCCGACTAAAAAAATCCAATTGAGATGAGCCATACCTTTCCAAAAATCTAAGAAATAGGGCTACAACTTTGTTTTAGGAACCTTCCTCAAATTATGAACTTAAGAGCTTCAAAAAGTGACCTGCAGTCACTGTCCTAAACTGAACCTCTGTTGGCACAGGGTACATGAGCCCAGGTCAGTTAATTGGCCATATATAATTCCAAAAAACTTGAAAAATTGTGATAAAAATTTCTTAATGATCATAAGACATGGGACAACATTTTCTATGAAGATCACCATGCCTAAAAGTGACTACAACATGTTCCATTAATTAGGTAAACTCTAAGTCCAAAAGCTGCCTAGTTAAGGAACCAGAATCTGAAAATGTGTCAGTTATGGTTATCTGACCATAACTTGAGTTCTAAAAATCAAATTGACATGATTCAAAAGGGAAAATAAAGATAAGACATATAGGAACAACTTCCATGAAGGAAGTGTGGCCAAACAGTGGCTACAAACTAATTATATGGATAGGTAAAGGTAAGACACAAAAACTGAAACTAAAGGAAGGTCAATGAAATAAATTATCTTATGGTAGGGAGTTTAATCCTAACAAGTCATTAAACACTAAACCACATGAAAGAGGTATGTGGGACCTATTTTCCCATTATAAAGTAATATGAACATTCAAATAAATATGTAATAATGTGTAATTGCCCATAGTATACCTAGACTTATTTATTTAGTTTGGATCGATTGGTATACCAATTAGGGACTACAGATAGCAGTACTGCCTACAGAGAAAATCATGAACTGACAATATATGTCTAGTATAATTGTTCTACAGGCTATATGCCTACTTATTGGCCATTGTGCCTAACTTTATTTCTAGCTTTATAAGCCTGACCAGCTGGCCTCGTGCCTGACAGATGTATACAGGGTAGACATATGGCTGTCTAACCCATATACTCCCGTGTATCCAGCTTTTATAGTCTGTTATAGGTTTCTTGGGCACTGATAATAATTAATTAAGACTGAATATATAATAAGTAAACAGAAAAGATCCCGATAATTTAAATTATTTCCAAAGTGAAATGAAAATGTAAAATACCTAGACATTATGAAATTTGCCATATATAGAATTATTATTTACATTGTTTAGTTATTGTTATCACAAATTATGCACCACTAAGCGTTATGCTTAGCGCGTTAGTTTTCCATCTCGTAAATACTGGAGATCAGTAGCCGTCACAGTAGTGCTTGAACAGAGCTCCGACAGGATCTGCTACTGTCCAGAGTCACCTCACCAGTCTTTTGTATTTTGGTAGGGCCTATGTATAGACTAGTATTTTGGTTCATTATGTTTAATCATGATGTAATTACTAGTTTATGATGTATTTCATTTTGGACTTGTAATTAAACTTTGAGATTATAATGAACACTTGTAATTTATTATCTATGAATTTTTATATGAATGCAATAGATGATACTTCATTTTGAGATCTCATAAATATTGTAAATGATATGATACAATAGAATATGATTTGGAAATGTGTGAAATGAATATGAACATGTTAACAGGTGATTAGTGGAACCCGCCAGATGCTAACAAAATAGAGGAGGCTCTGTTTGGGTCTCCACAAAAATAAGTTATATAAAAAAAAATATTCCACCTATGGAATACCTGTTTTTAAATGATATTAAAAATTTGCAATAAACATGATAAGACAAGATAGGGTGCTCTAGCACTAAATGTGGCACTTCTTGCTTGGCTATATAGTAGACGGGTAAGGGGCGTCACATTTAAGTGGTATTAGAGCAGAGGTTTAGGTGGTTCTAGACCTAAATGTTAAAAATAGATAAAGTGCATTACATGCATGGGCCTTTAAATAGAGTCGAGGTGACACTAATGCAGATCTGTTCTTTATCTGTTTTATAGGATCGATGGCATCTGATCCTTTAGAGCACGGACCTCCAGGACCGATAAAGGAGGAGGTAGAGAGTCACATACCCGCACCTGCTCCTAGTAGGGAGTGAAGCTGTAGAGCCGAGTCATCCTGTGGTACTGCAAGGAGAGCACAGCAGGCCTTCCTGGAATAGATGACTCAACTGCTCCGTCAGGTCACCGGAGCCATCCCACAACCACACCCACCTCTACCTCCACAGCCATAGCCACAACCCTCACTACCTGTACAGCCACCACCGCCCCCACAGCCGCAACCTGTGCACAGATTCCCACTAGAGAAACTATGAAAGTATGGGGCAGTTGACTTCAGGGGTAAGAAGCAGGATGATCCAGCCATAGCAGAGTATTGGCTGGAGAGGACAGAGAGGGTATTGCAGTAGTTGCACTGCACCCCAGAGCACAATTGGAGTGTGCTTTGTCACTGCTACAGGAGGATGCTTATAGATGGTGGGTGACAGTATCGAGAGTGGTACAGTCTGCACATATTACTTGGGAGTTCTTTCTGGTTGAATTCAAAAAGAAATATATCAGTCATGTGTACTTGGAGGCCAGAAGGAGAGAATTTTTGGTACTGAGACAGTGGCAGCTTACAGTCTCCTAATATGAGTGAGAATTTGTGAGACTTAGAGGATATGCATTGGAGTTGATGCCCACAAAAACTGATAAGTGCAGAAGGTTTGAGGACGGACTGAATGACAACATCAAGCTAATAGTGACATCTCACCACTTCACTGATTTCTCTCTGTTGGTACCATCAGCCTTTGATGTGGAGAGAGTCAGAAATGAAGAGCAGTCCAGAAACGACAGGCAACGCAAGAGGGGTTCTGGATCTGGTCAGTCCGGTTTAGCAGACACGGGTAGTAAGAGACCCAAGGAGTCTCAGGGTCAGACTTAGGGTCGAGGTAAGAAGCAGAGATCCCGATTTGCCCCAAGGAGAGGAGGAGGACAGTCTAGTACATTAGTGGGTAGTTCTCTGGGTATAGCTACACGGGGATCAACCCCACCACCAGCTTGTACACATTGTGGGAGGCCCCACTGAGGAGAGTGCAGATTGTTGACTGGTGGATGTTTCTGATGTGGGTCTACGGATCACTTCATGAAGGATTGTCCACAGAGGAATGCTAGTGTTCCCACTGCTCCACCCTAGATGGAGAGGTCTGCCCCAGTAGCATAGAGGGGTAAAAGACCTGTGAGGCCTGATACAGCTGGTACATCACAGAGGCCTACTACAGAGACAGTTCAGAGGCAGGAGACTAGGGTAGCACCTTGTGCTTATGCTATGAGAGCTCGAGATGAGCCAGAGCCAATTGATGTCATTAGAGGTACATTTTCTCTTTATGATCTGTTAGTATGTGCATTGATTGATCCGGGTTCCACACATTCATATGTGTGTATCATACAGCCAGTTGATAGAGGGGTATAAGTAGAGGACTTAAAGGAGGACATACAAGTCACAAACCCTTTAGGCCATAGTGTTAAGGTGAAAAAGGTCTACAAGGGTTGTCCTCTGAGGATACAGGGTTATGAGTTTCCAGCTGACTTGATTGAGCTACCATTCCATGAGTTCGATGTGATATTGGGTATGGATTGGTTATCACGTCATCAGGCGATGGTAGATTGTCGGCTAAAGAGGATGTCACTACAAACAGTAGAAGGGGATGAGATTACAGTTGTGGGTGAAGGAACGGGTTGTCTTTCTACTATCATATCAGCCACAACAGCCAGAAGAATGATAAGAAAGGGCTATGAGGCTTTCTTAGCACATGTTATTGACACTAGGAAAACTAGCCCAAACATACAGGAGATCCCCACAGTATGTGCATTTTCGGATGTGTTTCCGAAAGAGTTGTCGGGTTTGCCACCTGATAAAGAAGTGGAGTTTGCTATAGAGGTTATGCCAGGTACTGCACCGATTTCCATTGCTCCATATAGGATGACACCCACTAAACTGAAAGAGTTAAAAGTTCAGTTACAGGAGCTACTAGATAAGGGTTTCATAAGCCCTAGTGTGTCACCCTGGGGAGCACCAGTGCTATTTGTGAAGAAGGATGGTACACTTTGGCTATGTATAGACTACCGGCAGCAGAATAAGGTGACAATGAAAAACAAATACCCTTTACCTTGGGTAGATGACCGGTTTGATCAGTTGAGGGGAGCTGGAGTATTCTCCAAGATAGATCTCAGATCCAGCTATCACCAGTTGAGAGTGAAGGAGACAGATGTTCCTAAAACTGTTTTCAGGACCCAGTATGGACACTATGAGTTTCTAGTGATGCCATTTGGGCTAACAAATGCACCAGCAACTTTTATGGACCTAACGAATTGCATCTTTCATCTCTACTTGGATTGGTTTATTGTGGTCTTTATAGATGATATCTTAGTGTATTCTAAGAACCAAGAGGAGCATGATGAACACCTGAGAGTAGTACTACAGACACTGCGGGAAAAGCAGTTGTATGCCAAGTTGTCCAAGTGTGACTTCTGATTGGATGAGGTATCCTTCCTTGGACACATTGTGTCGACAGATGGGATCAAGGTAGATGCAAAGAAGATTGAAGCAATAGTTGAATGGAAGCCTCCCAGAAATGTAACAAAGGTCAGAAGCTTTTTGGGGTTAACAGGATACTACAGGAGATTTATGAAGGGATTCTCCCTTATAACAGCCTCACTGACTAAGTTACTATATAAGAATGCAAATTTTGATTGGAATGATAAATGTCAAACCAGTTTTGAGAAGCTGAAGGCTATGCTTACAGAAGCTCCAGTGTTGACACAGCCAGAGTCAGAGGAAGACTATGTGATCTACAGTGATGCCTCTCATAATGGGCTTGGGTGTGTTCTGATGTAGGAAAGGAAAGTAGCTGCCTATGCTTCCAGATAGCTAAGGCCACATGAAAAGAATTACCCAACTCATGATCTAGAATTGGCGACAATAATATTTGCATTGAAGATATGGAGGCATTACCGATATGGTGAGAAATGCTACATCTATACGGATCATAAGAGTCTGAAGTATTTGCCAACCCAGAAGGAACTCAATCTGAGATAGAGGAGATGGATTGAATTCCTTAAAGATTATGGCTGTATGATCGACTATCACCCGAGAAAGGCAAATGTAGTGGCTGACGTACTGAGCAGGAAGTCCATGATGGCTTTGAGAGCACTGAATGCTCGGTTGTCTTTAGCACAGAATGGGGAAATTTTGGTTGAGTTGCTTGTAAAGCGAAGCTTGTTACAGCAAATACAAGGAGCACAGCTAAGGGATGAAAAGTTGCTAACTGTTATGGGCAGAACTCTAGAGGGGAAGGAGACTGATTATGAGTTAAAAGGAGATGGGTGCCTGTATTATAAAGGCAGAATATGTGTACCAAGAGATAAGGAACTGAAGAAGAATATCTTGAAAGAGGCGCACAGTAGCTTTCATGCTATGCACCCAGGAAGTACCAAGATGTACCAAGACCTGAAAACACATTATTAGTGGCCTGGAATGAAGAAAGAGATTGGTGATTTTGTGACTAGATGTTTGACATGCTAGCAAGTTAAGGCTAAGCATTAGGTTCCATCAGGGTTGTTACAACCTATATCCATACCAGAGTGGAAATGGGACCGCATCACCATAGATTTTGTGACACCCCTCACCCGACTACAGTGTAGCCGAGTAAGATATGTCACACTCGATGCCGGAGCACCCTATCTTATCTTACTTTATTCCTTTAAAAATTTGGTTATCATTATATTTTGATATCAATTATTTTTCTAAGGAGAAACCAGCGAAGTTTTCCCTATTTTATTATCGTTTAGCGTATTTCAATATTTACCTGTTTAAAAATCTCAACAATATTTTCCATACAATAATTCATCCATACTCATATCATCATTTCAAAAATTATTATGTAATTCAAATCTATACTTATTTGTACAAATTCATTCATGCTTATTACATATATCAAAATTCTCAATTTCATTAGTTTACATAATTTGCAAACTAATTGCATAAATTCATACTTTACATCAGGTGCATATTACATACAATTTCCTAATTTTCATTATAATATAATAAATAATTATAATGCACAAATTACATAATATGACTAATATGAGCCCTATCTACATGTATTGCTGAGGAGGTGACAACCTTGAATACTTCAGACACTTCTGCAGATCAGAACTCCAAAATCTCTGTTTAATATTCGCTGGGCTTTACCTTCAGTACCTGTGCGAAGGAAACAAATCCATCGCGCTAAGCATTTCTACTTAGTGGTGCAATAATATAACAAGAAAATAATATACAAATAAAGAAAGAAATAGATCAAAATTTGGATACCCTGGAATTTAATCTAATTTCATATAATACTTCTAGTATTAACTATCCTTTGTTCTAATTTATTCCTCTTCAAAAGCGCTCAATTCTTTCATAATAATTAAATTTTAATATCGTTCCAATTCATTTCAATTTTTTTTCTTCTGCTAAATAACTAATCTAATTTATTTTAAATATTCTTACTCATTTATTTAATTACTAATATTTTTAGTTGCTAATATTCTTATGATATTAACTCTTTCTAGCATTTTATTAATCATTTTTTTGATAATTTTGAGCCTCTTTTTATTGTAATCATTCTTGTTCTTTATCTTGATATTTAATTTCCTTACTTCCTTTAATAATCAATTCAATTACATTTATACTTTTCAATGCCCAAGTAACCTATACAAATTGACCAGACTGGATAAATGGGTAAACTAGCACTGGGTATCAGGTACCTCGGGCCGTCACACCATCGATCACAATGTGTCTCCCAGTGTGCAGACAGAATGGCTAATAAGCCATAAAAGCAATAAGGCATAAAGCCAAGTATAACATCATAATCAGTATAGCCATAGGCTATCATATCACAGAATAGCATGAAGTCATACGCAGTATTGCTATCAAAACCCTATTGGCATGCCAACCTATCCAAACCAATCACACTTGGCCTATTAGGGCATATTGCAAAGTTATTTCTTGAATATTTGTACTTAACATGTAAGGTTACTATTCATTTAGTCATTTAAGTCAAAATATTGAATTTCTCATATATAATAGTTACATAAGTTTTAATCACATAGATTTACCATATTTTGGTTCCCAAAAGTGTTGGCATTAATTGCCAATTCATACTTCTAACCAATGGAGAATAAATCAAAATTTCAGTTTTTGGGTGCTAGAGTTCACTGTTCCATTAGGCCATTCTACAGTGAGAATTTGACCAAGTGTTCTTAATCAAAGTTATTCTTTATTGTGTCTAGTTACATTTCACTTTTTGAATCACCCCATTTGGAGTTTTCTAGCTTAAGTTATGGCTATTGCACCATAACTGGTCAGATTGCCTTTACCCAGAATTTATGGGCAATTTTTTTTGTTCTGCCAGATTTGGTAGTCTAACTTTGGCTAGCAATTTCATTTAGTTAAGTCCAGAATTTGAGTTTGTGTTCTGTATAAAAGTTGTTCTAATTTGCCTAAGCTTTCCATTGATATAAATTTCAGGTCAATTGGACCTTTCTACACTGAGTTATGACCAAATGAATGAATACTGTTCATTTGGTTATTTTGTACAGGCAGAATTGGTGCTATCCAGATTTGGTCAATTTTTTAGGGCATCATAAGTTTGTTTTCTGGACAGGTTTCCTTCATCAAAGTTGTGCCATTATGTGTCTAATTTCATGTTCAATTGGAATTGCACCAATTGAACCTATACAACTCAAGTTATAGCTGCCCAACTTGCTGGACTCACATCCAGACTTGTAGGGCACTCAAGGCAGCATACCCAACCTCAAATCCAAAGCTACAATTCACTTTAATTCCTCATTATACTTAGCCAAATGGTCACTAATTGACCATTAGAACTTTCATTCATTAACACATGAGAAAAATCCAAATTTTGTGCCCCAAACCCTAACTCCATACTTCACATCTCACATAACTCATGCAATCTTCAATTATGGCTTAAGTAAACATTGTAATTGATGCTAATAGACAAAATTTAATCAAAAGACAACATCAAAATTATCAACTTCCTTTGCTGGCTAAAATTTGGGTCTCATCATTCATGCATAAATTTTAGTTTTACTCATGGAATTTATACTTAATCACCCTTAATTGTAAGAATAAAGAAGAAAGGAAAGGAGGGATGAGCACTAACCTTGCTTAGGAGAGTCCAAGCTGCCCTAACCTCTTAATTCCTTCTTCTTTTTGCTGCCTAGAAGTTGTTTAAGGGATAAGAAATAATTTTTGTGAAGCAAGCTTATGATTTTATGGGGTATTTATCAAGAAATTCTTAGTGAGAAGTTTGATAAAAAATGGTGAGAGGAGAGGGAGAAGAAGTCGGCTGCTTGAAGAAGATGGGTAGCAGAATTTATTTTTCCTTTTTAACTCATTTTATCTCTTTTTAATTGGATTATAAAGTGTGTGTTACAATTTGATTGGTGGAGGACTTTTAATGACACAATAATGATGTCATAATTTGTATTTTATTTCATTTTCTTTTCTTTTCTTTTCTACTCAATTTCAATTTAATTTGTAGCAATATTTATTCATATTTTATGTCATAATAATTATTTGCTTAACTGGACAAGTCGGTCAAAAATCATCTCCGAAGACGAAATGACCAAAATGCCCTCCATTTGGCTTATTGAGCCAAAATCGTCTGTACTGATCGAAAGATTTTTCTAAGCCTTTTCTTAGCATTCTAATACCGTAGAAACCTCAATGACTCTTCTCTGGAATCCCAAAAATTATTCTATGAATTTTCTCCCGGGTTTAGGGTTTCTAGCTGCAAAAACCGCAACTTCCCACTGGGTTACCCATCACTAGGGCACTGGCTCATTTAACTTGGTTGTATTTTATTTCTAAAATTTTTTCTTAATTTTTCTTATACTTATTTGAATTATTTATGACCCTTCACTCTAGTCTAAATGTTTTTCCAGACATTCTAGCTGTCCGGACCAACATCGGTCATAGGAGGAGTAGAATGTATGGAATTACTACAGTGAGGGTGTTTCAGATTTTGTGACTGGGCTACCATTAACACAAAGGAAGCATAATACTTTATGGGTGATTGTGAATAGATTGACCAAGTAAGCTCACTTCCTACCAGTTAGAGCCGACTACTCACTGGAGAGGTTAGCAGAGATTTACATAGATGAGATAGTCTGGCTACATGGAGTGCCAACATCTATCATATTTGACCGAGACTCGAGATTTACATGGAGGTTTTGGAAGAGGGTACAGGTGCACACCTTACCCCTCTGTAAGGCATAACATGTTCCCGTAGTATACATAATGAATTATCGAACTTCGCCTACTGATAACCCATTAAATACACTACAAGGGATTTTAAACAATTTCTTATGTCTTTTTGTAGTAGTGAGCACTTTTGACAAGTTTTAAAACCTTTTACTCAAAGTTAAATTACATAACAAATCTGCAATATCAATAGATTCTATAAAAATTTTGGCAGAGTGCCGTCTGTATTTTGAATAAAAAAGTTCTTCAAAAACTTGTAAAAAAAAACACTTCCAATATATTTGTTTCATTTCCAAACTCCAATATGGCTCAACACAAATCAATTTTCTCAACATTTGTCAAACTCAATTAAACCTCATTTTCAGTAGTTCCAAAAATAGAATGCAAAATAACTGAGTAGTTCAAAAGTTGAGATAAGAGAAGTATAATACAACATTTTTACAAGCCAAAATAATTTACAACTTTAGTTTACAACTACTCAAGACCAAGTATAATATATACATACACTTCACATACATTACAATAAAAATTACAAGGAGGTGGTATACTCAATAAACCCGGTAAAATCTCAAAAGTGTAGCACAAGCAGCCTACTCTGCTGCTTTATCTGTCTGTCTACCTGCGATAGCAATGAAAAAGCTATCACTGAGCCAATGTCTCAGTGGTGCACAACATTAAGAAAATGCAATTTAAAACCATAAACCATAAATCACATAAACTGTGGATACTTAAAACTATAGTTAATTTCAAAAGATAGAGAATGTCATAAAGAATTAAATTCCATTTCACAATGTCTCAATAAATACTAATAAATCACACACACAGCTTAATCATGATTCCAAAGTCCAATTCGTCCCAAAAGCCAATGGCTAATGAGGAATAATATAGCTAGCTAGTAATTATATGAGTGCTCATCATATTCGTCCTCAACTGACACACACCTCAACACTTCAGCCAGAGAGGGAATTCAAAGCCAATTCATCCCACTAGACAAGCTAGCGAGGAATTCAATCAAATATACATGATAGTTGTGGTTTCAAACCATTTGCAATATTTTTCAAGCAATAAGTATCCATCAAATTTCATTCAAACAAATTTTCCACAATTTAAGCAATAACATACAAATTGTCATAATTTATTTCAAGTGAAAATTCAAAAGAAATAACTGTTATACGCAAACCTCTTATGAGTAGTCTCTTGGCCTTGACTCAGTGGTTCTTTCCCCTTCCCCGAGTCTTTGCTAACTGAAACACACAATTTAAAGTATTTCAGTACTCATTTAAATTGTTTCTAATAATAAGGTTCAATAATTAAATTTTATTAATACTATTATTAGTCAACCTATAATGTTGACCTTTGATGCACTCTAAGTGAGTCAATTTTAATGTTCTCAATTTGTCACATTTTATAGTCTCTAAGTGTTGGTATATGTTACCAATTTCATTTTAAAGCTTATTGCATTTTATTGCCATTAGATTTTATATGCTAGATTACTCTAGCTAAATGTCTTATTTCCCTTAGTTTTTAGGTTCTGGTCAAAAGAGCAAAATTGTAGATTTATGTCTTAGTGACATTTTGACACTAATTTCATGTCATTTGGAGTTTTCTGGACCAAGTTATGGTCATTCTACTATTGCTGGTCAAATTGCCTTTTTATTGTAAACTTAGGTCATTTTTAGGTCATTTCTAATTCTGACAGGTTTTATACCCGAACTTGTGCAAGCCTTTTGACTTGCTTATGGTCATTTCTAGGTTGGTGGCCTTAACCAAAATTTTAGCCCTATGTCTAAGCTTTCCAACGATATAAATTTCAGGTCATTTGGACTTGTATACAAGGAGTTATGGCCAATTACGTAATTGCTGTTCAAATGGTAAATTTTCAGGTTTGAAAGGTTACAAATCCGGATTAGGTCAGTTTAAGTGTCACTTTCCGAACAGAATTTTGTAGGCTTTCAACATGAAAGTTGGCACATTTTGTGCCTAGTTTCACCTTCTATTGGCCTCATACCAATTGGGGTCTCACATTTAGGGTTATAGGCTCATTTGCAAACTGCCCTTTACATTTCTCTCAAACACCAATCCAAATGCACATTTAACTTATTCTAGCTTACCTTCCACACCTAATTCTGACTTTGCACATTACCATATTCATCAATCACTTTACATTATAGTCAATTTGGGTAGAATACAATGACCTTTAATGCACCAAATATAATCTTAAATTACAAAGTCCATTTATAACAATATATACACATGAATATCTCTCATTAACACATCTAATTTCCCAACAATAATTACATACACATTCTGCCACCTTTAGTACCATAATTTAACAAACCATTCCATGAAATTAAACACTTCCAACTTCACCATAAGGCTGCCCAAATTACACATATACATCAAGCTTCCATTTTCAATTCACAAACTCACAATTCAAACTATATACATGGTAATCAAACTCTTATACATTTAAGCACTTAAATCAACACCTCAAATCACCATTTACATGAAGAAATAATTCATTCTCCCATGGACATGAGGGCTGCCGATTTGGAGCTTTGTCCATATTCATCAAACCCCTTCAATTCCTTCCATAAATCAACTCACCACAACACCAACACAAACTTTAACAACGAAAGGAAGAAAATAGGACATGTACCTCAAATTGAACTTGTCAAACTTCTTCAAATCTCTCCCTTTTTGCTCCCAAAATGCTATCCAAGGTGTGTACTCTAACTTTAATGAAGAAGATTTGATTTTTGGATGGCTTGATCTTGAGTGGTTGAAACTCTACACATGGGACGGCAATGGAGTTTTGGGAGAGGTTTCAATTTGGCTTAGTGAAGAAAGAAGAAGAAGAAGAGAAAATGAGGTAGTGCACTTGTCCACATTTGTCCACATATGTTTATATATTCTCCCTTAGTGCCCCACTAACTCATTTTAACATTTTAATAATCCAAAGTTTCATAATTCCAATTAATTCCCCACATTTTCCCTAATTTTCATTACACATTTAATTTTCTCTTTTCATGGGGTCCCCAAATTTTAATACTATTTATTTTTAATGGATATTTAGGTCAAAAGCCAAATCTAGGTGTCAATTGACTAAAATGCCCATATTCAGTTTGTATTTTTTATTTTTCGGTAACACCGATTTTTGTCTGTTTTTCGATTTTTTGTTTTTCTTTGTACTAACTAATTAAATTTTCTTCGACATTTTCTAAGTCAATTATACCACAATAGATGTTTGTTTAAGTCTCAAAAATATTTCCCAGGATTCCCCGCGATCTAGGGCTAGTCAACGGTCCTCACCGCAACTTCCCGGTGCGGTCACCCATCGCTAGGGTTTTTGGCTCATTTAACTTAATCATATTTCATTGATCTTATTTTTCCTTTGTTTTTTTTGTATTTCTTCTATTGTATTTCATTATCTTATTTCTCTTCACTAACATTTAAGTATAATTCCAAGCATTCTAACTGTCCGGATAGACACCGGTCACCGAAACAGTAGAATGCACTACCGAATATAGGGGTGTTACAATTCTCCCCCCCTTAAAATAAATTTCATCTCAAAATTTTACCTGGCATCAGTCTCTGAACAGTTGTGGGTGCTATCTCCTCATGTCCTCTTCACGTTCCCAAGTAGCTTCTAGGCTTGAATAATGGTTTCACAGCACTTTAACCAGGGGTATCTGCTTGTTCCTCAGCTGCTTCACCTTATATGCCAGAATCTCTATGGGTTCTTCCTCATATGAGAGGTCTAGATTTACCTCGATTTCTTCAATAGGTAGAACATGAGATGGGTCTGATCGATATCTCCTCAACATAGACACATGGAAGACGTTATATATCTTCTCTAACTTTGGAGGTAGTGCCAATCGGTATGCTAGAGGACCCACTCTTTCCAAAACCTCATATGGTCCAATGAAATGAGGACTCAGTTTCCCCTTTCTGCCAAATCTCATAATCCTCTTCCAAGGAGAAACTTTGAGAAATACCTTATCACCCACTGCATTATTTAATATCTCTTCTCTTCATATCAATATAGGACTTCTAACGGTTTGATGCAGCCTTGAGTCGATCTCTGATCAGTCTAATCTTTTCCTCTTTCTGCTGAATAATTTCTGGCCCAATCATTTTTCTCTCACCTACTTCATCCCAATATAGGGGAGTTCTGCACTTTTTGCCATACAAAGCTTCATATGGAGGCATCCCAATGCTTAATTGGTAGCTGTTGTTATAAGCAAACTCAATCAAAGGCAAGTGTGTATCCCAACTACCTTCAAACTCAATCACATAAGCTCGTAGCATATCCTCCAAGATCTGAATTACCCTATCAGACTGGCCATCTGTCTATGGGTGGAATGCCGTGCTGAAGTTCAATCTAGTTCCTAGGGCTCTCTGAAGACTACCTCAGAATCTAGAAGTGAGCTTAGGATCTCTGTCAGATACAATCGATACTGGCACTCCATGCAGTCTTACAATCTCATCTATGTACAATCTGGCCAATCTTTCCAGGCTATAGTCCATTTGGACTGGCAGAAAATGAACAGACTTAGTCAGTCTGTCAACTATAACCCATACTGCATCATGGCTATTATGTGTCCTCAGAAGTCCCATCACAAAATCCATAGTTATTCGTTCCCATTTCCACTCAGGTACTGGCAATGGATGTAATAAACCAGCTGGTACTTGATGTTCTGCCTTCAGTTGCTGACAAGTTAGGCATTTGAAGACAAAATCAGCTACATCCCTTTTCATATCCATCCACCAGTAATGCTCTTTCAACCCTCTGTACATTTTAGTTCCACCGGGGTGCATGGCAAAAGGAGACTCATGTGCTTCCTTCATAATGATCTGTCTCAATTCCACATCATTAGGAATGCACATTCTACCCTGATGTAGTAGTAAACCATCATCTCTCATAGAAAATTCAGGTTTCTTGCCCTGCTGGACTTCTTCTAGTAGCTTTGATATTTCTCATTATTCTGAGCAGCCATTCTGATCTGATCAATCAACACTGGCTGTACATGCCATGCAACTACTATTTGCCCCTCATCATCAATCTCCAAACTGGCATGCTGTGCTTTCAACTCATGTACCATGGACAAAGGAGAAACTCTGAAACTTGCCATAGTCTTGCGACTTAAGGCGTCAACCACCACATTTGCTTTCCCTGGCTGATAGTCTATTAAGCAATCATAGTCTTTAATCAGTTCTAACCATCTCCTCTGTCTCAAGTTTAATTCTTTATGAGTGCCCAAATACTTCAAGCTCTTATGATCTGTGTAGATATAACACTTCTCCCCATATAAGTAATGTCTCTAGATCTTGAGAGCAAAAACAATAGTTGCTAGCTCCAAGTCATGTGTCAGATAATTCCTCTCATGCGGTTTCAACTGGCGTGATGCATATGCAATGACATTTAGATCTTGCATCAGTACACAGCCTAACACATTGTGAGAAGCATCACTATCAACTGTATATTCTTTACCCGGTGTAGGTAAATTAAGGACTGGAGCTTTAGTCAAACACCTCTTTAACTCATCAAAACTCTACTGGCATTTATCCGTCCACTAAAATTTCACATCTTTCCGAAGTAGCTTGGTCAGTGGAGAAGCCAACATAGAGAACCCTTTCACAAATCGGTGGTAATATCTAGCTAAACCCAGAAAACTGCGAATTTCTGTGATATTCTTGGGTGGCTTCTAATTAAGGATAGCTTCTACCTTGTTGGAATCTACCTTGATCGCTTCAACTGACACAATATGTCCCAAGAAAGAGATTTCCTTCAGCCAAAATTCACATTTCGACAATTTGGCGTATAGTTGTTTCTCCCTTAAAGTCTGTAGTATAATACGCAGATGTCTATCATGCTCCTCTGCATTCCTCGAATATATCAAAATATCATCAATAAACACAACTACAAATTGATCAAGGTATGGTCTGAAGATAGTGTTCATCAGATCCATAAAAGTAGCTGAAGCATTAGTTAACCCAAATGGCATTACCAGAAACTCATAATGACTATATCGAGTTCTGAAAGTAGTTTTTAGAATGCTCTGCTCTTGCACCTTCAACTGATAATAACCAGATCTCAAATCAATTTTGGAGAACACAGCTGCACCCTTCAACTGATCAAACAGGTCATCAATGCGAGGTAACGGATATCTGTTCTTTATTGTCACCTTATTCAACTCCCGGTAGTCAATACATAAGTAGAGAGTGCCATCTTTCTTCTTAACAAACAGTACTGGAGCTCCCCAAGGTGACACATTAGGGCGAATGAAGCCCTTTTCAAGTAGTTTTTGCAACTGTACCTTCAACTCCTTCAATTCTGCTGGTGCCATTCTATATGGTGTTATAGAGATTGGATCCACACCAGGCTTAACATCAATCTCAAACTGCACTTCTCTTTCTAGAGGTAATCCTAGCAACTCATCAGGAAACACATATGGAAAGTCACATATTGTAGGGATGTCCTTCAATGCTGGACTCCCCACTTGGGTGTCTACCACATGTGCCAAGTATGCTTCACACCCCTTTCTGATCATTTTTCTGGCTAGTGCAGCCAAAATGATGTTTGATGGCAATAGCTGCCTCTCCCCGTGTATTACCACATCACTATACTGAGGGAGACCAAAAGTCATTGTCTTCAGTCTACAGTTAATCATGGCGTAATGCCTGAATAACCAATCCATGCCCAAGATGATATCATAATATTTTAAGGGCATTTCAATGAGATCAGACAGAAAAGTATGTCCTTGGATCACCAAAGGACAATCCCTATACATTCTATTGACCCTGACCTCTTGTCCTAGCAGACTTGTTACTAGCACCTCAAAGTCCATTTTGTTCGCAGAACAGCATGCAATCAATGATGTTAGCACTCACATAGGAGTGGGTTGAACCTGGATCAAATAACACAAACACATCCTGATTAAAAGTTAAGAAGGTACCAGCCACAATATCAGATGTCTCAGCCTCTTCTCTCTGTTTCATTGTGTAGACTCTGGCTGGAGCACTGCCTTGCTTTGACTGATTCACTGTGCCTTGGCTGCCTGATGGACTACCTCTAACCCTGCCTCTACCCCTGCTAACTGGTTGTGAACCTCTGGTGATAGGATTTTGAACTGACCCTTCTGCAGTAGTAGAAGGTGGCCCAACTCTACGGGCATTGGTGCAGTCTTTGGCAAAGTGTCCCGTGCCCTCGCAGTTATAATAGACTCCTATGGCCTTGTAGCATATCTCACCATGATTTCTACCACAAATTTCACATGGATGGGGAGGGTAGGAACTTTTGGTAGTCTGCTAACCAGATAGAGGAGGTCTCTGTTATGAGAATCTTCCCCTACCAAACTTTTTACCGCCCTTGCTTTGTCCCTCAAAGTTCTTTCTCTTTCCAGTAGGACCACTAGAACTCTGATCTACTGACTTCCCCTCTTTCTCTTTTTCTGTCTTCTCTATTTTCTTTTTCTCTGGGGCTGCTTTTGACTTAATTCTTTCTAATTCAAGTGCTTGAGAAATGAGCTCAGAGAAGTTATGATGTTTGAATCCAACCACTTGTATTCTGAGACTAGGCTTCAAGCCGGTTTCAAACCTCGTACATCTTTCTCTGCTGGTAGGAAGGAGACTCCCTGCCTAGTGGCTCAGGCGGGAAAACTCCCTTTCATATTCTGCCACTGATCTACTTCCTTGTTTCAGACTTAAGAACACCTATAGCTTCTGGTCCACATAGGTATCTGGGACATATTTTTGTCTGAACTCTAGAAAAAAATCATCCCAGGTTAGCACTGGAGGTTCTATCAAACTATGGGGGATAGTTTTCCACCAGTCATACGCATCCCCCTGTAGTAGTGACACTGAATACTCAAATCTTAGCTCGTCTGTGCAATGCAGTTTCTTGAACACTCTATCCATTCTCTGCAACCATTATTCTGCCTCTAGTGGATCTACTGTCCCCTTAAACTCAGTAGCCCCGTATTTAATTAGCTTGTCATACTGCCTAGCTGAAGGCTGTGGTTGTACCACTGGTGTCTGTAATTGGGCTTAAGTAGGCATGTTACCAGCCATCTGTTGGAACATCGCAGCCATCTGCTGAGCAAATTGAGTAGGAAACTGCAGTATTGAGGGGGCTGGTGCGGATGATCCACTCACATTTTGAAGGGCTGGGGCTTCCCCTTGTACCTCAGCCTTTACTGATTGATCGAATGAACGGTCCCCTTCTTCCATAGTCAAATAGAGGATATTATACTTCCTGAACAAATAACACAAAGAGATTTCCTCTCGTTAGTGCATATTTATAATGTAATGTACTGTATGTATCAAACCATGACATTGAACAGTTGTACTATGAAGAAAGAATATTCAAATTACAGGTCAAAGCTGAATTTAAAAACTAGCTCTGATACCACTAAAACATGTCACACCTTACCCCTCCGTAAGGCATAACATGTTCCCATAGTATACATAATGAATTATCGAACTTCGCCTACTGATAACCCATTAAATACACTACAAGGGATTTTAAACAATTTCTTATGTCTTTTTGCAGTAGTGAGCACTTTTGACAGGTTTTAAAACCTTTTACTCAAAGTTAAATTACATAACAAATCGACAATATCAATAGATTCTATAAAAATTTCAGTAGAGTGCCGTCTGTATTTTGAACAAAACAGTTCTTCAATAACCTGTAAAAAAAAAACACTTCCAATATATTTGTTTCATTTCCAAACTCCAATATGGCTCAACACAAATCAATTTTCTCAACATTTGTTAAACTCAATTCAACCTCATTTTTAGTAGTTTCAAAAATAGAATGCAAAATGACTGAGTAGTTCAAAAGCTGAGATAAGAGAAGTATAATACAACATTTTTACAGGCCAAAATAATTTACAACTTTAGTTTACAACTGCTCAAGACCAAGTACAATATATACATACAGTTCACATACATTACAACAAAAATTACAAGGAGGTGGTATATTCAATATACTCGGCAAAATCCCAAAAGTGTAGCACAAGCAGCCTACTCTGCTGCTTTATCTGTCTATTTACCTGCGACAGCAATAAAAAAGTTATCACTAAGCCAATGTCTCAGTGGTGCATAACATTAAGAAAATGCAATTTAAAACCATAAATCATAAATCAAATAAACTGTGGATACTTAAAACCATAGTTAATTTCAAAAGATAGAGAATGTCATAAAGAATTAAATTCCATTTCACAATGTCTCAATAAATACTAATATATCACACACACAACTTAATCATGATTCCAAAGTCCAATTCATCCCAAAAGCCAATGGCTAATGAGGAATAACATAGCTAGCTAGCAATTATATGAGTACTCATCCTATTCGTCCTCAACTGACACACACCTCAACACTTCAGCCAGAGAGGGAATTCAAAGCCAATTCGTCTCACTAGACAAGCTAGCAAGGAATTTAATCAAATATACATGATAGCTGTGGTTTCAAACCATTTGCAATATTTTTCAAGCAATAAGTATCCATCAAATTTCATTCAAACAAATTTTCCACAATTTAAGCAATAACATACAAATTGTCATAATTTATTTTAAGTGAAAATTCAAAAGAAATAACTGTTGTGCACAAACCACTGATGAGTAGCCTCTTGGCCTTGACTCAGTGGTTCTTTCCCCTTCCTCGAGTCTTTGCTAACTGAAACACATAATTTAAAGTGTTTCAATACTCATTTAAATTGTTTCTAATAATAAGGTTCAAGAATTAAATTTTATTAACACTATTATTAGTTAACCTATAATGTTGACCTTTGATGCACTCTAAGTGAGTCAATTTTAATGTTCCCAATTTGTCACATTTTATAGTCTCTAAGTGTTGGTATATGTTACCAATTTCATTTTAAAGCTTATTGCATTTTATTGCCATTTTCCAGATTTTATATGCTAAATTGCTCTAGCTAAATGTCTTATTTCCCTTAGTTTTTAGTTCTGGTCAAAAGAGCAAAATTGTATATTTATGTCTTATTGTCATTTTGGCACTAATTTCATGTTATTTGGAGTTTTCTGGACCAAGTTATGGTCATTCTACTATTGCTGGTCAAATTGCCTTTTTATTGTAAACTTAGGTCATTTTTAGGCCATTTCTAATTCTGATAGGTTTTATACCCGAAATTGTGCAACCTTTTGACTTGCTTATGGTCATTTCTGGGTTTTGTGGCCTTAACCAAAACTGTAGCCCTATGTCTAAGATTTCCAATGATATAAATTTCAGGTCATTTGGATCTGTATACAAGGAGTTATGGCCAATTACGTAATTGCTGTTCAAATGGTAAATTTTTAGGTTTGAAAGGTTACAAATCCGGATTAGGTCAGTTTTAGTGTCACTTTTCGGACAGAATTTTAGTAGGCTTTCAACATGAAAGTTGGCACATTTTGTGCCTAGTTTTACCTCCAATTGGGATCTCACAGTGAGGGTTATAGGCTCATTTGCATACTGCCCTTTACATTTCTCTCAAACACCAATCCAAATGCACATTTAACTTATTCTAGCTTACCTTCCATACCTAATTCTGACTTTGTACATTATCATATTCATCAATCACTTTACATTATAGTCAATTTGGGTAGAATACAATGACCTTTAATGCACCAAATATAATCCTAAATTATAAAGTCCATTTATAACAATATATGCACATGAATATCTCTCATTAAAACATATAATTTCCCAACAATAATTACATACACATTCTGCCACCTTTAGTACCATAATTTAACAAACCATTCCATGAAATTAAACACTTCCAACTTCACCATAAGGCTACCCAAATTACACATATACATCAAGCTTCCATTTTCAATTCACAAACTCACAATTCAAACTATATACATGGTAATCAAACTCTTATACATTTAAGCACTTAAATCAACACCTCAAATCAAATCACCATTTACATGAAGAAATAATTCATTCTCCCATGGACATGAGGGCTACCGATTTGGAGCTTTGTCCATATTCATCAAACCCCTTCAATTCCTTCCATAAATTAACTCACCACAACACTAACACAAACTTTAACAAGGAAAGGAAGAAAAT
The DNA here is from genome assembly GCF_030052815.1 of Hevea brasiliensis. Taxonomy (NCBI): domain Eukaryota; kingdom Viridiplantae; phylum Streptophyta; class Magnoliopsida; order Malpighiales; family Euphorbiaceae; genus Hevea; species Hevea brasiliensis. The sequence continues at coordinate 25,269,375 of NC_079510.1, read as the reverse complement.
AGGACATGTACCTCAAATTGAACTTGTCAAACTTCTTCAAATCTCTCCCTTTTTTGCTCCCAAAATTCTTTCCAAGGTGTGTACTCCAACTTTAATGAAGAAGACTTGATGTTTGGATGGCTTGATCTTGAGTGGATGACGCTCCACACATGGGACGGCAAAGGAGTTTTGGGAGAGGTTTCAATTCGACTTAGTGAAGAAAGAAGAAGAAGAAGAGAAAATGAGATAATGGACTTGTCCACATATGTTTATATATTCTCCCTTAGTGCCCCACTAACTCATTTTAACATTTTAATAATCCAAAGTTTCATAATTCCAATTAATTCCCCACATTTTCCCTAATTTTCATTACACATTTAATTTTCTTTTTTCATTGGGTCCCCAAATTTTAATACTATTTATTTTTAATGAACATTTAGGTCAAAAGCCAACTCTTGGTGTCAATTGAGCAAAATGCCCATATTCAGTTTCTATTTCTGATTTTTCGGTAACACCGATTTTTGTCGGTTTCTCGATTTTTTATTTTTCTTTGTACTCACTAATTAAATTTTCTTTGATATTTTCTAAGTCAATTATACCACAACAGATGTTTGTTTAAGTCTTAAAAATATTTCTCAGGGTTCCCCGCGGGCTAGTCAACGGTCCTCGTCGCAACTTCTCGGTGCGGTCACTTATTGCTAGGGTTTTTGGCTCGTTTAACTTAATCATATTTCATTGCTCTTATTTTTCCTTTTTTTTTCTTGTATTTTTTATATTGTATTTCATTATCTTATTTCTCTTCACTAACATTTAAGTATAATTCTAGGCATTTTAACTGTCCGGACAGATGCCGGTTACCAGAACAGTAGAACACACTACCGAATATAGGGGTGTTACAACAGGAGTCTTTAGGTACTCAACTACACTTCAGTATGGCTTTTCATCCACTGGTGGATGGATAGTCAGAAAGGGTGATTCAGGTAACCCTTAGAACTTAATAAATTACTGTAATTGTTAAAGGAATGATAACAATGACCTGACACTAATAACATGAATGATATGATATGATAGGTATTGGAGGATATGTTAAGGAGCTGCATCATTGATTTTGAAGGAAGTTGGGAGAAGTATCTTCCGTTGGTAGAGTTTGCTTACAACAACAGCTATTTAGCCAACATAAAAATGGCTCCATATGAAGCATTGTATGGGAGGAGATGCAGGACTCCCTTATGCTGGATAGAAATGGGTGAAGAGAAAGTAGTGGGCCCAAACTTAGTGAGACAGACTAAGAAAAAAGCGAAACTCATCAGAGACAATTTGAAAGTCACCTCAGATAGACAAAAGTCATATGCCGACCTGAGGAGAAAGGATATAAAGTATGAGGTTGGTGATAAGGTGTTTCTCAAGGTATCACCTTGGAAGAAAGTGATGAGATTTGGTAAATAGGGTAAGTTGAACCCTAGGTTTATTGGTCCATACGATGTCATTGAGCGTGTGGGTCCAGTAGCCTACAGGCTAGCTTTACCACCTGAGCTGGACAAGATTCACAATGTGTTCCATGTGTCAATGCTCAGGAGATACAGATCAGATCCCTCACATGTCATTTCAGCAGAGGAGATAATTGTGCAACCTGATTTAACATATGAAGAAGAACCAGTCAGAATCTTAACACGGGAAGTGAAAGAACTCAGAAATAAGAGGATTCCACTAGTGAAAGTCTTGTGGAGACACCACAACACAGAAGAAGTAACATGGAAGAGCGAGGAGACGATGAGGTAGCAGTTCCCTCAGCTCTTCACATCAGGTAAATTTCGAGGACGAAATTTCTATTTAGAGGGGAAGAATTGTAACGCCCTCACCGTAGGTGGTCCGTACATTATACTGTTCCGACGACTAATGTCTGTTCGGACAATCAGAATGTCTAGAACTACACTTAAACTATAGTGAGGAGGCATAAATTGATGGAATAAATGTTAAGAAAGTAGTGGGCCCAAACTTAGTGAGACAGACTAAGAAAAAAGCGAAACTCATCAGAGACAATTTGAAAGTCACCTCAGATAGACAAAAGTCATATGCCGACCTGAGGAGAAAGGATATAAAGTATGAGGTTGGTGATAAGGTGTTTCTCAAGGTATCACCTTGGAAGAAAGTGATGAGATTTGGTAAATAGGGTAAGTTGAGCCCTAGGTTTATTGGTCCATACGATGTCATTGAGCGTGTGGGTCCAGTAGCCTACAGGCTAGCTTTACCACCTGAGCTGGACAAGATTCACAATGTGTTCCATGTGTCAATGCTCAGGAGATACAGATCAGATCCCTCACATGTCATTTCAGCAGAGGAGATAATTGTGCAACCTGATTTAACATATGAAGAAGAACCAGTCAGAATCTTAGCACGGGAAGTGAAAGAACTTAGAAATAAGAGGATTCCACTAGTGAAAGTCTTGTGGAGACACCACAACACAGAAGAAGTAACATGGAAGAGCGAGGAGACGATGAGGTAGCAGTTCCCTCAGCTCTTCACATCAGGTAAATTTCGAGGACGAAATTTCTATTTAGAGGGGAAGAATTGTAACGCCCTCACCGTAGGTGGTCCGTACATTATACTGTTCCGACGACTAATGTCTGTTCGGACAGTCAGAATGTCTAGAACTACACTTAAACTATAGTGAGGAGGCATAAATTGATGGAATAAATGTTAATAAAATATAGGAAAAATTTAGAGAAAATAAAATAAAAATTTAGAGAATTTATTAATTGGTATAAAATAATAAAAATAACTCGATATGCACCATAAAGGGCATTTTGGTCATTTTACCCCCAGAGGTGAATTTTGACCTAAATGTCAAATTTAAGAATTTAGAGAATAAAATAATTAACACAAATTAATATTATGAATTGAATTAGGAAGAAAAAGAAAAGAAAGAAGAAAGGAAAAGAAAATAAAAAGAATTATGGAAATTTAAAAATTTAAATACACATAAATATATATATATATATATATATATATATATATATATATATATATAGACATAAGAGGACAAAACTCACTAACCCAAAGTCATCTTCCCCTTCTTTTCTCTCTCTCTTGTGCCGTCCACCAATGTTGCCCTCTTCCTCCATTTTTTTTTCAAGCTTTAAGCTTGAATCTCACTTCATCCACTCACCAAAACCCATAATCCTCTTCATTAAAAATTTAGCCCACTCCATAAGGAAGCTATTGATAGTAGTAAGAAGCAAGAAAGTTGAAGTTTGGGAAGCTCAAGTAAGGTTAGTGCACTAATCCATCTCTTTCTCTTCATTAAACAAGAAAAGCATGTTTAGCCAAGTATAAATTTCATGAAATTAAAAAGAAAATCTTAAGAAAAGAATCCCTTGAATTTTGGCTGCCCTAGATAAAACATGAAATTGATGATTTTGATAGTTTTACTTTAGTTAGGGAAGTGAATTAACAAGGTATTGTATGTTGGAATTGATTTGCATAGACATATATGTGATTGAAACTTTGAAACTATGGTTTGTGTACATGATTTGAGGATTGTTGTGTAATTGTTGAGATTGACTTGGTTGAGATTATTTGTTGCCAAATTGAAGTGTTATGTATGCAAATTGAAGTAAGGAAGATGGAGGAGATTGAATTTTGGGAGTGTCATTTTTCTGCAGGTTGGGACTTAATGAGTCCAGTGTGTTTGTTGAACCATAACTGAAAATGTGACTTCAATTGATATGAGGCCAATTAGAGGTAAAATTAGACTCAAAATAGCTCATTTTTCATGTAGACACCATGCCCAAATTTTGACAAAAACTTGACTTAAACACTGCCCAAATCCGGATGACCCTGCACAAAACCTAGAAAATGACAAAATGAACAGTGTATATTCATTTGGTCATAACTCCCTCTATACTGGTCCAAATGACCTAAATTTGATACCATTGGAAAGCTTAAATATAGGGCTACAATTTTCATGAAGACCACTGAACCCAGAAATACCAAAAACTAAACCAAATTGCTGGTCCAATTTGGGTCACAAAACTGCCCAGAATTAGGTTGCCCAGAAACTGCTGGACATAAACTCACCCGACCAGTTTTGGCAAAATAGCCATAACTTGGTCTACAAGAACTCAAATGTAATGAAACTAGTGGAAAAATGTCCACAAGACACAGACCTAAAAAATTGGTATTTTGACCAAAACCCAGAAATCAAGAGAACTAGGTCAAATAGTTAGAACAAGTCACTGCAGTAAAACCCGGAATCTGACCAAACTTCACTTGACCCCAGAATAGTATTTTAGTCATAACTCCAACTAGAAAAATTCCAGAAACCTGAGAAATAGGGCTACAACTTTGTTCTGGCAACCTTCCTCAAATTATGAATTTAAGAACCTTAAAAAGTGACTTGTAATTACTGTCCTGAACTGAACCCCTGTTGGCACAGGGTACATGAGCCCAGGTCAGTTAATTAGCCATAAATAATTCAAAAAAACTTGAAAAATTGTGATACAAATTTCTCAATGATCATAAGACATAGGACAACATTTTTTATGAAGATCGCCATGCCTAAAAGTGACTGCAACACATTCCATTAATTAGGTAATCTCTAAGTCCAAAAGCTGCCTAGTTAAGGAACCAGAATCTAGAAATGAGTCAGTTATGGTTATCCAACCATAACTTGAGTTCTAAAAATCAAATTGACATGATTCAAAAGGGAAAATAAAGATAAGACATAAAGGAACAACTTCCATGAAGGAAGTGTGGCCAAACAGTGGCTACAAACTGATTATATGGATAGGTAAAGGTAAGACACGAAAACTGAAACTAAAGGAAGGTCCATGAAATAAATTATCTTATGGTAGGGAGTTTAACCCTAACAAGTCATTAAATACTAAACCACATGACAGAGGTATGTGGGACCTATTTTCCCACTATAAAGTGATATGAACATTCAAATAAACATGTAATAATGTGTAATTGCCGATAGTATACTTATACTTATTTATTTAGTTTGGATCGATTAGTATACTAATTAGGGACTATAGATAGCAGTACTACCTATAGAGAAAATCATGAACTGATAATATATGTCTGGTATGATTGTTCTATAGGCTATATGTGTAACACCCCTATTTGTATAGCCTGGTATATTTCACTGTTCCGACGACAGGTGTCTGTCCGGATAATTAAGGGGATTAGAACCACATCTAAGACAACTAGATAAGCCCTGAATACAAATAATTAGTAATTGCCAATTAGTTAAGTATAAAAAAGAAAAACAGAACACAAGAAGTTAAATAAGCCAAGAGTCACAGCAATGGGTGACCTTCTCGGGAAGGACTGCGAGGTCAATTTAAACTCAAATTTCGAACCATAAAATGTGACGCCGCGGTCCTTAGGACTATTGCGAACACAGTGGAAAAGAGAAAATCACAAAAAAGAATGGTTAAGCAGGTCAAATAATTAGGTCAGGGATCCGAAAGAAATATTGAATTATTTGCAAACCGGATCGAACCGGATAGGGGCAATTTGGTTAATTGACCCCTAGAGCTGACTCCTGACCTAACTATCAAATAAAATCGGAGAAAAGAAAATTTCAGGATCAAGAATTAAATTAAAGAACTAAAGAAAAATAAATGAAAAAAAAAAGAAAAAGAAAAAGTTGATAAAGTTTATTACATCTTGCATGATGCAATAAACCTAATATTTACAAAATTAGAATTGTGGGATAATTACTAAGTTAAAAGACAAAATAATTTAAAAAAAAAATTTATCTTCTTCTTCCCTCACCCAAGTCGTCCACCTCTCTCTTCCCTCTCTCCCTCACTTCACCTCCATTAAAGCTCATTTTGAGCTTGAAGAAACCACAAATTCAGCCATTGAAGTGTAACCTCCTTAGTTAAACCTTGTTAACCTCGCTTGAGAAGAAGATTGATCAAGAAAAAAAGAAGAAAAGAAGAGGAAAATTGAAGATTGAACATCAAAGTGAGGTTAGTTCTTTTAATTGAAATTTTAGTTTAATACATGTGTTCTTAGTTTAAGTAACCTAGAAATTAATTTACAATCAAAACAAAACAATTGTTGGGGGACCAAAGGGAAATTCGGCCAGCCATATTCAAATGGCTATAACATGAGCTACAAAACTCCAAATGGAGTGATTCAAAAAAGAAAATAAAGTTAAGACAATAAGGAACAACTTCTATGAAGAAAACTTAGCCAAATTCTAATAGCAACATGACCAATGGAACAGTGCAAAATAGGACACCAAAACTGAAAATTTGAAATTTGTGCCTAAAAGATTTAAGATTGGAGAAAATGACCAAAACCAATAAGTTAGGTAACCAAAATGTGGTATGTGGGTATAATTGGATTTCCCATACCTATTAAGCATAAGAAAGTCAATATTTTGACTTGAATAGTACCATGAATAGTAACCTCAACAAGAAAATTTTCAAGAATGTAAGTTTAAGCATATTGGGGCTAGAATTGAACATATATGAATTAATTATTGGAATTATTGTGAGGCAAAGATACTGAGACACTATAAATTTAATGTTTCAGATGAAAAAGACCCAGAAGGTCTAAGGGACTGAGCCTAGGCCTAGAGGCGACTCATGTCAGGTTTGTGCACAATAAATCTTATTTCATCATTTTCTTATTACCGATTTGATTGGGTATGATTTATGAAAATTTGGTATTAATCATGAATTGTATTGCCACTTTGTGAATAAAACTATGACTTTGGAAATTTATCGGATTTCTCATGAATTATTTGAATAAAATGTTTGAAATTGATTTCTGATTCACACTTAGCATAACAGTGCCTTATTATTCCTCCTCCATTTATGGGGTTGAGATCGATTATTTTCCTCCCTCTCTGGTTTACTAGTTGAGATTGTAGATCGGATGAGTACTCATTAGCTAGCTAGCCACCTCCCTCATTTATTTCGATTAGTAGGGTTGTAGATCGCTTTGTCGTAGTGTACAACGCGGCATTGATTAGAAATTTTGTGTCATGGCTTAAGTTGTGTATGAATTGGCAACACTATGGTTATTAAATTGTTTGACCAAAATTGTGCTATAATGAGTTTTGATAATTTATGAAATGTGATTATGAAATATTTAAATTGTGATTTATCAACGAATGTTATATGTACTGCATTTTAAATTTTTATTATGCACAACTGAGTATTTTTATACTCAGCGATAGCTTATTTTGCTGTCGCAGATAAGGGCAAGGAAAAAGCAGCAGGGTGAGCTGTTGAATTGACAAGGACTTCATTGATCTTTTTGTACGGGTATTTGCTTATATCCTTGTAGTTATTTGATGCAAATATTGTAATGTCATATGTATTAATGTAAAGTTGAGTAGTTGTACAGTAAATTGTAATATTGTTATTTTGGATTTTCTTTTTGTAAATTAATATCTGTATTTGTAACTTAAGTACCATATGCAATGTGAATGAATTTATGAAGTATTTGAGATGACAAACTTTGGTTGAATTGTGGACTTATATTGAATTGTGTTGACTTGAGTTGTTTTGGTGTTGGGAGTTGTGAAAACAATTATTAGAAGTATTTTTACAGGTTTTTAAAGAACCGTTTTCTCAAAATATAGACGACACTCTGTCGAAATTTTTTCAAAAATTACGTAAAAATAAAAATGGACAAAAATTTTTACTAGTTTTGAAACTTCAATTAAATATTTTTAATTCCTACCAAAATGCTCACCACTTCCAAAAAGTAAGAAAATGGTTTTAAAATCCCTTGTAGGGTACTTAATGAGTTATCGGTAGGTGAAGTTCGGTAGTTCATTAGGTATTCTACGGGATCATGTTATGCCTTACAGAGGGGTAAGGTGTGACATATTTTAGTGGTATCAGAGCATGGCTTTGCAATGAATTTTGACTATGTATATGATTATTTCTTTGATAAGTACAACTGCTCAAGTGTCTTTAATTGATACATATGACATATTTACATCATGAATATGCACTAACAGAGGTCAACCTCGTTGTGTTTGATCTCAGGAAGTAGAAATTTTTGAGAAATGGAATGGAAGAGGGAGATCATTCCATGGAGCAATCTGTTGAGGCTGAGGTCCAAGGGGAAGCCCCAGCACTCCAGAACGTGAGTGGGTTAGCCACTCTAGCTCCTACTCTAGCATCGTAATTTCCTACTTAGTTTGCACAGCAGATGGCTGCGTTTTTCTAACAAATGGCGGGAAATGTGCCACCCCAAGCTCAGATGCAAGCACCTGCAGCACAACCACAGCCCTTGGCTTGGCAATATGAAAAATTAATGAAATTTGGGGCCACCAAGTTTAAGGGCACTGTGGATCCACTGGAGGCAGAACAGTGGTTAGAGAGAATGGAACGGGTTTTCTGAAAGCTGCAGTGTGTAGAAGAGTTGAAGTTCGAGTACTCTGTTTCTCTATTGCAAGGGGATGCATATGAATGGTGGAAGACCATCCCCCACAGCCTGGTTGAGCCACCTGTGCTGACATGGACAGACTTTCTGAGGGAATTTAGGCAGAAGTGGGTCCCTGATACTTATGTGGATATGAAGTTGCAAGAATTCATGAGCTTGAAGCAAGGGGACAGAATAATAGCAGAGTATGAGCGGGACTTTTTAAGGCTAAGTCACTATGCTGGAAGCTTAGTCTCCACCCCCAGAGATAGATGTAAGAGGTTTGAGGCTGGGTTGAGGCCTAGCTTAAGAATGCAAGTTGTGGAATTCAGACACCAGAATTTTTCTGAGCTAATTTCACAAGCCCTGGAACTGAAAAGGATAGAATCAGAAGGGGCGGTGAAGAAGGGTACACAAGAGAAAGAGAAGACTAAAAAGGCTATGAGCCAGGCTACTAAGAGTGGTTCTGGGAAGAGGAAACAGTTTGGGGTATCCAGCTCTCACAAATCTGACAGAGGCAGATACTCTGGCCAAAGACCACCCCAGTCTGGTCAGCAGACCCAGCAGGTATCTCGAGGAGCTTTATCAGTCCAGCAGTGTGAGACTTGTGGTAGAACACACAGTGGGGTGTGTTTTAAGGCCACTAGTGCATGTTTCAACTGTGGAGGGAGTGGACATTTTGCTAAGGATTGTACTAGTCCATGCCGATCTTAACCTTCTGCTATATCTGAGGGATCAACCCAAGTTTCTGCACCTAGAGGGTCACAGCCAGCTGGTTGAGGTAGAGGCAGAGGTAGGGGTCCTAGCAGCAATCATGGAAGTCAGAGTACTATTAACTAGCCAGAACCAAGTGGTACACCAGCTAGAGTCTATACCTTGAAACAGAGAGAGGAGGCTGAAACATTAGATGTAGTAGCTGGTATTTTCTCTATCCTTGATCAAGATGCATATGTGTTGTTTGATCCTGGCTCCACACATTCATATGTCAGTGCTAGTGTGATGTGTTCTACTGCTATCCAATGTGTACAAATGGACTATGATGTGCTAGTAACTGGTCCATTAGGTCAGGAGGTTAGGGTCAACAGAATCTATAGAGACTGCCCTTTGGTGATGCAAGGACATATTTTTCTGTCAGATTTGATTGAAATGCCCTTCAGAGATTATGATATTATCTTGGGCATGGATTGGTTAGCTAGGCATCATGCAATTATTGACTGTAGACTGAAGACAGTCACTTTTGGTCTCCTTTAGTAAGGTGATGTAGTAATACATGAGGAGAGGCAGTTATTGCCGTCAAATATCATTTCAGCTGCACTGGCCAGAAAAATGATTAGGAAGGGGTGTGAGGCGTACTTGGCACATGTGATAGACACCCAAGTGGGGAGTCCAGCACTGAGGGACATCCCTACAGTATGTGACTTTCTAGATGTGTTTCCTGATGAATTGCCAGGATTACCTCCAGAAAGAGAGGTGCAGTTTGAGATTGATGTTATTCCTGGTGTGGACCCAATCTCCATAACACCATATAGAATGGCACCAGCAGAACTAAAAGAAATGAAAGTGCAGTTTCAAGAGCTGCTTGACAAGGGTTTCTCCGCCCTAGTGTGTCATCTTGGGGAGCGCCAATGTTATTTGTAAAGAAGAAGGATGGCACTCTCTAGTTATACATTGACTATCGGCAGTTGAATAAGGTGACAATAAAGAATAGATACCCATTGCCCCGCATTGATGATTTGTTTGATCAATTGAGGGGTGAAGCTGTATTCTCCAAAATTGACCTGAGATCAGGTTAGTATCAGCTGAAAGTACAAGAGCAGAGCATTCCTAAAACTGCCTTTAGAACCCGCTATGGACATTATGAGTTCTTGGTTATGCCATTCGGGTTAACTAATGCTCCGGCTGCTTTTATAGATCTGATGAACACTATCTTCAGACCATACGTCGATCAGTTTGTAGTTGTGTTTATAGATGATATATTGGTTTATTCGAGGAGTGCAGAAGAGCATGATAGACATCTGCGGATTGTATTGCAAACTTTGAGGGAGAAACAGCTATACACCAAATTGTCAAAGTGTGAATTTTGGCTGAAGGAGATATCATTTTTGGGGCACATAGTATCAATAGAAGGTATTAAGGTAGATCCTAGCAAGATAGAAGCTGTCCTTAATTGGAGACCACCTAGGAATATCACTGAGATTCGCAGTTTTCTGGGGTTAGCTAGATACTACTGCTGTTTTGTGAAAGGGTTCTCTATGTTGGCATCTCCATTGACCAAGCTTCTTAGGAAAGATGTGAAATTTCAGTGGACAGATAAATGCCAGTAGAGTTTTGATGAATTGAAGAGGTGTTTGACTGAGGCTCCAGTCTTGACTTTACCTACAACGGGTAAAGAATATACAGTTTATAGTGATGCTTCTCATAATGGGTTAGGCTGTGTATTAATGCAAGATCGAAATGTCATTGCCTATGCATCACGCCAGCTGAAACTGCATGAGAGGAATTATCCAACACATGACTTGGAGCTAGCAGCTATTGTGTTTGCTCTTAAGATCTGGAGACACAATTTGTATGGGGAGAAGTGCTACATCTACACAGATCATAAGGGTTTGAAGCATTTGGGCACCCAGAAAGAGTTGAATTTGAGATAGAGAAAATGGTTAGAATTGATAAAAGACTATGATTGTCTGATAGACTATCAGCCAGGGAAAGCTAATGTTGTGGCTGACGACTTAAGTCGCAAGACTATGGCAAGTCTACGGGTTACTCCTTTGTCTATGGTACATGAGTTGAGATCATTACATGCTAGCTTAGAGATTAATGATGAGGGGTAGACAGCAGTTGCATGGCATGTACAGCCAGTGTTGATTGATCATATTAGAATGGCTGCTCAGAATGATCAGAAGTATCAGAAGCTGTTAAAAGAAGTCGGACAGGGCAAGAAACCAAAATTGTCAGTGAGAGATGATAGTCTATTGTTACACCAGGGCAGAATGTGTGTTCCTAATGATGTTGATTTAAGACAGATCATTTTGAAGGAAGCACATGAGTCTCCTTTTGCTATGCACCCTAGTGATACAAAAATGTATAGAGGGCTAAAGGAGCATTACTGGTGGATGGGTATGAAAAGAGATATGGCAGAATTTATTTCCAAATGCCTAACTTGTCAGTAAGTAAAGGCAGAGCATCAAGTACCCGTTGGGTTATTACATCCACTACCAGTACCGGAATGGAAATGGTAACGAATAACAATGGATTTTGTGATGGGACTTCCAAGGACACAGAAGAGTCATGATGCAGTATGGGTCATAGTTGACAGACTAACCAAGTCTGCTCATTTTATGCCAGTACAGATGGACTACAGTTTAGAAAGATTGGCCAAGTTATGCATTGATGAGATAGTGAGACTGCATGGAGTGCCAGTATCAATCGTGTCAGATTGAGATCCTAGGTTCACTTCTAGATTCTGGGGTAGTCTTCAAAGAGCCCTAGGAACTAGATTGAACTTTAGTATGGCATTCAACCCACAGACAGATGGCCAGTTTGAGAGGGTAATTCAGATCTTGGAGGACATGCTACGGGCTTGTGTGATTGAATTTAAGGGCAGTTGGGACACACACTTGCCTTTGATTGAGTTTGCTTACAACAACAGCTACCAATCAAGCATTGGAATGCCTCTATATGAAGCTTTGTATGGCAAAAAGTGCAAAACTCCCCTCTGTTGGGATGATGTAGGTGAAAGGAATATGATTGGGCCTGAAATTGTTCAGCAAATTGAGGAAAAGATCAGGGTGATCAGAGATCGACTTAAGACTGCATTAGACCGTCATAAGTCTTATATTGATCTGAAGAGAAGGGATATTGAGTATGCAGTGGCTGAGAAAGTATTCCTCAAGGTTTCCCCTTGGAAGAAAATTATGAGATTCAGTAGAAAGGGAAAACTGAGTCCTCATTTGATTAGGCCATATGAGGTGCTGGAAAGAGTGGGTCCTTTGGCATATCGTTTGGCACTACCTCCAGAGTTAGAGAAAATACATAATGTCTTCCATGTGTCTATGTTGGGGAGGTATCGATCAGACCCATCTCATATACTATGAATAGAAGAAATTGAAGTGAATCCAGACCTCACATACGAGGAAGAACCCATAGAGATTATAGCTTATGAGGTGAAATAGCTGCGAAACAAGCAGATACCGTTAGTAAAAGTGCTGTGGAACCATCATTCGGGCTAAGAAGCTACTTGGGAACGAGAGGAGGACATGAGGAGACAGCACCCACAGCTGTTTAGAGACTGATACGAAGTAAAATTTCGAGACAAAATTTATTTAAGGGGGGGAGAATTGTAACACCCCTATTAGTATAGTCTGGTATATTTCACTGTTCCAGCGACAGATGTCAGTCCTGATAATTAAGGGGATTAGAACCACATCTAAGACAACTAGATAAGTCCTGAACACAAATAATTAGTAATTATCAATTAGTTAAGTATAAATAAGAAAAACAGAACACAAGAAGTTAAATGAGCTGAGTCACAGCGATGGGTGACCTTCTCGGGAAGGACTGCGAGGTCGATTTAAACTCAAATTTCGAACCGTAAAATGTGACGCTGCAGTCCTTAGGACTATTGCAAACACAGTGGAAAAGAGAAAATCACAAAAAAGAATGGTTAAGCAGGTCAAATAATTAGGTCAGGAATCCATAAGAAATATTGAATTATTTGCAAACTGGATCGAACCGGCGAGGGGCAATTTGGTCAATTGACCCCTAGAGTTGACTCCTGACCTAACTGTCAAATAAAATTAAAGAAAAGAAAATTTCAGGATCAAGAATTAAATTAAAGAACTAAAGAAAAATAAATGGAAAAAAAAAGAAAAAGAAAAAGAAAAAGTTGATAAAGTTTATTACATCATGCATGACATCATGCATGATGCAATAAGCCTAATATTTACAAAATTGGAATTGTGGGAAAATTAATAAGTTAAAAGACAAAATAATTAAAAAAAGAAAATTTATCTTCTTCTTCCCTCACCCAAGCCGTCCACCTCTCTCTTCCCTCTCTCCCTCACTTCACCTCCATTAAAGCTCATTTTGAGCTTGAAGAAACCACAAATTCAGCCATAGAAGTGTAACCTCCTTAGTTGAACCTTGTTAACCTCACTTGAGAAGAAGATTGATCAAGAAAAAAAGAAGAAAAGAAGAGGAAAATTAAAGATTGAACATCAAAGTAACCCAGAAATTTTAGTTCTAGGTTAGTTATTTTAATTGAACATCAAGGTTAGTTCTTTTAATTGAAATTTTAGTTTAATACATGTGTTCTTAGTTTAAGTAATCTATAAATTAACTTGCAATCAAAACAAAACAATTGTTGGGGGACCAAAGGGAAATTCGGCCAGCCATGTTCAAATGGCTATAACTTGAGCTACAAAATTCCAAATAGAGTGATTCAAAAAGAGAAATAAAGTTAAGACAATAAGGAACAACTTCTATGAAGAAAACTTAGCCAAATTCTAACAGCAACATGACCAATGGAACAGTGCAAAATAGGACACCAAAACTAAAAATTTGAAATTTGTGCCTAAAAGATTTAAGATTGGAGAAAATGACCAAAACCAATAAGTTAGGTAACCAAAATGTGGTATGTGGGTATAATTGGATTTCCCATACCTATTAAGCATAAGAAAGTCAATATTTTGACTTGAGTAGTACCATAAATAGTAACCTTAACATGAAAATTTTCAAGAATGTAAGTTTAAGCATATTGGGGCTAGAATTGAACATATATGAATTAATTATTGGAATTACTGTGAGGCAAAGATACTGAGACACTATAAATTTTCGTGTTTCAGCTGAAAAAGACTCGGAAGGTCTAAGGGACTAAGTCAAGGCCTAGAGGCGACTCACGTCAGGTTTGTGTACAATAAATCTTATTTCATCATTTTCTTTTTACCGATTTGATTGGGTATGGTTTATGAAAATTTGATGTTAATCGTGAATTGTGTTGCCACTTTGTGAATAAAACTATGACTTTGGAAATTTATCGGATTTCTCATGAATTATTTGAATAAAAATTTGAAATTGATTTCTAATTCACACTTAGCATGACAGTGCCTTATTATTTCTCCTCCATTTATGGGGTTGAGATCGATTATTTTTCTCCCTCTCTGGTTTACCAGTTGAGGTTGTAGATCGGATGAGTACTCATTAGTTAGCTAGCCACCTCTCTCATTGATTTCAATTAGTGGGGTTGTAGATCGCTTTGTCGTGGTGTACAATGCGGCATTGATCGGAAATTTTGTGTCATGGCTTAAGTTGTGTATGAATTGGCAACACTATGTTTATTAAATTGTTTGACCAAAATTGTGCTATAATGAGTTTTGATAATTTGTGAAATGTGATTGTGAAATATTTAAATTGTGATTTATCAATGAATGTTATATGTACTGCATTTCAAATTTTTATTATGCACCACTGAGTATTTTTATGCTTAGCAATAGCTTATTTTGCTATTGCAGATAAGGGCAAGGAAAAAGCAGCAGGGTGAGCTGCTGAATTGACAAGGACTTCATTGATCTTTTTGTACGGGTATTTGTTTATACCCTTGTAGTTATTTGATGTAAATATTGTACAGTCATATGTATTAATGTCAAGTTGAGCAGTTGTATTGCAAATTGTAATATTGTTATTTTGGATTTTCTTTTTGTAAATTAAGATCTGTATTTGTAAATTAAGTACTATATGCAATATGAATGAATTTATGAAGTATTTGATATGACAAACTTTGGTTGAATTATGGACTTAAATTGAATTGTGTTGACTTGAGTTGTTTTGGTGGGAGTTGTGAAAACAATTATTGGAAGTATTTTTACAGGTTTTTTAAGAACTGTTTTCTCAAAATATAGACGACACTCTGCCGAAATTTTTTCAAAAATTACGTAAAAATAAAAATGGTCAAAAATTTTTACTAGTTTTGCAACTTCAATTAAATGTTTTTAATTCCTACCAAAATGCTCACCACTTTCAAAAAGTAAGAAAATGGTTTTAAAATCCCTTGTAGGGTACTTAATGAGTTATCGGTAGGTGAAGTTCGGTAGTTCATTAAGTATTCTACGGGATCATGTTATGCCTTATAGAGGAGTAAGGTGTGACAATATGCCTACTTATTGGCCATTATGCCTAACTTTATTTCTAGTTTTACAAGCCTGACAGCTGGCCTCGTGCCTGACAGATGTATACAGGGTAGACCCGTATACTCTCGTGTATCCAGCTTTTATAGTCTATTATAGGTTTCTTGGGCACTAATAATAATTAATTAAGACTGAATATATAATAAGTAAACAGAAAAGATCCCGATAATTTAAATTGTTTCCAAAGTGAAATGAAAATGTAAAATACCTAGACATTATGAAATTTGCCATATATAGAATTATTGTTAAATTGTTTAGTTATTGTTATTATAAATTATGCACCACTAAGCATTATGCTTAGCGCGTTGATTTTCCATCACGTAGGTACTGGAGATCAGCAGCCGCCACAATAGTGTTCGGACAGAGCTCTGACCAGATCTGCCACCGTCTAGAGTCACCTCACCAGTCTTTTGTATTTTGGTAGGGCCTATGTATAGACTAGTATTTTGGTTCATTATGTCTAATCATGATGTAATTACTAGTTTATGATGTATTTCATTTTGGACTTGTAATTAAACTTTAAGATTGTAATGAACACTTGTAATTTATTATCTATGAATTTCTATATGAATGCAATAGATGATACTTCATTTTGAGATCTCATAAATATTGTAAATAATATGATACAGTAGAATATGATTTGGAAATATGTAAAATGAATATGAACATGTTAACAGGTGATTAGTGAAACCCGCCAGATGCTAACAAAACAGAGGAGGCTCTGTCCGGATCTCCACAAAAACGAGTTATATTAAAAAAAAAAAAAATTCCACCTACAGAATACTTGTTTTTAAATGATATTAAAAATTTACAATAAATATCATAAGACAAGATAGGGTGCTCCGGTACCAAATGTGGCACTTCTTGCTCGGCTATACAGTAGACGGGCAAGGGGCATTACAAGAAATATTGTCACTCATATTCTTAACAACTTAAGAATAGAATTTTTAACAAAAAATCAATAGATCTTTTCTATTACACATAAATACATTATGTAAACGAAAAAGTGAAATTGCCTTTTATTAATAAAATATGTATAAGATACATACTAAATGATATGCTCTATAGCATACTACTAACAATCTCCCACTAGCACTAGAGCCATTCATTACAATATCTTAGACCCATCTTCTCAAGATGTTGGTTTAACTGAACTTGTGACATATGCTTCGTGAATGGATCAGCTGGATTTTGAGCTAATGCTATTTTCTGCATGGCTACATCGCCTCGCCCAACTATCTCTCTGATAATGTGGTAGCGCCTTTCTATGTGTTTGGATTTCTGGTGAGACCAAGGTTCCTTAGCCTGTATGATCGCTCCATTGTTGTCACAGTAGAGAGGAACTGCTGACTCAATGAAAGAAACTACTGCAAGTTCTGACACGAACTTCTTTATCCAAACAGCCTCTTTTGCAGCATCTGATGCAGTAATATACTCAGCCTCTGTAGTGGAATCAGCAGTCGTACTCTGTTTAGAACTCTTCCAATTGACTGCATCTCCATTACAAATGAACACAAACCCAAAGGTAGACTTTCTATCATCAATATCTGATTAGAAATCAAAATCAGTATAACCATCCAATTGCAAGTCACCACCTCCATAAATCAAGAATAAATCCTTAGTTATTCTCAAGCACTTAAGGATATTCTTGACAGCTATCCAGTGTTCCAAACCGGGATTGGATTGAAACCTGCTAGTCAAACTAACAGCATATGTGATATCCAGCCTAGTACACATCATTGCATATATCAACTTCCAATAGCCGAAGCATATGGAATCCTGGCCATTTTATCTCTTTCTTCAGGTGTCTTTGGAAACATCTCTTTAGAAAGGTAGATACCATGTCTCACTGGTAACAATCTTCTCTTGGAATCAAGCATGTTAAACCTCTTTAACACCTTTTTTAAGCATAGATTTTGGGATAAACCAATTATTCTTTTCTCTCTATCTCTATAGATGTGAATTCCAAGAATATAGGTTGCCTCCCCTAAGCCTTTCATGGAGAATTTATTTGACAACCATACCTTGGCAGTTGTCAACATACCTATGTCATTACCTATCAACAGAATGTCATCCACATATAAGACAAGGAAAGTGATAGCACTATCATTAACCTTCCTATATACACATGATTCATCCACATTTTTGATAAAACCAAATGACTTAATGGCTTCATCAAAATGGATGTTCCAACTCTTCGAAGCTTGTTTTAACCCATAAATGGATCACTTTAGCTTGCATACCTTGGAACCATCTTGGGATTCAAAACCCCTAGGTTATTCCATGAAAATGTTTTCTTCAATGTATCCATTGAGAAAAGCTATTTTGACATCCATCTACCAAATCTCATAATCATAGTATGCAGTTATTGCTAATAGAATTCTAATTGATTTAATCATGGCAACAGGCGAGAAAGTCTCTTCATAGTTGATTCCTTGCCGTTGGCGAAACCCTTTTGCTACTAGCCTTGCTTTATAGGTCTCTACCTTTCCATCAGAAGTAATTTTCTTCTTGAAAACCCATTTATTCCCTATAGGTACAATACCTTCAAGTGGGTCAACGAGGTCCCAAACTTGGTTCTTATACATGGAATCAATTTTGAATTTCATAGCTTTAATCCATTTTGAAGAATCTATATCTGATATAGCTTCTTCATAGGTAAGAGGATCATCTCCATGATCTACTTCTTCATGAGTGAACAACTCTTATTCATCTTCATGAAGAAAACCATATCTCACTGGTGGGTGAGATATCCTGGTCGATCTACGAGGAATTACTGTAGATGTTTCATTAATAGGTGTAGGTTGACTAGATAGATCTATATTCATTTAATCTGTTAGTTGGTCAGAATTCTCCAATTCTAACTTTATTTTCCTTCCTTTGCCACCTTCTTCAATTAACTGTTGTTCAAGAAATATGGCATCTCTTCTTACCATAACCATTTGTGATGTAGGCAAATAAAAATAGTATCCAAAAATTTCTTTTGGATATCCAACAAATCGACCTTTTTCTAATTTGATTTCCAATTTATCAGTGTTCAGCTTTTTGATATAAGCTGGACAACCCCAAATCTTAACATGCTTAAGACTCGATTTTCTTCCATGCCATATCTCATAAGGTGTGGAAGAAACTGATTTTGATGGAATCCTATTCAGAATATGCAAAGCTGATTCTAATGCAAATCCCCGAAAGGAGATTGGCATATCAATATAGCTCATCATACTACGTACCACATCTAATAGGATACAATTTCCATTTCAGATACACCATTCAGCTGTGGCATTCTTGGAGGAGTCAGCTGGGAAATAATGCCATGCTCTTTCAAGTATTTATCAAATTCAGTACTTAAGTATTCACCTCCACGATCTGATCGAAGAGTTTTAATACTTTTTCCTGTTTGATTTTCTACTTCACATTTAAATTCTTTGAACTTTTCAAAGGATTCATGTTTGTATTTCATCAAATACAAATACCCAAACCTTGATTTATCATCAGTAAAGATAATAAAGTAATGAAAATCGCCTCTAGTCATTTCCTTAAATGGACCACATACATCACTATGTATCAATTCCAAAATATTTCCAGCTCTTAACCCTTGTCCAACAAAAGGTGGATCTAGTCATTTTGCCTTGAAGGTAGGATTCATAAGTTAGATTAGGTTCAGAACCCAATGAGGATAAAATCCCCACTTTCTCCAGTTTTGTAATCCTATCTTCTGCAATATGATCTAATCTTAAGTGCCAAATATATTTTAAACTTGATTTGATTTTCATCATGGCATTACATTCACTTTGATTGCTATACTCTAGGCAGTTCCTCTTCCAGTGCCCATCCTTCTGACAATGGAAACACTTTCCTTTGCCTCCATCAGCTTTGATCGTCGCTTTTTGTTTAGCTATCTGACTAAATCTGTTTGTTCTAACTAGGAACTTGAACGTCCTGGAGGAGTTAGCTGGGAAATAATGCCATGCTCTTTCAAGTATTCATTGAATTCAGTACTTAAGTATTCACCTCCACGATCTGATTGAAGAGTTTTAATACTTTTTCCTGTTTTATTTTCTACTTCAGATTTAAATTCTTTCAACTTTTCAAAAGATTCATGTTTGTATTTCATCAAATACAAATACTCAAACCTTGATTTATCATCAGTAAAGGTAATAAAGTAATGAAAACCGCCTCTAGCCATTTCCTTAACTGGACCACGTACATCACTATGTATCAATTCCAAAATATTTTCAGCTCTTAGCCCTTGTCCAACAAAAGGTGATCTTGTCATTTTGCCTTAAAGGCAGGATTCATAAGTTGGAGTAGGTTCAAAACCCAATGAGGATAAAATCCCCATTTTCTCCAGCTTTGCAATCCTATCTTCTGCAACATGATCTAATCTCAAGTGCCAAATATATTTTAAACTTGAGTTGATTTTCATCATGGCATTACGTTCATTTAGATTGCTATACTCTGGGTAGTTCCTCTTCCAGTGCCCATCCTTCTGGCAATGAAAACACTTTCCTTTGCCTCCATCAGCATTGGTCTTCGCTTTCTGTTTGGCTATCTTCTTGGAAGGTCCTGGAACTTGAGATTTCCTTTTCTTATTGTCCTTCTTCTTATTGGACTTTCCAGCAGAAGAAGATGCAATCAAAGCTACCTCTTTTCCTTTATTGCCCGGCATATTCTTTTGGGTAATAACAATCATGTTAAGTAAACCAGCCAAGGTGTATTCCTGCTTAGTCATATGGAAATTTGTCACAAAATTCCCAAATGACTCAGGTAGGGACTGAAGGATCAAATCCATCTGCAGTTGAAAATCCATGTTAAAGTCAAGATGTTCCAGCTGCTCTATAAGCCAAATCATCTTGTGGACATGATCCCCAACATTCTGTCCCTCGGACATCCTCATTCGGAATAGCTGTCTAGATATCTCATACCTAGCATTCCTGCTATGCTCACAGTACAACTCTTGTAGGTGAAGGAGGATCTCACTTGCACTCTGTATGTTCTCATGCTGCTTCTGTAACTCATTACTCATAGAAGCAAGCATTTAACATTTGGCTCTCATATCATGCTCCTTCCACTTGTCCAAAGTGTCATGTTCCTCTTGAGTGGCCTCTGGAGGTAAGAGACCAGGAACCTTTGAGTCTAAAACATATCCAATACATTCTAGGTTCAGGATAAGTTTCAAATTTCTTAGCCAATCAGAGAGATTAGGTCCCGTCAACCTATTGTGATCAAGTATGCTCACAAGGATATTGGATGGTGGTGGTTGTTGTGTGCTCATTATTATCAAAAAATTAACTGCATAAAATAACTAGATTAATTAGTAAATGTATCAAGTAATTAACCAAAATAATTATGGTCTTTTAATCAAATTGGTCCTCCTACTAACATGGCGAATCCTGCACTTCCAAAGTAGGAAACGGAAATCCTAGTTGGATGGATTTCTAGTGGGTGATTAAATTCTTATAGTCTTATTGATCATCCTCAGGCACATCCATTATTGGAATTACAATAAACTTTAAGTGAGCAACTCCTTGCCCATCACATCTCATGTGAGGTTCAATCATTTATCTAGCCCCTAATGCTCAAAATCTCAGGCACATCCATTATTGATTCATCTTGCAATAGTTAAGTTGATCCCATTAAGCCAGTAAACATGCAAATAATTTTAATGTCCTCAGGCAAATCCATTATTGGCCATCAACTATTTACATATTTAAAACATCTCATGCTTAACAATTATTCTTAAGAAAATCTCTTAAATTAAATGCATCACATGAAAGTATTTAAAATTTCTTAAAATAATTGTCTCAATGGAGGGCCCATAATATAATTACTTTAATTATACCATTTCCAACTTAATCATTTGTTTGGAAGATTTAGTGGTCGGCTTAATTACTATTATGGTCTCACTTTGCACATTATCCAATTAGCATGCATATATCATATACTTGCATACATTCCCATACATCTCATGCATACATGGATAAACAATTAATATGGTATGATCATGGACTTTCTAAGAGATTCAATTCTGAGCCACCAAGAATTGAATCAGGGCATTCCTAGGTGTATTTTATTCATTCATTTTGCAAGAGTTGCTGAAGAAGTACATAATCAACACTTGATCTTAATTTCCTCCCACTAGTCCCAACAATGCTCTTGACCTCCTTGATCTTCTTGCAATCCAATTACATTGTAATCCTTGGCATACCAAGGCAAATTTACAATAATATGGACTTTAAAGTCCTCAAATAAATGAAATTACAACCCAAATTATTACAATACTTATAATACATGCCACTAAAATAAAATTAATTATTTTACAACCCAAAGAAAAATAAAAGAAATAAATCAAATCACATTGGTCTTTTATTGTCAATAATCATCCATCATGCATATTAAAATTTAACAATTAAATAAAATATATATACTAAAAAATAAATTGAATATCACATATTCAACCAAAAAATTCAGATTTGAATCTCATTTAAACAATTTTAAATTTAGAAACTCTTTCCAAATATAATACCTTGAAAACAATTTTCAAAAATTAATTTGGTGATTAAAATTCCTAATTACACAATTTAATTAAGCATGGGCCTAATTATAGGCCTTAAAGTATACAACAATTGTATAATGAGACCCAAACCATGCGCACCCATAGAGTTATCAAACAAGGCCCAAACCATGCGCACCCATGGAGTTATCAAACATACTGCCACCATGGGAGCACCAAACAGCTTTGAATTAATTAACATTTGATCCAATCACACCATTAAACCTCAATAAACAATCCTAATGGCAAATATAGTGGCTCTGATACCAATTGAAGGAGCGGAAGCATGGTGATTGGTTCATTACAGCATTGAATTTAAAAAAAAAAATTTCTTCTAGGGTTTCATGCATCATGCCACATCTCTTATGTGCCTAATTAATTTCAATGCTCAATTGCATATTAAAACACTTTTAATATGTATTAGGATCTTCATTTGCAATTTAAGATTGTGAATTAATAAATTAATTTAATTAAACCCTAGTTTAAAATAAAAGTTTGGGCACTAACCTCTTTGATGCACTATGGATGCAATTGGCACCTTTAGGAAGCACCTAGGACCCCAAGTGTTGTCCCTCTAGCTTGTCCACACCAAGATCACCAATGGACAGCCCCCAAATCAGCTTCTCAAGCCTTGCCAACCAATTATAATTTGGATTTTTGCCTTTAGAGAGGTTGAATGTGTGTATAAGACACTAGAAATAATTTCTAGTAATTTTAATTCAAAGAAATTTGGGTTATTCTCTTTGAACTGATGAGAAAGCAAGAAGAGGAGAGGGAGAAAAAAGGTGCTGCCACACTTGTGACAAGAGAGAGTGTTATTTGTTTCTTCTTTTCTTTTTCCTTTTATAATTAGGTCAAGCAATCACTTAAACCTTTTGCCACATGTCACCACCACATTGTATCTTATTTTTAATTGACTTAATCACATTAAGCCAAATGTCAAAGCTAGACTTAATCTTGACTTTAATCATCTTACATGATAGGAAGACAAATGGCAAGCTTACATGGTGCCATGTGTCACTATCTCATAGTGCCACATGTCACCATGTGAAATGACTAAATTACCCTTATGTTGTAATTTTGAGTTCTCAACCCAAAATCATTATTTCTCCTCTTCTAATCAATTTATATCAAATATAAATCAATTAATTAATCTCCATTAATTAATTTCTCACAATTAATTTCATATTTAAACACTTTAAATATAAATTTAACTTATACTATACATCCAATAACCTACATTTGATTTCAAGCCATGCTAGGGACTTTGCAATCTTATTGCAAACCAAACCTATTTAATTAATCAATTAAACTCTTTAATTAATCAATTAAATCACATTTTACTTGGTGATTAACTTGTGTATGTGTGTGACTCACTAGGCTCATTACTAATTGATAATGAGATATGATATTAACTCTTAATATCATCAGAACTCTTTCTTACCATAAATTATTTCTCTAAATTATTTTAGGCATCTCATAAACCATGGTTGACACCTAGCATAGTGTGCCATGGCCACCCAATCAGTAATAAGGAATACCTTAAATGAACTTACAATCATATGTTACCATGCACTAGAATCTCTCTATTACAAAATCCCAATTCGAGCTGGAGTCATGGTTAATGTCAAACCCCATTTGCTATGAACATTATGTTCTCTTTTAATTCTAGTTCTTGATTAATTAGATTTTCTTGTCAGAAACTGTTTTCTAACTAAATCTGTCTATCCTAGCCAAGAACTTGAAACATCAAGAACAATTAAATGAACAATTAAACTGTGTTACCTCAGGTCTAAAGATTATATGCACTGATATGATATATGACAATGCATTGACAAGAGTAAACTCCATGTACTTGTCATATGCGTCACTGGTTCGGCTTACTTATCATGTATAAGTGCCTATCATATTTGTTATATGGCACGAGACTCACCATTCCATCTTATTTATATCTCATATAAATACCTTGGGAACAAACATAAATACAATCTTTCTGGATAAGTCATGTCCTGTGTGAAATATCCTCGATTGTGAACCAATTTATGATACTTTGTGCTAGAAATACTGTCACTCATATTCTTAACAACTTAAGAATAGAATTTCTAACAAAATATCAATGGACCTTTTCTATTACACATAAATACATTATGTAAACAAAAAAGTGAAATTGCCTTTTATTAATAAAATATGTACAAGATACATACTAAATGATATGCTCTAAGGCATACTACTAACATCTCTCTCTCAAAGAGTTTCGACCAAGGGATGAAATGAAGAAGAAGATGCATTTTTTTTTCTTTTAATCAATTTTGACTTCTTTCTTAAGTGGTTGTCTAATGCCCATTGGATAGAAATTCTAATTAATGAATTATGACATCATAATTAGAATTAGTTTTTCTTTTCTTCTTATTTTCTTTCTTCTCTCTTTTATTTATTTTTAATTAAATTTTTCATCAATATTTATTCACATTTTAGATCATAAATCTTACTTACTTAATTGGACAAGTTGGTCAAAAATCATCTCTGATGGTAAAATGACCAAAATGCCCTTCGTTTAACTTAACGAGCTAAACTTGTCTGTACCGATTTAGAAAATTTTCTTCATGTTTTCTTAGCATTCTTTTGCCATCTAAGTCTCAATAACTCTTCACTAGAGTCTCAAAAATTATTTCGCATGGTTCCCGTATGGGTCTAAGGTCAGTAACTATTTTAACAGTCGCTTCCCATTAGGTCACCCATCGCTGGAGCTATGGCTCATTTAACCTTAGTGCATTTCATTGCTTAAAATTTTCCTTAATTTTTCTTGTCATTATTTGAGTTATTTATGACTTCCCACTCTAGTTTAAATATAGTTCCAAACATTATGGCTGTCCGGACAGACATTAATCACCGGAACAGTGGAATGTATGAACTATCTAAAGTGAGGGTGTTACAACGTAGGCTTGGGATAGCCGAACCTCTATAAAATTTTTGTGTTCCATCTTCTTTTCTTTTTCCTTGTGTACTCTCTCTTGAAAATCTCCACCTATCCTTCAAATTTTTTAATTAACACCCAATTCATCCCCCCCTCTTGGATTGATACAAGGAACAACGAGTGGTATCAGAGCAAGTCTCCATTCAATAAAGATTTAATCATCTTGGAGCAAAGATCAATGGCAACCCTCAATGCACAAAAAGGTCAATCGATGGTAAGACCTCCCTTTTTTAATGGTAATGACTTCTTGTATTAGAAAAATAGACTGTATTACTTCTTAAAATCAGAAGGTGTTGATTTGTGGGATGTTGTTGAAAATGGGCCATTCACCCTAACTAAAATAGTAGATGGTGTGCATGTAACTAAGCCAAAGGGTGAATGGAGTGAGTAAAAGAAAAAAAAAGAATAGCACTAAATGATAAAGCCATTCATGTTTTATTTTATGCATTAAGTAGAAGTGAATATAATAAAATGTGTATGAAGTCTACTATAAAAGAAATTTGGGATGCTTTAGTGGTTACTCATGAGGGTAGTATCCAAATGAAGGAGAATAAGATGGATTCTCTCATCTATCAATATGAGTTGTTCAAGATGAAATCGAATGAGACCATTAGTCAAATGTATGATAGGTTTTTAGAGATTATAGGAGGAATTAAATCCCTTGGAAAGACATTCACAAATGAGGAGCTAGTGAAGAAGATTCTAAGAAGCCTTTTTAAAGAGTGGCTACCCAAAGTAACTTCACTCAAGGATTCCAAAGACTTAAGCAAGGTGCAACTTGATGAGCTCTTAGAAAATCTCATTGACTATAAGATGACCCTCAAAAGAGAACAAGTGGAGGAGCCCAATAAGGCCAAGAAGAACATTGCCTTCAAAGTGTCTTCTGAAAACTCTAGTGATGATGATAAAGAGTTTAATGAAGAAGAATTGGCCCTAGTGACAACGAGAATAAGGAAGATGCTATTCCAAAATAAGAATTTCATTCCAAAGAGGAACTTCAAGAAGGACAAGGGTGAAAGTAGTAAGAGGAAACCTCTCATATGCTTTGAATTCAAGAAGTCGGGTCACATGAGAACAGATTGTCCCAAATTGAAGAAGCCTTTTCAAGAAATTCAAGAACAAGGCTTTCAAAGCAACATGGGATAAATCAAGTGACTCCGAAGATGAGGAGATTAGTGATCAAGTTGCCCAAATATGCTTCATGGCAATGGAGGAAAGCACCAATGAGATAACTTTAAATGATGATTTTCTTGAATTTTCTTATGATGAACTAGTTAGTACTCTTAAAGTTATGAGTGATGAAATAGAATTAAGTCAAAAAAAAAAATAAACTTTTAAAAAGTGAGCTTGTCAGTTTGAGGAAGGAGAATGAGACCTCAACTAAGGATGATAAACTTTTAGATAGTAATGTGCAAAAAATCCTTAGATGAGCTCTCATTAGAAAATGAGAAGTTGAGAAATGAAATTGCTGAGCTAAAAACTTCTCTTTCCAAATTTACTAAAGGAAAGGACAAACTTGATGCAATTTTGAACTCTCAAAGGTCTCGTAGCATCAAGTATGGACTTGGCTATAGCAAATTTGCCCAAGCACCTCCTTTTAAGATCATTTTTATTAAAGCATCTAGTTCTAGTGAGCCTAGTCCCCAAGGGCTTACTCCAAAGGTGTCTAATCCTAAAGGACAATACCCAAAGAAATCTAGTGGTAATGAACCTAGAAAGACCTTATATCATCAGTATTCCTAGACAAAATGTAAATAGGACATATACATCTAGGAGAGTTGCATCTAGGCTAAGACCTCATAGGGGACATGCTACTAGGCCTCACAACTATCATCACACTCACCATGCCTCATGCTCACATGCACATAATAAACACAAAAAGAATGGTTACATGAGACTATATGCACACCCTCATGCATATAGACTAAGAACAAGAAAGTTTAATGGTCATTGTCACTATTGTGGCAAGCTTGGTCACACCAACTATAAGTGTGCTATTATGAAAGTCCATCTTGGATTTGGTAAAACATTTGATTCAAATGATGGAACTACTAACCCCCAAGTACCCAAGTACATTTGGGTACCTAAAGTAAATTAAATTATCTTGTATAGGTGTGCTTGAAATCCTTAAAGCTTAAAAGTAAGTGGTATTTGGATAGTGGATGTTCAAGACACATGACCAAATATGCCAACCTTTTTCTTTCACTTGAGAAGAAAGATGGAGATGGGCAAGTTACTTTTGGCGACAATGGCAAAGGTAAAATTGTGGAGATAGGTAAGATTGGTAAGGAAAACTCTCCAATTCTTGATTAAGTACTCTTGGTTAATAGTTTAAAACATAATTTGCTTAGTGTTAGTCAATTATGTGTTTGAGTCTAAAGCTTGCTTTGTGTCTAGAATATGTGATAACAAAATATTGTTTGTTAGTGAAAGAATTGAAAATATTTATGTTATTGATTTGCATGCTTTGTCTAATAAAGATGTCAAGTGCTTTGTTTCTATTAGTGATAACTCTTAGACTTGGCATAGAAGGCTTGAACATGCTAGCATGGACCTTCTTGCAAACTTGAACAAGGATAAGCTAGCTGATAGGCTACCAAAGATCAAGTTTCAAAAGGACAAGGTGTGTGATGCATGCCAAATGGGTAAGCAAGTCAAGAGTTGTTTTAAATCTATTCATAAGGTATCCACTTTTAGACCTCTTCAATTATTGCATATGGATTTGTTTGGTCCTACTAGAGTCGCCAGCTTAGGTGGTACATATTATGCTTTTGTGATTATTGATGACTATTCTAGGTATACTTGAGTTGTATTTCTTGCTCATAATGATAAATATTTTGATGTTTTTGAGAGATTTTCAAAAAGGGTTCAAAATGAAAAAGGTTTTCAAATTTCTTCTATTAGGAGTGATCATAGTAGAGAATTTGAAAATGAGAGATTTGAAAAATTTTGTAACTCACTAGGGATCACTCATAACTTTTCTTCTCCTAGGACTCCCTAACAAAATGGTGTTGTTGAAAGAAAAAATAGGACTCTTTTAGACATTGGGAGGACTATGTTAAATGAATATAACTTGCCTACTTATTTTTGGGGGAAAGCCATTAATACGGCTTGTTATATTTCAAATAGAGCTTTGATTAGACCTTTCTTAAAGAAAACCCCTTATGAGCTATGGAATGGTAATAAACCTAAAGTAGGTTATTTTAGAGTTTTTGATTGTAAATGCTTCATTTTGAATACTAAAGATAATCTAGATAAACTTGGCTCTAAAACCAATGAAGGTATCTTCTTGGGGTATTCTATATCTATTAAAGCATATAGAGTCTTTAATAAGAGAACTTTAGTTGTTGAAGAGTCAATGCATATTGTATTTGATGAAGCTAATCCCTTGTGATGATGATGTTGTAGGTAATTTTGATGAGTTAACTCTTGAAGATCCTCAATCTAGTGAAAATCAAGATCAACTCAAGGAAGATTCCTTGAAGGATTTGGGAGATGATGAAGTTGAGCTTCAAGAGCATCAAGGTCAACTAGCTCGTCATCAAGGAGTTCAACAAGATCTACCTAAACAATGGACCTTCAAGAAGGATCATCCTAAGGATCTAATCATTGGTGATACATCAAAAGGCATAACAACTAGATCCTCTCTTAGAAATATATGTAATATAACCTTGCATTCATTTCTCAAATAGAAACTAAGAACATAGATGAGGCCCTTAATGATGAGGGTTAGGTACTTGCATTGCAAGAAGAACTCAATCAATTTGAAAGGAATAAGGTTTGGACATTAGTTCCTAGGCTAAAGGATCATCCATCCATAGGCACCAAATGGGTGTTTAGAAATAAGTTAGATGAGGATGGAAACATAACTAGTAATAAGGCTAGGTTAGTATCCAAAGGCTATAACCAAGAGGAGGGCATTGACTATGATGAAACTTTTGCCCCTATAGCTAGATTAAAAGCCATTAGAATTTTGCTTGTATATGCATCATACATGAACTTTAAACTATTTCAAATGGATGTTAAAAGTGCTTTTCTAAATGGTTTTATTGATGAGGAGGTATATGTTGAGCAACCTCCTGGTTTTGAAAATCATGAGTTTCCAAATCATGTTTTTAAATTGACTAAAGCCTTGTATGGTTTGAAACAAGCTCCTAGAGCTTGGTGTGAAAGGCTTAGTAACTTTATTTTACAAAATGGTTTTTCAAAAGAAAAAATTGATACAACTCTTTTTATTAAAAATAATGAAAATGACATCCTTATAGTGCAAATATATGTTGATGATATTATATTTTGTGCTGTTAATGAGTGTTTGTGTGAAGAGTTTGCTAACACCATGAAGAGTGAGTTTAAGATAAGCATGATGGGAGAACTCAAGTTCTTCCTTGGGCTTTAAATCTGTCCATCTTTCTGAGGATGGAAAACCATGCTGAAGTCTAACCTAGTGTTTAACTCATTTTGAAGGCAGCACCAAAACCTTGATGTGATTTGTGGTCCTCTGTTAGATACTATAGTCGCTAAAGCTCTATGCAACCTTATTATATATGCCACATACACCTGAGTTAACTTATTCATAGAATAGTTAGCTCTAATAGGAATGAAGTGAGCAGTCTTAGTCAACCTATCCACTATAACCCATATTAAGTCATGTATATTGGCAGCTACTGGTAACGCCACAACAAAGTCCATGGCTATATTTTCCCATTTCCACTCTGGAATAGGTAATGGGTTGAGCATTCTCGCTGCCTTTTGATGCTCCAATTTCACTCTCTGACAAACCTCATAAGCGGATATAAACTATGCAACCTCCTTTTTTATATAAGGCCACCAACACCCCTTCCTTAAATCTTCATACATTTTGGTGGCTCCAGGGTACACACTATACCTAGCATTATATGCTTCTCTTCTAATGTCTCCCTTAAGTTGGATGTCATTCAGTATACACAACCTCTTGCCATACCTCAACACTCCTTTCCCATTAAAACGAAATTCACTAATCTTACCTTTCTACACGGCTTGCGTACACTGTTGTTACCTTCATTTATGCTATCCAGACGCCATTAGCTAAAAACTCTAGTTGTAACCCCTCTCTCAGTAGCTGGTGCAACTCCTTCAAAATAGGTCTCCTTTCTATGGATATATACGCTAAACTACCAAATGATTTCTGATTGAAGGCATCTGTAATAACATTTGCCTTTCTCGGATGGTATGGGATTATACAGTCATAATCACTGAATAGTTCTACCCATCTCCTCTATTTGAAATTCAATTTTTTCTGTTTGAAGATATACTAGAGACTCGTGACCTATGAAGATCTCACATTTTGCTCCATAAAGATAATGTCTCCACATCTTTAGGGTAAAGCCTCTATAGCCACCATCTCTAAGTTATGAGTGGGATAATTAGTTTTGTGCCTCTTCAACTGTCTAGAAGCATAAGCTATTACTCTTCCATTCTGCATAAGAATACATCCCAAACCCACTCTGAAGGCATCACAGTAAATTGTGAAATCTTTATTGCCCATAGGCAAAACCAGTACTGGTGCTGAAATTTAACACGCTTTAAGCTTTCAAAAGCCCTCTTCACATTCATCACTCCATTCAAACTTCTTATTCTTTTGAGTTAACCTAGTTATTAGAGTAGCTATCTTAGAGAAATCAGGTAGAAATCTCCTATAATAGGTAGCCAAACCTAGGAAAATCTTTATCTCAGTCACTGTAATTAGCCTCGGCCAATCTGCCATTTACTTCAATTCCATTATTTAACACTACATAACCCAAGAAGGATATATTCTTCAGTCAGAACTCACACTTAGAGAATTTGGCATACAACTAATGCTCCTTCAATGTCTGAAGAACCATTCTCAGATGTTATGCATGCTCTTCAGTACTTTTGGAGTACACTAGTATGTCATTAATAAAAATGATCATGAATTGATCTAGATAAGGCCTAAACACCTTGTTTATGAGATCCATGAATGCAACTGGGGCGTTGGTAACCCAAAAGGCATCACAAGAAACTCATAACGACCGTATTTGGTCTGAAAAGCAATCTTCGAAATATCCATTTCCTTAATCCTCAACTGGTGATATTTGGACCTCAAATCTATCTTTGAAAAACAACTAGCTTTGGCTAGCTAATCAAACAAGTCATCAATATGTGGCATAGGATACTTATTCTTTGTAATGACCCTATTCAACTGCTTGTAGTCAATACATAGCCTCAAGGATCCATCCTTCTTCTTTATACGTAGTACTGGAGCACCCCAAGGAGAGGTACTCGATCAAATGAATCTCTTATCTACTAATTCCTACAGTTGTTCCTTTAATTCCATTAACTCTATAGGAGCCATACTGTAAGGGAGAATAGATATGGGCCTGGTACCTATCATGGGATCAATCTCAAAATCTATCTCCCTCTCAAGTGGCAACCCAAGTAGTTCCTCTAGGAATACATCTGGAAATTCTCTTACCACAAGAACTGAACCTAGTCCATTTCTTTTTTCCACAACCTCTCTAACATGGGCTAGAAACCCTTTACTTCCTTTTCTAAGCATCTTTCTAGCTTGCATTATGAAGATCATCCCCTTCATAGATGATGTTTGATCTCCCTGAAAAACTATCTCTGACCCATCCTATCCTCTGAACCTTACTACCTTATTCCTATAGTTTAAGGTAGCATAATTAGCTGAAAGCCAATCCATCCCTAGAATAACATCAAAATTCATCAATTCTAGAACCACCAGGTCAACTAGAAAACATTTATCCTCCACCATTATTGGACAGGCATAACAGATCATCTCTGTCATTGAAGGATCACACTCAAGCCCATTAATAAGTAATGGAAATTGTAGACTCGAGATTATTAATCCCAACCTTAGGACTATTTTGGGTTTAACGAAAGAATGTAATGCACTAGGATCAATCAAAGAATGTACATTAAAACATCCTATAAAAAAAGCTACCTAACACCACCATGTTAGAAGTGCTGGCTTCTTAACGTGTCATAGTGAAGATCTGAGCTGGTGCTATCGAACCCTTCCCTTGTGAGCCTGCCATAGAGGAAGAAGACCCTCGTCCTCTACCCTGTCCCCTTCCTGATGAGGGACCCAGAGAAGTTTATTTTACTGTCAGTTCGACTACACTAGCTGACCCTATCTGCTACTATGATGCCATCCTTTCCATGTTAGGACACTCTCTTAACATGTGTCCCTCTTGACCACATCAGTAGCACTGGGAGGTGCTAAACCTACAAGGTCCCCGATAAGGCTTCCTGCATCTAACATAACTAGAGGTATTCGATCTTGAACTAGGTCTGCTTCTTACCCTAGGGCCTGACTTGATTCTACTCAAGAACTTATTCTTCTTTTGCTTCTTGCCAAACTTCTCTCCCTTATCCTTCTTAGTTCTAGATGAAAAAATAGTCTTAATCAAATGACTAAATCTCCCTGCATCTATAGCCTTGGTAATTACAAATTATTTAGCCTTTGTACTTTTTAGCTCTAAACTCCCTTCAATGATAGCCCTTGCTTCCATCTTCCTTGCAGCGTCTACTATCAAATGAAAGCTATGGGTTTCTATAGCCAAAATCAAAGAGGAGTATCTAGAGTGCAGCCTCTGAGTGTACCTCTTAGCTTTCTTCTTATTAGTATCATACTCCTACCCCATATACTACAGCAGATCAACAAACTTATTTGTATAGTTATTTATACTCATATCACAGTCTGTCTCAATTGCTTAAACTCCACCACCTTCAGTTCCCTAGAGCTTTTTGGGAAAGCCCAATTGGTAAACTATGCCATAAAATGAGACCAGGTCATGTTGTCAACCCTGTCAATAACATAGGACTTGTACCAATCCTTTACTTTCTTACATTTTAAGGTAAAAGTTAGCGATTATCTGAATGGCCCTACTATCACTGGCATCTAATTCATCGACTATCATTTTGACCGCCTTAACGTGCTCAAAAGGATAATCTCCTTTCTTATACTTGGGTGCATCTCGCTTCGATTACTTATCCCAGTCTCTTACATAGGAACTGCAGGGGCTATAGGGGTAGCGGTGGTACATGCTCTCTTATAACTCCCTCCTTGGGATTTTGAGTTTTTGTGGTGGTTGATGAACTTTGGGGGTTCTATTATGGAAGGTACATGGGATATGGGTTGAACGGTGGGAAGTAAGGTGAGTAAGGCATGAAAGGAGGATATTGGGGATGGCCGGTAATCCTAGGGCTTCCAAAACTTCCCTATTAAGGATATTGATACATAAACCCATACTCTAGTCCTAGCTGCGGAGGAGATATAAACTTTGACTCATCTCCTCCCTCCATATAACTATCTTCTCCCACTCTTCCCATGCCTATGAACTTAGGATTCTCACGCTGTTGGGAGAAGCCATGAGAATTCCTTCGTGCATCTACAGACATTCTGGGTGCATTTACAGTCTCCCCACTAATTTCAAAGGACCTTCTAGGACCTCTTGAAGATTCTGACAATAGGGTTAGCGGGTAGTGCTCCAATACCCTCATTCTTGGGTGGAGCGCCGATCAAACTAACGAATTGTCTTGAACCTTGCATTTCAAAAAGCAAACAAGAAGCATTAAGCACATAAAAAGTTCATGTGAAGTCACATGAATGAACAACATATCATCAAACATACCATAGATATAACATACAACATGTAATCATACAGGGACTTGTGGGGAGGGGGGTGTGAGGCGAAATATCATCCATTAGAATTATATAAAATGTCACACCTTATCCCTCTGTAAGGCATAATATGATCCCGTAGAATACCTAATGAACTACCGAACTTCACCTACCGATAACTCATTAAGTACCCTACAAGGGATTTTAAAACAATTTTCTTATTTTTGATAAGTGGTGAGCATTTTCTAATAAGTATTTAAAACATTTAATTAAAATTAAAACTAGTTAATATTTTTGGTCCATTTTATTTTTCCGCAAATTTTATAAAAATTTTGACAGAGTTCCATTTGTGTTTTGAGAAAATAGTTCTTCAAATACCTGAAAAAAAAAAGGCACTTCCAATAATTTTTCAACCACTGTTTCAAATTCATACTCAATCTCAACCAATTTCTCAACACATTTATCAACTTTCAAATTTCAAATCCACTATCCAATGATCATCAAAATACTAGCAATCAATTTCATTCAAATTAAATAAAATAGTTCCATTCATATTTCATTAAGGACAAAACAATTTATATACATCCTTACAAAATTTACATTAAGAGAAATTCAACTAAAATTTATTACAAACTTTACACAAGCTTTATACAAGCTGCTCAAGACCAATTTTTACATGTCCATACATTTATGTGCAATACATACATCAAAAGAAATATTTACAGTCAGGGTATAAATTATACCCGATAATTTTAAGCTGATCGATCCTCACACCTCAGCAACTCAGTCTGCTGCTCCTCTAGTCTCTAAATCTGCGACAGCAATAAAAGCTATCGCTGAGTACTAGGACTCAGTGGTGCACAACATACTAAAAGAATCTTTATGCAGAATTTAAATCACATTTATTCAAAACTGAACTGAGCATGCGAGTTAAACACAAAACATGAATTATGAGATTTTATTCCAAACAATTTCATTTCGAAGTATCAAACATATTTCATAAAACCCACAGTTAGATCATGCCATTCGAAAAAAATATAATCTCAATAGCCAGAGGCTAAGGAGAAGTCACATCATAAGGCTAGCTAGCTCAAATATATGGATATCCATTCAAATCCTCTTCTACTGGCACACCTCAACACTTCTCCAGAGAAGGAATCAAAATTCGAAACTAATTACCCCCACTAGTCATGCTAGTGAGGTGTTCAAATATATGGTCATGACACTATGGTTTCAAAACTTATCTTAACAATTTGCTAAACATTGCTATTTCAAATATACACAATAACTTTCACAATTTAAATCAAAACATCATAAATAATGTCACAAATAAACTTTCAACAATTCAAAGAAAAAGTAAAATACATATTTCATTCACTTTATCAATGAATTTTAAAGCATAGTGATGTTGTGCACAAACCTCAAGCGAGTCGCCTCTTGGCCTTGACTCGGTTCCTCGAGTTCTTTTCCGGTATTCTTTTCAACTGAAACACATAATTTCACAGTGTTTCAGTACCATAACTTAGCATAAATCCAAAAATAAATTTAACTTCACTTTTACCTAGCTCTAATGTGTTAAACTTGGCATTCTTTAAATTTTGTGTTTTGGGGTTACTATTCACTACACTATTCAAGTCAAATTGTTGACTTTCTAAGGCTTAATAGGTATGGGAATTCCAACTTCACCCACATAACACATTTTGGTTACCAAACTTGTTGGTTTTGGTCATTTTCTTAAAACTTAAGTCTTTTAGGCAATTTGGCAAATTTTCAGTTTTGGTGTCTAAGATTGCACTGTTCCATTAGTCATTTTACTGTTGGAATTTGGCAAAACTTTCTTCATAGAAAATGTTTCCTATTGTCTTAAGTTTATTCTTCTTTTTGAATCACTCCAATTGGAGTTTTGTAGCTCAAGTTATAGCCATTTGAACCATAGCTGCCGGATTGGACTCAACCCAGATTTCTGGGCAATTTTTGGTTCTGGCAGTTTTAGGTCAACAAATTGGGGTGGCCAAATGACTTGGTTAATGGCATAATTTGGATTTGTGTTCTTCATGAAAGTTTTAGGTCTATATCTCATCTAACCACTGGTAAAATTTTAGGTCATTTAGACCTTTCTAGCTTGAGTTATGGCCAAATGAACAATCACTGTTTATTTGGTCAGTTTGTACAGGGCAGACTGTGATTTTCTAAGTTTAGTCAATTTGTTCACTAGGTTTTGGTCACTTTTTGGGCATGGTTCCTAAATGAAAATTGTGTCATTTAGTGTCTATTTTCATTCCCAATTAGTGTCATACCAATTGGACTTGTAAAATTTTATTTTTGGTCCCTCAAAGGTAACTTGGTCACGCTGCCAGCAGCATGACCACACTCAATCCGAATTTGGCTTTGATTCAAACACTTCTAACACACTTAATTAGGTCACAAATGATCATTTCTCACTTCACATTAGGTCAAAGACACCATTTACAAGTTTCTCACATTTTTGTCTCTAAACCCTAATGTCCAAAACCCTAATTCACACTAATTGTTGTATTTAGCTAATTCAAGCCTTTAATCATAACCATTTAACTACTTAAGGTTCATCTACCCATTCAAATCAATCAAACCATGCAATAAAACCCCCATACACATGCTGGCCGAATTTCAATCATGGTCCCTCAACAAATTTTTCTTTTCATTTTAAGTTTATTTACAAGTTAATCAAGCTAAAAATGTAGAAATCAAACTAAATTTATCAAGTTTGCTTACTAACCTTTCTTAGAACTTCAACTCCTTCAAATTTCTATCTTTTGTATTTCTTTCCTCTTTCAATCTTCTTCTCAAGTGACTAAAACAAGCTCTAATGAGGTTTTTATGGAAGTTATTAGGGTTGAATGAAGAAACTTAAGCTTGAGTGCAAGCTTTAATGGAGGTGTAACCATGGAGAAATGAGGGAGATGGGAGACGGCACTTTTGGATGAGAAGACCAAATGATCTTTTTTTTTCTTTTCTTTTCTTTTAAGTATTTTGTCTTATGGAAGACCAAAAAAAATCAATTTAATCAAATTATTAATTATGGGATTTATGGCATCATGCATGATGTCATGCATGATGTCACCTCTCTTCACTTTTTTATTTTCTCTCTTTTTTTTTCTATTAGTTTTTTAATTTAATTCTCGATTCCGAACTTTTCTTTTCTCCGAATTTATCTGACAGTTAGATCAGGAGTCAGCTCTCGGGGTCAATTGACCAAATTGTCCCTCACCGATTCAACCCGATTTGCAAATAATTCAATATTTCTTCCGGCTCCTTGACCTAATTATTTGACTGGCTTAATAGTTCTTTTTTGTGATTTTCTCTTTTCCACTATGTTCGTAATGGTCCTAAGGGCCACGGCATCACATTTTACGGTTCAAAATTTGAGTTTAAATTGACTTCGCAGTCGTTCCCGAGAAGGTCACCCATCGCTGTGACTCACGGCTCGTTTAACTTCTTATGTTCTGTTTTTCTTATTTATACTTAACTAATTGGCAATTACTAATTATTTGTGTTTATAGCTTATCTAGTTGTCTTAAGTATGGTTCTAATCCCCTTAATTGTCCAGACCGACACTAGTCACCGGAACAGTGAAATATACCAGGCTATACAAATAGGGGTGTTACATAAAATACACCAGGTAATGCCTAGGAAAGATGGTGGAGTCACAATGGTCTCACTTAAGTACCACCTCCTTAGACAGCATTTCCTAGACATGCATTTCATACAATCCTAATAGAATCAAACCATTGGTAAGTACCGTCTTCCCATAACACTACCACAGTACTAAGGATTTATGCCACGAAGGCATAGATAGACAGGAGTTGCCACCCGGGTAATAACCGGGACATATTCAGTGTTTCTTTTGAGGGTCATGGATGGCAACTTACTCGTTGCAGAGTTTCCACAACCGTCATTACCATAGCCCAATGTCCAGGTTCGGGATAGTGGGTACATAAGGGGAAGGTGTTAGGCACCCCTTACGCCTGGTCTAACCTCATTAATTCGAGTGTCAGTCCTCTACTAATGTTTCTAAAAGTCTTGTTTATCATTCCTTTATTAAACTTCATCCTAAAAAATGCAATTCTAATTCTACACACGCAAGTAATTCAAAAAATGGTTGTTGTTTACACACAATTTTCATGCACAAGTAATTTCTATCTATGGGGTTGCTAATTATTTAAATGATATTTATCAGATGACTAAAATTAATTTATTATTGAGAATTTAATTTACAAATAAATTCAATTTCAAATAACCCTGCGTTTCTATTTAACCTAATTAATTAATTTTCACCAAGTTACCCTAAGGATAATTGAACTAAGTTAATTATGTACATGTGTAATTTATTCTAATATCACATAAGGCCCAAACAATCACAACCTAATAAAAATTTCTAACATTCAAATGTATTTTACAATTACCAAGTATTAAATTAAATTTATTTTACATGCCAATATTAGTTTAATTTACAAACAAGATTAATTTTAATTTACAAAGTATTTATTTAAATTAATTACATGCAAAAGTCAGTTAAATTAAAAAAAAAAGTTAATTTTAATTTACCAAATAAAAGTTCTATTATTACTACAATTTCATGTCAATGGTTATTCGATAAGTCTAGAGCTACTTACCTGTTGGTAAATGCAGTTGCCATTGGGGCAAGCTACCCTTAAAAAATGGTCTTCTCTTCTAGTATGGCAATGATATCCCTGACTTACTCCCGTTTAGCTCCATATAAGCTCTACGCAAATACCCTCTTTGGTACTTACCTTAGGGCTACTTACCAATTTCGTTTGTAATAAAAAATAAAAAAAAACTAAAGAAAATAAAAGAAATAAAGAAAATATTAATAACAATTTACATTGGATTCTAACTCTAGTCTCCTAAAGGGTTAAGATTCCTAATTAGTTACAACTACCTAATGGTCTAAGTCTTCTAACATGATCCAAACACTTCATAACACTTCTTGAATTAAAAAAACACAGAAAAATAGATCAAATATCAATTAAAACCCAAGAAAATACAAGAACATGCATAAATATATAATTTTCAAATTCTGGCAGATTAACGGTAGCAAGAAATCTGATTTTTTAAAAATAGTTATACATGCCTAAAAATCATAAAAAATTACAGAAGACAGCCTACATATCATACAAGATAATAAAATTTATAAATCAAACAAAACCTTAGCCGAATGGTCTACATAAATCATAACTTTTCTAAGTGATAGAATCGTACTACTTTTTTGTAAAATTCATAACTCATTAACCACAATAGATATGAATGCAAAACCAATTGAAAAAGATTCATAAGATTCTGAAGTTAATTTTAGATACTAAATTTACACAAAAATATTAAGGAACAAGAGAGATATGGGCTCCACAAGTCGGATATCTTGTAAATGAGATTTTACAGGAATCCTAACTTCAAACAGCCATAACTTACAATATATTAAGCTTTTTTAGTGATTCTTGAGCCTAAAATTAATGGAATTTCATGTAGAATATGAATATGATTTTTACAAATTTTTTACAGATTCAGAAAATAAAGAAAAATAATAAAAATATGAGAGACAGAAACTAAATATATGCAAAATTGTGTATCCCTTAAATTAAACATGATTACATAATCTATATGAACATATAAAATAAATTGAAGACGAAGAGCATAGAATTAAAATATTGTGTGGCATAGATCTTTAAAAGAAAACAATAAAAACTGACCTTTCAGAAATCTTGTATGAAATTCTTCTTGAAGAAAAGAAAAAATAAGGAAGAACTCAAAGAGTCTTGAATATCTCTAAATTTCCTATAGCTCTGAATTTTCTCTTCCTCTTTCCTCCCATCTCCTTTTCTTCCCTTCTCTAGTAGGGTATTTATAGGGTTTTGGGAGAGAGGTGTGATAGGGTTTGGAGTCTTAGGGTGATAAAGTTTAGATGACTTAAACAACTACGATTGCAGAATTCGAATAAGACTGGGATATGGGTGAGGTGTTTCAACCAATAGGAAGATAGGAAAAAATGGAAGGCACCAATAGGGAGTGAGGAAGAGGTGTGGTAGGGTTTGGAGTCCTAGTATGATAAAGTTCAGATAACTTAAATGACTAGGATTGATGAATTTGGATGAGACTGGAATATGGGTGAGGTGTTCCAACCAATAGAAATAGAGGGAAAGGGGGTGACACCAATAGGGAGTGAGGAAGAGAGTGGGGCCAAGGAGGAGAGAGATATTTTGTTATTTTAATTTTCAGAAAATAATTAAATGGGTCCCATTTAAAATTCCTAACTAGGCTTTCTTAGGCCCATAAAGCCCAATTAAACTTAATTAGATCCATTTAAGAACTACCCATATTAAATTTAAACAAAATAAAATTTTATTTAAATTTAATTAAATTAATTTCCCCAAAACTTTATTATTATTATTATTATTATTATTATTTTTCAAGATCATGCCACGGAATTAATAATTCAGCTCCATGCCTCTAATTACATCTTACAGTCATATAATTTTTCATCATCGGGTTTCCCACGGCTTCAATGCACATACTCATCACAAAATAAGGGTCTACAGTTTGCCCCCCACTTTGGCGAAAGTTGAAATCAATGCAAAAGCATTGCTCAAGTTTCGTCAAAGTGAAACTCAAATTTCTAATAACTATGAAACATTGGCTATGAGGATCAAGTATATCTTGCTCGATCGACATACTCTATGTTATGAGACTAGCTACGGTCTCATAACAGTAATAATTGTGTCATGTGAAAAATGAGTGTATCTTGCTATATCGATACACTCTACGTCATGAGACTAGCTACGGTCTCATAATAGTGATAACTGTGTCATGTGAAAATTGAGTGCATCTTGCTCTGTCGATACACTTTGTGTCATGAGACTAGCGACGGTCTCATGACAATGGCAACTGTGTGATTTGAAATGTTGTGGATTCATATTTAGGACCGTAGTCCTAAACTACCTACGTATCCCCCTCATTATCCTGAGGAAGAATCAGAGCCACTCGTAGTTCGATATTTGAAACTGTGGTGATGCATGTTCTTCTACGCCTTACACACCTACAAGTGACATGTTGATGCGTGTTCTTCTACGCCTTACACAACTATGCCATATGCCCTAAACAACGTCTAAGCACTTACCAAAAATTATCTGTCATGAAATGTTGTGGGTTCGTATTTAGGACCGCGGTCCTAAACTACCTACGTATCCCCCTCGCTATCTTGAGGAAGAATTAGACCCCCTCGTAGTTCGACAATTAAAACTGTGGTGATGCATGTTATTCTACGCCTTATACACCTACAGGTGACATGTTGACGCATGTTCTTCTATGCCTTACACAACTATGTCATGCGCCCTAAACAACGTCTAAGGACTTACCAAAAAATATCTAATTCATTATTTGAAAAAAAATTAGGATGACTGGGTCTCAAAATTCTCTCTGATTTTTATGCTTCCTGTATGCTACTTCCTATCATGGGCATGCTGATTTTACTAGAGATTC
Organism: Hevea brasiliensis; assembly: GCF_030052815.1. NCBI lineage: Eukaryota > Viridiplantae > Streptophyta > Magnoliopsida > Malpighiales > Euphorbiaceae > Hevea > Hevea brasiliensis. The sequence continues at coordinate 25,228,111 of NC_079510.1, read as the reverse complement.
TAAAAAAAACTTAGTCCTCTGGGGGACCTTTTTTTGCAAAAACTTTCTTATAGCCTCAAAGTTTTTTAGAAGAATTGTTTACCAAAAAAGACTTCCTTAAGATCACAATACAATTTCCCTCTGATTTTTTTTTTCTTCTCTCCCCCCATAGTTTCTGCCTTGACTCATTTCTCTTCCATGAACTCCATTCTCTGTGCCCTAACTTTTGCCTGAAATGTCCTTTTGGATTTTCATCTCAGCGGGCTTGCTCTAACTTTTACCTAAGCGGCCCTTCCAGGTTTTCCATCTAGCAAGCTCCCTTTTTTTTTTTATAGATAATTATCAGGGCATTCATATCAAGTACCTATCTTGTCATACTCAGAAGGCATAGATTAAATCAAAATAATGCAGTTCAATTACTTAATCATTTTATGTATCCCTCAAGACATAAATATTTGCGATCATAATTAAATAAAATCCATTCCTAGTTAATGCAATAAAAAAATTCTTTATTTATTCAGGTACACCATTACTCCCTCTTACATTTAGTTTTGCCAAATTTCTAACCTTCCAAAGTTAGAAATAAGCTTTATAACCTGTTGAATGACCTTTTCAGGTTTTCCATCCAGATCTTCTCTCATCTCTTCTTTTGCCTAGACCGCCTTTCGCAAGATTTCAATCTAGCATTTTTTTTTTTTACCCTTACTTTTGCCTAGACCGTCTTTTGTAAGTTTACAGCCTAGCAGGCCTATCTCACACAAAGTATCGTTTGAGCTTGTCTAAGTTGACTGGTTCTTGAAATTCATTCCCATCCAGGTCTGATATTCTTACAGCACCTCCTGACAAGATCTTTTTGACTATGTATGGACCATCCCAGTTTAGCTTAAACTTTTCTCTTGGATCAAAAGGGATGGGCTGAGCTTGTTTCAAAACCATGTCTCCCTCTTTGATCTTTCTTGGCTTCACCTTCTTATTAAAGGCCCTTGCTATCTTTGTTTGATAAGCCTGCATATGATACAAGGCTCGCATCCTCTTCTCATCAATCAAAGCTAGTTCTTCATATCTTTTCTGGGCCCACTCATTTTCCAGAATCTTAGCTTCTAGTATCACTCTCAAGGATTTGACCTCTAGCTCAATGGGTAGCAGTGCTTCAGTCCCATACACTAAAGAGAATGGAGTTGCCCCTATGGATGTTCTTGTACTAGTGCGATAACCCCAAAGAGCATAAGGGAGTTTCTCAGGCCAATTCTTATAGATTTCAACCATTTTTCTCAGAATGGTTTTCACATTCTTATTTGCTACTTCTACTGCTCCATTAGTCTGTGGCCTGTATGGTGAGGATTTGTGATGCTTAATCTTGAATTCGGTAATTAATTCTAAGAAATCACCTTTAAACTGGCTGTCGTTATCTGATACTATCTCATGGGATACCCCAAACCTACAAATCAAGTTCTTTCGCACAAACTTACTTATCTGCTTGGCCTCTACTACTTTATAAGATTCAGCTTCAACCCACTTAGTGAAATAGTCAATTGCCACAATGATAAATCTATGGCCATTAGAAGCCGTGGGAGAAATCTTCCCAATAATGTCTATGCCCCATATCGAGAATGGCCACGATGAAGTCATACTGTAGAGTTCACTAGATGGTAGGTGATTCAAATTCCCATGGATTTGGCACTCATGGCATCTTTTCACAAATTTAGCACAGTCAGTATCCATAGTAGACTAGTAATAGCCCAATATTAAAATTTTGCCTGCTAATGCCCTTCCGTTCATGTGAGGACCACACACTCCTACATGTACTTCCTCCATTATCTGCTCAAACTGCTTTTTTGTCACACACAAGAGCAATAGTCCTTCGAAGAACCTTTTGTAGAGTTGCCCCCCAGCCAAAGTGAACTGAGTGGCTAATCTACGAATTGTAGCTCTATCCCGACTATTGGCAGACTGTGGGTATTCTCTTACCTCTAAATATCTTCTTATGTCCTCATACCATTTCATCTCATCTTCTAAATCTAAATGTGCTATTATTAACCCTTCATAGAATGAGATTCTACTCCTCATCAGGATAACTGGCTGGGTCAGCTTCTGATCACCCTTCTCCCATAAGGATGCCAGCGTGGCTAGAGCATCAGCCATCTGGTTCTGAGCTCTAGGCATGTGCTTCATTGTCACTTCCTCAAAGCTAAATAATAGTTTCGTAGCATACTCCAGGTATGGCCTCAACTTTTCTTCTTTCAATTCCCATTCACCTTTAACATGGGAAACCACTAGCATTGAATCTCCAAACACCTCCACTTTTTTAGCCCCAACAGCTATTAATGCCTCTAGGCCATAAATGCAAGCCTCATATTCTGCAATATTATTAATGGCTGGGAAACATAACCTTTTTGACATTAACAATTATTCTCCATTTAGTGCTTCCAAAACTACCCCTATACCGGCTCCGCTCTTATTCATGGCCCCATCAAAGTACATTTTCCATGGCTGGACCTCTACTAGCTGGAGACTCTCATCCGGGAAGGCTGTTTCGACTTCTTCCTCTTCATTAACTGGATTTTCAGAAAGAAATTCGGCCACCACACGCCCTTTGATGGTTTTTCGAGTCTCATACACAATATCAAATTCAAACAGTAGGACTAACCATTTGGCCAATTTTCCAACTAGTGTCGGTACTTCAAATAGGCACTTTAAAAGATCTATCCGGGATACTACAATAACTCGATGGGTCTGAAATTAGTGCCTTAACTTCTTAGTTTCCCATACTACAGCGAGACAGGTTCTTTCTATTAGTGAATAATTCTCCTCATAAGCAAGGAGTTTCTTACTGATGTAATAGATGGCTCTCTCCAGATTCTCTACTTTTTGTGCCAACATTGCTCCTAGGGCCATGTTTTCCACTGATAGGTAGAGGATTAGAGGGATGCTAGGGATGGGTGGTAACAAAATTGGTGGATTACTCAGGTACTGCTTTATCTTTTCAAATGCCTCTTCACATTGCTCATTCCACACCACTAGCTAATTCTTTCTTAGTAGCTTAAAAATTGGTTCACAGGTAGTTGTGAGCCTAGCTATGAACCTACTGATGTACTGTAATTCTCCTAAGAAACCTCTAATCTCTTTTTCTGTTCTTGGGGCTAGCATCTCCTGGATTGCCTTCACCTTATCTGGGTCAACCTCAATCCCTTTCCTACTGATCATATGCCCTAATAGTTTTCCTGAAGTGACCCCAAACACGCACTTGCTAGGGTTCAGCCTTAATTTATACTTGATGACCCTCTGAAAGAACTTCTCTAATGCCTCAAAATGTCTCTCCCTAGTTGGGGATTTTACTACCATGTCATCCACATATACTTCAACTTCTTTGTGCATCATGTCATGAAACAACATAGTAGCCATTCTCTGATAAGTAGCACCAGCATTTTTTAGCCCAAAAGGCATGACCTTATAATAATAAGTCCCCCATTCAGTGATAAAAGATGTCTTTGCTTTATCTATCAAATCCATAAGGATCTGATTATATCCCGAAAAACCATCCATGAAAGAGTACATGGCCATGCAAGCAGCACTGTCAACAAGCACATCAATATGAGGCAATGGGAAATCATCCTTAGGAGTAGCCTTATTCAGGTCCCTATAATCTACACACATCTGAACTCGCCCATCCTTCTTGGGGACTGGCACAATGTTGGCTAACCACTCGGGATACTCAATTACTTCAATGAAATCAGCTTCAATGAGCTTTTTCACCTCTTGAGCTATCTTTTCTTCCCATTCTGGCCTAAACCGATGCTTCTTTTGTTTTACTGGCCTTATGTTAGGGTCTGTGGGGATCTTGTGTTGTACTATGTCTCGATTAATTCCCGGCATATCTTTATAAGACTAGGCAAATGCTTCTTGGCACTTTATTAATAAGGCTACAAATTTATCTCTTGCTTTTTGGGTTAAATCTTCAGCTAACTTAATGTCTTTAGGATCATCTGGTGTACCCAAATTAATAGAGATTGATTTTAATGCATTAACAGAAACAGATTCTAAATGATTATGAATGCCATGCTTGTAGCCATTAGGATGAACATTAAACAAGTAAGCAAAAGGACTAGTCATATTATTTATTTTTGCCTCAAAATCATCATCAAGTACATCAGAAATAACAATATCAGTATCACTACTGTGAGCATTACAAAAGACAAACTCAAACTTAGGGGTGTAGGTCCAAGTGCTTGGTTTCCATGCAAACCTTAACTTGATGGCACTGACCTCTTGTTCTAATTCCTCAACATGTGGCAGCTCCTGGTCATCACTCCATGCAATTGCGCCCTCCCTGATAAACTTGGTGGGCTTGAGTCCCTCTTCATCTTCAGTTGGCTGATAGCCCAACCCATATCTAGTGATCTACCCCTTTATTTTTGGAAAAGTCACTAAGCCATTAGCTCATTTTCCCAGACCCATGACAGGAAAAAACTTCATCTCTTTCATCATAGTGGCCACCCTAGGGTCCATCCAGTCTCCATAGATCCCAGCAACTTGGAAACCAGACAATAGTGATACCGAACCATCCACTTGCAGCATAGCTACTTCCCCATCTCTTTCAGCATTGACGGTGATTATACCATCTTGGTGCGGGATCTTGATCTTTTGGTGGAGTGTAGAGGGGACTCCACCTAAGGGATGGAACCAGATTCTACCCAATAGTAAGGAGAATGTCATGGGGATGTCTAGCACAGTAAACTCAACTTCGGTTTCTACAGGCCCCACCTTAACCATAGTCTTGAATACCCCTATCACGTTTCTCTTTGAATCATCATAGGCTCTGATAACCAGATCAGAACCAGTTAGTTCAGACATAGAAATTCCTAATTTTGGCAGAATCTTCAGAGGGCATACATTGATGGCGGACCCATCATCTATCATCACACAAGGCACTTTCCACCCTCCAACCTCGGCGGTCACAAACAGAGCCCTGCTATGGTTTCTCCCCTCAGCTGGGAGATCATAATCAGATAAAGTAATATGACCCCCATCTTCTATAAGCACAACTTTGGCAATCTCTTCTGGAGTTATCTCTGTGGAGACCTTGAGTACACTTAGGGCCTTGGTCAGCGCGGTTCTATGTTTTTCTAATGCCAATAATAATTCCCAGACCGTTACGGTAGCCTGAGTCCTTTTCAATTGCCTAAGGAACTTATCATCCTCTTCATCTGTGTCCTCTTCAGCCAACACCTTGGCTTTCCCTCTCACATCGTCCTTCTCCATGGGTGGATCAGGATAATATCTATCACTCTTAGTCATGTGGCTCACCCTACTCTTTTCCTCTCCGTCGGAGTCAACCCAAACATCTAACAAACCTTCCTCATCACTGGAACTATCCCATATATCAATTGTCATCACAGATCGAAGTTCATCAAGCTTTTGGATAGGTTGGATAAGGTTGAGAATTTGGTCAGGGTCAATTGAGGTGGTGGAAATCATGTAAAGTCCTGGTGGAGGTGGAACATTATGGTTGGGCATTGGGTTGGTGCGTGTGTTGGGTCGATTTTCTGGGTCAACTATTTTCTTAGCATCAATCAGGTCCTGAACTTCGTGTTTTAGCCGAAAACATCTATCAGTGTCATGGCCATGAGTTTAATGGAATTGGCAATATAGGTTAGCATTGTAATCAGGTGGCAGTGAGTTTGGTGGTGGTCTAGGTGCCAATGGTTGGAGGAGACCCTAAGCTTTGAGCCGCTCGAAGACTTTAGATAGGGGTTGGTTGAACTGAGAGAACTTTCTAGGGGTGCAGGACACAGTTTGAACCTCAATGACTTTGTTTTCCCCAGTAATGTTGCCAGCTGACTGGTATCCTCCCCTCTTGGGCTGATAATTCTTCCTTTCATTGTTCAATACATCCTCCACTAATACCCCAGCATCATATAGCTATTCAAAGGTAGCCAAGGGATAATAACAAAGTTTCTCATAATAACTAGGCTGTAGACTTTTCACTACCAATCGCACTTGATCCTTTTTAGCAGGCCTATTGGTCATCTTCATGGCCTTTTTCCTCCATCTCAATAGATACTCTGAAAAGGTTTCATTTGGTTTTTGCCTAGTGGTCTCTAAGTCTCTCAGGGTAACATCTAAAGTTGTATTATAGGAGTATTGTTGCACAAATCTCCTAACTAGCTCCTCCCAATCTTTTCTCACAGTGGCTTCTAGCCCATGATACCATGAAGATGCAACCCTTTTTAGTGACATAGAAAAGAACTGAGTGACTTGGTTCTTAGTCAAACCAGTTGTTTTCATGACTATCAGATAAGACCTGAGGTGGATTTTTAGGTCACCAGTACCATCGAATTTAGGCAAATCAGGCATATTGAATTTTCGGGTAGATTTCCATCCATCTGGATGTCAAAGTCATCTGCATCTAACAGCCCCATTCCAGTAAATTCAGCTTGCTTTTTCACACTGGCCTGAAGTTTTTCCATCATCTCAGTAACAACTCTAATCTCCTCACTTGTCCCCTTTTCTTTATTTTTGGCCTTGTCTTGGAGATAATCCTCTTCATCCCAAAGGTCATCAAAGGCCTTTTTTTTACCAGTATCTTCTTTGGGCCTTTTCACCTGAATGTCACTAAGCCTACCCATCTCTAGCTTCTTCTTAAAGTTGGCCATGATTTTTCCTTCAAGCTCAGCCATCTTGGCATTCAAAGCTTCCTTAAGCATCTGTCTAAACATGACCTTAGTGTCTTCCATTTTAGCTTGTGCAGGTGTGACTCTTACTAATCTCTTTCCCTCCCTAACCTAAGTAACCTGGTTAGAAGTCTTGCTGATGTGTTCTAAAGCTATGTTTACTACCAGAGAAAAAAAAATACAAGGTTTTAACATCTTATGCTATGTACAAATGCAATGCATGAATGCATGAATATGCACTTTCATTTTTAACCTTTGCCTTTACAAAACCAAAATCGAACCATACTAAAAGGACCAAAACTAAACCAAAACCAAACTGTATAAACTGAACTAAGATCAGACCAAAGACTGAATAAAAAACCGAAAAGAATGTCTCCAGAATTGAATCTTCGCCCCCTTATGCCTTCAACTCTCACGTGTAGGGTAGGAAAAAAATCTATCCTAGGCTATGGTACATTAGACACACCAACAGGGGGTGGTCCAAGACGACCTTTCCTTTATAAACAAATGATTTGTATCCTTAAAGTTTAACCATAAGTAAGCATCCTCTTGCTTAACATGGGTTTTAAAATGGACTTGGGCCTATACACACATTGGGCTTATGCATAGGCCTAGGTTCATCTCAACTACCACTAGAACTTATGGTTTCATCAGTAAGGATACAAATCCAGCACAATAAAAATCTACAGGGTACCTAGGGTCGAAATCTATGGCTCATGGGCTTCATTGGGTAGGAAAAGGGTAACCCATGCGAGAGCTTGTCCTTTAAGCACAACGGCCGGAGCTGTGGCTCTTTTATATACTTCAAAGGTACGGGCATGGGGTGCTAGCATTCACCAATTCGCCATAGCTCGAGTAGAACCATGGTCTCCTTGGCTAGTACTAACGGGGTTAAAAGGGTAAGGGTGATCCATGTGATAGTGTAGTGCAATGCAAAAAGTTTAATAGAGGAATAATATTAGACTAATAGAAACATATTGGAGTAACTATCCATTTAGTCCCCAGTGGAGTCGCCAAACTGTGGGGAGGGAGGCGTGAGGTGAAATATCATCCATTAGAATTATATAAAATACACTAGGTAATGCCCAGGAAAGATGGAGGAGTCACAATGGTCTCACTTAAGTACCACCTCCTTAGACAGCATTTCCTAGACATGCACTTCATACAATCTTAATAGAATCAAACCACTAGTAAGTACCGTCTTCCCATAACACTACCACGGTACTAAGGATTTATGCCACGAAGGCATAGATAGACAGGAGTCGCCACCCGGGTAATAACCGGGACATATTCAGTGTTTCTTTCGAGGGTCATGGATGGCAACTTACTCCTTGCAGAGTTTCCACCACCGTCATTATCATAGCCCAATGTCTAGGTTCAGAATAGTGGGTACGTAAGGGGAAGGTGTTAGGCACCCCTTATGCCTGGTCTAACCTCGTTAATTCGAGTGCCAGTCCTCTACTAATGTTTCTAAAAGTCTTGTTTATCATTCCTTTATTAAACTTCATCCTAAAAAATGCAATTCTAATCCTACACACGCAATTAATTCACAAAAGGGTTGTTGTTTACACACAATTTTCATGCACAAGTAATTTCTATCTATGGGGTTGCTAATTATTTAAATGATATTTACCAGATGACCAAAATTAATTTATTATTGAGAATTTAATTTACAAACAAATTCAATTTCAAATAACACTATGTTTCTATTTAACCTAATTAATTAATTTTCACCAAGTTACCCTCAGGATAATTGAACTAAGTTAATTATGTACATGTGTAATTTATTCTAATATCACATAAGGCCCAAACAATCACAACCTAATAAAGATTTCTAACATGTAAATTTATTTTACTATTACCAAGTATTAAATTAAATTTCTTTTACATGCCAATGTTAGTTTAATTTATAAACAAGATTAACTTTAATTTACAAAGTATTTATTTAAATTAATTACATGCAAAAGTCAGTTAAATTAAAACAAAGTTAATTTTAATTTACTAAATAAAAGTTCTATTATTACTACAATTTCATGTCAATGGTTATTCGATAAGTCTAGAGCTACTTACCTGTTAGTAAATGCAGTTGCTATTGGGGCAAGCTACCCTTAAAAAAGGGTCTTCTCTTCTAGTATGGCAATGATATCCTTGACTTACTCCCGTTTAGCTCCATATAAGCTCCACGCAAATGCCCTCTTTGGTACTTACCTTAGGGCTACTTACCAATTTTGTTTGTAATAAAAAATAAAGAAACTAAAGAAAATAAAAGAAATAAAGAAAATATTAATAACAATTTACATTGGATTCTAACTCTAGTCTCCTAAAGGGTTAAGATTCCTAATTAGTTACAACTACCTAATGGTCTAAGTCTTCTAACATGATCCAAACACTTCATAACACTTCTTGAATTAAAAGAACACAGAAAAATAGATCAAATATCAATTAAAACCCAAGAAAATACAAGAACATGCATAAATATACAATTTCCAAATTCTAGCAGATTAACGGTAGCAAGAAAACCGATTTTTTAAAAATAGTTATACATGCCTAAAAATCATAAAAAAAATTACAAAAGACAGCCTACATATCATACAAGATCATAAAATTTATAAATCAAACAAAACCCTAGCCGAATGGTCTACATAAATCGTAACTTTTCTAAGTGATAGAATCGTACTACTTTTTTGTAAAATTCATAAATCATTAACCACAATAGATATGAATGCAAAACTAATTGGAAAAGATTCATAAGATTCTGAAGTTAATTTTAGACACTAGATTTACACAAAAATATTAAGGAACAAGGGAGATATGGGCTCCACAAATCGGATATCCTGCAAATCAGATTTTTCAGGAACCCTAACTTCAAACAGCCATAACTTACACAATATTAAAGCTTTTTTAGTGATTCTTGAGCCTAAAATTAATGTAATTTCATGTAGAATATGAATATAATTTTTACAAATTTTTTACAGATGCATAAAATAAAGAAAAATAATAAAAATACGAGAGACATAAACTAAATATGTGCAAAGTTGTGTATCCCCTCAAATTAAACATGATTACATTATCTATATGAACATATAAAATAAATTGAAGAAAAAGAGCATAGAATTAAAATATTGTGTGGCATAGATCTTAAAAAGAAAACAATAAAAACTGACCTTTCAGAAATCTTGTATGAAAATCTTCTTGAAGAAAAGAAAAAATAAGGAAGAACTCAAAGAGTCTTGAATATCTGTAAATTTCCTATAGCTCTGAATTTTCTCTTCCTCTTTCCTCCCATCTCCTTTTCTTCCCTTCTCTAGTAGGGTATTTATAAGGTTTTGGGAGAGAGGTGTGATAGGGTTTGGAGTCTTAGGGTGATAAAGTTTAGATGACTTAAATAACTACGATTGCAGAATTCAAATAAGATTGGGAAATGGGTGAGGTGTTTCAACCAATAGGAAGACAGGAAAAAATGGAAGGCACCAATAGGGAGTGAGGAAGAGGTGTGGTAGGGTTTGGAGTCCTAGTGTGATAAAGTTCAGATAACTTAAATGACTAGGATTGATGAATTTGGATGAGATTAGAATATGGGTGAGGTGTTCCAACCAATAGAAAGAGAGGGAAAAGGGGTGACACCAATAGGGAGTGAGGAAGAGAGTGGGGCCAAGGAGGAGAGAGATATTTTGTTATTTTAATTTTCAGAAAATAATTAAATGGGTCCCATTTAAAATTCCTAACTAGGCTTTCTTAGGCCCATGGAGCCCAATTAAACTTAATTAGATCTATTTAAGAACTACCCATATTAAATTTAAACAAAATAAAATTTTATTTAAATTTAATTAAATTAATTTTTCCAAAACTTTATTATTATTTTTTTTTTTCAAGATCATGCCACGGAATTAATAATTCAGCTCCATGCCTCCAATTACATCTTACAGTCATATAATTTTTCATCATCGGGTTTCCCACGACCTCAATGCACATACTCATCACAAAATAAGGGTCTACAGGACTCAACCTTAATGGACATGTATTTCCCTAACTGTGCTGATGAACAAACATCCTTTTCATACTTATCCTATCCCTTTACAAATATCTAGGTCCACTCATCTAACTTAGAGCTTTGATACTAACTTTGTAATGACCCAAGCTAGGGGCTGTTACCAACACTAGGGATCGAGTCAACTTAAATCTGTTGAAACCTGTAGCAAGGCTAAAACCTATAGAGATACCTTTAACACTAGTACTATCTGTTAGTAGTATGCCCTAGAGCATATCTTGAAATTTATATCTTGTAAATATTTATTCCCTTTAATGGCATATACCTTTTTCTTTTATTTTTAAATGGTTTAAATTTAATTGAAAATATATCCTTTAGTAACTTGTTAGATGCTTTTATTCTTTAAGTGTTAAGAATATGAGTGACGAAATATTCTGGTACAAGTACTATAAATTATGGTTTATAATTTTGGATACTTTAGAGGATAAGATTTATCCATAGAGACTGTTATATTTATTTGCTCCCATCGATTAGTATGAGAACTAATGATATGGAATATTGAGTCTTATACCATATAACAAACAAAATGGGCACTTATAAGATAAGTAGGCCAAACTAGTAACATAAGATGATATGTACATGGAGTTTACTCTTATCAATACATAATCATTTAGATCATAATAGTGCATATAATCCCTTGACCAGAGATAACATGGTTATCTTATATATAGGTGGTTTGGATTTGATACTGCTTTCATACTTATACTAAGTATGGTTATACAGGCATATGTTGGCTCCGACTAGTTATATATGGAGATAGGTGTTTAGTCAAGATAGGATCCGTTACCCTAAGTAAGTAGGGATAAAATCCTATGTTCATTTAAATTGTTCTTGATAAGTCAAGTTCCTAGCCAGGACAGATAGACTTGGTCAGAAAAGTGTTTCTGACTAGAAAATCTTATTAATAAAAAATTAGAATTAAAATAAGGACATATGATTCTAAGTAATAAGAGTTTGACATAAACCATGACTCTAGCTAGAATTGAAATTTTGTGACAAAGAGATTTTAGTGCATGGTATGTATGATCAAGGTTCATGAGTTAAGGATTAATTCATAACTAATTGGGTAGTCATGGTATACTATGCTAGATGTCAACCATGATTTATGAAAACTAAAAGTGAAAAGAGAATTTCACTTTAAGTATGGAACGGCTCCAATGATATTAAAGAGTTAATATTATTCTCATTGCAGATTAGTAATGAACCTAGGAAGTCACACATATAAAGAATAATATGATCAAAGCATAATTAATTTGATTAATTAATTAAATGGTTTAGTTAATTAATCAAATTAATATTTTTAGTTTGTAATTAAATTACAAAGTCCCTAGCATGACTTGAAACTAAATTCATCAATGGAAGTATTCAAGTTAATATTTAAATTATTTAAATATAAACTTAATTAATTATTCATAAGGTAAGAAATTAATTTAGTTAATTTGACTCGAGTCAAAGGAGAGAGAAAGTGGTAGTTAATTAGTATTTTTTATAATACTAATTAATTAAAATTTTAATTTTCTAATTATCTTAACTTGACAAGTGATCTAATAAGAATTAGAAAACACATTTGATTATGGAATTAGATGTGGACACTTGTCAAATTAATTATAATTAGGAAAATTAAAATATTTAAGAGTAAGTGTAACACCCTCACTTTAGCCTGACCGTACATTCTACTGTTTCGGTGACCGGTGTCGGTCCAAATAGCCAGAATATCTGGAACTATATCTAGACTAGAGTGAAGAGTCATAAATAACTCAAATAATTATAAGAAAAATTTAGGAAAAATTTTATAAATAAAATACAACCAAGTTAAATGAGCCGGTGCCCTAGCTATGGGTGACCTAATGGGAAATTGCTGTCTTCACAGCTAAAAGCCCTAAACCTGGGGAAAAATTCGTGAAATAATTTTTGAGACTCCAAAAAAAAGTCAATGAGGTTTTGATGGCATTAGAATGCAAAGAAAATGCTTAAAAAAATTTTTAGATCGATATAGACAATTTTAGTCTGTTAAGCAAAACGAATGGCATTTTAGTCATTTCGTCTTCAGATATGATTTTTAGCCAACTTGTCCAGTTAAATAAATAATTTATATGACATAAAATATGAATAAATATTTCTAAAAATTTAATTGAAATTTAGTAGAAAAGAAAAAGGAAAGAAAATGAGTTAAATGGGATTTATGACCTCATTATGAGGTCATTAATAACTCTCCACCCAATCACATTGTGACACCTATTCATAAACCCAATTAAAAGAGTAAATGGGCAGAAAATTGGAAAGAAAAAACTGCTCCTTCTTCCTCCCAAAGCCAGCCGATTTACTCCTCTTGCCCTTTCGACCATTGAAGCCTCACCTAAGCTTCAATTCCCACTTGATTTCACCATAAAATCTCACCCTCTCTTCACTAAAAATTACTCTTACCACTAGAGCAAGACTTAGGCAGCAATTAGAAGAAGAAAAAGTGAAGTTTAAGCTTGGAAAAAATTCTGCTCAAAGAGGTTTGTGACCAATTTTCCCTTCTCTCTCTTAATTTATACTTAGGTGTTTAATTTAAGTAAGAAATTGTAAGTGAAATGCATGAGAACCCCTTAAATGCTTTCCCCCATTTCGGCAACCTTGACATGAGTTAGGGTTAGGTGAATTTCTTGATTTAAATTGATATATAAGCTGCCCCTAGTATGAATTATATGATTAGTATAATAAGTAGGAGTGAAATGCATGAATTGAAGACTTTGGTCAATTAGGTTTAGGGTTTTGAAACTCAAAATTTAGGGGTTGATGCAAGTGAACATAAATTAAGGTTTAAATGATTTAGTGACCATTTGGCTATATTTGTTAAGGAATTGAAGTGATTTGTGCCAATGGAATTGAGGTTAAATATGCTGCCTTTGGTGACCTGCAAGGCTGGATGTGAGTCTAGTAGGTTTGGGCAGCATAACTTGAATTGTGTAGGTTCAATTAATGCAGAGCCAATTGGAAATGAAATTTGATACATAATGGCAAAACTTTAATGAAGAAACCCTACCCAGAAAACCATAATAGACTGACCTAAAAATTGACCAAATCCGGGTAACACACATTTTGCCTGTGCAAAATGACTAAATGAACAATATTCATTCATTTGGTCATAACTCAGTGTAGAAAGGTCCAATTCACCTGAAATTTATATCAATGAAAAGCTTAGACAATTTAGAACAACTTTCATGTAGAACACAAACTCAAATTCTGGACTTAACCAAATGAAATTGCTAGCAAAAATTGAGGAGCTACCAAATCTAGCAGAACCAGAATTGCCTAGAAATTCTGGGAAAAAGGTAATCCGGCCAGTTATGGTAAAATGACCATAACTTGAGCTACAAAACTCCAAATAGAGTGATTCAAAAAGGGAATTAAAGAAGACACATAAAGGAAAAACTTTGATTAAGAACATTTGACAAAATTCTCACTGTACAATTGCCTAATGGAACAGTGAACTCTAGCACCCAAAACTGAAATTTTTGATTTATTTCCTATTGGTTTTAAGTATTGATTGGCAACCAATGTTAACACTTTTGTGAACCAAAATGTGGTAATTTCATGTGATTAGAACTCATGTAACTATTATGTATGAGAAAGTCAATATTTTAACTTGAATAGTAAAATAAATAGTAACCTTGCATGTTAAATACAAATATTCTATTAAGAGCTTTGTAATATACCCTAGTAGACCTAGTAAAATTAGTTTGGATAAGTTGGCATGCCAATAGGGTTCTGATAGCAGTACTGCGTATGGCTTCACACCATTCTGTGTTTTATGGCCTATTATGCCATTCTGTGTTTTATGGCCTATTATGCCATTATGTGATATGATAGCCTATGGCTATACTGATTATGATGTTATACTTGGCTCTATGCTTTATTGCTTTTATGGCTTATTAGCCATTCTGTCTGCACACCGGGAGACACATTGTGATCGATGGTGTGACGGCTCGAGGTACTTGGTACCCAGCGCTAGTTTACCCATTTATCCAGTCCAGTCAACTGGTATAGGCTACTTGGGCAATCAAAATAAATCTTGATAAATTTTAATCAAAAAAATTGATATAAAAAGTACCAAATTAATAATACTACAAATAATTACCAGAAACTGGTCCGTAAGAAAAACCTGCATACACTCTGCATGTTTACTTCATTTCAGTTCTTTTTATTTTATTATTGGCACCACTAAGCAGTATTGCTTAGCGCGTTGCTTTTGCCACGCGTAGGTACTGGAGATACAGAGTGTGATCTCAGTAGACCCCAGTCCGGGTGAGGATCAGATCTGCGAGTGTCCTGTGTCACCTCTCAGCTACAGTGCATTTGGTAGGACACTAGGCTACATTTGGTATTTTGAAATTTTTGCAAACTTTGTAATTAAACTTTTATTTTATCATGTATATTTGAAACTTCTATAATGTAATTTTGTATTAATGTAATTATCTGTAAATTTGTGTTTATAAATAAAATTTGAATATTTATTTATGATTTGAGTATGAATATGATGTGAATTAAATGATTGAAAGTTTGTGAAACTGATGAGAATTTGTTGAGAAATTATGATATATTTGGAGTTATGGACTTGAAAAATATTGGGAGTGTCTTTTTAACAGGTTCATAAGATTTTCTTTTTCCAATTTACAGCCGGCACTCTGTCGAATTTTCGACAAAATTTGCGAAAATTTAAATTAATCAAATTTTCTTTTTAAAGGACTTATATATGTGAATTTTACATAAAAGGCGTTTTAATTAATAAAATAAGGAATGGTAATAAAATAAGATAAAGGAAGTGCTCCGACACACTGTGTGGCATATTTTACTCAGCTACACTGTAGACAGGTAAGAGGTGTCATAGTAAGAAAAGAGAAAAATTATAACACCCCTCACCCGACTACAGTGTAGCTGAGCAAGGCATGCTACATTTGTTGCTGGAGTACCCTAACTTATCTTACTTTATTTCTTTAAAAATTTTGATCTCATTATATTTTAATATCAATTATTTTTCTATGGAGAAACCAGTGAAGTTTTCCCTATTTTATCATCAGTTGACGTATTTTACTATTCACCTTCTTAAAAATTCAATAATATTTTACAATAAAAATATCATTAATGCTCATCATATTCATCTCACATTCAATTCTTATAATTCACATACTCATTTGTACAAATCTATTCATACTCAATTCATATGTAAACACTCTCAAATTACATAAGTAAAATTTTTAAATTTCCTTAATTTACATAATTTATAAAATAATTACATAATTTCATAATTTACATGATCTACAAATTAATTATAGTTCCATAATCTATATTTCAATATACAATTTATAGTTTACATTACGAATAATAACTAATTATAATATACAAAATACATAATATGATCTATATGGGCCCTATCTACATACATTGCTGAGGAGGTAATAATCTTGAACACTCTACAGATCAAAACTCCAAAATCTCTTTTTGGTATTCACTGGGCTTTAACTTCAGTACCTGCGTGAGGAAACAAATCTATCGCGCTAAGCATTACTGCTTAGTGGTGCAATAATATAACAAGAAAATAGTATAACAAGTAAAAATAATTGGAGTATATTTTCTATACCCAAGAATTTTACTGAGTTCATATGAAATTTTCCATACAATATATTTTTCGTCATTTATGTTGCTCTCTAGAATCACTTCTTTCATAAGTTTACAATAATCATTTATATAATGTACAAATAAATCTAAAACTTAAACTTATACTTATATTCTTAGGAAAGTCACATTTGTAATGTTATTTAAGTTATAATTCTTTTACTAGTCTTTTTATCACTTCCTTGATACTTTCTAAGTTGTTTACAATCATTTTGTAATATTTAAAATTTTTAGAACTAGTTTAATTTACTTCAGATCATTCTAAGGAACAAATTTTTGGAGCTAATCTAATTTATTTCAGAACTTCTTCTCATTTATTTACTTTCTAGCATTTTTAATTGCTAATATTCATAACTTATTTTAATAAATTAGATTGCCCAAGTAACCTATGACAGGCTGACTAAACTGGATAACGAGTCGTTGGTACTGGACATTGCGGTGCCTCGGGCCGTCATACCATGGGACACAGAATGTCAACCACGTATGCAGTCAGTATGGCTAAAAAGCCATGATAACACATAATCGGGCATTAAGCCATGAGTACGGGCATAAACCTTTCGCAGTACTACTAAAACAATACCCTATTGGCATGCCAATCTATCCAATCTGACACATGTGTCTAGGTAATACAAGGGCACATAATATCATTAAATATTAATATATTGTGTTTTATGACTTCATTATTTCATGACAAATTCCATAATTTATACATTCATCATAATATTTATACATTCCTTACATCATTCATATTGATCACAATTCACATTCAAAACATCTTTCCTTTCTCTTTTGATGGGAACCTAAATCTCAAATGACACTTTAATCACATTTATTCATTCAACAATCTGTTCATGTAAAGTACATTCCATACTTCAAGTTGTATTGCTAATATATTATGAACTCCATTGGTGTTGGGAGTATAAGTCTCAACAATCCATTTAGGTTAATTTTATTTCATATTCAAGTGGTATCACTCATGTTTTATTAGACCTACTAGTAATGGAAATACAAATCTTAATTATATATTCACATAACTTAAATGTTCATTAAGTCATTTAGGTAAATTACTATTTCTATTCCAAGTAATCCATGAACATTTCATGGATTCCAAATTTCATACCTTAATTTCCTCTACCAATTTAGTTCTTACACTTTGTGTCTTTGTATTACTATTCACATTACTATTCACTCAAATTGTTGACTTTTTAATGCATAATAAATTTATTAAACCTAACTTCTCCAAGATACCACATTTTGCATTTTATTTTTGTTGGTATTGATTTCCAATACCATTTCAAAGCTTATCTTATGTTATTCAAAATTTTTAGATTTCATACCCTAGGTTTACTGTTCCATTGGTCATTTGTACAGTAGGAATTTGACAAAATTGTCTTCATGAAAGTTGTTCCTTATTGTGTCTGGTTACATTTCTTTTTTTGAATCACTCCATTTGGAGTTTTGTAGCTCAAGTTATGGTCATTTTACCATAACTGGCCGGATTGGACAGAATCCAGAATTCTGGGTAAAACTGGTTCTAGCAGATTTGGTGACCTAAGTTTGGTTGGTAATTTGAATTGGTTAGGTTAAGAATTTGAGTTTGTATTCCTCATGAAAGTTGTAGGGATATGTCTCAGCTTTCTTCTGGTAAAATTTCATATCAATTGAACTTTTCTACACTGAGTTATGACCATTTGAACAAATACTGTTCATTTGGTCATTTTCCCAGGACAGCATGTTGGGCACCTGGATTAGGGTAATTTTTAGGTCAACTTGGTTTGGTTTTCTGGGTAGGGTTTCTTCAACAAAGTTATGCCATTATGTGTCTAGTTTCATGTCCAATTGGCCTTATACCAATTGAACCTATACAACTCCATTTATGGCTCAAACAATACATTGGACTCAAAGGTCCAAATTTCCTGCATAAGAATCAACACTCCCAAATTCAATTCTCCCAACTCCACAAACTTCATTTGACATATTTGGCACTTCTAATGGTCATTAAATCATCTCAACATCATCAAATTCCAAGCAATAATACAAGAACTAAGTTAGGTCAAAACCCTAACTTATAATTTCAATCTCAATCATACATCCATGCAATTTGATTTCTAATGCCCTAAACTTCATTAATCATCTTTACTAACTAAAACAAAATCATCAAAACCATCAAATTCATTTACTTCCTAGGGCTGCCACAAATTGAAACTTCAACATATTCCAAGTTTTCTTTTCTTTTCTTTTCATGCCATTTCAACTTAATCAAGCATGCTTTTCATGCTTAGGAAAGATAAAGGGTATGGTTAGTGCACTAACCTCTTTGGAGCTTCACTTCTAAGCTTGGTAAACCTCACTTTTTCTTCTTCTAATTGCTGCCCTAAGCTTGCTCTAGTGGTAATGACAAGTTTTTCTGAAGGGAAGATGGGCTTTTGAGGTGATTTGGTAGGTGAGATGAAGCTTGGGTGAAGTTTGTTAATGGTGGAAGGGAGGGAGAGGGTGTGTTACGGCTGGAATGAGGAAGAAGTGAGCGGAATTCCTTTTGATTTTTCAGCCCATTTAACTCCTTTAATTGGGTTTATAATAAGGTGTCAAAATGTGATTGGGTGGGAGTGCTTTAGTGACATCATGTGATGTCATAATTCCCAATTTCTTTCATTTTTCTTTCCTTTTCTTTTCTACTCATTTTCAATTTAATTTTTAGCAATATTTATTCATATTTTAGATCATAATAATTATTTACTTAACTGGACAAGTCAGCCAAAAATAATCTCTGAAGACGAAATGACCAAAATGCCCTCCGTTTGGCTTAACAGACTAAAATTGTCTGTACCAATTGAAAAATTTTTCTAAACCTTTTCTTGGCATTCTAATGCCATAGAAATCTCAATGACTCTTCTCTGGAGTCCCAATAATTATTTTATGAATTTTCTTCTGGGTCTAGGGCTCCTAGTTGCGAGAATCGCAACTTCCCACTAGGTTACCCATCGCTAGGGCACCAGCTCATTTAACTTGGTTGTATTTTATTTCTAAAATTTTTCCTACATTTTTCTTGTTAATATTTGAGTTAATTATAGTTCGTCACTTTAGTTTAAATATTTTTCCAGACGTTCTAGCTGTCCGGTCCGACACCGGTCACCGGAACAGTAGAATGTACGGAATGGTTACATTGAGGGTGTTACAAAAATAGTGATTCTTCTTCTTTTGGTCGAAACTCTCTCTCTCTCTCTTTCAAGTAAATTTTTTCCATCCTCTTCCTTTATGCTTAATTCAAGAGATATTAGAAGTTGTAATAATTGAGTTAAAGGTATAGAAATAGTTTCTATTTCTATTCTATTTCTATACACTTTCATAAAGCCAAAAAACTTAGAAAAATCCTAAACTCCACCTTGTGCAAGGTTGGCAGAATTAGAGGGAGCACAAGAAAGGAGTTTTGGTTCATTCAAGGAAGCTTTGATCAAGTTGTTAATGTGGACAAACTAGAGGATCAACATTTGGTGATCTATTCTACCCGGATTAGGTATTGAAATTTGGTTCTGCGCCTTTAGGGCAAAATCCTTAAACTTTAACTTGTTGATATCAAGGATTGTTAGCAATTGAGTTACAGTTTGTTGTAACCAAATATGTGTTTTTTCAATAGAATAAAAGTTTTGTATGTTGCATGAAATACTAGGATTGAAAAATTAAAATTGTTATTTTTGCACCCTTTGGTGTGTTAATCTTTCAATTGGTATCAGAGCCACTCTAATTTGCCATTAGAAAACTTTAATTTACGTTATATGATATTTGGGACTCAAGAAAGTTGCATTGGATGCAAGTTGGAGCAAGAAAATTCCAAGAAAAATTATCAATTTTGAATTAGTACCATTCGGCCAATGTAGTGAAACCATTTTAATCAAATTTTTTTTATGGTTTTTCTTGTTTTTCTTGATGGCTAAAATGTTTAATCTAAGTCCCAGCATAAATATAACATAATTATGAATGAGATTCATGAAAAATTAATTTAATTTTAAATATTAGATATTTAGAGTTAAATTTCATATTTAAGAGTTGGATGTGTAAATTGCTCAAAGGATGATAAGGGACTTAGGAAACCAATATGATTGTTTTCTTATTTACTTTTATGGGAATGTAATAATTAAATTTATTTTTTTAATGCATAAAGTTTGTAATTTATTTATTTGGGCTTTTGACCTCATTTCTTTTGTAATTTCACCTTAGTATGCCAAGGAAATTAAATGTAAGACATTGATGAAATTTACAAGAAGAAAAGAGTTCAAAACATTGATGGAGATCAATGGGAGTACAAAAATTCAAGAGTTGAAGATTTGTAATGAAGGTTCAAATAGATGGATGATAACCTAGGATGCCCTTAAATCTAATCCTTGTGGCTAGGATTGGATTCCCATAGAATAGTCCATGATCATTCCTTTTTCATTACCATTAATGAATGTATGTATGAGATATGCATATTCATGTATGTGTGTATGAGATATGTGCATTAAAACAGATAATGTGCAAAGTGAGACCAAATAGTAATTAAGATGGCCAAGAAATCTTCCAATTAAATGATTAAGTTAGTAATGGTATAATTTTAAAAATTGCTTCATGGCTCTCCACTAAGGCAATTATTTGAGAAGCTCTGAATATTTACATTATTGGCTATGGTAACATAGGAATAATGTATTTGGTTTAAGAGATCTTCTTAAAGTAATTATTGAAACATGTGATGTTATGAGTATGTAAATACTTTAGTGGTCAAGAATAGATGTACCTGAGATCATTATGGTTCAAATTTGCATGCATACTGACTTAGTGGGCTTAACTTAACTAATGCAAGATAAACTAAGAATGAATGCACTTGAGATTTTGAGCATTATGAGCTAAATAATTGATTAAATCTCACATGAGATGTGACGAGTAAAGTGTTAATCACATATAAATTGTTATGAATCCAAGAATAGATGTACTTGAGGATAATTAACAATTTATAAGAATTCGATCACTCACTAGAAATCCAACCCAATTAGGATTTTCATTTCCTACTTTGGAAGTGTAGGATTCACCAAATTAGTGAGATGACCAATTTGATTAAAAGACCATGATCATTTTGGTTAGTTACATGATACAATAAACTAATTAGAATCTTTCTATTTTCTTCGGTTTAATCTGATAAAATGACAACACAACCATCCAACGTTCTTATTGGTATACTTGATAATAATAGGCTGAGTCTAATTTCTTGGATTGGTTAAGAAATCTAAAGATAGTCTTGAATTTTAGAGAGTATAAGATACGTTCTAGATTCTTAAGTTCTTGGTCCTTTATCAGAAGGGGCCACACTAGAGAAACATGACACTTTAGATAAGTGGAAAGAGCATGACATGCGAACCAAGTGCTACATGCTAGCTTCTATGACTAATGAGTTACAGAAGCAATATGAGAGATGCAAAGTGCATCTGAAATCCTAGATCACCTACAAGAGTTGTATGGTGAGCATAGCAGGAATGCTAGATATGAAATATCTAAGTAGTTATTCAGGATGAAAATGAATGAAGGGATGGGTGTGGGAGCTTATGTGCGCAAGATGATCAGGCTTATTGAGCAGCTTGAGACACTTGATTTTACCATGGACTTCACATTGCAAACAAATTTGATCTTGCAATCCCTTTTATATAGTATATAGTATAATATAATTTCTATTTTTTTAATTTCTTTTATAAAATCGTTCGAACTTTTTTAAAATAATAAAAAGCACGATTTTTTTTAAATAAGAATTACTAACTTTTCTTATTTCTTTTTTACAAAATTTTTATATAAGATTATAATAAAAAATTTAATTAAAAAATTAAGTATAAATATAACTAAACCATAATTTTAAATTTATTTAAATTCTAAAAAAATAATAAAATTGTAAATAATATATTATATAGATAAAAATAAATTTTTTTTTGCAAATAATTATTATTGAATATATTGTTAAAATTTAATTTACTGGTATAGACACTAAGTAAATTGAATATATTTGGCTAAATTATCTCTCATTATTTATAGTATTTATAATTATATTTTTTTAATATTTAATTTAATCTTATAGTTTATATGAATTTAAAATTCTTAAAATTTAAAATTTAATTGTCTATATAAGTTTAGAGTTTATATAAATTTAAAATTCTTAGTCTTACTTATATTTAAAATCTACTTAATTAAATTTTTATTAAAATATAATTTTAAATAAAATTTTATAAAAATATCTTCATGATTTATATTATTTACAAAAATAGGAAGATATTTTCTTCATATGAATCACTTTTTTATTGTTTATCTTATAATATAATCCTAATAAATTTTATTATAATATAATCCTAATAAATTTTTATCTCTATCTTATAAGTATTTATGTAAATTATTTTAATATAATTATATTTGAATTTATGTAAGAGAACAAGAAAAGAAATTAATTTTTATCAACACACATGAATTCTTTTATTAATGTTTTTAAAATTCTCATTTAATTTAATTTCTTATAAATTTATTAAAAAATATTTTTTATAAAAATAAATTTATATTTTCTTAATTATAAATATATTTTTAAAAATTCTTAATTATTACATTAATTTATAAATTAGTTCTAATTAAAATTGAATTTATAAGTTTTATGTAAATACTATTAATTGATAAGTTTTATATATATATATATATATATATATATATAAACAAAGGAAAAATGAAATTTATGTTCATTGATTTAAGAAAAACTATTTAATTAGTATGTAATATATATTAAAATTATATGAATTTAAAATTTTTAAATAATATATAATTATGTATAAAGTATAAAAAAATAAATTATATATATGAGAAAAAAATATTTAAATAGGTAAATATATATTATGTAAAAACTAATAATTAACAGAATATATTAAGTTTAAATTTAATTATAAAATTAATATAACTAATAAGTTGGTTATGATTTATAATATCATTTTTTTATTTTAAAATAATATATTATTAAAAGTTTAAAAATGTTAATTATTGTACATATAAAAAATAAATATTTTTTAATTTTTTAACACTGTAATGTCATTGATAAATAGTAAACACATATAAAACAAATTAGAATCCTAATTTTAATATACAATTGTTATTTTGATTTAATAAATTTATTTTTAAATATAAACACAAATTGATAATTTGATTAAAAAAGTCACAATTTTTATATGAATACAAATATTACATCATTTAATAGAATTTTTATTTATTTGAATTCAACAACTCTTTTTATTGAAATTTAATATTTACTTTTAGAAAAATAATTATAAAAAATTTAATTTAAAAATACGTTGTAAATTAATTTGATAAAATATTTTATTGTAAACAGAATAATTATAATACATTGTAAGTTAATTTGATAAAATATTTTATTATAAATAAAATAATTATCTATAAATTTTTACAGTAATTATTTTAATTAAAAATTATAATATATTAATACTAATATTTTTTATTCTATTAGCATTAATTTTTTATTTTTTACAAAAAAGGAACATTTTAATTATTAATTTATTATTTATAAATAATTTATTAGTATTAATATATTTTTTAATCTTATTTTTAAAATTTTTCTCTACATCATTAAAAAAATGAAATTATATAAAATGTTATGTATTAAATAAAAATTAATAATAGTAATACTTATTGATAAAAATGTACACAATTAATTTTGTTAAACAAAATTTAAAAAATCAAATTAAAAATAATTAAAAATAAAAGAATAAACATTATATGAAATTATATCCAATTAAATTTATTTTACTATTATGTATATAATCTCTTAAATAGTGTTAAAAAAATTTAAATTTTTCATGTTAATTATATATATTTTATACACATTATAAAATGGTAAAAAATTAATCTTAATAAACTCAACACTTATAAATTAACAAAATAATAAATAATTAAATTTTTATGTTTATAAAATACTTATAATTACAAAATTATATTCTAATAATAAATTTTTCATTATAAATTTCACCTCTATAATTTCTTATTTCCATTTTCATTAATATAATTTCATTTTAATTAATTTAATCAGCAAATAATAATTACATATATATATATAACATACATGTCACGAAAAATAAAAATTATTATGTTATCACAATAAAAATAATTAATATTTTACAATAATATTATATTATATAAAAAATTAATAAACAGGTACATACATCGAATATTAAAAATGTGCAATGCAGAAGAAAAAAAAAACAAGTTTAGCACAATGCTCCTTGAGGGTCCTATTGCAACAAAACGACCCTCTCATAACTCGATTCAAAGCTAAAATAGTCTTACCAATCACTGTAGAACTTGTAGGGACCTATGGCAGAGACAAATGTAAATCTAATTCTTTCCCTCAAATATATTAAAGATAAATACAAAACTACGGGACGCAAATTAAGCGGCTTGCATAAAGATAAAATTAATGTAACTACTTTGAATCACGAGCATATCTATTCAAGGACTAACTTCTATACATTGGTTTAATCAAAGAATCATACACCTGCTGCACTTGCATGATTTCTTTAAGAAATTTTTAGATTAATTCAACCTCTAAAAAACATTTCTATAATAAATTAACATATTTTATTATTTATAATTATAAATCTTTTTCTAAATATATAATCTTTTGCTACTCCAAACCAATCCAACCCCAAACCCAGCCCGACCCTTCATCAGACAGAGAGGTGATAATACTCGCCCAAGAAGAATGGCTGGTTTGGTGCCTGCACCAGAGACGCTAGATAAAACAAGCTTGTTCAGAATAATAATCACTCAGAAATATTCAACGGAGAAACATCTCTTATTACCAATAAAAACACCTATAAGTTCAGGCTTTAAAATACTACCAGAAAAAAGAGAGAATAGAATATGCAGAAACCAGCTGAGCGAGGAAAAAGAGAATAGAATATGCAGAAACAAGCTGAGCTAGGAAAAAAAAAATTATTATGGATATCAGATCGAAAGGGAAAAAAAACGTTCTCAACCAATAGTTCCAACAAAATGAATGAACAGACTCCACGTAATTACTTCCAAGGTTTGATCTCAAAGTCCAACATCCACTGAAAAAGATTACCTGCCACGGCCAGTGTCAGTTTTGCAGCAAGTACTGCATTATATCCTTCCTAATAACTCCTTCAAAACTACTTGCTCCACCAATGTAGTCTGGCCGACCACTGATACACAAGTGTCTGTACTGGGTAATAGTTCCAGCAGGTCTTGGTGGCCGCATCATCATTGCAATTGCAGGAAAAGGTTGAGACCACATATTTCTTGATGCAGTGAACAGATGCCTACTAGAATCCTGGCTTCTGGGTGACTGAATGCTCCCAGAAGTTTTCAGGTGGGAGGAGCTGGTTACCTGCTTTTTCATGTTCACATTTGTGTTAGCACCATTTGGGGGTTTCATTGGCAAGGGACCACGTATCTGAGCAGAAGGTTTCATTCGGTCCAGCCATCGCAGAATCCAGTTACCAAGATTCCGACCTACTTCTATGTCTCTCTGTTGTATATTCTGGTGAACCTTGAGTGCAACATCAAAAACAGCACGTGTTCGTCTATGATGTTGGAAAGAAGAAGTGGTAGTTAAGCCTTGATTGCAGCAAGGTAAGCAGTGCAAAACTAGTTAGCATAAAAAAAAATGATATTTAGCATGCAATGCAGTATATACCCTCCTGAATAAACACAAAGCAGGGATGGTTACGCTTATTAATATTTACATGAAAAAATTGCGCTACACAACAGTGGGTAAGATGAACAGGTAACAATGATTGGGAGTTGCATTACCACCGTTCTTAGGCATATGGAGAACTTCACAAACCTTTTATATCCAAAATATGCCTTGATTAGCGGAGAGGGAAAAAAAAACCCACCTTGAAGTTCCATTATAGTTTGATGCTAATTATCTACATTCTATACTATTATATTATAAATGTCCTATTAAGTTTCAATTACAATTTTATCTCTGAATAATAAAAACTTTGACATGGTATTCATTGATCTTTAAAAAAAAAAAATGATACGGAATAAAGTTCTTTGATAAGTGCTACAGAAGAAAGAAGTGAATCTCAAATATATAAAATGTCATCAGAGACATGTATCAAGGGGTAGTTACTAAGTGTAAGAATAGTGGGAGGGGGTATGGACGAGTTCTTATAATAATGCATCTAAATAATGGATTGAATTTGAGTATGTACCTTGTTACCTTAGCTATAAATGAACTAACTAGTCATATTCAAGATAATGTCCCATTGTGAATGTTATTTGTAGATAATATTATCTTAGTGGATGAAATTAACAAAGGAGTTAACCAAAAGTTAGAGTTATGGAGAAGGGCTCTTGAGGGTAAAGATTTTAGGCTAATTAGAAGTACAAAAGAATATATGTACTACGAGTTTAGCTCTTATAAAATGAATGGAGGGGAGGTTCAATTGAATATAGTTTTAATGCCAAAATGCAACTAATTTAAGTTCTATCATCTGGAAGAACAAAGTAATAGAAGAGGATGTAACTCATAGGATCAAAATGGATCAAACGGGAAGAATGAAATGGAGGAGTGCAATGGGTGTGTTATACAGCCATAGGATCCCTAAAAATGTGAAAGGTATGTTCTTTAGAATTGAGATCAGCTTGCTATGTTGATGGGAGTGAATGTCAGGCATATAAGATACAACATTCCCACAAGAAGAGTGCGACACAAATGAAGAGGTTACGATGAATGTTTGGCACTACAATAATTGACAAGATTAGGAATAACCAAATCCGACAAAGAGTGCACATAGTACATATTGGGAATAAAATGAAAAATGATCAATTTAGATAATTTGGTCATATCCAATGTAAAGCGTTAATGGCCCGGTATGAAAGTGTGATAAATTAGTAATAGAATGATGAGAAGGAAAAGAGGGAGATCTAAAATGATTTTTAAAGATCATTCCATAAAATATTTGAACGAAGATCTTTCTTTCTCTACCCTATCTCTCTTTCTCTTCTCAAGTTTAATCTTCCCTCTCTGTCTCTACAGTTCCTTCCCTTCTCTTCTATACCCAATTCTTGATCTGTTAGGGTTCCAAAACCCTAGCAAGTGTTATCAAAGCTTTCAAGTGGTGGTCAGTACTCGCTTCCTAATTCATCAAAGTCACATCCATGTTTAAATTCAGATTTAGTTTTATTCTCTCTTTCTCTCTTCTTTTCCTCCACAATAACTGCCCTCCTAATCCTCTTGTATTGTATGTAACAAGACATTAAGGTTTGATAAAGTGAATTAACCTTCCACCTTGTTTTTGACAAGGTGAGAAGCAGTAAAAGGAAAATTTCATGGATTTATTATAACCACCTTCCTTTAAAACTCTAACCAACCAATTTGGTGGGATAAGAAGGTTTACTAGACTGTCTCCTGATAAACATTAACGTCTACAAATAATATCCTTTTTTTTCCTTCTTTTTGTTCAAAAAGTTAAAAACATTGTAACAGAATCTTATTTTACTTACCATATCTTGCATTACAACTTTGCTTCACCATCCCTAATGCCAAACATGTAATAGGCTAGCAAGCTTTGCTACTTTGTCCAAATTTGATTTAAAAAAAAAAAAAATGAGGTTCCACCACCACCACACTGTCCTTGAAAAGCAAAAGGGATCAACAGAAATAATATTGCAAAAGGAAACATGAGCAGCAAAAGTGATCAACAGAGTGCAAGAGAAAACAAGAACAGTTAACGAGTGCACACGCAACATTACCCATAGCATAATGTTAAGAAAATCACGAATAAAAAAAATTGAGCAATAAAATACCCTCATAAGTGGAGGACATGATAAGAGTCTAATTGCTCCATTTCAAGAACTTACAAAATGATTGTTAAAGTTTAAATAAGCTTCCAGTTGCATCCTTATGGAATTTGTAAAGTCACAGTTAATCATTCAACTAAATAACTGAGGTGTGCAACTTTTAAATTAAAGAACTAAGTTCTTGTTTGGTTGGGCTTTTAGTTTCTAGCAATCAACACTTAAGCGTTCAACGACTAATCAATAAGAATAAACATGATGTAGCAGCCTAAAAAATATTACCACAAGATATTGGAATTTGAACGTAAGCCTTTTCCATAAATGCTAAACTCTCCAGCTTTTGAAGGCAAAAACTGACTCAATATAATAAAGTTCCAATACTTCAATATTATTTACCAAAAAAAAATAATATTAACTATAACATTAATTCAACATTTTATATCTTGTGAGCACTGAACATAACTTATCATGTTGTTTTTGGAGACTTGAAGAAGTTTTTTCCTTTTTTTTGCGCAAAACTCATTTCAATATATGTGCTCTATCAAATTTTTATTTATAAGATGTATAAATGTATTAATGATAAAATAAAAAGTGCATTTAACAAGTACAGTTTGTCATTTTAGACATGATGACATACTAATATTCATGGTCATTTAGATGGGAAACCATCATACCAAATGTTTGACAATTGATTGCAACTGTTGATTGAGAACAAATAATCATTGACTGCCAACCGTTAACCACAAATGTTAAACCAAACAGTCCTTAAATTAGGGGGTGGTAGTGATAGTTTTTTCCTAAAGGTTGACATACCCCTAATTTTACATGCTTCCACTAAGTGGATATTAATGGCAAAGAATAAAATGTCATTGCTGAAAAAGCACTAATGAATCTACAATTTTTCCCTCCCATCTCAATGCATTTTGCAAATACCCCTAGAATAATGTACTATGGATTTACAATAAAATAACTCTCCTAAATAAAAACAAGGACTTTAAATTAAGAGTCTATGATGACCGTGTCTACAAGATAACATTGCTATAAAGAATATTATATAGCAAAAAGTGCCCACATCAACCAAAAAAAATAAATAAATAATAATAATTTTTGGATAATGTGAGAACTTTTTTCTCTACATACCACTCTTTTTAGGTCCCCTAGTAATTTTTTTTTTTTTTTATATGGGTACTTTTGTCTGCACACATCCATTTTAGGTCTTCTAGTTTTCTTACTGGCGTTTAAAAAATCTTGACTAAGGCTCTCACTAATAGGGTTTGTGTTGTGCTTGAAGATACCCAATTGGCCAATTCTAGCACTCGGAATGTCACTAATAAACAAATACAAATTGTGGATGCAGCCCCATTTTCAAATTAAGTGGTTAAAAGGAAAATTGGAAAAGTCTAATTCTCAAATTATATTTTGGGAAGGCAGATGATCATGTTAACTGGAGTTTCATAGAAAAAGGTTAACATAGGAAGAGTTTTGGTCTTAGGTACAAGAGATGAGCATCTGGTTTCTGCAGTTCTAAAAGCTAACAAGGAACCAATGCTTGGCTTAGGGGCTTCATGGAACTTGTGCAAGAAGACAGCTTCGCTTCCTAAGCTTTTTTATTCTTATGGTGTCCTCAAAAGGATAACAAAAGCACTGGTGGATTTAACCATGTCCCAATCTCAAAATTATTAATGCCTAGTCTAAAAATTATCCCTGACTCAACAAAAAATGGTATGCAACCGAAAATAATTGGTATAATAATACCATGTACACTTTATATTTTGTTAAAGATCTTCAATCACACAGCTCAGTTGTTTAAAGGAAACAAAATCTATAAAACTGCATTTTAGAACTTTTAAAGTAATAGCATGTCAAAACTAACAAGACAGTTAGGAGCCAAAAAGAAAACAGGAACAATTCACCAAAAAACATACGGAAGAGACAGATATTAGCACAGAGTGACATGAAACTGGGAGCTATTGCAATTGCATCAAGGATGATATTTTGTAGGACCACTTTGCATGGTTCATTGCAAGGTAAATGGATCTCAGATGCTCACCAAGGGACCATTAATTCGTCTTAAGGATAGGTGGGGTAGGGGGAACCTCAATAAAATCACTTCAAGACATAGAAATCAAAGATCCCAGCAACGAGATATTTTGTAAGGAGAGGTAAAGCTACATTAGATTATGCTACCAAACACTTAATGGCTGTATAAATCAGAGAATCATGATTTTGAAAATACACAAACTTTCTGAAAACTATTTTTGGGTTTTGGTTGGAAGGAGAAAATTGAAAACAGATAATGAGATTGGAATAGCCTGAATTACGGATGAAATGATTTCAAATGTTGATATGTATAATCAACCAAACACAAAATCATTCCTCTACACCCAATAAGCTTTGGCTCAGTGATACAAATAATACCAAAAAGAGGGGGAAAAGGAAAAAAACAATCTGAAACAAAATGATCAAAACAGCAACTAAAGAAATTACAAACAAATCAGCAGCAAAATTAAGAAAATACCTATGAAGAAACTGGCGTATCTTAGGACGCTTAGGAGATACAAGCCTACGTTGAATCCTCAAAGCGAGTCTGTAAGTCCGTTTGAGACCCAAGAAATACGCAGTTCCCAATGTGATCTCCCAAAGCACCATTTTGTACTTCTTCTATGGCTATGGATATGGGCAGTTATAGATTTATACTTTCCTTTTCTTTAGAATTCAAAAACAAAGGGACTGACTTGTGTTTCGTCGGAGGCAAGTTAAAGAAATTGATTCTTGGTGTATAGCCGCCAGAACTTCTTGCAATTGCCAAAGCAGTGACGTTTGTTTCTGCGTGCTCTCTCTTTCTATTCTAAGCCCACTTCCAGCAGTTTCCTAATTCAGCATGTTTGGAGACTTTTGGGCCCACAATAAATTAGTTTTTAAGTTTTATCCACATTTTTAAGAAGGCTTGTTATATTCGGCCCAAACTCTTTCCTAATTTAATATTTATAATCTAAAATAATTAAAAAAAATAAAATTTCGTGTTGAAATGTGCTAATGAAAATTTGAAAAAAAAGTTTTTCAATTTTTTAAAATTTAAATAAAATTTAAAAAACATTTTGAAATTTTTTTCCAGTATTTTCCTTTATAAAAAAAAAATTTAATTGTTTTCCAAATAAAAAATAATAACTTTTCTACAATCAAAATTATACTTTAACTTTTCATAACTAAAATTAAATCATTATTTAAGAAAAATATTTATAAATATTTATTTACAATGATAAAAAAATTAATTATATTATTATAAGAAAATAAATAACCCGTACTAAAATAATTGTAATAATAAAATGAGTTTTAAATATATTTTATAATTATTTATTTCTTTTAATTAAGAAAGATATGAATAATTTTTGTTTAATTTTTTTAATTAGAAAATTGTTCTTTATTAATAAGAGGTGAAGATGTTTTCCATATTTTCTCTTATTTTTTATGGAAAATAAAAATTAATATTTTCTTAAAAAATAAAAAATGAAAAAAAAATTGTTTTCCACATGTGAACATGCCTAACTTCTAATAGAATGATTATAAAGGATCCATTTTTCTAGGGCTTCTTAATTATTTTAGTAAGTGTTTGATCAAATTTCTTCTACACTGTCTCTACTTGTGAGAAAATATAAATTGTTTATCAATGATTTTTAGTTTAATAGTATTTGAGTGGTGTCCAGGGGCTGAGAGGTATCAAATTCGAATCATAATCGAATCCAATTCTACCAAAAAAAAAATATATAAACTGTTTAATGTGATAAGAAGTGAAATTGTTATTCTTAATATGTAACCAATCGATAAAAAAAGTTTTTAAAATAAATCTACCATTTTTTACCCGAACTTGTAACTTAAACTAACTGATCGATTTAATTTGGATTGGATTGCTAGGATTAGTCAGTTCCATTCAAAATGTGAATAGCCCTAGTGTAGGCTGGGTATTCATGAATGTACATATTTTGCTTTTCTTTTCCTTACTGTGACTTGATCGGTTTTTAACTCTTAAAACTCTAATCGTATGTAGTTGACCTTCATGTTATATTCACAAATGGGTTCTTCTCAAAAACATTATTTGTTGACAATTGGTTTCAGAAACTTGTGAACCGAAAATGAAAATAGTACAAAACTGAATCATATTATTGAAGACTATTTACAACCATTTATATTCAATAAGCACGCAACAAAGGACCAATGAACAAAAGCCAACTCAACTAGTAACTAACCAACTTCCATAACAAACTCAGCTATTAGCTAACCAACTCACATAACAAACTCTCATGCTTCCTCTCACTACAAAAAATTTTAAAAATAACTACCAACATGATCAACAATAGACTTTCGTTGACGATTTACCAATGCTTTACTGATGAAAAAGATAAATAAATTTTAAAACAATTTATACTGATGAAATTATCGGCCAATTATCAACGGACCATTCATCAACGATGCAATTTCATAGGTAAAAATGGTGCCTAATATTGACGTTAAAATTAATGACCAAATAAAAAAAATTGATGAATGGATTTGTTGGTGATTACTAAATAACTCGTATTAAGAAAATTAAAAAAAAACTCAAAAACTAATTACCAATAAAATATAAATATATTTGATCGGTAATTTTTGTAGTTATTTTTTTAATTTCTTATAGTGAATCTGTTCTCCCTTGTTTTTTTATTTTTTCTAAATAATATATATTCTTCATTGTTCTTATTCTTTTCTAATTACTTTTATTTTATTTTTGGCAAAATACGTTGAATTTAGCCACCGAATCTATTGTTTCTTCTTTCTGTTAAATGAATGAAACACTTAAATTGAAGGTTTATTTGTTTGTTTTTTTTTTTTTCAGGTTCCTTTCCCCTATTTTAATGTTTGTTATGTTTGAATTGATTTGTTTTAAGAAAACAAGAAATGCAAGGCATGACAATGTAAACCACACAAAAATCCATTAATTAGCAATAGGAATTTACTACTAGAGGTACTTGAGAAGGACGAAGGAAACCATGAGAGAAAGACAGCATAACTGGAGTACCGGCCACACTCTGCATTTGAAACATAAAAAATAAGATGAAATACAATTGTCACGACCCAACCTATGGGCCGGATCGGCACTATGACCTGGGCCAGCCTAAAGCCCCCGAGACCCGTAGTAAGCCTAACTATTCCTTAACCCAACTTTAAGGCCCATTTGAGCCCAATTTCAAAAATTCAACCGGACAGAGATCGGCCATAAAATGGACTTTTCAACGAGGAGTTTTTGACTCATCCGACTTTTAAACACAATATATAATCAATTGGGGAGCTCAGCTCACCCTCCACATACTCATAACAATATAAAAATAAATGGGAGCTCAGCTCCCTCACCCAGCCCAACACACATGCATAAAATAATAAGTTTACAGGTCCAAAGTGACAATTTATATTACAGACCCAATTCAAATAAATATTTCTAACACATGCAAAAATTCTAAGAGTTAACAGGTTTATACAAATATTAATAAACGACCTGCGAGGGAGAAAAGCAGTTTAACCTCAAAAATATCCTCCTGTGGCTTGGAAAAATATTGAACAGGAGTGAGCGTTCGACTCAGAGAGTAAAATATCAATTTTAACCATAATCTCTATAACTATCTAAAACTAATGCACCCTGTAGAGTGAAATGCAACATCAGCAATATTTTCACATCATAATAGCAAAAAGGTAATTTGGAGCACTCACACACCCGATAATGTCAAATAATACATATATGAGAGCTGATCTCCTATACAGCTCTCTTAATCCAACCTGTGCCAACGAAGAACTCAGCTCGGACTTCCACTTAATAACCAAATCGGGGTCCCAGTGAAGAACTCAAGCCGTGTCTACCCCGAAGGACCGGGTCCCAGCGAAGATCTCAAGCCGTGTCTACTCATCCTATCCATAGTCAACACCACATCACACACACGCCAACGCACGCACACTGCTCCAAATTACCACAACAACATCCATGGCACTTTAATAGTTGTGAATGCAACATAAAACGTGCCTAGAGTTTAACTACATAGATACATACATATAAGTGATGCATAGGCATGCTTAAACATATAATAATATTAAAATTACAATTAAAATTAATATTTTACTCACAAACTTGACAATAGTCACTGTGATAGCTGGGTGGAGGAAGAAGGCTGTCCCGGCTTACCTGACAATTTTATTACAATCATTTAATAAATTTGACTCAATACAAACTAAGAAAAAGACCAAAAACGTCCTAATTCGTGCCGAAAATTCGGCAGAGTATCCCCTATACCTAGGACCTACCCAACCTGCAAAAGGGCTCAAAACGCACTTCTGTATTCACAAGTCATACACTCACAACTCAATCACATCACACAGCCTCTCCTGGGCCCATCCATACAGTCCTCAATCACAATATGTAAATTTAAAGTTTAGTCCTTATAATTGATTATATTTGCAAAAACTGCCCAAATAAGCTCTAAAAATTCTAAAACTTTGCCCTGCGGTCCTTAGCAATATTACTAGGGTATTGCGAAAAGAATCATAATTTTCTGAGCTACCACTAATATTTTATAGATTTTTAATCACATTTAAGTACTAGAAAATTATGAAAAAGCAAGGTTCGGGTTTACCTATGTCGATTCCGACTCCGGGGATGCGCTCGGGACATCTGACAATGGTGAGGTAGCCAAAATCTCTATCCAATTCAAAGACCTTTTTAGCAGCCAGTCTGTCTGGCCGAAAATTCATAGACCCAGACAACTGTCGAATTTCCACGAATTGAAGATACCTACACGAAGCCCACAACACGGGGGTTAATATAAAATTTTTACGAAATTTTCTAACTCATTTAATGCTCGAAAAAACACTACGAAGTTCCATGGGACCCACCGAAAACGGTGTCAAAAAATTTCGAAATTTATATTGTCGCGAAGCTCTCGACGAGTGGAGTGCTCTGGTACTCTCAGTTTTCTCATGGGGTTCATGGTTTGCGAGAAATCTAGCCCAAAAGTCAAAATGGACTAAAACTTTCTAGACAAAAATTGGACAAATCGCTCGATGGATTTTGGTGTTCTTGGTGTCT
This sequence comes from Hevea brasiliensis, assembly GCF_030052815.1. Lineage (NCBI taxonomy): Eukaryota > Viridiplantae > Streptophyta > Magnoliopsida > Malpighiales > Euphorbiaceae > Hevea > Hevea brasiliensis. The sequence continues at coordinate 25,192,818 of NC_079510.1, read as the reverse complement.
ATGGAAAGCTCTCGAGGTGTAGATGGGTTTAGACACAAGACCTGGCCCAATCGGTGGTCAGATCTATCGGATTTCAGCCGGAAAGATGAAGCGACCACGCTGCGCTGCGTCGGCGTCAGCGTCGCTTCGAGCGTTTTCGGCGTTCAGTGGTGGGAGGAGGTGGGCGCGTCGGTGAGGTGGGGAGGCTGGGGAGGTGGCTGGCCAGCGAGGGGAGGTGAGAGGAGAGAGAAAATGGGAGAGAAAGAGAGAGAGGCGACGCGACGCGATAAGAAAAAGAAAAGGGGAAGGAGCCTGTCCGATTCGGCCGGTCGGATCCGGTACGGTTTGATTCAGCTGGTTCGATTCAGAATACAAAATTTTGAATTTTTACTCTACCTTGGGACCGAAAACGAGGCCCAAAAATTCTGAAAAAATTCTAAAAAACTCAGAAAAATTCGTAGACTCCAAATTTATTTTTAGTTTTACCACGTGGTCTTTAAATTAATTTTTAAAAATCATCAAAGTTTTATATTTTCGGAAAATCGAACCCGATTTCTAAAACCCGAAAAATCTCAAATAATTTCCTAAAATTTAATTAAAATAAAATATCAATATTTACTCAAAAATAATAAATTAAAAAAAATTAGGGGTGTTTCATTCTTCCCCCTTTATAGAAAATTCATCCTCGAATTTTACACAAGGCAGAATAAAGTACAGGATTACACATTGAACAGATAAGGGTACTTGCTACGCATGTCCCGTTTTGACTCCCAGATGCACTCTTCCACTGACTAGCTCCTCCACAAAACCTTAACCATGGGGATATATTTTGATCTTAGCTGCCTCACTTGGTAGTCCACTATGGCTACAGGTTGCTCCTCAAACGTCAAGTTTTCTTTCAGCTCTATTACATTCGGCTGTAGCACATAAGAAGGATCAGAAATGTATTTCCTGAGCATGGAGATGTGAAATATAGGATGAACGTGAGAAAGGTTGGGTGGTAGCTCCAACCGGTAGGCAACTGCTCCAACTCTATCCATAATCTCAAAAGGTCTAATATACCGAGGTGCCAACTTGCCCTTCTTTTCAAACCTCATGACTCCCTTCATAGGAAAAACCTTCAGGAATACGTAGTCGCCTACTGCAAACTCCACATTCCTCCGTCTGGGGTCTGCATAACTCTGCTGCCTACTGAAAGCTGTTCTCAATCGTTCCCTGATTAAAGGAACTATCTCTGAAGTGCACTGCACTAGGTCTACATCATGCACCTTCGCTTCTCCCATTTTCGTCCAACACAGAGGATACCTACACTTTCTTCCATATAGTGCCTCATAGGGTGCCATCCTATGCTGGAATGGTAACTGTTGTTGTAGGCAAACTCCACCAAAGCTAGCTGATTATCCCATTGACCTCCAAAATCCAAAACACTCATGTGAAACATGTCTTCTAGTGTTTGGATTGTCCTTTCGGACTGTCCGTCTGTCTGAGGGTGGAAAGCAGTGCTAAAGTTCAACTGTGTGCTAAGTGCCTCTTGCAACTTCCTCCAAAACTAAAAAGTGAACTGGGGCCCTCTGTCAGATATTATGGAAGCCGAAACTCCATGCAATTTGACTATTTCTCAAATATAGAGTCGAGCGTACTGTGCAACAGAATATGTGATCTTCACAGGCAAAAAATGAGCTGATTTAGTTAGGCAGTCTACAATTACCCATATCGAATCATATCCTCACGTGGTATAAGGCAACCCAGTCACAAAATCCATAGTAATCATTTCCCACTTCCATTCTGGGATAGGGAGCTCTTGCAGCTTCCCTGACGATCTTTGGTGTTCAAACTTCACCTTCTGACAAGTCAAGCACTTGGACACAAAGTCTGCTATGTCTTTCTTCATGCCATTCCACCAATAGCTATCTTTCACATCATGGTACATCTTAGTGGAGCCTGGGTGGACATTGTACCGTGTATAGTGTGCCTCTCGCATGATTTCATTTCTGAGATTGTCCACATCGGGCACACATATCCTAGAACCTTGCACTAGGGCGCCATCATTGGTAAATCCAAACTCACCACCTTCACCCTGCTGTATTCTTTCTATGATCTTCATCAATTGTTGGTCTCTGTGTTGGGAAACTCTAACTCTGTCTCGCATGTCTGGTCTCACTGAAAAATGAGCCAACAATACCCCCTCATCTGAAAGATCTAGGATTAGATCTTGATCCATCAACTCATGTACTTCCTGAATCAACGGTCTCTTCTCCGCTGATATGTGTGCCAAACTGCCAGAAGATTTTCTGCTCAAAGCATCTGCTACTACATTGGCCTTCCCAGGGTGGTACTGGATGGTACAATCATAGTCCTTCAGAAGCTCCATCCATCTCCTCTGTCTCAAGTTTAAATCTCTCTGTTGGAAGATGTACTTCAAACTCTTATGGTCAGTGTATATCTCGCACACTTCACCATACAAGTAGTGTCTCCAGATTTTTAGTGCAAAGACTACAGCCGCCATTTCCAAATCATGGGTGGGTTAATTCTGCTCATGCCTCTTCAGCTGCCTTGAAGCATAAGCCACTACTTTTCCATTCTGCATCAAAACACACCCTAAGCTAACTCTAAAGGCGTCACAGTACATGGTATATCCTTCACCACTCATCGGTAGTGTCAACACCGGGGTGGTGGTTAGACACTCTTTAAGCTTCTGGAAACTCTTCTCACAATTATCTATCCAAATCAATGGAAAATTTTTTTGAGTTAACTTAGTTAGGGGAGCCGCTATCCTAGAAAAATCTTGCACAAAACGCCTATAGTAGCCAGCTAGACCTAGAAAACTTCGTACCTCAGTGACTATTGTAGACCTAAGCCAATCAGTTACAGCTTCAATTTTCTTAGGATCCACTTGAATGCCTTCACTAGAAACCACGTGTCCCAAGAATGAGATGCTTTCTAGCCAAAATTCACATTTTGAAAATTTGACATACAGCTGGTGCTCCCTCAAAGTCTGCAACACCATCCTCAAGTGCCACACGTGTTCTTCCTCGATCCGAGAGTATACCAAAATGTCATCTATGAATACGATGACAAAACGGTCCAAGAATGTCCTGAACACCCTGTTCATCAAGTCCATGAAGGCTGCTGGTGCATTAGTGAGTCCAAAAGACATCACCAAGAACTCATAATGACCATATCTTGTCCTAAATGCTGTTTTGGACACATCTTCATTCCTGATTCTCAACTGATGGTAGCCTGATCGCAGGTCTATCTTGGAAAAGAATCTAGCTCCTTGGAGCTGATTAAACAGATCATCGATCCGAGGAAGTGGGTACTTGTTCTTCACTGTCACCCTATTCAGCTGTCTATAATCAATACACAACCTTAAGGACCCATCTTTCTTTCTCACAAATAGAACAGGAGCATCCTAGGGTGAAGTGCTCGGACGTATGAAACCCTTGTCCAAAAGCTCCTGTAGTTGCTCCTTTAACTCTCTCAATTCTGCTAGTGCCATCCTGTATAATGGCATTGATATGGGGTTTGTACCCGGCACAACATCAATGCAGAACTCTATTTCCCTTCCTGGTGGCAACCCTGGAAGCTCCTTAGGGAAGACATCCATGAATTCTCTAACAACAGGAACATTTTCCATGTTGACACCTTCTACAGATGTATCTCTCACTAATGCCAAATACCCTTGACATCCACGCCTCAACATTTTTCTAGCACTAATTGCTGACACCAAATTATATGGAGCCATACTCCTGTCACCATTAAAGTTAAACTCTTCCACACCAAGTATGTGGAAATACACCTTTTTGTTCCTGCAGTCTAAAGTGGCATAATGAGTTGCCAACCAATCCATCCCCAAAATTACATCAAAATCCATTACTGGTAGAGGAACCAAGTCTGCTGGGAGGATCTTTCCATCACTACTACTGGGCTACCCGGAAAAACCATGTAACACCCCTAAGTTCGGTAGTGCGTTCTACTGCTCCGGTGACCAGTGCTGTCCGGACAGCTAGGATGTCTAGAACCGTACTTCAATATGAGTGAGGAGGCATAAAATAATAAAATACAAGAAAAGAAAATACAAGAAAAACCAAGGAAAAATCATAGCAAAGAAATGTAACCGAGTAAGTGAGCCGGGAAACCTAGCGATGGGTGACCGCACCGGGAGGTCACGGCGTGGACCGTTGACTAGCCCCGAATGCGGGAACCACTGAAAACATTTTTAGGACTTAAATAGACCCTTATTGAAGAATAAATATCATTAGAAAGATCACAGAAAAATTAAATAATTAGTACAAAGAAAAGTGAGCAATCGAAAAACAGATAAAATACGGTGTACAGAAAAATCGGAAAGCCACGAACAGGGCATTATGGTCATTTGACATCCCGAATTGTCTTTTGACCTAAATGTCCATTAAAAATAAATAGTATTACACTTAGAAAATGAAATGAAAAATTAATTTGGTGGTACCTAAAATAAATAGTGGAAATAATGGGTTAAATGTGGATTAATTGAAAAATTAACTTATAAAATGTTTTAATTTTAGTTAGTGGACCACTATAGGATTTATTAAACATGAAATATGGCTGAAGTGGTCCACTAACCACCTGAAATCCCATCTTCCTCAAAACCTCCCAACATTGCCGAATTGATGAACCCTTGAAAACCTCCATTAACGTTTTCTTTGAGCTTGATCCATCCTCCATTTTCAACTCCAAGCTCTTAGGTCCTTTCATGAAAAATGGTCTACACACCACAAGGAAGATATTGATACCAATTTTGGGAAGTTTGGTGAAGGTTTAGTAAGTTACAAATAAAGGTAAGTTTGTATTTTTGAGAAATCCTTTGTTAAAGTTTATGTTCATGTTATGGGTGTTAGTTTGGTGAAGGAAAATTTTGAGTTTGAAGGGTTATTGTTGTTGTCATTTTGGACAGCCATGGTCACGTTTTTGATGAGGAAATTGTGCATATAATTGTTGAGAAATAATGTTGTTCATGGTGAGTTAGTAACCTAGTGATTTAATGCATGTATATATGGTGAATTATGCACTTTGATGGGAATTAGCATATGGTATGGCAATGTGATGTTGATGAGTGATTTGTGGCAGCTTGTGGACACTTGAGAAATGGTGTATATTGAAGGAAGTGTGGGCAGCATATTGACCTAGAAGGATGGATGTTATGTATGTAAATTAATGTTGTAAAGTGTATGTAAAGTTTGTAATGTTTAGGTGTATTTGTAATGGTACTTAGAATTATAATTGTGAATGATATTTGGTGTGTTAAGGGTGATTGGAATCTGCCCAAAATAATGCAAATGTAATGTAGAAAATGTTGTTGGTAATGTGCCAAAACAGTTTGGTAGGGTATGGAAGTGAACCTTGCAAAGGTAAGTGTGTGTTTGAAGTTTGGGTGTGTAATGCATAGTGAGGGCAGTGTATATTTTGGCCTATAACCTTGAATGTGTAACCTCAATTAGTATGAGACCAATTTGAGGTGAAACTAGGCACAAAATGTGCCAACTTTCATTGAGAAACCATGCCAAAATTCTGCTTGCAAGGTGACCTAAAAATTTGACCAATTCGGATTAGATGCAATTAGGACCTGAAAAATGACCAATTGGGCAGCAGTGAGTGTTTAGGCCATAACTCACTCAAACCAGGTCCAATTGACCTGAAATTTTGACCAAGAATAGTTAAGACCCATACCTACAAGTCTTATGAAGACACCAAAGCCCAGAAATGACCATAAGCAAGTCAAACAACTTGCACAAGTTCGGGTCCAAAAACTGGCCGAACCAGAATTGACCACTTTGACCTAAAATTGACCTAAAATGGTACCATTTGACCAGCAATAGTGTAATGACCATAACTTGGTCTACTTAACTCGGATTGACCTGAAATTTTGCACCGCGTGCAATAAGACCTAGATCTACAAGTTTGTAGTTTCGACCGAGACCCGAAACCGAGGGAACTAGATCGTCCGGTTAGGTCAAACCAGTGTTCCGGAATCCAGCAATTTGCATTAAAATGCACTAAGCGAGGAAATGACTTTGGTAAAACATACCAAACCTAAAACCCTATCGAGTGTGACATATTAACGACACTAAAACCTAATTTACCTAAAACGCATCGAGGGTCGGTATATTAGGTGATTAAGCGAATAATTGAGTTCAGTGCATTATTTACCAAACCCTATCGATAGAGATAGTTTAATTTGGTACTGAAACACTTCAAATTGTGTTTCTCAGTTAACAAGGACTCAGCAAAAGGGAAAGAAATACTGAGTCAAGACCAGGAGACAAATATCAGAGGTTTGTGCACAACAACTGTTTCTTTTGAATTATTTTCAATGGAAATAAATATTGATTATTTGTATATCATTATTTTAAATTGTGGAAATGTGTTTGAGGAATATTTATTGATTGAAAAATATTGTGAATAGTTTGAAACTGTGAAAAATGGTTTGAATGACATTGATGGATACTTATTGATTAAAAAGCATTAGAAATGGTTTGAAACCACAGCTATCATGTATATTGATTGTATTCCTCTCTAGCTTGTCTAGTGGGATGAATTGAATTCCCTCTCTGGTGAAGTGTTGAGGTGTGTGCCTGTTGAGGATGAATAGAATGAGTACTCATATTTTTGCTAGCTAGCCATGTTATTCCTCATTAGTCATCGACTTTTGGGATGAATTGAATACCTCATTAGCCATCGGCTTTTGGGAGGACTTGAATTATGGATCATGATTAAGTGTGTGATTTATTGATGTGCACTATGAGATTGTGAAATGGATTTAAACTCTCATTGACATATATTGTCTTTTGAATTCAAACCTGATCTGACTTATGGAAAATTATTGTGATATTGAGAAATGGAGTTTAAATTCTTGTTGACAATTATTGTCTTGAATTTAATTATGATTTTAAGTATCCACTATTTACATGACTTATGAATTGTGATTTAAATTGGATTTGGTTAATGTTGTGCACCACTGAGACATTGTCTCAGCGATAGCTTTTTATTGCTGTCGCAGGTAGAGAGATAGACAGGGCAGCAGACTAGGCTGCATATACATCCAGCGAGGGATTTCCTGGTATTATGAGTATACCAGTATTTTGCATTTTGTACTGTAATGTATGACATTTGTATGTACATATTGTATTTGGTTTTGAGCATTGTAAATTAAATTAAATTGTACTTGAAGTTGTAAATTAATTATGAGTGTTTTGGATTGTAAAAGTTGTATTATATTTCCTTATCTCAGACTTTGAAAAATTTCTATGGAATTGAGTTGATGAATTGTTGTGTTGAGAAATGTATTGAAGTTGAGATTTGGAAAATTATAGAAGTGCTTTTCTGAGTTTTCAAGAACTGTTTATCCAAAATACAGATGGCACCTTGCCAAAATTTTTACTGAAATTCCAAATTAATCATATGAGTTAGTTGTTTCAACTCAGTTCACCAACTTTTTTAACACCTTTAAATAGTGCTCACCACTGTAAAAGAAGTAAGAAATTTTTTTAAAATCCCTTGTAGTGTATTTAATGGGTTATCGATGAAGCGGAGTTGGTAATTCATTAGGTATACTACGGGATCATGTTATGCCTTACAGAGGGGTAAGGTGTGACATGTTTTAGTGGTATCGAGCAAAGTTTTTAAATTCTATTTTCTGTTATTTGAATGTTCTTTACGCATAGTACAACCGCTCAATATCATTGTTTGATACATACAAGACATTACAAGTATAAATATGCACTAACGAGTGAATATTCTTGTGTTATTGTTCAGAAAGCTAAGATCCTCGCATTGAATATGGAAGAGGGTGATCGTTGATCGATCGATCTATTGAGGCCGAGGTGCAAGGGGATGCCCTGGCCTACAAAATGTTAGTGGTTGTGACACCGGACCCTGCAGATCGCAGATTTCTGCTCGATTCGCTCAGATGGTCGCAATATTCCAACAAATGGTGGTAATGCACCTACTCAAGTCCCAATTCGGACACGTGGTACAACCACGTCTCCTACGAGACAGTATGATAAATTGATGAAGTATGGGGCTCAGAGTTCAAGGGGATGATAGATCCTCTAGAAGGTGAACAGTGGTTAGAGAGGATGGATAGGGTGTTCAAGAAACTTCATTGTACAGGAGCTCGGACTTGAATACTCGGTATCCTTACTACAAGGGGATGCTTATGATGGTGGAAAACCATTCCCACGATGCAGTAGAACTGCGATCTTGACTGGAATGACTTCCTCGGGAATTGAGTAAATACATCCTGATGCCTATGTAGACCAGAAACTGCAAGAATTCTTAAGTTTGAAACAGAGGGGCAGATCAGTGGCTGAGTATGAAAGAGAATTTTCCCGCCTTAGCCATTATGCAGTGAGTCTACTCTCTACCAGCAGGGAGAGATGCAAGAGGTTTGAAAGCGGCTTGAAGCCCGATGTCAGTACAAGTGCTCGGCTTCAAACACACTAACTTCTCCGAACTTGTTTCTCAAGCCCTAGAGTTGGAAAGAGTTGAGTTTGATACTGCTCCTTAGAAGAAGATGTCAGAGAAGACAGAGCAAGAGGGAAAATGATTAGATCAGAGTTCCTGTGGTCATACTGGAAAGCGGAAGAACTATGTGGGACATGGCAGAGGTGGCATGAATTCTTGTATGGGAAGACATTCGGGACAGACCTCCCCTATCCGGTCGCAGAGTACGTAAGTTCCTATCCTCCCGCCAATGTGAAACTTGTGGAAAGAATCATGGTGGAATCATTTACAAGGCTATTGGAGCTGTTATAGCGTGGAGGCACAGGACACTTTGCCAAGGATCGCACGATGAGTCGCAGAGTTGGACCACCTCCTACTACTGCAGAAGGTCGATTCGAGCCACGTCACGTAAGCTCACAACCACCTAGCAGGTAGAGGCGAGGGTAGAGGTAACCCAGACGGCCAAGGCACGATAAAACAATCGAGCAAGACATTGCTCGATCAGTCTATGCCATGAGACAGAGAAGAGGCGAGACATCGATGTTGTGGCCGTACCTTCTCAACTTTTAACGAGAATGTATTTGTGCTATTTGATCCGGTTCTACCCATTCTTTTGTGAGTGCTAGCATCATTGATTGCATTCTTTGTTCCATGTACAAAAATGGACTTTGAGGTGCTAGTAACAAGTCCGCTAGGACAGGAGGTCAGGGTTAATATAATGTATAGAGATTGTCCTTTGGTGATCCAAGGACACACTTTCCTGTCTGATCTCATTGAAATGCCCTTCAGAGATTATGATATCATCTTGGGCATGGATTGGTTAGCTAGACATCATGCCATGATTGATCAGGCGAAGACGATCACTTTTGGTCTCCTTGATGCAGTGATGTGGTGATACATGTGGAGAGGCAGCTATTGACATCCAACATCATTTAATTGCACTAGCGGAAAAATGATCGAGAAAGGGTGTGAAGCATACTTGGCACATGTGGTAGACACCCAAGTGGGGAGTCGGCATTGAAGGACATCCCTACGATTACATGACTTTCGGATGTGTTTCTGATGAATTGCCGGATTACCTCGGAAAGAGAAGTGCGATTTGAAATTAATGTTCGCTGGTGTGGATCCAATCTCCATAACGCCATACGTAATGGCACCAGTGAGTTGAAGGAGTTGAAGATACAGTTACAAGAATTACTTGAAAAGGGCTTCATCCGCCCTAGTGTGTCACCTTGGGGAGCACCAGTGTTGTTTGTTAAGAAGAAGGATGGTACTCTCCGCTTATGTATAGACTACAGGCAGTTGAATAGGGTGACAATAAAGAACAGATATCCATTGCCTCGCATTGATGATCTGTTCGATCGATTGAAAGGGTGCAGCAGTATTCTCCAAAATTGATTTGCGATCTGGTTATCATCAGTTGAAGGTGCAAGAGCAGAGTATTCCAAAAACTGCTTTCAGAACTCGGTATGGCCACTATGAGTTTCTAGTAATGCCATTCGGGTTGACAAATGCTCCAGCTGCTTTTATGGATCTGATGAACACTATCTTCAGACCATATCTTGATCAATTTGTGGTGGTGTTTATTGATGACATTTTGATATACTCGAGGAGTGCAGAGGAGCATGATAGACATCTCGGATTGTCTGCAGACTTTAAGGGAGAAAGCAGTATGCGCCAAATTGTCGAAATGTGAATTTTGGTGAAGGAAATCTCCTTTTTGGGACATGTTGTGTCACTGAAGGGATCAAGGTAGATTCGATGAAGGTAGAAGCTATCCTTAATTGGAAACCGCCAGAACATCACGTAAATTCGCAGTTTGGCTTAATGGATATTACCGTCGGTTTGTGAAGGGATTTTCTATGTTATCTTCTCCACGACCAATTGCCGGAAAGATGTAAAATTTCAGTGGGTGATAAATGTCACAGAGTTTTGATGAGTTGAAGAGGTGCTTAACTAAAGCTCCAGTTCTCACTTTACCTACTCGGGTAAAGAATACACGCTTATAGTGATGCTTCTCACAATGGGTTAGGCCGTAATCGATGTAAGATCGAATGTCATTGCTTATGCATCACGCCAAATTGAAACCGCATGAGAGGAACTACCCAACACATGATCCGAGTTAGCGGCTATTGTTTTTGCTCAAGATCCGAGACACTATCTGTATGGAGAGAAATGCTACATCTTCACAGATCACAAGAGCTTGAAGTACTTAGGTACCGAAGGAATTGAATTTGAGGCGAGGAGATGGCTAGAACTCATTAAAGATTATGATTGCTTAATAGACTATCACCAGAAAAGCAAATGTGGTGGTGGCGACGCCTTAAGTCGCAAGAATATGGCAAGTCTCAGAGTTTCTCCTTTGTCCATGGTATATGAATTGAAAGCACAGCATGCCAGTTTAGAGGTTGATGATGAGGGAAAGACGGTAGTTGCATGGCATGTACAGCCATTGTTGATTGATCGGTCGAGAATGGTCGCAAAGGTGATGAAAAATATCAAGTCACTGAAAGAAGTTCAAGAGGCAAGAAACCCAATTCTGTGAGAGATGATGGTTTATTGCTACATCGAAGCAGTGTGCATTCCTAGTGATGTGGAATTGAGACAAACCATTTTGAAGGAAGCACATGAGTCTCCATTTGCTATGCACCACTGGTGGAACTAAAATGTACAGAGGGTGAAAGAGCATTCTTGGTAGATGGGCATGAAAAGAGATATAGTGAATTCGTTTCCAAATGCCTAACTTGTCGGCAAGTAAAGCGAACATCAAGTTCCACTGGTTTATTACATCCTTTGTCGATGCAGTGGAAAGGGGAACGAATAACTATGGATTTTGTTACAGGACTTCCAAGGACACAGAGTAGTCATGATGCAGTATGGGTTATAGTTGTCAGATTGACTAAGTCTGCTCACTTTTGCCGATTCGGATGGACTATAGCACGGAAAGATTGGCGGATTGTACATATATGAGATTGTAAAATTGCATGGAGTGCAGGTATCAATTGTGTCGGCGAGAGATCCTAGGTTCACTTCTAGATTAGGGTAGTCTTGAGAGAGCCCTAGGAACTAGATTGAACTTCAAAGACATTCCACCCACGCAGACATGGCGACCGAGAGGGTTATTCAGATATTGGAGGATATGCTACGGGCTTGTGTGATTGAATTTGAAGGTAGTTGGGATACACACTTGCCTTTGATTGAGTTTGCTTATAACAACAGCTACCAATCAAGCATAGGGATGCCTCCATATGAAGCTTTGTATGGCAGAAAGTGTAGAACTCCCTTATGTTGGGATGAAGTAGGTGAAAGGAAGATGATTGGGCCAGAGATTGTCCAGCAGACAGAGGAAAAGATCAGATTGATTAGAGATAGACTCAAGGCTGCATCAGACCGCCAGAAGTCCTATGTTGATCTGAAAAGAAGAGATATTGAGTATGCAGTGGGTGATAAGGTATTCCTCAAAGTTTCTCCTTGGAAGAGGATTATGAGATTTGGCAGAAAGGGGAAACTGAGTCCTCGTTTCATCGGACCATATGAAGTTCTGGAAAGAGTGGGTCCCTTGGCATACCGGTTGGCATTACCTCCAAAGCTAGCAAGGATACACAGTGTCTTCCATGTGTCCATGTTAAGGAGGTACAGATCAGACCCATCTCATGTACTATCAGTTGAAGAGATTGAAGTAAATCCAGACCTCTCATATGAGGAAGAACCCATAAAAATTCTGGCTTATGAGGTGAAACAGCTGAGGAACAAACAGATACACCTGGTTAAAGTGCTGTGGAACCATCATTCAGGCCAGGAAGCAACTTGGGAACGTGAAGAGGATATGAGGAGACAGTACCCACAGCTCTTCAGAGACTAATGCCAGGTAAAATTTCGAGACGAAATTTATTTAAGGGGGGGAGAATTGTAACACCCCTAAGTTCGGTAGTGCGTTCTCTTGCTCGGTGACCGATCTTTGTCAGGACAGCTAGGATGTCTAGAACCGTACTTCAATATGAGTGAGGAGGCATAAAATAATAAAATACAAGAAAAGAAAATACAAGAAAAACCAAGGAAAAATCATAGCAAAGAAATGTAACCGAGTAAGTGAGCCGGGAAACCTAGCGATGGGTGATCAGGGAGGTCACGGCGTGGACCGTTGACTAGCCACTGGATCGGGGAACCACGGAAAACATTTTTAGGACTTAAATAGACCCTTATTGAAGAATAAATATCATTAGAAAGATCAAAGAAAAATTAAATAATTAGTACAAAGAAAATTGAGAAATCGAAAAAGCAGATAAAATACTTGTTACCAAAAATCGGAAAGCCACCCGAACAGGGCATTATGGTAATTTGACATCCCGAATTGTCTTTTGACCTAAATGTCCATTAAAAATAAATAGTATTACACTTAGAAAATGAAATGAAAAATTAATTTGGTGGTACCTAAAATAAATAGTGGAAATAATGGGTTAAATGTGGATTAATTGAAAAATTAACTTATAAAATGTTTTAATTTTAGTTAGTGGACCACTATAGGATTTATTAAACATGAAATATGGCTGAAGTGGTCCACTAACCACCTGAAATCCCATCTTCCTCAAAACCTCCCAACATTGCCGAATTGATGAACCCTTGAAAACCTCCATTAACGTTTTCTTTGAGCTTGATCCATCCTCCATTTTCAACTCCAAGCTCTTAGGTCCTTTCATGAAAAATGGTCTACACACCACAAGGAAGATATTGATACCAATTTTGGGAAGTTTGGTGAAGGTTTAGTAAGTTACAAATAAAGGTAAGTTTGTATTTTTGAGAAATCCTTTGTTAAAGTTTATGTTCATGTTATGGGTGTTAGTTTGGTGAAGGAAAATTTTGAGTTTGAAGGGTTATTGTTGTTGTCATTTTGGACAGCCATGGTCACGTTTTTGATGAGGAAATTGTGCATATAATTGTTGAGAAATAATGTTGTTCATGGTGAGTTAGTAACCTAGTGATTTAATGCATGTATATATGGTGAATTATGCACTTTGATGGGAATTAGCATATGGTATGGCAATGTGATGTTGATGAGTGATTTGTGGCAGCTTGTGGACACTTGAGAAATGGTGTATATTGAAGGAAGTGTGGGCAGCATATTGACCTAGAAGGATGGATGTTATGTATGTAAATTAATGTTGTAAAGTGTATGTAAAGTTTGTAATGTTTAGGTGTATTTGTAATGGTACTTAGAATTATAATTGTGAATGATATTTGGTGTGTTAAGGGTGATTGGAATCTGCCCAAAATAATGCAAATGTAATGTAGAAAATGTTGTTGGTAATGTGCCAAAACAGTTTGGTAGGGTATGGAAGTGAACCTTGCAAAGGTAAGTGTGTGTTTGAAGTTTGGGTGTGTAATGCATAGTGAGGGCAGTGTATATTTTGGCCTATAACCTTGAATGTGTAACCTCAATTAGTATGAGACCAATTTGAGGTGAAACTAGGCACAAAATGTGCCAACTTTCATTGAGAAACCATGCCAAAATTCTGCTTGCAAGGTGACCTAAAAATTTGACCAATTCGGATTAGATGCAATTAGGACCTGAAAAATGACCAATTGGGCAGCAGTGAGTGTTTAGGCCATAACTCACTCAAACCAGGTCCAATTGACCTGAAATTTTGACCAAGAATAGTTAAGACCCATACCTACAAGTCTTATGAAGACACCAAAGCCCAGAAATGACCATAAGCAAGTCAAACAACTTGCACAAGTTCGGGTCCAAAAACTGGCCGAACCAGAATTGACCACTTTGACCTAAAATTGACCTAAAATGGTACCATTTGACCAGCAATAGTGTAATGACCATAACTTGGTCTACTTAACTCGGATTGACCTGAAATTTTGCACCGCGTGCAATAAGACCTAGATCTACAAGTTTGTAGTTTCGACCGAGACCCGAAAACCGAGGAACTAGATCGTCCGGTTTGGTAAAACCAGGTTCCCGGAATCTAGCAATTTGCATTAAAATGCACTAAGCGAGGAAATGACTTTGGTAAAACATACCAAACCTAAAACCCTATCGAGTGTGACATATTAACGACACTAAAACCTAATTTACCTAAAACGCATCGAGGGTCGGTATATTAGGTGATTAAGCGAATAATTGAGTTCGGTGCATTATTTACCAAACCCTATCGATAGAGATAGTTTAATTTGATCTTGAAACACTTCAAATTGTGTTTCTCGATTAACAAGGACTCAAAGAAAAGGGAAAGAAATCTGAGTCAAGACCAGAGACAAATATCGAGGTTTGTGCACAACAACTGTTTCTTTTGAATTATTTTCAATGGAAATAAATATTGATTATTTGTATATCATTATTTCAAATTGTGGAAATGTGTTTGAGGAATATTTATTGATTGAACACTATTGTGAATAGTTTGAAACTGTGAAAAATGGTTTGAATGACATTGATGGATACTTATTGATTAAAAGCATTAGAAATGGTTTGAAACCACAGCTATCATGTATATTGATTGTATTCCTCTCTAGCTTGTCTAGTGGGATGAATTGAATTCCCTCTCTGGTGAAGTGTTGAGGTGTGTGCTGTTGAGGATGAATAGAATGAGTACTCATATTTTTGCTAGCTAGCCATGTTATTCCTCATTAGTCATCGACTTTTGGGATGAATTGAATACCTCATTAGCCATCGGCTTTTGGGATGAATTGAATTATGGAGCAGGATTAAGCTGTGTGTGATTTATTGATGTGCACTATGAGATTGTGAAATGGATTTAAACTCTCATTGACATATATTGTCTTTTGAATTCAAACTGATCGACTTATGGAAAATTATTGTGATATTGAGAAATGGAGTTTAAATTCTTGTTGACAATTATTGTCTTGAATTTAATTATGATTTTAAGTATCCACTATTTACATGACTTATGAATTGTGATTTAAATTGGATTTGGTTAATGTTGTGCACCATCGAGACATTGTCTCAATGATAGCTTTTATTGCTATCGCAGTAGAGAGATAGGCAGCGGCAGACTAGGCCGCATATACATCCAAATGAGGGATTTCTGGTATTATGAGTATACCAAGATTTTGCATTTTGTCTTGTAATGTATGACCTTTGTATGTACATATTGTATTTGGTTTTGAGCAGTTGTAAATTAAATTAAATTGTACTTGAAGTTGTAAATTAATTATGAGTGTTTTGGATTGTAAAAGTTGTATTATATTTCCTTATCTCAGACTTTGAAAAATTTCTATGGAATTGAGTTGATGAATTGTTGTGTTGAGAAATGTATTGAAGTTGAGATTTGGAAAATTATAGAAGTGCTTTTCTGAGTTTTTCAAGAACTGTTTTATCCAAAATACAGATGGCACCTTGCCAAAATTTTTACAGAAATTCCAAATAAATCAAATGAGTTAGTTGTTTCACCTCAGTTCACCAAAGTTTTTAACACCTGTAAATAGTGCTCACCATTGTAAAAGAAGTAAGAAAAGTTTTTAAAATCCCTTGTAGTGTATTTAATGGGTTATCAGTAGACGGAGTTGGTAATTCATTAGGTATACTACGGGATCATGTTATGCCTTACAGAGGGGTAAGGTGTGACAAACCATAGCTACATCTATATTGTCACTAAGTGGGGTAGCTATAGACAAAGGGCATTCTAAAGTTATAGAGTTTCTACCCAATCTCATGGCAAACACAGGGGAGACAAATGAGTGCGTAGCACCCGGATCTATTAAAACACGAGCCTCATAGGAATGCACTGTAAGAATACCGCCACAACCGCATTGGAAGCTCGAGCATCCCGGTGGGTCAAGGTGAAAACTGAGCTTGACTTACCCCGAGTGGCGTAACTCGACATCGACTTCTACCTCTGACCGCCTCCAAATCCATGTCCCCTTGTCCTCACTCTGGCATCGAACTGATCTCGCCATACTAGAAGCACCAGGATACAACTGACGAGGAACATTTGCAACAGAACCCTGTGACCCCATATGTAACACCCTCCCTGTAGCAATTCCGTACATTCTACTGTTCCGGTGATCGGTATCGGTCCGGACAGCTAGAACGTCTGGAAAAATATTTAAACTAAAGTGAGAAACCATAATTAACTCAAATATTGATAAGAAAAATTTAGAAAAAATTTTAGAAATAAAATACAACCAAGTTAAATGAGTCGATGCCCAAGTGATGGGTAACCTAGTGAGAAGTTGCGGTTCTCGCAACTAGGAGCCCTAGACCCGAGAGAAAAATTATAAAATAATTTTTGGGACTCCAGAGATGGGTCATTGAGGTTCCTATGGCATTAGAATGCCAAGAAAATATTTAGAAAAAATTTTCAATCGGTACAGACAATTTTGACCCGTTAAGCCAAACGGAGGGCATTTTGGTCATTTCGCCTTCAGAGGCGATTTTTGGCCGACTTGTCCAGTTAAGTAAATAATTATTATGATCTAAAATATGAATAAATATTGTTAAAAATTGAATTGAAAATGAGTAGAGAAAATAAGAAAAGAAAATGAAAGAAATACCTAAATATGACATCACATGATGTCATTAGGAAGGCCTCCACCATTCACCATTCAACAAGCCTTCTTAAAACAATTAAAAGAGACAAAATGGACCAAAAATTTCTGGTGTTTCTCCTTCTTCTTCAGCCAGCCGTGAGTTTTCTCCTTCTTCCTCCATAACTCTCATTCTCTTATACCTTCAATCCTATGATTTCTCACCCCAAATTCTATAAAGTCCTTCACTAAAATTTGTCACCCAACCTTGCTAGAGTGTTTGGCAGCCAAGAAAACAAAAGAAAGTGAAGAATTTACAAGAGAAAATTCTGCCGTACTAAGATTAGTGCCATCTTTCTCTTTCTTTCTTTGGATATCCATGTTAAGACACTAAGTTAGGCTAGGAATTTGTGGGAATTGAAGAGAATTATGCATGCTAGGGTATATGGTCAATTTTGGCAGCCTATAGGGGGTGGTGATTTTGATTGTTTTGATGGGTTTAGAGTGGACTAGAGATGGTGTTTAAAGTGTATATATATATTGATAATGAATTAGTGTGTTTAACTAAGGTATGTTGTGAGAATGGGAAAGGAGAATTAGGGTTTTGGAGAGAAATTTGGACTTTGCTTATGTAATGGTGAATGAACATTTTAATAGTCAATTAGTGACCATTTGAGGTAAATTGACCACAACTTGGAGTGAATTGTAGCATTAGAAAACTAATTTGGTATGCTGCCTAGTGAAACCAGCAGGTTTGGATGTGAGTCTAGCCTGTTTGGACAGCCATAACTTGGGCTGTGTAGGTTCAATTGGTGTTTGGCCAATTGGAAATGAAACTAGACACATAATGGCATAACTTTGGTGAAGAAACCATGCCAATAAGACCAAACCAAGTGGACCAAAAACTTGCCCCAATCTGGGTGTCTGGCAACCTGTTTCTGCAGAATGACCAAATGAACAGTGATTGTTCATTTGGCCATAACTCAGTGTAGAATGGTCCAATTGACCTGAAATTTTACCAGCAACAAGCTTAGATATAGACCAACAATTTTCATGAAGAAACCTACCCCAAATTATGAACAGAACCCATCCAACAAGGGAGTTGCAATCACTGTTCACTGCACTGTAGATATGGTCAGTCCAGAAAAATTCCAATTCGGCCAGTTGTGGTTTTTGGACCATAACTTGAGCTAAAAAACTCCAAATGGAGTGATTAAAAAAAATAAATTCAACTAGACAAAATAAGGAACAACTTTCATGTTTATCATTTTCTCAAATTCCCACTGCAACAGTAACTAATGGAATAGTAAAAATAGGGTATGAAAACTGAAAATTCTGCTCCATTAATTTTAAGCTTAGAAATGGTATTGGTAACCAATACCAACAAATTTTGAATGCAAAATGTGGTATGTTGGGAGTGTTAAAACCAATGTACCTATTTTCTATGCAAAAGTCAACATTTTTGTTGACTAATGAAGGGAATAGTAACACCAAAACTTAAAATTCAAAAATTGAAAAATTCAAAGTGTCAAATGCCTTAGTATACCTAACAAGATTGGTTTGGATAGTTTGGTATGCCAATAGGGTTCAGTTAGCAGTACTGCACATGGCATTATGCCATTTTGTGATTTCATGGCTTTTAGCCATTCTGACATTATGTTGATACTTGGCCTTGTGCCTAATGTTATTGACTTATTAGTCGTTACATTTGCACACCGGGAGACACATATGTGACCGATGGTGTGACGGCCCGAGGTACTTGATACCCAGTGCCAGTTTACCCGTTTATCCAGTCCAGTCATCCAGTATAGGTTACTTGGGCAACCAAAAAATGAAAGTGGACAAATTTAATGAAATAATGAATATAACAAGTACAAAATAAGTAAGATTACAAATACTCATCGAAAATTTATTTGAAATGAAACATCAATACATTCACTGCATATTTATTTTCTGTTATTTATTTTTATTTTATTATTGGTACCACTAAGCATTATTGCTTAGCGCGTTGCTTTTGCCATGCGTAGGTTCTGAAGATACTGATCGAGAGCCCAGTAGACCACAGACTGGGTGAAACCTCCTACAGCTCTGCATAGTGTCTGTGTCACCTCACCATCTTCAGTGCATTGGTAGGACACTAGGTTTCATTTTGGTATTTTGTAACTATCTTTTATTTTCTCTTGTGTAAATGAGACTTATATAATGTATTTTGATGTTAATGTATATAATGGAAATTGTGTTTGTGAATGAAAAAGTGAATATTTATTTACGACTTTTACATGATTATCATATGAGATGAATGATTGAGAAATAGAAATGTTGTTCAAAAACATATTGAGATTTTGTTGATGAAATGGAGTTGAGAATGATTGGATATATTTATTGGAAGTGTTTTTCACAGGTTCCGAAGAACTATTTTCTCCATTTTTAGTCGGTACTCTGCCGGATTTTCTATAAAATTTTTGGAACCTCAAATAAATTATAATTTCAATAAATGACTTAAATGAATTATATTTCATAAATTATATTCAAAACTATAATAAAAATAAATTAAGGAAGAATAAAAATGATTGATGTCGACACCATATTTTGGCCGACCCCCAGAATCAATAAACTTCGAAACCGATCCCCCAGCATTAAGTCTCCCTTTGCCAGCCAATTACATTTCCGACCTCTCCTTGCCATTTAACCACTTTTCCGATCCCTCTTCACAGAGAATTGAATCAATGCTAAGTCCTCGTATCAGTTAAAGCCTTACCGGTCTCTCAAGTCACTCACCGATCTCTCAAGCCAATTGTCAAATTTCCTGACCAGTCAAGTACATTCCCGATCTCTCTTGTCAAACAAAATTGAACCGACACTATATCTTTATGTCACCGGTCTTATTGCCGATCTCTCATTTTAAGTTTAGGAATAATCAAGTTAAGATTCCAATCCAGTGTAATGATGATCTCGATCTTAAGTGGGTTCGTCAAATTTCCAATTTTAATCGAGTCCCGTTTAGCGTTGGTTCCCTACCGATCTCACGCTCATTGTGTTTTCCGATCTCTCACACTTAGGTTAATAATCACTTCCAGTTGCTTCGATATACTCAGACAATCAAGTGTTTAAATAATTTAGAAATTTTCCTATCACAATCATTTACCGAACAAAAGAGGCATTTCATTTCATTTCATTTCAGAATTTGTATCCCCCAGCCTGATCTACATTTTGTCCATCTCCTCTCTCACCCTCAGCCTCCTCCTCGCTATCCTCACCTTCATCCTCGGGAGCCAGGTTGGCCATCCAAGAGAAGTCCTCCTCAGGATAACGCTTTTTGAGCTCGGCCAGGAGATCTCTGTGAGCATTCACATAAGCGCCGGCCACTCCGGTCACCATCTCTTCTTCTTTCGCTTTGAGCTCCTCAGCAAGGTGAGCAAGTTGAGTAGCTTCATCTGCCCGGAGTGCTTGCACTTCTTCAAGAGCATGATCTCGCTCAGCCAGGACATGAGCTTGCTCGGCCAGCTTGTCCTCATAGAACTTCATTCGCCCCTTAATTTGAGATATGTAGCCCTAAGCGGATGAAAGTTGAGATCGGAGCGAAGCTGCTTCATGACCCATCCTCTCGACCTATTTAACCAGGCGATGCGCCTTCTCCCGTATGATGTGCTGGTTCACCAGACACTCCACGTTCAGGCTCATGGATCGGGTCAAGATATCATCAAGGTTATCCGGAGACAGCCTATCCCGATCTTCTCGAAGACAGATAGAGAACGCCAAGACCTTGGCGAAACCAGGGTTCTCTCAAACCGTACGATTCTTCTCCAGCGAGTGGACTAAGACTTGGGCACCGCGGGAGAGCGTTCTCACGTTAGGTTGAGAAGGACCCTCTTCTGCACTCGGAGCAACTGGAGGAGGTGGAGGCGGCTCTTCCCGGCGAGGAGGGGATCGGACCACTTCTACGACCACCGGTCCCGAAGGTTGAGATGAGCCTTCCTGTATTTCCCCGGGCTCATGACCAGGTGTTTGAAGCAGCTCGGAGTGCTTCATCTCTCGTACCTTCCGAGAGATCTCTCTCTTCCGCATTCGGCTTTCCTTAGAAGCTTCGCTGCTTGCCATACCTGCACAAAGAAGAGGTCAGTGAGATCGCTAAGGTCCAAAGATCTGAGATATAGAAAATACCGATGCCGAGAGCAGAGAGCTGAAGCCCGCGATCTTGACCGGTGACCAGCTGCATAGTCCAATGGTGTAGCTCAGCCGTCATGGCATCCAAACAAGAGAATTTCTCTTTGGACGCCTGTTCCTTCAACTCCATCACCATTGCACCCTCTTCCCTATTTAGGGCGATGTGCTTCGTAAGCAAAGGAGCCTAATGCAGCCAGCTGCGGGGGAAGCCCTCAAAGCTGTTCAGAATTTTGCTCCTCAGGATAAAGAAGCGGTTCTTCCAATTCTTTAGGGAGGAAGGTAGATCGGTAAAAAGCCCACAATGGGGTTTCGCCTGGAAGAACCAATACTCATCGTCCTTGTGACGAGTTAGCCGATGCAATTCAGCGAACACCTTAGCCGTGGGTCGAAGCCCTTTAGCTCGGTATAGGCCTCGGAAAGCTACCAAGATCCGCCACGAGTTCGGGTGAACTTGAGCGATGCACACTTGGTGATATTTCAAAACTTCTTTGAAGAAGTCATCCAAAAGGAACCGCAGACCAGCCTTTAATTGTTCTTCGTAGACCATAATCATATCGTTCTCCTCGAAGAAGTGATCGGCACGAAGATCGCCGTGACACTTAATCAATTCGTAGGAATCAGGCCGGATGTTGTACTCCTGGCTGAACGACTGAAGGTCGGTTTCTTACAAGACTGACGGTAGCTCATCCATGGGAAGATTTTCCCTCCCCGAAGAAGGCACATGCCTTGATGGTGCTGGTTGTCCCCGAGCTGGAGCGGAGATCCTAGGAAGTTCAGGCTGCGCACTTGGTCCGACCACCTCTACATCATCGGACGACCATGAGAACTGAATGGAAGGGGGACTTACTACTCTCTGACCTTCGGCACCGCTCATTTTCAAAGGAAACAGAAAATTTAAACTAAAGTAAAGATCAAAACCCTTACCAGAGCTTGATCGGTGTCGGAAGAATTTGAGAAAACGAGAGAATTTTGAAGTTGTTCGCAAGAGACTGAAAATGACATAAGAGAGTAACTGGCTAACCCCACCCCTATTTATACTCGTCCGAGCATTTAATGCTCGCGAGGTTCTAGGTAATGCATCGGATAGCGGGACTCGCCAGCTGTTCTGACACGTCTCGTGAATATTCCCAAGATTCCATAAAGAGATCGGCTAACTAGAGATCGGCAGATTAAGATAAATCTTTTCAATTGCGGATCGGTTTAGGGTCATTTAAATTAAAGGTCAGATCGGGTAAATACTTCAGAGATCGAAAAATAATTATTGCAATAATAATAAGATGATAATTGACAAAATAAAATCTTTATTTCCAAAAGATCGGATTACATCATTTGGGCGATCTCTAGAGATCGGATTGCATTAAAATTGGACTATATCATTTCGGTGATCTCTAGAGATCAGATTACATTGAAAATAAAATACATCATTTGGGCGATCTCTAGAGACCGGTGGAACATCCCATCTAAAGGCCTATGTCAAAGCCTAGTCTCGTGGCTGAATCAAAAGATGTGGAGACCAGCTGTTGACATCGAATAGATGTACAGCTCAGATGGGGTGATTATGACTCCCATGAAGATAAGAGACGTCGTCATCGATGTTACCGCTCGAAACCGAGCCGCTGTCGGAACACCCAATGCGGGGAGATGCCAGATGAACACCAAGGGGCAGTCGCTGGTGTTAAGGGGAATATTAGCAGTCTTCTCGCTCGAAATCAGTTCGCCATTTGAATCGGTCGAATGATTCGAGATCGGCACGATCAAGGTCCGTGATCCAGATCGGTTAATTAGTCCAGTTCTCTCACCATCATCAGATGAGGTCATTACGATTCTTCGATCACCGGGATCATAAATTTTCAGTCGGGGAATAAAAAGGTCCATCGGAAAAAGATCAAAAACCACAATCATGGCCGGAACAATTGCCGGAACAACTAGAGCAGGAAAATAAGGAGGAAAAGAGGAAAATCGAATGGAGAAATTTTTTGGTAAGGAGTATATATAGGGGGAGATCAAGCATTTATTGCTAATCAGAAAATGAAGCGGACGTTTTGGGAATCGAGGGAAATTAATGCTTTGACCAGACTGGACCTGATTAAGGGGAGGACCGGAACGATACATATCAGAAGAAGGGAGGTCGGTATAAAAGATCGGAGAAGGATCATGTTAAGAATATCGGAAAGGAAGAGAGAGCAGAAAACAAAGAGAATAAGGCGCCTACCGCTGTCGTCATAATCAGAGCCGAGGTAGTTAAAGCGTTGCAGGAGAAATCTCAACCGCACGCCCCAGAATCGCCCGCATTTCTGACATGCGTACGTCAGGACAGCGCTGTACATCCTAATCTCCACCGTTGATCTTACTTGTAAGGACGAGCTCGGAGCCCTCGGATCGAAGAAGAAAACGACAAGATCAGCGCCTTTCACTCCCAGCCCTCGGATCGCCCCGGACAAGAGAATTTAGGACCGTCAGATTAGAAGAAGAAAATGACAAATATTTTGAAGGGGATCTCAGTCGTCCATTCTAATCCTCTTTAATTCCTGAACCTCAGATCATGTCCTTCGAAATCCTGACCCTCCATCTCCCTCAAAATAGATCATGACCCTTCATGGGGAGCACCCGGTTCCTATAAATACCTGCATGAAAACTGTTCAAAAAGGGGGCAAAAAAAAAAAAGGAGAAATAGTTACTATAGTGGAAGAACTCTGAAATTCAATTCAGTTCATTACTCTGCTGTTTTTAAGTTTTTGATAAGGAAAAACTTTTGAAACCAATTTTCCGAAGTGTTTTCTTGCAAAAGGGATTCTTGAAATACTGGAACTCTCCATTTTCAGTTCTTTCATTATCCCGTGACGCCTTTATTTTCAGTTCTTTGTCATCTTTGTTTCCATTCTTATTCCCCAAGCTCAACTTGCTTGTATAAACTTGACTGCCGTTTAGCGAAGCATTTTTCATTTCTAGGAGAACTTCAGCCTTCAAGCTAAACAGCTTGTGCCCCTATTACGTTCTGCCATTAGTTTAGTAGATTCGGTTCCTCACAGGTGAGTGTTTATATCTCTGTTTCACTAAAAGCTCTTTTTATTTTATGCATTTCCTTTACTTTTATGTTCGTAATCTTCACCAAGTTTCTATGGTGTAATGAAGGTTATTCCCAAAGTTTACTTTCTTTGTCAATTGGTCCATTCTTTTGTTAAGCTTTGCTACTTCTAAATGCGAAAGTCCTCATCTCAAGTAGCGTATAAGTAGTTCGGTAAAATGTAGGTAGTCGTGTCTTAAGTGCTTCTTTGAAATAGAAAGCCTGAGTAATACGTCAAGAAAATAATAGAGTTGTATCACTAGGTTAACCGAGAAGGTGATCCAGCAGAATGAAACTAAATTTCAAGTAAATAAACAGGACGGATTATGTACAAAAAAGGTATTGGTGAGGTAATTACATAGGAGATCGGTAAAATTTAGTCTGGCATCCTTTGTCTGGTCACAAGGTACCAACCAGTTAGAAGAAGCCTCATTCCGACCCTTAGCATATTTGAATGCCAAAACTCTTAGTTTCAGGTTCTTATGATACGTAGCTGTAATTATACCTTGAGAGATCGGAAAAGTCCTTATCCGGTCCCCATTTAAATATTTAATAGAGGTCGGAGGAGAGTTCTTATCCGATCCTCGCCCAGAATTTTAATAAATATTTAATAGAGGTCGGAAGAGGGTTCTTATCCGATCCTCAAACTTAAAATTTTAATATTTAATAGGGATCTGAAGAGAGTTCTTATCCGATCCTCAAACTTAAAATTTTAATATTTAATAGAGATCGGAAGAGAGTTCTTATCCGATCTTCAAACTTAAAATTTTAATATTTATAAGGAGGTCGGAGGAGAGTTCTTATCCGATCCTCAAGCCAAAATTTTAAAGAGATCGGAAGAGAGTTCTTATCCAATTCTCACTTAAAAACTTTAACACATATTTAAAAGAGGTCGGAGGAGAGTTCTTATCCGATTCTCAACCCAAAATTTTTAACAAATATTTATAGGAGATCGGAGGAGAGTTCTTATCCGACTTCCAAGTCAAATTTTAACAAATACGTAAGATGATCCCCCTGAAATAAAATTAATACATGTGATAATTCACTAAGGTTGTCTCATTTACTTATGTATCTGGGTAATCCGGATTAGTGAAAAATCAAACATTCCTTTCGGTCAAAAGAATTAACATTCCCCTTCAAGCCCTCCTAACTATGAAGAACGTGAAGTTAAATCTGCTTACCCTCGTTGAGGGACGAGGTGGGGTGCCTAACACCTTCCCCACCCGTTCATGGACCCCGAACCTAGAATCTCTGTTTTTGAAGTGGTTTCATTTTAACTTGCTTTCACAAATGGTTTTCTTTAATTTCCCTCAAAATTAAAGTGGCGACTCCTCACTTTTCCACTTCGGTGAGTGTTCGTCCAGGCGACCGCAAAACACCTTGCTACAGCTTGGCGACTCTACTGGGGATTTAAAACTTAACCCCGGTCTAGAGGTCCAAAAGTATATTTAATCTTGCGATCAAATCATAGTTAGGTGGGCTCACTCCTCAAGATTCTGTATGTTAATTATTGTTATTCCTGCTAACCATTTTGTTTGTCTTATTTTCTACAGTGCTCTACATTTAAAAAAAAAAAAAGAAGGAAAAATAAAATTCCCCCTGAATTGGGAAGAGGTAAAGGTGTCTCTTCACACACTAAACACTCACACGATATCCTCACACACTTCAGCCCTATACCCGGGCTTTTTTACCCTTTTAGGAAAGTAGGAGGGAGTCATGTAGCGGTACCCGTGGGTTTTACCCCGTTAGTACCCGTGAAGGCTTCTGCTCAAATTGAAACTCGTTCTATTCACTGTGATACCCGTGGAATTTTCCCGACAGTATCGTGGGGGATAGAATGGGGCTCCACTGTTTACAGTGGGGGCAATTTGGGAACCTGTGGCTTTTAGAAAATTAGACCCTGAGCCAAACTATCACGATAGTTGGAAGCCGTAGTGAGCTACCTTGTAAGATAGAACTGTCCAACTAGATAGCACCCAGCCGGTATTAGGACTTTCCTTTACTTTAAGACAAAAGGGCATACTTACTCTTACCCTATTCTGTTTATGTTATTTTGTTCTTATTTTTAAGGGTAATCTTGAATCATACTAAACCCACACATTTTCCTACTTCGATAAATGTGTAGGTATCACTCTGCCAACAGTATAATTCAAGATCACCTGAATTTATCCAGCTAATAAGTTTTCCCTGCAGGCATCACCAAAATAAGATCTATAAAAGGATAAGCATCATTTTTAACATGGCATCCTCGAGTCGATCGCGGAAGAAGTTCGAATGCTAAGCGTGGTCGGATCGGCTCATAGTGCGATACCCCATAAGCGGTGTTTCCAAGGCACATGCTAGATTAACGCCTTCATTAAATCTTAACAAAATTGAGGTCGAATGAAGCGCCTCTAAGTGCATCTAATGGTTGGAGGTTGCTTCCCGATCAGGTCAAGGTACGATTTGAGGAAAAGTACGGGAGGATTGCAACCTTAATGCGAGTCAAGGTCCAAATCCCGGCTTTAAAGGCCATGCTGTTGGTTTGGAGTCCTAAGTACGGGGTACTCTCCTTCAATGATATTGATACAGTTCCCACTATGGAAGAATATTAGGCATTACTAGAAATTCCTTACTCAACGCAGAATCGAATCTACTTACACCTCGAGCAGGCAGACCTGGAAACGATTGGCACATATGTTGGGTACTTCCCCAGAAGAAGCAAAGGCAAAAGAAACCGTCAAAGGGAACACGCATGGATGGTATTGGACCTACCTCGAGAAATGGTTAGAACAATACATTCAAGATAAACGGTGGGACCAGGCTTCATTGATGCTCGCTTTGGCAATCTACGGCTTGATTTTGCTCCCTGGGCCTTCCGGAATCATAACATGCGGTGTTGTAGAAATATTCTAGGCAGTAGAGGAACAGAAGGTCAATCCGATACCTGCGATTCTCGCCGAGACTTTCTTAACCCTTACTTACTGTAGACGGCAAGGCAAGGGGTCCATTAAGTGTTGTTCTCAGCTGTTGCACCTCTGGATTATTAGTCATATGTGTTCGGTGGAGACGAAGGGACTAACTTGGTATCTTGATCAGCCTCTCATCGAGAAAATTACCCGATTAGTAATCAGTCCGAAGAATGAACAGCAGTAGCGGGAATGGATTTTGGGCTTCAATAGCCACAACTATTGTTGGAGGAAATTGTGGACACCAGTTCAACCCATTTTGGTCAGCACAGGGGATAATCAATCAGTATCTTTGATCGGAGTGACTGGATACACAAGCTACACTCCGGCATTAGTAATGAGGCAGTTCGGCTCAACACAGTCCAGAATCAACATTGAAAAATACCACCAAGGTCATTTCTACCATGGGCTCAAGGAAGAAGAAGGGTTGAAAATGGCTCGCAAATCTTGGGAAAACATCACTCTGACAGAGAGGTCGCCTAAAGGTGCAAGTGCCACACGTGATTATCTTGAATGGAGGGCTGATATAGACCGAGAACACTCAACTGCAGAATTCGAAGACAGCGACCCTCGCCGAAACATCCTATTAGAAGAAGCTAATAATCGTCTGGCTGACTCACTACAAAAGGCAAATACCGAGAACTCACAACTGCAAGAACAAATAAAACGATTGGAGGACCAACAGCAGAACCTTAAAAGAAAGGTGAGAAGACTCAGGGAAGAGGCAAGGGCCGAAAAAATGGGCTTCGAAAAGCAAGAGGCACGGTGGGAAGATGAAAAAGACTCTCTCCAAGCTGTGGTAAAAGAAGTAGAAGTACTGAATAGTAAGCTTCATGAAAAAATGAAATACCAAGAGATACTCGTAGAAGAATACAAACAAGAAAACAAAAAGAAGAAGCTCGAATTAAAGGAACAAGCACTACTCATCAACGATATTCTGAAAGAATGTGCTAAGGAAAGGAAAGAGAAAGAAAGACAAGCTGCTCTCTATCAAGAGCTGAAAGAGAATGTCGACCAGCTGGAGAGAACGATAGCACAGGGAAAGCAAGAACTATTACCTGAATCCGAGTATGCTCTGAAAGCATTCGACCCTGCCAAACAAGAAGAAAGGTTATATGAGTATCTCAGAAAATGTCATCTCATTATAAAGAACCTCCCAGAGCCTAGGCCGATGTAAAGAATACGGTGTACAAATTATTCAGTTAATGAAATGATTTTTGGACCACCGTTTAGCAAAATTGTGAATGAATAATATGACTCCCGTAGGAACTCCCTCGCTAGGGTTATGTGAAAAATTGGATGTGCTATATGGACAGGTATCATAAATGCACATTCAATTCAGTCATTCACAGTCAGACTATCGAACGATGCCATGATAAAGTTGATGCTATCATCCTTTCGCAGATTACATTCTGGCTCTCAAATGCCACTGTATCCTTCGTCCGGACCAGGACTTTTAGTTTTTTTTTACGAAATTCGAAATTCATTAAAATTTTTTTTACTTCCTCACAGAAAATCAAACATTGCTTCAAACAAGGCAAGTCTAACCAAGCACACGGTTCAACCCAAGCGAGTGTACTTAACAAGATCCCGAGTAAAGAAGATAATGGAAGATCAGGAACAAGTACAGAACCTACAAGGACAGGTTTCCGAATTGAAGGATCAGGTCTCAGAACTTATGAGATTAATGAGGGAAATGTCCCAAAATAAACCCACTACAGAGCCTAGCCTACCACTACCTCCTCTGCCACCTGCAATAAATGATCCACACCAAGCTACAACTTCTTTTACCTTCCAGTCACCTATCCCGGACCCGACAATCACTGTCAATCCGGCCACCATAAATAATGACCCATCTTTCCCCTATTATCCAGCTGTTTCTAATCCCGAACCATTCCCTTTAGCCCTAGTCCCTCCAGTCCACTCTACCCCTCATCTCCCAACCGGAGGAGCATTTCACGTAGTAGGAGCAGAACATAAGACCAAGGAAAATGAAAAACTATCTACTCTAGAGGAAAGAATGAGAGCAATAGAGGGACTAAACATGTACGGCTCGGTTGATGTGGCGTCACTTAGGTTGGTCCCGGACGTAGTGGTGCCACCCAAATTCAAGGTCCCGGATTTCGACAAGTACACCGGGAACTCAAATCCCCTCATTCACCTGGCAACCTACATTGCCAAAATGTCTGCCCTAACAGAAGATGACAGGCTTCTCATTCACTTCTTTCACGAGAGCCTCTCCGGAGCAGCTCTGAGATGGTGCATACAATTGGACAGGAGCAAGCTGCGCTCTTGGAAAGATTTGGCTGATACCTTCTTGAAGCAATAAAAATTCAATTGTGATGTGGCACCCACAAGGAGGGACCTCCAGAACCTGGTACAGAGAGACAGGGAAGGCTTCAAGCAGTATGCCCAGAGATGGAGAGAAAAGGCGGTGGAAGTATACCCTCCGGTGACCGACAATGAACTATGTTCCCTGTTCATTGAAACATTGAAGGCCCCCTATTTCAATTTGATGATTGGGAACACTTCCAACAGCTTCTCGGATATCATCCAAGCCGGTGAGAGAATAGAGGCCAACCTAAGGATGGGGCGACTGCAGGAGGTGAATGAGAATCCTGCAAAGAAGACTGCCAGCTTTGGCAAAAAGAAAGAAGGTGAGGTGCATTCCATCACCCGGCAAAACCATTACTCCCCACTTCCCCAGAATAACTATCGGCCATACCCCTCCCCTCATGGCCAAACAATTGCAAACGTCCCACCTCCGTTCCCAAATTATCCACACCCGCGCCCACAATACCCAACACCTGCAAATTATCAACTCATACCGCTTCCTCCACCTAACCAACCCAGACCACCCCCAAATAACCCGAGACCACCAAGAAATTCTGATCCACCCCTTCCCCTCCCACTAAGTGAAATATACCGATACCTAGTCGGTATAAACCAGATAGTACCAGTTCCCCTAGACCCAATTCAGCCTCCATATCCCAGGTGGTATGATGCCACTGCCCGTTGTGAGTATCATGGAGGAGCACAAGGGCATTCAACTGACAACTGTGGAGCACTCAGGGGGAGAGTGCACGCTTTAATCCGGAACGGATGGCTGAAAATTGAGGGAAATGGTTCCCTCCCTAATGTTACCTCAAACCCATTGCCCAACCATAATGCGGGCAATGGTGTAAATATGATAGAATCTGACGGAGAAAGGTCGACACCGGAGGTAGGCAGTGATTCCTCACTTTGAGGAAATTTTTGCCGTGGCAATGAGGGAAGGCTACCTTTGCCCTCAGGTATCAGGGTCAGTAAAGAATACGGGATGTCCTTACCATGGAGGGGCAGCTGATCATGAGCTGCGGGACTGTGAGGGATTCAAGCAAGAGGTTCAGAACTTGTTATCCCTCAAAATTCTGAGATGCCAGACAAGGTCAAAGACGGAAGGGGGAGTGAACACAACTAGATACAGCCAGAATACTTCTACCTCTAAACCCAGAATCACCTTCCCACCCCCAATAGCCTCACCGCCAGTAACGGTTATCCAAACTCCGCCTCAGCTCCCTGTCACCAATACTCACGCTGTCCCTTGGAACTATAATTTCTAAGTTTTCACTCAAGGAGCGTCAAGCAGTACATCAGCTCCTAATCTTGCCTCACCTCCGGCACCACCAAAACCATGTTTCACTCCTCATGAGCATTTTAAAATGACTTATGCCGGACTTACCACCAGTACTACTCCCCAATTTAATCTTCAGCCCATCGCTGCCACAAAATCCTCCTCGCTTGAGCAAGAAGTCGAGTTCATAACTCAAAGTGGGAGGTGTTATGGGAACGAAGAGAAAGAAAGAGGAAAGGGAAAGTAAAAATGGGAGAGTCACTAAAGAATACAGAAGAGGAGATTAAGAAGACGGAGGAAGTAGAACCTGCCGAACCTAAAGAAGAGGAAGAATTGTTGCTCCAAATAATGAAACAGAGTGAGTATGATGTGGTGTAGTAGTTGAGAAAGACACCTGCCCGAATTTCACTATTATCGCTGATCCTGAGCTCAGAAGTGCATCGACAAGCCTTGCAGAGAATCCTGGATCAAGCCTTCATAAACCCCGACATCACACCGGGGCAGTTTGAGAAAATAGTGGGACAAATCCAGGCATCCAGTTTTGTTACTTTCTCGGAAGACGAGATAGACCCTGTGGGTTTAAGGCATATTAAAGCTCTGCACGTGACAATGAAATGTAAGGGATGTATAGTAGCCAAGGTCCTTATTGATAACGAGTCAGCCCTCAATGTACTACCTAGTGCTACCTTGGCAAGGTTACCAGTCGATCAATCAAATATACGTCAAAGTGCTATGGTGGTAAGAGCCTTTGATGGTACCAGAAGAGAAGTATTGGGAGATATTGACTTGCCACTTCAAATTGGCGCATGTACCTTCAACGTCACGTTCCAAGTGATGAATATTGAACCAGCCTACACTATGTTGCTGGGGAGGCCGTGGATCCATTCCGCAAATGCTGTTCCTTCAACTTTGCATCAGAAAATAAAGTACATCATGGACGGCAAAATCATCACGGTAAGAGGGGAAGAAGCCATATTAGTCACCAAGCCACAATCACTTCCCTATGTGGAAGCTGCTGAGGAGTCGTTGGAAAGCTCTTTCCAGGCCCTCGAATTACAAGAAAGCAGAAATGAAGGGGCTATGGCTATGGTGGCCAAAGTGATGTCAAGGAATGGGTATCAAGAGGGCAAAGGCTTGGGAACCGCATTGCAAGGAATCATTGAACCTATATCGGCTATCCAGAAGGTAGGCCGTTGTGGTTTGGGTTATGAGGAAGATGCCCTTATGGATGGGCGATTCTGGATGAGGAAAATGCTTCGAGATCAAAGGTTTGACCAGAGAATCGGGAAAATGAAACTAGTCCCGAGAATCACAGAGGTCTTCACTAAACCGGTCATCGAAAATCTGACAGAGGTTGAAGAATCACCTGATGAACCATCCATTGACGTCATCCACCTAGATTCCTTGTATGAGGCTCTGGTCTCGCCAATAGCTGAGGGGCAAAAGTTGGACAAGCTGAATGAGAGGACATCCACATACTTAATTTCGAGTAAAGTACCTTTGGTTATCTACACTTGATCATTTTGTCCATGATGACAAGTGTAACATTGTAAATGGACCCTTTTCTTATGTCATAAATTTTTAATGAATTAATGGCGCATTTATTTCCAATTCTTTTCTCCATTTTAATTCCATCCTTATAATATATTCTATTTTCGTTCATTCAGGACCATTCATCAATTAACACCTAATAATTCAATAGACTCGGAAATTCCTCTGGTTAATTTTGAAACCCCCATAACTGCCATTACTTCAAGTGATTCTGAGGTGGAGCTCACAGAAGAAAGCGATGAAAGGGATGAACCTTCCCTAGTGCCTTGTGGTGATGAAACACGCACCATAAACCTAGGCACGGAAGAAGTGAAGAGGGAACTTAAGGTTGTGGAGAGTGAGGAATTGGTAGATATGATCAGTTTGCTCAGAGAATTCTTGGACGTATTTTCCTGGAGCTATGATGATATGGTTGGTCTGGACCCCCAGATAGTGACGCATAAAATTCCCCTAGTTCCAGGGACAATCCCGGTGAAGCAGAAGCTAAGAAGAATGAATCCTGACACACTGCTCAAAGTTAGGGATGAGGTCAAGAAATAGTATGATGCTAGGTTCCTGGAAGTAATCAAGTATCCCCAATGGATAGCTAACATTGTCCTGGTAATGAAGAAGGACAGGAGAGTTAGGGTGTGCGTCGATTACAGGGATCTCAATAAAGCAAGCTTAAAAGATGATTTCCCTCTCCCCCACATTGATGTGTTAGTAGACAATGCTGCGAGATTAGGTAGGTGTTCGTGTATTGATGGGGCATCGGGGTACAATCAAATCGCAATGGATGAGGAGGACAAGGAGAAGACAACTTTTATCACTCAATGGGGGATATTTTGTTATCAGGTCATGCCTTTCGGGTTGAAGAATGCCGGCGCCACTTACCAACGCGCTATGGTCACATTATTCCACGATATGATGCATAAAGAGGTGGAAGTGTATGTGGATGATATGATCATTAAATCAAGGGGGGAAGAGAGCCACGTGCGGGTGCTGAGGAGAGTATTTGAAAGACTCAGGAAATACCGGTTGGCGAACCCTGCCAAGTGCATATTCGGAGCCAGATCTGGAAAGTTGTTGGGATTCATAGTGAGTGAAAAGGGAATTGAAGTTGATCCAGACAAAGTTCGAGCTATTCAAGAGATGCCTTCCCCAAAAACAGAAAGGGAGGTGCGCAGTTTCTGGGAAAGTTGAACTACATATCGAGATTTATTTCTAATCTCACTGCCAAGGCCGAGCCTATTTTCAGACTACTCCGGAAGAACAATTCCACTCAATGGGATTCAGTTTGCCAAGAGGCTTTTGAGAAAATCAAGCAGTACTTGTCCAACCCACCAGTATTGGTTCCACCAGTGGCGGGAAGGCCTCTGATCCTGTATATGGCAGTCCAGCAAAACTCAATGGGAGGTGTTTTGGGGCAACACGATGATACCGGCTGGAAGGAGAGAGCGATTTATTACCTGAGCAAAAAGTTCAATGATTGTGAGTCAAGGTATTCTTTCCTAGAAAAAACTTGTTGTGCACTAGCTTGGACAGCGAATCGCCTCAAGCACTACATGTTGAATCACAAGACATGGCTAATTTCCAGAATGGATCCCATCAAGTATGTATTCGAAAGCCCATTCGTGCCAGGAAGGATAGCCAAGTGGCAAGTCATACTCTCCCAGTATGACATCGTTTATATGACCCGGAAAGCAGTGAAGGGTAGTGTGATCGCTGATCTCCTAACAGAAAACCCTATCCAGGATTATGAAGCTTTGGATTTTGAGTTCCCTGATGAGCATATTAATGAAGTGGACTGCGAAGAAGAGGGGCCAGCCGATGTTTGGGAAATGTATTTATTGAATTTGTTAATTTGCAGTAATGGAATCGAGCTGTATTGGTATCCTCGGATGGAAAACACTTTCCGATAGCTATCAAGTTGAGATTTGACTGCACCAACAACATCGCAGAATATGAAGCTTGCGTAATGGGTCTACAGGCTGCCATCGAAATGAAAATCAGGAAGTTGGAGGTATATGGAGACTCAGCTCTGATCATTTATCAGGTCAAGGGAGAATGGCAAACTAAGGATCCTAAGCTAATCCCGTATCAGAAGTACTTACTGAAGCTGATTAAGAAATTCGAGGAAATCTCTTTCACTCATCTTAGTAGAGACAAGAATCAATTTGCTGATGCCTTAGCTACTTTAGCTGTTATGGCTCAAATGGAAGAAGGGCAGATGACTCAGATATTGAAGATTAAAGCAAGAAGTGAGCCGGCTTACTGCTTCATGATTGAAGAAGAACTAGATGGTAAATCTTGGTATCATGACATCCTGTTTTTCTGCAGAACCAGAGAATTCCCTCCAGGGGCGAGCAAGAATGAAAGGAGGATGATTCGGAGATTAGCATTGGGATACTTCCCCAGTGGAGAAATCCTATACAAAAGGAGCTCCAACGGCGAATTGTTGAGATGTGTGGATGCAAAGGAGGCGAAGAAAATCCTTTTCGAGACTCATGAAGGGAACTGTGCCACCCATACTAATGGACATATGATGGCTAAGCAAATCATGCGATGGGGATATTTCTGGACCACCATGGAAAAGGACTGCATCAAATATTTCCGGAAATGCCATAAGTGTCAAATCTACATAGATTCGATAAATGTTCCGCCTCACAAATTGTTCAACCTCGTCTCACCATGGCCTTTCGCAATGTGGGGCATCGATGTGATTGGTCCCATCAACCCCAAGGCATCCAATGGGCACAGATTTATCCTAGTAGCCATCGACTATTTCTCCAAATGGGTCGAAGCAACATCCTACGCACACATTACGCAGAACACATTTCTCAAATTCCTCAAAACTAACATCATCTGCCGGCATGGCCTCCCCAATGAAATCGTCACTAATAATGCCAAAAATTTGAATGGTCCGAAGATCCAGAAATTGTGTGATCAATACAAGATCCGACATCTCAATTCCTCCCCGTACCGCCCCCAGATGAATGGAGCGGTGGAAGCTGTAAACAAAAACCTCAAGAGGATAATCCGGAAAATGACGGTCACATATAGGGATTGGCATGATATGCTTCCCTACGCTCTTCACGCATACCGGACTTCTGTAAGGACCTCAACTGGTACAACTCCTTACTCACTGGTTTACGGGATGGAAGCAGTATTACCTATTGAAGTTGAAATTCCTTCCTTAAGGATTCTGAAGGAATCAGGGATTGATGAGTCAGAATGGATCCAGTCGAGGTTGGATCAATTAAACTTGCTGGACGAGGAAAGGCTAACAGTAGCATGTCATGGGCAGTTATACCAGAGAAGAATGGCCAGGGGATTTGACAAAAGCGTTCGCCCACGCGAATTCCAACCTGGGGACTTAGTTCTGAAGAAAGTGTTACCAAATCAAAACGATCCCCGGGGTAAATGGTCACCAACCTACGAGGGACCCTATGTGGTTAAAAAGGCATTTTCCGGAGGAGCCTTGATCCTGACCCACATGGACGGTAAAGAACTTCCAAGACCTGTGAATGCTGACACCGTCAAGAGATACTATGCCTAAAAAAAAAAAAAAAGGGTAGGGGTGAAAACCCGAAAGGGCGCTCCTAGCAAAATATGTGAAAGAAGGTGAAAACCCTCGAAGGGCGCTTTCTGTAAAATGAGTGAAGGATGAAAACCCAAAAGGGCGTCTTGAAAAACCGAGCAAAAAAAAAATAAAAAAAAAAACCAAAAAAAAAAACAATAAAAAATCTAAGGGTGAAAACCCGAAAGGGCATCCCAAGAACCAAAAGGGAGAAATAAGGAAAGGAGTACGAAACCAAGAAGGGAAATAAACCGTCATGGCATGAGACTTCAGAGTACTAGAAATAATGGCAGTTAAGGGGCTTCAAAGCTAATTACAAGGAATATGTGAGATCTATCATTGTACCCTTTTCCTTTGAAACTTTATTTTTGTTTTTATTAAAGCCGTAATAAAATCATACTTCATTTCCCATGCTTTTATCTTTCCCTTATACTCATTCTTTAACATTATCCTTCTGCAATCTCGTTATTCAATGCGCTATTAATCAGTTAAAATTTTTGCCATAAGATTAGGATTTGATAATTGATAACCTCACGTACTTTACTATGAGATTTGCAGGGAATGACTTGGAAAAGGGGGGTAGGGGTGAAAATCCGAAAAGGCGCCCCTAGCAAAATGTGTGAAAGAAGGTGAAAACCCCGAAGGGGCGCTTTCTGTAAAATGAGTGAGGAATGAAAATCTGAAAGGGCATCCTGAAACAGCGAGCCTAAAAAAAAAAAACTAGAGGTAAAAACCCGGAAGGGCGCTTCTAGTCAAATAGACGAAAGGGAAGTGAAAATCCGCAAGGGCACTTTTCGGGAGAAAGTCAGAAAAACTGAAGTGGGGCATTTGAAGAAATGGGGTCATAGGTCAAGCCTTGCAACTCATCCTCCATTAATCATTGGCCTTTGGGTTCCTGTTAAGTACACTTCATCAGGGAAGAATTCCTCGTGTCGGGATTAGACTTGCTTTGTAAGTTGATTTTAATTTCATGCATTTAAATTTCCTGTTATCAACCTCTGGTTCCTTGATCTAAGTTGATTTTAATTTCATGCATTTAAATTTCTTGTTATCAACCTCTGGTTTCTTGATCTAAGTTGATTTTAATTTCATGCATTTAAATTTCCTGTTATCAACCTCTGGTTCCTTGATCTAAGTTGATTTTAATTTCATGCATTTAAATTTCTTGTTATCAACCTCTGGTTTCTTGATCTAAGTTGATTTTAATTTCATGCATTTAAATTTCCTGTTATCAACCTCTGGTTCCTTGATCTAAGTTGATTTTAATTTTTCTGCATTTAAATTTTCTGTTATCAACCTCTGGTTCCTTGATCTAAGTTGATTTTAATTTCCCGCAATTTAAATTTCCTGTTATCAACCTCTGGTTCCTTGATCTAAGTTGATTTTAATTTTCCAGCATTTAAATTTCCTGTTATCAACCTCCGGTTCCTTGATCTAAGTTGATTTTAATTTTCCTGCATTTAAATTTTCTGTTATCAACCTCTGGTTCCTTGATCTAAGTTGATTTTAATGTTCCAGCATTTAAATTTCCTGTTATCAACCTCTGGTTCCTTGATCTAAGTTGATTTTAATTTTCCTGCATTTAAATTTTCTGTTATCAACCTCTGGTTCCTTGATCTAAGTTGATTTTAATTTCCTGCAATTTAAATTTCCTGTTATCAACCTCTGGTTCCTTGATCTAAGTTGATTTTAATTTTCTAGCATTTAAATTTCCTGTTATCAACCTCTGGTTCCTTGATCTAAGTTGATTTTAATTTTGCAGCATTTAAATTTCCTGTTATCAACCTCTGGTTCCTAGATCTAAGTTGATTTTAATTTTTCTGCATTTAAATTTCCTGTTATCAATCTCTGGTTCCTTGATCTAAGTTGATTTTAATTTCCCGCAATTTAAATTTCCTGTTATCAACCTCTGGTTCCTTGATCTAAGTTGATTTTAATTTCTCGCAATTTAAATTTCCTGTTATCAACCTCTAGTTCCTTGATCTAAGTTGATTTTAATTTTCCAGCATTTAAATTTCCTGTTATCAACCTCCGGTTCCTTGATCTAAGTTGATTTTAATTTTCCTGCATTTAAATTTTCTGTTATCAACCTCTGATTCCTTGATCTAAGTTGATTTTAATGTTCCAGCATTTAAATTTCCTGTTATCAACCTCTGGTTCCTTGTTCTAAGTTGCTTGCATGTAAATTTTCTGTTATCAACCTCTGGTTCCTTGATCTAAGTTGATTTTAATTTCCTGCAATTTAAATTTCCTGTTATCAACCTCTGGTTCCTTGATCTAAGTTGATTTTAATTTTGCAGCATTTAAATTTCCTGTTATCAACCTCTGGTTCCTAGATCTAAGTTGATTTTAATTTTTCTGCATTTAAATTTCCTGTTATCAACCTCTGGTTCCTTGATCTAAGTTGATTTTAATTTCCCGCAATTTAAATTTCCTGTTATCAACCTCTGGTTCCTTGATCTAAGTTGATTTTAATTTCCCGCAATTTAAATTTCCTGTTATCAACCTCTGGTTCCTTGATCTAAGTTGATTTTAATTTCCCGCAATTTAAATTTCCTGTTATCAACCTCTGGTTCCTTGATCTAAGTTGATTTTAATTTTCTAGCATCTCTAGGTCACTTACTTAAGTAAGCTCTAAACGCCCAAAATATGGGTCTGAATCTTTACATAATTCCTACACGGGAAATTTTTCCCTTTAATAGAAATTATGTAAAGAGGGGCAGCTGTCGACACCATATTTTGGCCGACCCCCAGAATTAATAAACTTCGAAATCGATCCCCCAGCATTAAGTCTCCCTTTGCCAGCCAATTACATTTTCGACCTCTCCTTGCCATTTAACCACATTTCTGATCCCTCTTCACAGAGAATTGAATCAATGCTAAGTCCTCGTATCAGTTAAAGCCTTACCGGTCTCTCAAGTCACTCACCGAACTCTCAAGCCAATTGTCAAATTTCCTGACCAGTCAAGTACATTCCCGATCTCTCTTGTCAAACAAAATTGAACCGACACTATATCTTTATGTCACCGGTCTTATTGCCGATCTCTCATTTTAAGTCTAGGAATAATCAAGTTAAGATTCCAATCCAGTGTAATGATGATCTCGATCTTAAGTGGGTTCGTCAAATTTCCAATTTTAATCGAGTCCCGTTTAGCGTTGGTTCCCTACCGATCTCACGCTCATTGTGTTTTTCGATCTCTCACACTTAGGTTAATAATCACTTCCAGTTGCTTCGATATACTCAAACAATCAAGTGTTTAAATAATTTAGAAATTTTTCGATCACAACCATTCAACGAACAAAAGAGGCATTTCATTTCATTTCATTTCAGAATTTATACAAGTCATTCGGCTGGTGGATCACCCCCAGCTTGATCTACATTTTGTCCATCTCCTCTCTCACCCTCAGCCTCCTCCTCGCTATCCTCACCTTCATCCTCGGGAGCCAGGTTGGCCATCCAAGAGAAGTCCTCCTCAGGATAATGCTTTTTGAGCTCGGCCAGGAGATCTCTGTGAGCATTCACATAAGCGCCGGCCACTCTGGTCACCATCTCTTCTTCTTTCGCTTTGAGCTCCTCTGCAAGGTGAGCAAGTTGAGCAGCTTCATCGGCCCGGAGCGCTTGCACTTCTTCAAGAGCATGATCTCGCTCAGCCAGGACATGAGCTTGCTCGGCCAGCTTGTCCTCATAGAACTTCATTCGCCCCTCAATTTGAGATATGTAGCCCTGAGCGGATGAAAGTTGAGATCGGAGAGAAGCTGCTTCATGACCCATCCTTTTGACCTCTTTACCCAGGTGATGCGCCTTCTCCCATATGATGTGCTGGTTCACCAGGCACTCCACGTTCAGGCTCATGGATCGGGTCAATATATCATCAAGGTTATCCGGAGACAGCCTATCCCGATCTTCTCGAAGATAGATAGAGGATGCCAAGACCTTGGCGAAACCAAGGTTCTCTCGAACCGTACGATTCTTCTCCAGCGAGTGGACTAAGACTTGGGCACCGCAGGAGAGGGGTCTCACGTTAGGTTGAGAAGGACCCTCTTCTGCGCTCGGAGCAACTGGAGGAGGTGGAGGCAGCTCTTCCAAGCGAGGAGGGGATCGGACCACTTCTACGACCACCGGTCCCGAAGGTTGAGATGAGCCTTCCTGTATTTCCCCGGGCTCATGAGCAGGTGTTTGAAGCAGCTCGGAGCGCTTCATCTCCCGTACCTTCCGAGAGATCTCTCTCTTCCACTTCCGGCTTTCCTTAGAAGCTTCGCCGCTTGCCATACCTGCACAAAGAAGAGGTCAGTGAGATCGCTAAGGTCCAAAGATCTGAGATATAGAAAATACCGATGCCGAGAGCAGAGAGCTGAAGCCCGCGATCTTGACCAGTGACCAACTGCATAGTCCAATGGTGTAGCTCAGCCGTCACGGCATCCAAACAAGAGAACTTCTCTCTAAACGCCTGTTCCTTCAACTCCATCACCATTGCACCCTCTTCCCTATTTAGGGCGATGTGCTTCGTAAGCA
Source organism: Hevea brasiliensis (assembly GCF_030052815.1). Taxonomy (NCBI): domain Eukaryota; kingdom Viridiplantae; phylum Streptophyta; class Magnoliopsida; order Malpighiales; family Euphorbiaceae; genus Hevea; species Hevea brasiliensis. The sequence goes on along the minus strand of NC_079510.1, from coordinate 25,152,456 downwards.
AAGGACCTTGATGCAGCCAGCTGCGGGGAAGCCCTCAAAGCTATTCGGAATTTTGCTCCTTAAGATAAAGAAGCGGTTCTTCCAATTCTTCAGGGAGGAAGGTAGATCGGTAAAAAGCCCACAATGGGGTTTCGCCTGGAAGAACCAATACTCGTCGTCCTTGCGACGAGTTAGCCGATGCAGTTCAGCGAATACCTTAGCCGTGGGTCGAAGCCCTTTAGCTCGGCATAGGCCTCGGAAAGCTACCAAGATCCGCCACGAGTTCGGGTGAACTTGAGCGATGCACACTTGGTGATATTTCAAAACTTCTTTGAAGAAGTCATCCAAAGGGAACCGCAGACTGGCCTTTAATTGTTCTTCATAGACCATAATCATATCGTTCTCCTCGAAGGAGTGATCGGCACGAAGATCGCCGTGACACTTAATCAATTCGTAGGAATCAGGCCGGATGTTGTACTCCTGGCTAAACGACTGAAGGTCGATTTCTTGCAAGACTGACGGTAGCTCGTCCATGGGAAGATTTTCCCTCCCCGAAGAAGGCACATGCCTTGATGGTGCTGGTTGTCCCCGAGCTGGAGCGGAGATCCTAGGAAGTTCAGGCTGCGCACTTAGTCCGACCACCTCTACATCATCGGACGACCACGAGAACTGAATGGAAGGGGGGCTTACTGCTCTCTGACCTTCGGCACCGCTCATTTTCAAAGGAAACATAAAATTTAAACTAAAGTAATGATCAAAACTCTTACCGGAGCTTGATCGGTGTCGGAAGATTTTGAGAAAACGAGAGAATTTTGAAATTGTTCGCAAGAGACTGAAAATGACATAAGAGAGTAACTGGCTAACCCCACCCCTATTTATACTCGTCCGAGCATTTAATGCTCGCAAGGTTCCAGGTAATGCATCGGATAGCGGGACTCGCCAGCTGTTCTGACACGTCTCGCGAATATTCCCAAGATTCCATAAAGAGATCGGCTAACTAGAGATCGGCAGATTAAGATAAATCTTTTGAATTACGGATCGGTTTAGGGTCATTTAAATTAAAGGTCAGATCGGGTAAATACTTCAGAGATCGAAAAATAATTAATACAATAATAAGAAGATGATAATTGACAAAATAAAATCTTTATTTCTAAAAGATCGGATTACATCATTTGGGCTATCTCTAGAGATCGGATTGCATTAAAAGATCGGATTACATTGAAAATAAAATACATCATTTGGGCGATCTCTAGAGACCGGTGGAACATCCCATCTAAAGGCCTATGTCAAAGCCTAGTCTCGTGGCTGAATCAAAAGATGTGGAGACCAGCTGTTGACATCGGATAGATGTACAGCTCAGATGGGGTGATTATGACTCCCATGAAGATAAGAGACGTCGTCATCGATGTTACCGCTCGAAACCGAGCCACTGTCAGAACACCCTGTGCGAGGAGGAGCCAGATGAACGCCAAGGGGCAGTCGCTGGTGTTAAGGGGAATATTAGCAGTCTTCTCGCTTGAAATCAGTTTGCCATTTGAATCGGTCGAATGATTCGAGATCGGCAAGATCAAGGTCCGCGATCCAGATCGGTTAATTAGTCCAGTTCTCTCACCATCATCAGATGTGGTCATTACGATTCTTCGATCACCGGGATCATAAATTTTCAGTCGGGGAATAAAAAGGTCCATCGGAAAAAGATCAAAAACCACAATCATGGCCGGAACAACTAGAGCAGGAAAGTAAGGAGGAAAAGAGGAAAATCGAATGGAGAAATTTTTTGGTCAGGGGTATATATAGGGGGAGATCAAGCATTTATTGCTAAGCAGAAAACGAAGCGGACGTTTTGGGAATCGAGGGATATTAATGCTTTGACCAGTCCGGACCTGATTAAGGGGAGGACCGGAATGATACAGATCGGAAGAAGGGAGGTCGGTATAAAAGATCGGAGAAGGATCATGTTAAGAAGATCGAAAAGAAAGAGAGAGCAAAAAACAAAGAGAATAAGGCGCCTACCACTGTCGTCATAATCAGAGCCGAGGTAGTTAAAGCGTTGCGGGAGAAATCTCAACCGCACGCCCCAGAATTGCCCGCATTTCTGACATGCGTATGTCAGGACAGCGCTGTACATCCTAATCTCCACCGTTGATCTTACTTGTAAGGATGAGCTTGGAGCCCTCGGATTGAAGAAGAAAACGACAAGATCAGCGCCTTTCACTCCCAGCCCTCGGATCGCCTCGGACAAGAGAATTTAAGACCGTCAGATTAGAAGAAGAAAATGACAAATATTCTGAAGGGGATCTCAGCCGTCTGTTCTGATCCTCTTTAATTCCTGAACCTCAGATCATGTCCTTCGAAATCCTAACCCTCCATCTCCCTCAAAATAGATCCTGACCCTTCATGGGGAGCACCCGATTCCTATAAATACCTGCATAAAAACTGTTCAAAAAGGGGGCAAAAAAAAAAAAAGGAGAAATAGTTACTATAGTGGAAAAACTCTGAAATTTAATTCTGTTCGTTACTCTGCTGTTTTTAAGTTTTTGATAAGGAAAAACTTTTGAAACCAGTTTTCCGAAGTGTTTTCTTGCAAAAGGGATTCTTGAAATACTGGAACTCTCCATTTTCAGTTCTTTCATTATCCTGTGATGCCCTTATTTTCAGTTCTTTGTCATCTTTGTTTCCATTCTTATTCCCCAAGCTCAACTTGCTTGTATAAACTTGACTGCCGTTTAGCAAAGCATTTTTCGTTTCTAGGAGAGCTTCAGCCTTCAAGCTAAACAGCTTGTGCCCCTATTACATTCTGTGATTAGTTTAGTAGATTCGGTTCGTCACAGGTGAGTGTTTATATCTCTGTTTCACTAAAAGCTCTTTTTATTTTACGCATTTCCTTTACTTTTATGTTCGTAATCTTCGCCAAGTTTCTATGGTGTAATGAAGGTTATTCCCGAAGTTTACTTTCTTTGTCAATTGGTCCATTCTTTTGTTAAGCTTTGCTACTTCTAAATGCGAAAGTCCTCATCTCAAGTAGCGTATAAGTAGTTCGATAAAATGTAGGTAGTCGTGTCTTAAGTGCTTCTTTGAAATAGAAAGCCTGAGTAATACATCAAGAAAATAATAGAGTTGTATCACTAGGTTAACTGAGAAGGTGATCCAGCAGAATGAAACTAAATTTCAAGTAAATAAAAAGGACGGATTATGTACAAAAAAGGTATTGGTGAGGTAATTACATAGGAGATCGGTAAAATTTAGTCTGGCATCCTTTGTCTGGTCACAAGGTACCAACCAGTTAGAAAAAGCCTCATTCTGACCCTTAGCATCTTTGAATGCCGAAACTCTTAGTTCAGGTTCTTATGATACGTAGCTGTAATTAAACCTTGAGAGATCGGAAAAGTCCTTATCCGGTCCCCATTTAAATATTTAATAGAGGTCGGAGGAGAGTTCTTATCCGGTCCTCGCCCAGAATTTTAATAAATATTTAATAGAGGTCGGAAGAGGGTTCTTATCCGATCCTCAAACTTAAAATTTTAATATTTAATAGAGATCGGAAGAGAATTCTTATCCGATCCTCAAACTTAAAATTTTAATATTTAATAGAGATCAGAAGAGAGTTCTTATCCGATCTTCAAACTTAAAATTTTAATATTTATAAGGAGGTCAAAGGAGAGTTCTTATCCGATCCTCAAGCCAAAATTTTAAAGAGATCGGAGGAGAGTTCTTATCCGATTCTCACTTAAAAACTTTAACACATATTTAAAAGAGGTCGGAAGAGAGTTCTTATCCGATTCTCAACCCAAAATTTTTAACAAATATTTATAGGAGATCGGAGGAGAGTTCTTATCCGACTTCCAAGTCAAATTTTAACAAATACGTAAGATGATCCCCCTGAAATAAAATTAATACGCAACAGCAATTCACTAAGGTTGTCTCATTTACTTATGTATCTGGGTAATCCAGATTAGTGAAAAATCAAACATTCCTTTCGGTCAAAAGGATTAACATTCCCCTTCAAGCCCTCCTAACTATGAAGAACGTGAAGTTAAATCTGCTTACCCTCATTGAGGGATGAGGTGGGGTGCCTAACACCTTCCCCACCCGTTCATGGACCTCGAACCTAGAATCTCTGTTTTTGAAGTGGTTTCATTTTAACTTGCTTTCACAAATGGTTTTCTTTAATTTCCCTCAAAATTAAAGTGGCGACTCCTCACTTTTCCACTTCGGTGAGTGTTCGTCCAAGCGACCGCAAAACACCTTGCGACAATTGAGATAAAATAGAGTGTTCCGGTACACCGTGTGATATATCTTACTCGGATATACTGTAGACGGGTAAGGGGTGTCACATTTAGTGGTATCAGAGCACGGTTTAGGCATTTTTGGGCCTAGATTGAGTCCATACCATGCATTACATTTGTAAGAGTTGAGGTGACACTAATGCAGATCTGTTTGTCTTTGTTATTTTGAATAGGATATGGACCCTACATCTCAGAGAGCAGTTAAGGAGGAAGTGGAGAGTCATGCTCCACTGCAGTGAGGCTGGGGTAGGGGAGAACTCGCTCCGCCACTCAAGCAGAGCACTTTCGGCCTCCACAGCCATGTTCCAAAGAAATGGCCGAATTCTTGAGACAAATGGTCGGGTAATGCCGACCACCACCACCACCACCTCCACGCAGTAAATCACACTTGCAAAGACTAAGAAAATTTGGAGCGGTGGACTTCTTTGGCAAGAGAGAAGATGATTCATTGCGGTAGAAAATTGGTTGAATGCAGCAGAGTTTTAAAACAACTCCACCGCACTCGAGCAAAATCTAGAAGCTGTTGTATCTCTGTTGCAAGATGATGCATATGAATGGTGGGATACGGTGTCCAGTGAAGTACAGCTAAAAGTACTAACTTGGGACTTCTTCCTCTCCAAATTCAAGAAGAAATATGTGGGTAGTGTATACCTGGAAGAGAGAAGAAGAGAGTTCATTAACCTAAGGCAGAGACAGCTAACAGTGGCTGAGTATGAAAAGGAATTCGTCAGATTGAGCCGCTACGAAAGGGAGATAGTCCCTATGAGGCCGAAAGGTGTAAGAGATTTGAAGAGGGATTAAATGACAACATAAAGACCATGATCACTGCCTTGGGAATCACCGACTTCACCAAGTTAGTGGAAGTTGCAATAAAAGTTGAAAAAGTAATAATAAGTGAGCAGACCAGAAGAGAGAGACAGCAGAAGAGGGGCCCAGGTCAGTCTAGTTCATCTCCTGCATCTGGGAAGAAGTTCAAGGGTCCACCTGCACAGAGTTCAGGTCAATCACAAGGTCAGGGTCAGTCTCAGGGGCCCAGGCCAAAGTTTACCCCTAGGAGAGGTCAGTCCACACCATCAGTGGGCAGCTCTCCAGGGATGGGGTTCAGGGGACCAGCCCCAACAACTTCTGCATGTCCACATTGCCTGAAGTGGCATAAGGGGGAGTGTTGGAGAGTGACTAGTGCCTGCTTAAGTTGTGGGTCAACAGAGCATCAGTTGAGGAACTGTCCACGCAGAATTACTACAGCTGCTCCAACACAAGTAGACAGACCTGCTCCTGCACCACAAAGGGGTAGGAAATCTGGCAAATGTAAGGCAGTGGGACCATCACAGAGGCCTGCATCTGAGCCAGCAGAGAGGCCTGAGAGCAGACCACCTGCCAGAGCCTATGCCATGAGAGCTCAGGAGGAGCAAGATGCCCCGAACGTCATTAGGGGTACGTTCTCCCTCTACAATACATCTGTGCATGCATTGGTGGATCCAGGATCCACTCATTCATACATCTGCATCAACTTACCCGTAGAAAGGGGGATACTAGTAGGGGAGAGTGACCAAGACATTCTGGTCACTAATCCGTTGGGCCACAGTGTAGTGGTGAACAAAGTGTATAAGGGTTGCCCGTTAAGGATTCAGGGGTATGAATTCTTGGCAGATCTAATTGAGTTGCCCTTCCACGAGTTTGACGTGATTTTGGGAATGGACTGGTTGTCACGTCATCAGGCAATAGTTGATTGTAAACTGAAGAAGATTTCTTTGAAAACTCCTGAGGGTAATGAGATCACTGTTGTGGGTGAAAGGACAGATTTCCTGTCCAATGTTATCTCAGTCACAGTTGCAAGAAGAATGATGAGAAAAGGCTGTGAAGCTTACCTAGCACACGTGGTTGATACTAGGCAAGTTAAGCCAAACCTGAGTGATATACCCACAGTAAGAGACTTCCCAGAGGTATTTCCTGAAGAGTTGCCTGGTTTGCCACCAGAAAGGGAAGTTGAATTTGCTATTGAGACATCGCTGGTACAAAGACCAATATCTATTGCTCCTTATAGGATGGCACCCACAGAATTGAAGGAACTGAAAATCCAGTTACAGGAGTTGCTGGATAAAGGGTTCATACGCCCTAGTGTGTCACCATGGGGAGCTCCAGTGCTGTTTGTAAAGAAGAAAGATGGGACTTTGAGGTTATGCATTGATTACCGGCAGTTGAATAAAGTGACAGTGAAGAATAAGTATCCGTTGCCTAGAATTGATGATCTGTTTGATCAGTTAAAGGGAGCAGGAGTATTTTCTAAAATTGATCTCAAATCAGGGTATCATCAGTTGAGGGTGAAGGATGCAGATGTGCCAAAGACTGCATTCAGGACCCGATATGGGCATTATGAGTTCCTAGTGATGCCCTTTGGCCTAACAAATGCACTAGCAGCATTCATGGACCTTATGAACCGTATCTTCCATCCATACCTAGATCGGTTCGTAGTGGTCTTTATTGATGATATTTTGGTGTATTCCAAGACCAGGGAAGAACATGATGAACATTTGAGGATTGTTCTGCAAACCCTGAGAGAAAAGAAGCTGTATGCTAAGTTGTCCAAGTGTGACTTCTGGTTGAATGAGATTGCATTCCTTGGACACATAGTGTCAGCTGATGGGGTTAGAGTGGATCCCAAGAAAATAGAAGCAGTGATGGAATGGAAGCCTCCTAGAAATACAACTGAGGTCAGAAGCTTCTTGGGGCTAGCTGAGTATTACAGGAGATTTGTGAAGGGATTTTCCTTAATAGCTGCTCCAATGACCAAGTTGTTACACAAGAATGTCAGATTTGATTGGAATGACAAGTGTCAAACTAGTTTTGAGAAGTTGAAGGCTATGTTGACAGAGGCACCAATATTAACACAGCCAGTGTCAGGAAAGGACTTTGTGGTCTACAGTGATGCTTCTCATAATGGGTTAGGGTGTGTATTGATGCAAGAGGGAAATGTGGTCGCTTATGCTTCCAGACAGCTAAGGCCACATGAACAGAATTACCCTACCCATGATCTAGAGCTTGCAGCAATTATCTTCAGATCAAGATATGGAGGCATTACTTGTATGGTGAAAAGTGCTACATTTACACAGACCACAAAAGCCTGAAATACTTGCCAACCCAGAAGGAGCTCAACCTTAGACAGAGACGATAGATTGAGTTCCTGAAGGACTATGATTGTGTAATTGACTACCATCCTGGGAAGGCAAATGTAGTTGCTGATGCTTTGAGCAGAAAATCCATCACAGCTTTGAGATCATTGAATGCCCGTCTATCTTTAGTTCGAGATGGAGCTATTTTGGCTGAGTTGCAAGTGAGGCCAAACCTGCTACAGCAGATTTTAGATGGGCAAAAGGCAGATGAAAATTTAATGGCTATTATGAGCAAAATCTCAGAGGGAAAAACAACTGACTATGAGGTGAAAGCAGATGGGTGTTTGTACTATAAAAGAAGAGTATGTGTACCAGATGATGAGGAATTGAAGGCCAGTATTCTGAAAGAGGCACATACCAGTGTTTATGCTAGACACCCAAGAAGTACAAAAATTTATCATGATCTGAAACTTCAGTATTGGTGTAACACCCCTATTGGTATAGCCTGGTATATTTCACTGTTCCGGTGACCGGTGTCGGTCCGGACAATTAATGGGATTAGAGCCACACTTAAGACAACTTGAGAAGCCATAAACACAAATAATTAGTAATGTTTAATTAGTTAACTATAAAAAAGAAAAACAGAACATAAGAGGTTAAACGAGCCGAGAGTCACAGCGATGAGTGACCTCCTCGGGAAGGACTGCGAAGTCGTTTTAAACTCAAATTTCGAACCGTAAAAAGTGACACTGCGGTCCTTAGGACCCTTATGAACACAGTGGAAAATAGAAAATCACGAAAAAGAACTGTTAAGCCAGTCAAATAATTAGGTCAGGGAGCCGGAAGAAATATGGAATTATTTACAAACCGGGTTGAATCGGCGAGGGGCAATTTAGTCAATTGACCCCGATAGCTGACTCCTGACCTAACTGTTAAATAAAATCGGAGAAAAGAAAATTTCCGAATCGAGAATTAAATTAAAGAACTAATAGAAAAAAATAAAAAAAAAGAGAGGAAAATCAAAAAGTAAAAAGGTGATGACATCATGCATGACCTCATGCATGATGTCATAACTAAATTAATTAAATATTAAATAAATTGGAATTTATGGTCTTCTTAAAGACAAAATACTTAAAAGAAAAAGAAAAAAAAAACTTATTACTTCTTCATTCCCGTCCACACTCTCTCTCTCTCTCTCTCTCTCTCTCTTTTCTCCTTTGTTCCTCCATAGCCATGAAAAATCAAGCTTTTAAAGCTTGAATCAACCCCATAAACCCCACAAATTTCTTATGTAAATCTTATTGTTGGATCTTGACAAGCTTATTGAGAACAAAAAGAAAGAAGAAATTAGAAGAATTGGAGCTTTTGGAAAAACTTCAATTGAAGTAAGTTGATCCAACATTTTCTTTAAGTAAAAATGTTTGAATTAGAGTAGAAATGGATAGAATAACATGAAAAATTGAGAAAATTATGTATGAGAACAAAGATGTAAATTTCAGCCAGCAATGGGATTATGAAGTGTTGATATGTTTTAGTTCAAGTAAATGTGTGTACAAGCCTAATTGAGCAAGTAGATGTGATTGGCACACTTTGATTTGATGAATTTTAATAAATTAGAAATTAGGGTTTATGGCACTTAGGGTTTGTGAACCAAATTTTGAAGAAAGGCATAAATGATATCTTTGACCACTTGTGAACTGAAAAATGGTCAATAATGACCAAAGGAAATGTGTGGGAATTATTAGCATGGAAGACAAATTCGTAGGTCAATTGGTCATGCTGCTGGCAGCATGACCAAACCTACTTTGAAGGACCAAAACGGGAATTTTACAAGCCCAATTGATATGCTACCAATTAGGGATGAAAATAGACATAAAAGGGCACAATTTTCGTTAAGGAACCATGCCCAAAAACTGACTAAAACTTGGTGAACCAATTGACCAAAATGAAATGAGAGTAGGCTGCCACTGCACCAAACTGACCAAATGAACAGTAACTGTTCATTTAGTCATAATTCGAGCTGGACAGGTCAAATTGACCTGAAATTTTACTAGAAATTAGATAAGATATAGACCTAAAACTTTCATGAAGAACACCATCCCAAATTACGCCATTAACGTAGTCAAATTATTGAGCAAAGTGGAGTTACTGTACCTGCGATTCTGCAAAATTGCCATTGAGCAGTAAAGTTCCAATGGCTATAACTCTTTCTAGAAAACTCCGATTTAGGCGATTCTTGAACCGATGGAAACCTAAGACATAGTATCACATTTCATATGAAGAAAGTTAGACCAAATTATGAACTTAACTTGATCAAATTACTGAACAAAGTTGGATAAAAAATCTACTAGAACCAAAATCTCAGCATGAACAGTGCACATGAACAGTAACTATAATTTGGCTATAACTTGAGCTACAAAACTCCGATTGGGGTGATCCAAAAATGAGAATACACTTAAGACAATAAGGAACATTTTCTGTGATGGAAGTTTTGCCAAATTCTAACAGTAGATTGACCAATGGAACAGTGCAACTTCAGAGCACCAAAACCGAAAATTGGCAATTTTGCCAAAATGACCTAAGCTTTGAGAAAATGGCCAAAACCAACAAGTTTAGTGACCAAAATGTGGTATGTGGGTGAAGTTGGAATTCCCATACCTATTAAGCCTTAGAAAGTCAACTATTTGACTTGAATAGTGCAGTGAATAGTAACCCGAAACACAAAATTTAAAGAACGTCGAATTTAGCACGTTAGAGCTAGGTAATTGTGAAGTTAAATTTATTTTGGATTTATGTTCAGTTCTAGTACTGAAACATTGTAAAATTGTGTGTTTCAGTTGAAAAGAATATCGGGAAGGAACCCGAGGAACCGAGTCGAGGCTAAGGGACGACTCGCTTGAGGTTTGTGCACAATAAACCCTATTTAAGCATTTTATCCTTGAAAAATTGATTTAGTACACATTATGAATTTATGAACTTTTGTGTTGCCACCTTGTGATTAAATTGTAACTTTGGAAATTGATTTGATTTTTGTATGCAATATTTGAATGAAATGTTTGAAATGGATTTTGATTCACACTTAGCATGACAGTTACTTATTATTCCTCCTCCATTTATGGGGTTGAGATCGTTTATTTTCCTCCCTCTCCGCTTGCGATTGAGGTTGTAGATCGGATGAGTACTCATTAGCTAGCTAGCCACCTCCCTCATTTGTTTCGATTAATGGGGTTGAGATTGCTTTGTCGTGGTGTACAACGCGGCATTGATCGAAAATTTTGTGTCATGGCTTAAGTTGTGTATGACTTTGGCAACACTGTGTTTATGAAATTGTTTGACTAAACTGTGTTTAATAGATTATTTGACAAAATGGTGTTATTATGAACTTTGATCATTATTGAAATGTGATTGAGAAACATTTGAATTGTGTTTGGCAATGAATGATTTATTTATTGCATTTTAAATTTTTATTGTACACCACTGAGTATTTTTATACTCAGTGATGGCTTATTTTGTTGTCGCAGATAAGAGCAAGGAAAAAGCAGCAGAGTGAGCTGCAATTAAATCGAGGATTACATTGATCTTTTGTACGGGTATTATTTTATGCCCTTGTAGATAAATTTTGATGTAAATATGGAAATGTTGTATGTATCAATATAAAGTCGAGCAGTTGTAAATAAATTGTAATAATATTATTTTGGATTTTCTTCTGTAAATTTAATATTTGTACATATGAATTTCCTGCTTTATGTTTTGTGAATGGAATCATTAAATATTCTGAGTTGACAAATTTGATTTGGATTGTGGAACTGTTTTGGAATGAATTGATTTGAGTTGAATTGTGAATTATTGGAGGTTGGGAGTTGTGAAATATTTTTGGAAGTGTTTTTTACAGGTCTTTGAAGAACTGGTTTCTCAAAATACAGAGAGAACTCTGTCAAAATTTTTATAAAATTTGCGGCAAAATTTAAATGGACAAAAATTTTTACTAGTCTTTAAGCTTTGAATAAATTGTTTTAATTCTCACTAAAATGCTCACCACTTCCAAAATGTAAGAAAAATCGTTTTAAAATCCCTTTTAGGGTACTTAATGAGTTATCGGTAGGTGAAGTTCGGTAGTTCATTAAGTATTCTACGGGATCATGTTATGCCTTACGGAGGGGTAAGGTGTGACAATTGGTGGCCTAGTATGAAGAAGTCATAGCTGACTATGTGACTAAGTGCTTGACATGTCAGCAAGTCAAGGCAGAACATCAAGTTCCATCAGGTTTGCTACAGCCTATACGCATACCTGAATGGAAATGGGATCGGGTCACCATGGATTTTGTAAGTGGTCTACCTCTCACCTAGAAGAAACATGATGCAGTATGGGTGATAGTGGATAGATTGACAAAGTCAGCATACTTTCTGCCAGTTAGGACTGACTACTCACTGGAGAAGTTGGCAGAATTATATATCAGTGAGATAGTTAGACTGCATGGAATTCCACTTTCCATCATATCTGATCGAGACCCAAGGTTTACATCGAGATTTTGGAAGAAGTTGCATGAATCCTTGGGTACACAACTGCACTTTAGCACAGCTTTCCTTCCTCAAACGGATGGGCAATCAGAAAGAGTAATCCAGGTAAACAATTGAAACCAATGGAATTAATACAAATATTGAACTAAAATGATAATAATAACATGAAATATATGTCAGGTCCTTGAGGATATGCTGAGGAGTTGTGTCATTGAGTTGGAGGAAAGTTGGGATAGATACCTCCCACTGGCAGAATTTGCATATAACAATAGTTACCAAGCTAGCATCCAAATGGCCCCGTATGAAGCACTGTATGGGAGAAAATGTAGAACTCCAGTGTGCTGGACTGAATTGGGCGAAGACAAACCAGTAGGGCCAGACCTGGTGAAACAGACTGAAGAGAAGGTAAAACTAATCAAAGCCAATCTAAAGGTTGCCTTAGACAAACAGAAATCCTATGCCGACTTGAAGAGAAAAGAAATAGAATATGCGGTTGGCGACAAAGTGTTCCTCAAGGTGTCTCCGTGGAAGAAGGTACTGAGGTTTGGAAGAAAAGGTAAGTTGAGCCCTAGGTTCATTGGCCCATATGAAGTCATTGAACGTGTGGGACCAGTAGCCTACAGGCTAGCTTTACCACCAGAGCTGGACAAGATCCACAATGTGTTCCACGTGTCTATGCTAAGAAGATACCGCTCAGATCCTTCACATGTCATCTCCATGGAAGAAATTGAAGTACAACCGGATTTGACATATGAAGAAGAACCCATACGGATCCTGGCTCGGGAAGTGAAAGAATTAAGGAATAAGCAGATTCTACTGGTGAAAGTGCTTTGGAGGCACCACAACACCGAAGAGGCAACTTGGGAAAGTGAAGAGATGATGAGGCAAGAGTTCCCTCAACTGTTTGCATCAGGTAAATTTCGAGGATGAAATTTAAATTAGAGGGGAAGAGTTACAACACCCTCCCTGTAGCAATTCCGTACATTCTACTGTTCCGGTGATCGGTGTCGGTCCGGACAGCTAGAACGTCTGGAAAAATATTTAAACTAAAGTAAGGAACCATAATTAACTCAAATATTGATAAGAAAAATTTAGAAAAAATTTTAGAAATAAAATACAACCAAGTTAAATGAGTCGGTGCCCAAGTGATGGGTAACCTAGTGAGAAGTTGCGGTTCTCGCAACTAGGAGCCCTAGACCTGAGAGAAAAATTATAAAATAATTTTTGGGACTCCAGAGAAGGGTCATTGAGGTTCCTATGGCATTAGAATGCCAAGAAAATATTTAGAGAAAATTTTCAATCGGTACAGACAATTTTGACCCGTTAAGCCAAACGGAGGGCATTTTGGTCATTTCGCCTTCAGAGGTGATTTTTGGCCGACTTGTCCAGTTAAGTAAATAATTATTATGATCTAAAATATGAATAAATATTGTTAAAAATTGAATTGAAAATGAGTAGAGAAAAGAAGAAAAGAAAATGAAAGAAATACCTAAATATGACATCACATGATGTCATTAGGAAGGCCTCCACCAATCACCATTCAACAAGCCTTCTTAAAACAATTAAAAGAGACAAAATGGACCAAAAATTTCTGGTGTTTCTTCTTCTTCTTCAGCCAGCCGTGAGTTTTCTCCTTCTTCCTCCATAACTCTCATTCTCTCATACCTTCAATCCTTTGATTTCTCACCCCAAATTCTATAAAGTCCTTCACTAAAATTTGTCACCCAACCTTGCTAGAGTGTTTGGCAGCCAAGAAAACAAAAGAAAGTGAAGAATTTACAAGAGAAAATTCTGCCCTACTAAGGTTAGTGCCATCTTTCTCTTTCTTTCTTTGGATATCCATGTTAAGACACTAAGTTAGGCTAGGAATTTGTGGGAATTGAAGAGAATTATGCATGCTAGGGTATATGGTCAATTTTGACAGCCTGTAGGGGGTGGTGATTTTGATTGTTTTGATGGGTTTAGAGTGGACTAGAGATGGTGTTTAAAGTGTATATATATATATTGATAATGAATTAGTGTGTTTAACTAAGGTATGTTGTGAGAATGGGAATGGAGAATTAGGGTTTTGGAGAGAAATTTGGACTTTGCTTATGTAATGGTGAATGAAAATTTTAATGGTCAATTAGTGACCATTTGAAGTAAATTGACCACAACTTGGAGTGAATTGTAGTATTAGAAAACTGATTTGGTATGCTGCCTAGTGAAACCAGTAGGTTTGGATGTGAGTCCAGCCTGTTTGGACAGCCATAACATGGGTTGTATAGGTTCAATTGGTGTTTGGCCAATTGGACATGAAACTAGACACATAATGGCACAACTTTGGTGAAGAAATCATGCCCATAAGACCAAACCAAGTGGACCAAAAACTTGCCCCAATCCGGGTGTCCTGCACCAGTTTCTGCAGAATGATCAAATGAACAGTGATTGTTCATTTGGCCATAACTCAGTGTACAATGATCCAATTGATCTGAAATTTTACCAGCAACAAGCTTAGATATAGACCAACAACTTCCATGAAGAAACCTACCCCAAATTATGAACAGAACCCATCCAACAAGGGAGTTGCATTCACTATTCACTGCACTGTAGATATGGTCAGTCTAGAAAAATTCCAATCCGGCCAGTTGTGGTTTTTGGACCATAACTTGAGCTAAAAAACTCCAAATGGAGTGATTCAAAAAAATAAATTCAACTAGACAAAATAAGGAACAACTTTCATGTTTATCATTTTCTCAAATTCCCACTGCAACAGTAACTAATGGAACAGTAAAGCTAGGGTATGAAAACTGAAAATTCTGCTCCATTAATTTTAAGCTTAGAAATGGTATTGGTAACCAATACCAACAAATTTTGAATGCAAAATGTGGTATGTTGGGAGTGTTAAAACCAATGTACCTATTTTCTATGCAAAAGTCAACATTTTTGTTGACTAATGAAGGGAATAGTAACACCAAAACTTAAAATTCAAAAATTGAAAAATTCAAAAGTGTCAAATGCCCTAGTATACCTAACAAGATTGGTTTGGATAGTTTGGCATGCCAATAGGGTTCAGTTAGCAGTACTGCACATGGCATTATGCCATTCTGTGATTTCATGGCTTTTAGCCATTCTGACATTATGTTGATACTTGGCCTTGTGCCTAATGTTATTACAGCTTATTAGTCGCTGCTGCACACCGGGAGACACATATGTGACCGATGGTGTGACGGCCCGAGGTACTTGATACCCAGTGCCAGTTTACCCATTTATCCAGTCCAGTCATCCAGTATAGGTTACTTGGGCAACCAAAAAATGAAAGTGGACAAATTTAATGAAATAATGAATATAACAAGTACAAAATAAGTAAGATTATAAATACTCATCGAAAATTTATTTGAAATGAAACATCAATACATTCATTGCATATTTATTTTCTGTTATTTATTTTTATTTTATTATTGGCACCACTAAGCATTATTGTTTAGCGCGTTGCTTTTGTCACGCGTAGATTCTGGAGATACTGACCGAGAGCCCAGTAGACCACAGACTAGGTGAGACCTCCTGCAGCTCTGCATAGTGTCCGTGTCACCTCACCATCTTCAGTGCATTGGTAGGACACTAGGTTTCATTTTGGTATTTTGTAACTATCTTTTATTTTCTCTTGTGTAAATAAGACTTATATAATGTATTTTGATGTTAATGTATATAGTGGAAATTGTGTTTGTGAATGAAAAAGTGAATATTTATTTACGACTTTTACATGATTATCATATGAGATGAATGATTGAGAATTGAAAATGTTGTTCAAAAACATATTGAGATTTTGTTGATGAAATGGAGTTGAGAATGATTGGATATAATTATTGGAAGTGTTTTTCACAGGTTCCGAAGAACTGTTTTCTCTATTTTTAGCCGGTACTCTGTTGGATTTTCTATAAAATTTTCGGAGCCTCAAATAAATTATAATTTCAATAAATGACTTAAATGAATTATATTTCATAAATTATATTCAAAACTATGATAAAAATAAATGAAGGAAGAATAAAAATGATTGAGATAAAATAGAGTGTTCCGGTACACCGTGTGACATATTTTACTCGGATATACTGTAAACGGGTAAGGGGTGTCACACCATCTATGGCTAGCTAAACACGGGACATTCCTTAGCAAAGTGACCTGATTGGCCACACCTGAAGCATACTCCTGAATCCATTAGACAAGGTCATGAATGTCCCCTTCCACACTATGCGCAAGGTGCCAAGGAGGATCCTGAACCAGACTTAGAACTGTTGTATCCCGAACTGTGACCACTGCTGGATCCATACCCTGGTCTGAATCCTCGAGATTTGTGTCTAAATCCACTCCTCTTATTCCTGCTTCTTCCTCTGTAATTTGTTTGGCCACCACTATCCGTAGTACCCATGTGGGGAACACCTGAAGAACCCTCTGCTCTATTCTTCTTTGCCCTTCCACTGTCATCCACAGCATAGTTAATCTCAATCTGTCTGGCTCGATCAACTACCACATCAAAAGACTGATCAAACATCATGGCCACGTTTGCATACCTCCTATCAAGCCCCTTTAGGAATCTCTTCACCTTCATAGTTTCTGTAGCTACTGCTGTAGGGGCATACCGCCGATTCAAAAGTGCAGAGCATTCTCATCTACTGCACCGCCATTACTCGCCTTAAGGCCTCAAAGGCCCACTGCTTTTGATCTCTGAAACTTTCTGGCACAAACCGGTTGAATAATTCCACAAACTGAGTCCACGACAAACCCTCCATCCGAGGTAATATGTAGTCATTCATCCATTGTCTAGGCATAGGCCTCATGACATGCTGCAAACACTCAATAAGTCTTCTATCAGTCAACTGCAATTCTGTTCCTGCCTATCTGCAGGAATTCAAAAACCGATATGCATCATCTGACATATCATAAGTACCAGGCACCAACTTCTTGAAATTGATTATCTGTTTATAAGGTTCCTCTCTTAGTGCAATGGGCTGTTGCTGCTAGGGAGGGTGGACCATATACTGTGCCATCATATCGATGGTTCTCTGTAACCCAGTTAGAGTAGCTGCCATGGGGTCCATGAGACCCTGTGCCATAAAAGACTGATCCTGAACTGGTGGCAGCTGCTCTTCTACTTGAGTAGCTCTAGGCCTCCTACCCGGCCCTTGGGGCAGGCGCCTCATCCTCTGCTGACACCTCATCAGGCACATCTGGTTTTGGTGCAGTGGCAGCTCTCCTACTTCTATGCATTTTCCTGAAATTCAACAGCATTAGCCCACAATATTCAAAACAGCATGTTACATAGCTCTATAGACTCATATTTATACATAATTATATGAAGCAGAAACTAGAAGTAAAGATGACAATGCAAAACGAATGTGGACCCTATTTTTTGCATGTGACCCCTAGTAGACTCTTCCCAATACTTTAGACAAACATTCCCTAAGAATCTGGAGCCTACGCTCTGATACCACATTTGTCACGACCCAACCTATGGGCCAGACCGGCACTAGGACCTGGGCCAGCCTAAAGCCCCCAAGGCCCGTAGTAAGCCTAATTATTCCTTAACCCAACTCTAAGGCCCATTTGGGCCCAATTTCAAGAATTCAACCGGACAGAGTTCGGCCATAAAATGGACCTTTCAACAGGGAGTTTTTGACTCACCCGACCTATAAACACAATATATAATCAATTGGGGAGCTCAGCTCACCCTCCACATACTCATAACAACATAAAAATAAATGGGAGCTTAGCTCCCTCATCCAGCCCAACACACATGCATAAAATAATAAGTTTATAGGTCCAAAGTGACAATTTATATTATAGACCCAATTCAAATAAATATTTCTAATACATGCAGAAATTTTAAAAGTTAACAGGTTTATACAAACATTAATAAATGACTTGCGAGGGAGAAAAGCAGGTTAACCTCAAAAATATCCTCATGTGGCCTGGAAAAATATTGAACAGGAGTGAGCGTTCGACTCAGAGAGTAAAATATCAATTTTAACCATAATCTCTATAACTATCTAAAACTAATGCACCCTGTAGAGTGAAATGCAACATCAGCAATATTTTCACATCATAACAGCAAAAAGGTAATTTGGAGCGCTCACACACTCAATAATGTCAAACAATACATATATGGGAGCTGATCCCCTATACAACTCTCTTAATCCAACTTGTGCCAGTGAAGAACTCAGCTCGGACTTCCACTTAATAACCAAATCAGGGCCCCAACGAAGAACTCAAGCCGTGTCTACCATGAAGGACCGGGTGCCAGCGAAGATCTCAAGCCTTGTCTACCTGTCCTATCCATAGTCAACATCACATCACACGCACGCCAACGCACGCATACTGCTTTAAATTACCACAACAACATCCATGGCACTTTAACAGTTGTGAATGCAACACAAAACGTGCCTAGAGTTTAACTACATAGATACATATATATAAATGATGCATGGGCATGCTTAAACATATAATAATATCAAAATTACAATTAAAATTAATATTTTACTCACAAACTTAACAGCAGTCACTGTGGCGGCTAGGCGGAGGAAGAAGGCTGTCCCGGCTCACCTGACAATTTTATTACAATCATTTAATAAATTTAACTCAATACAAACTAAGAAAAAGACCAAAGACGTCATAAGTCGTGCCGAAAATCCGACAGAGTCTCCCCTATACCTAGGACCTACCCAACCTGTAAAAGGGCTCAAAACGCACTTCTATATTCACAAGTCATACACTCACAACTCAATCACACCACACAGCCCCTCCTAGGCCCATCCATATAGTCCTCAATCACAATATGTAAATTTAAAGTTTAGTCCTTATAATTGATCATTTTTACAAAAACTACCCAAATAAGCTCTAAAAATTCTAAAATTTTGCCCTGCGGTCCTTAGCAATATTACTAGGCTATTGCAAAAAGAATCATAATTTTCTGAGCTACCACGAATATTTTATGAATTTTTAATCCTATTTAAGTATTAGAAAATTATGAAAAAGCAAGGTTCGGGTTTACCTATGTCGATTCCGACTCTGGGGACGCGCTCGGGACGTCTGACAATGGTGGGGTAGCCAAAATCTCAATCCAATTTGGAGACTTTTTCGACACCCGATCTGTCTGGTCGAAAATTTACAGACCCGGACAACTGTTGAATTTCCGTGAATTGAAGATACCTACATGAAGCTTACAACACGGGGGTTAGTATAAAATTTTTACGGAATTTTCTAAGCTCATTTAATGCTCGAAAAATACTACGAAGTGCCGTGGGACCCATCGAAAAACGGTGTCGGAAAATTTCAAAATTTATATTGCCATGAAGCTCTCGACGAGTGGAGCACTCTGGTACTCTCGGTTTTCTTGTGGGGTTCACGGTTTGCGAGAAATCTAGCCCAAAAGTCAAAATAGGCTAAAACTTCCCGGACAAAAATTGGACAAATCGCTCCATGAATTTTGGTGTTCTTGGTGTCTATGGAAAGCTCTCGAGGTGTAGATGGGTTTAGACACAAGACCCGGCCCAATCGGTGGCCGAATCGGCCAGATTTTGGCCGGGAAGACGAAGCAACGCGCTGTGCGTCGCGTCGCTTCGCGTGACGTTTCTCGGCGTTCTAGGCGGCGATCGGCGGTAGGAGGAGACTGGGGTGGCGCGTCGGCGAGGTGGGGAGGCGACTAGCCGGTGAAGGGAGGTGAGAGGAGAGAGAAAATCGGAGAGAAAGAGAGAGAGGCAACGCGACGCGGGAAGAAAAAAAAAGAAGGAGAAAGAGCCGGCCCGATTCGGCCGGTCCGATTCGGTCCGGTTCAATTCCGGATACAAAATTTTGAATTTTTACTCTACCTTGAAACAAAAAATGAGGCCCAAAAATTTCGAAAAAAAATCTAGAAAACTCAGAAAAATTCGTAGACTCCAAATATATTTTTAGTTTTGCCACGTGGTCTTTAAATTAATTTTTAAAAATCATCAAAGTTTTATATTTTCGGAAAATCGAATCCGATTTCTAAAACCCGAAAAATCTCAAATAATTTTTCAAAATTTAATTAAAATAAAATATCAAT
Source organism: Hevea brasiliensis (assembly GCF_030052815.1). Taxonomy (NCBI): domain Eukaryota; kingdom Viridiplantae; phylum Streptophyta; class Magnoliopsida; order Malpighiales; family Euphorbiaceae; genus Hevea; species Hevea brasiliensis. The sequence goes on along the minus strand of NC_079510.1, from coordinate 25,132,504 downwards.
ATTTACTCAAAAATAATAAATTAAAAAAAAATTTAGGGGTGTTACAACAATAATAATGAAACTAAACATTAACTACATCATAAGTAATTACACCTTCAGAGTGCTTGAATTATCACCTAAAGGAGCAGCTGAAGATTGCCCTCCAACAAATAAAAGAGATTTGGTGTCATTAGATGAACCACAGAGACTTTATGACGATCATCAAGAGGATTTTCATGTCTTTTTTTAAAACATGTTTACAGATAAGCTGAAAATAGGCTTGCAAGCCATGTTAGCTTATCATTAATAAAAGAAAAAAACATTGTTGTCATAAAGGTCACGCAAGAAGCAAACACAATATTCATTTGCTTTTATAGCGTGTTTCTCATGCTCTTTGTTAACTATGTAAATTTGTGTATAAGTGATACATTTTTCTTTTTATTTAAAGTGTGAGATAGGAAATAAAATAATTCAGATGTAAGTTAGGGCAAAATGCAATAGTTTAAAAGTCTGGAGATATACTTAGCATTTTTTTATAATTTATTTTTTTTTAACTTAATTAGCCTATCAAATTAAAATAGAAGTATATTTCAGCATGGCTACGTTTTTTTTACATTTCATGATGGCCTTTTTTTTTATTTGTAATTGTTATCTTAATTGTATTTAGATTAGGAATTGTTATCTTAATTGTATTTAGATTAGGATTTATTAGTATGTTTTTATTATATATTTTCTATTTTAATTCGTCTTATTAGCTTAAAACATATTAATTTATTTATCGAATTAAAACTCTTACAATTAATAGAGTCATGATAAAAAAATTTATTAAAAAATAATATTATAAAAAGGATAAAAATTATGCAATAAACATTAAGATTCAATAATAGTAGGATTTTGCTTTTAAAATTTAAAAAAAAAATAGTAGGACGTTAAGTTACGAAAATTTTTAATAAATTATAATAAAATTATGAATTAATAAATAAGATCACTCTTATATAATATCTAAAAAGTTGACTTTTATTGTGTTTCCAAGAGTTTGAGTTCTACTTCCTACTTTACTTACATTTCACTTTCAGGTAAATTAATATTCTTAATTAAAAAAATTAATTAATTAATTTTTAATGGCCAATTAAATTTTGCCCAGTATTGTCATAATATTAAATTATCAAAAGTATTTTTAGTAATCCCAATGTTTCCCCACTTTTCCCCTTCTATATAATTAAAATAAGTTTTATTTATTTTCATATTATAAGTTTGTAAACATTTAAATAATAAAAAAAATAAATTAGTGGAAGTAAGATTTGATATTTAAGGTTTTATTAATTTTATTTTATAAATTAAATAATTTTTAATGAAATAATAGTACCTATAGGGTTGAGATTATAAAACTATTAGATTAGAAATTATAATAGAATTTTTAGTATAAATAGAACTATTATTAAAATAATATTAACATTTTAATTTATATATTTGACATTGAAATTATTTATGAATTTAGTCATGAATTTGTTGCCACTAAAAATTATTAGTCAAAGATAAATAGGCTCTCGCTTTAAAAAGGTATTAGTTACGAATAAGCTGTCTCTAAAAGTTATTAGAGATAAATTCTTATATTTGTTGCTGTAAGTATGCTTTTATTGATATTTTTATAGATAATATAAATAATTAAGACATTTTTAAAAATCCTAATGTCTCCTCTGTTTTAATATATATGTGCGTCATTTACAAATTTTTCCATTATTTATATATAAAAAATTAGTTATTAAATAGAATTCAACTTAGTTAAGAATTTATATTATAATCAAGTTAGGATAATATATTTTTTCTTTTGCTTCAATGTTGCCATTTTTTCTTAATTATTAGCTTAATTGTATTTAGATTAAAATTTATTAAATAAATTAATATTTAAAAAAATAAAATAATCTTTTATTGTCAATATCAATATGGGTATTTTTGTCTAACTCAACACCCTTCATACATTTATATAAATCCTAATTTTTTTCAACATGCATTGCATATTATTTACACTCATTATACATATTCATAATTTAATAATTTTATATATAATTTTTTATATATAATATAATATTATCATAGTATATAAATTTCTATTGACCAATTAAATTTAATATTTCATTATCATGATACCAAATTAATCTTAATTTCAGGTTAATTTCGTATATTTTTTAATTTTTTATATGTTTAGTTTTATATATACAATTAAATCAATATCCTCTTGTACTATTATTAACAATATATGTATTATATTGTTTTTATAAATAGTTAGCAATATCTTGTATATATTAATTATAATAAAACTCAAATCATTTTATATTTATATTTTAAAAAAATACTAAAATAATTTATTAAATCATCCATGTCAATTAACTTTTTAATTTTTATGTTAATCTTTAACATAAAAAAATACAAATCAAATATTCTAATTAGAAATAAAATATAATTTTGCTCAAAGTATTAGTTTATGGTTTATTTTTTTTAATTGATGTAAAAAAATAATAACTTTTAATAAAAATATAAATAAAATTTAATTGGAGTAAACACAGTCATAATCATTATTAATTTATTAACCTAATAAAAAAGAAAAAGATAATAATAAAAAGGAGATCATATTGCCATAGCACATATTGCTACAGTTAGAGTCATAGATAGGGGTGTGCAAACGGTCGGTTCAGTTTCGAACCGAACCGAATCGATAAAACTAAAAATCAAAAATTAAAAATTTTAAAAACTGAACCAAACCGATTAATAAGAAAAAACTGAATCGAATCGAATCGATAAATATCGATTCGGTTTTAAACCGATCAAACCGAAATTTATAAAATTTCATATTTTTAACATTAAATTTAAATAATAAAACATAAAAAGAAAAAAAATTAGAAATCAAAACTCAAAAATCTTAAGGTTCGGTTCGGTTTTATTTGATTTCGGTTTGATTCGATTCAGTTTGATTTTCTTTGATTTCCTATATATATTAATAATTTCGGTTCGGTTCAGTTTTTTTTTATTTTTTTATGAAAATAACCGAACTGAACCGATTAACCGAAATTATCAAAATTATAAACCGAACCGAACCGGTTGAATTTTAAAATCGAATCGATTGAACCGGATTGAATCGGTTCGGTTCGATTTTTCGGTTAAAACCGAAAACTGCTCTCCCCTAATCATAGATAGTGCATGCATGTGATTTATATGGGTTAATGTATCTTGATAAAATCATTAAAGTTTTACTAAGCGGTGTGTCCTATCTCTGAACCACGTGTGTGTGCTTGTCTTTGAGAAAAAAAAAATTTATTTAATAAAATTATAGGTGTATTATTCTCTTTATACATAATACCTCTTTTATAATAATTTAATTTTTAATTTCTTATAATATTATATTAAATAATTAAATTAAATTGATTTAAATTATATTAAATCTTATTAATGTTAAAACTTCTTATACCAATAGAATGTATTATATCTTAATTGAATCTCAATATAAATTTGAGTCGTGATGGTAAATCTTGAATATCTTACTCGGTGGTTACATGCAGTATGCTCAAGCACCTAGTTAGACTCCTAACGTGATTACAATAGTTGATTTGAAATAGAATTTTTCTCTAAAACATTTTTGAAAAATTAAAAATACTCTCTCTTAGAATTAAATTCATATTTTAATTAATATTTATATTAATTTTAACAATCAGACTAAAAATTATAATTATTATTAGAAAAGTAAATAAACTATTCTTATTTTCCTATTAGTTTTTTTTTTTCTCCCTAATCTTCCTTTCTGCCTTCTCTCCTTTTAATTCAGGAAAGAGTTACAATTTCTCGTTGAAATTAATATTATTAATGAGATAGTTTAAATTTGAATTTTTAGTTTCTATTTTGAATTTTGTTCAATGGAATAAAGGGATCTGTTTATTATGATAGATATTCTAAATAAATTGGCAAATCAATTAAAAGTAACATTTTGTATAAATTGTCTTATATATCATTAGTTTTTTTTTTTTTTTTAAAGGAAACATGAGAGCTCTTACTCATAATTTTAAGCTAAATGCTTTTTAGCAGCAAAAAATATTAAATTTTATTAAAGAAAAAATCTAAGAAAAAACTTGGAAGAACGGAAACACCTAGAATCAAACAAAACAACAACATAAGAATTGAAAGAGACACCATAGAGCTAAACACCAAATCCAATCAAGTAACAAAAACTAATAGCAAATAAGAGAATGTTTGATTTAGCTTTTGTTTCTTCGTGCAATTGATTTTATTCAATTTACACATATCAAAAGTATGTATAGCCTTTTTTCGTACATAAGAGTTAAAATGCATGCGTGTGAGAGGCGCGTTGATCCAAATGTTATTGTGGTTTTACCGATCTAACTTTCAATTAAAATGATTGATAAGAAATAAAGAACTAAATTTTCCCTTAGGTTCTTTGAATGTACTAGGACGCACTTTGTCAGAATCTCTACTTGTTTAGCTTTGAGAAATTTGATAAAGAAGTTAATTGCTTCTAAAAAATTGAAGGAAGATTTGTGCATTGAAAAGCAAATCTGTGCTTGAGAAATGTAAATTGATCATTGTGAAAAATGTAAAAATTACATTGAAAAAATTAATTGAGCGCTTGACTGGAAAATAAAATAATAGTTTTGCCGAAAAATTAATCTATGCATTAAAAATGTAAATTGTTTGTTTTGCGGAAAAATTAAATTGATTGCTAGATTGAAAAGTAAATTCATGCAAGAAATGTAAATTGAGCTTTGCAGAAAAAGTAATTTGATCATTTGGGAAAATTAAATTTATACATGAAAAAGTAAATGATCGCTTTGAAAAAATTAAAAAACTGGTTGCTTGAAAGAAATCATTAGCAGGATATGAAAATTGAGCATTCAGAAATTAAATGGCCTAATTACTTGAAAAGTAAATATGTGCAAGTGTAAATTGGCATTGAAAATTAAAAATAGATTCACAGGAATTAAAATATAGATAAGAAGAAAGATATAAATTATATTGAAAAATGAAAAACTTGATTACAAGAATTAAAATATTTGTAGAAGAAATGTAAATTGCTTGCTTGAATTAAAAATAAAAAGCTAGAATTGAATCTAATGCTAGTCCATAAAAGTAAATGATTGCTTAAAATGTAAAAAAATTGGCTGAATTAGAGAAAATTAAAACTAAGTATTGTGACTGTTGTTGTTGAGAGTTGTGTTAGTTGTCCTTTGAAATGAAGCTCAACACCTCTATTTATAGGCAAAGTGACTTGGTGGCCAAGTTTGTTGTAATAGATTTACTTGATGGCCAAGCTTCTACACTAGAAAATTGCTCATTGCATCAAATTTTGCATCTTGCTTCAGTTGCTGCACTAAGCTTTCTCCCACAAAAATCACATGATTTTATCCACTTATAATAGCCCACTACTTTGCATCACTTTCTCTATTTGTTGCAATTACCTGTAACTACTTATCCACTACTTTCTCAATTGTTGCAACCACTACATCCACTATCTACCTATTATCTCATGTAGATATTTTGAAATACTACATATACCCACTGACTGTTAGAGCTATGAGCCAATCCATATTAAATAAGCAATTTAACTTAAAATAATTCATAAGCCATAAATAAGGTACCCACCCTTACTTATGACTTATTTATTTATTTTAAAACTATTTTTTGACTATAAAAGAGCATATTATCCTAATAACTTTTATAAATATTAAAATTATCCTCATTTTAACAATTACAACACTCAATTACATATCCTTTTTTATCATTTTGACAAATTAAATTACTTTTAAGTATATTTTAATCAAACACTTAAACTACTTAAAATTAACTCTTAAATATTATCAAATAATTAACTACTTATTTTTAAAATAAATTAAAAAAATAAATTTTAAATTAAAAGTTAAAAGTAAGAAATCAAACCAAACACCTTCTTGTTTTATTAGTATTTAAACTTGAATAAATGATTTTAAATTCTTATCAAAATGCTCACCACTTCCAAAATGTAAGAAAATTGTTTTAAAATCCCTTGTAGGGTACTTAATGAGTTATCGGTAGGTGAAGTTCGGTAGTTCATTAAGTATTCTACGGGATCATGTTATGCCTTACAGAGGGGTAAGGTGTGACATCTTGCTTATGACTTGTCTACTTATTTTAAAACTACTTTTTGACCAAATAAAAAACTATATTCTTCTAATAATTTTTAAAAACTATCCGCATTTTAAAAAACCATAACAATCAATAATATATCATTTTTTATCATTTTGACAATTTAAATTCCTTTTAAGCATCTCTTAACCAAATACTCAAACTATTTAAAAGTTAATTTTTAGTACTTTTACCAAACATTTAACTTTAACTTATAAGTTACAAAATACATTATAAGTCAAAAAGTTAAAAGTAAGTAATTAAGTCAAACACCCTTTAAGGAAACAAAAATGATATCTCCCAAATTACCAATTGAAACCGAGGAAGCCTATCCAGTATTAGCAAAATACACATGCCTCATAGTGTAGAGAAAAAACAACTCACCAAGTACGCTTCCAATACAGCAGAATAGAGTAGAATCACTAAAAACCCATATACCATCTGACAAATCACCAATAGTAGCATTACCAAATTTGATTACGGCAAAACTCAAGCCTTTAGAGTTCCAAGATAGTAAGGAAGCCATAGAACCCAATAATATGGAGATACTTAACACCAGTGAAGCAAGGAATAAAGCCACCAAACAGAATATAATCACAAAAAGGGAGGCGATAGCAATAGATATATCAATACCCAAGCAGAACAACATAATTACAAAAAAGTAGAACCACAAACGGAGAGGCACATCAATACATTACCCTAGCACCAGAACAATCAAATTGAATCTCAGGAGAAGCGCAATCTCAAATAACCGAGAAGGTAGATATTATGATAAGAAAAAGGAAGAGAGTGACTAAAATTCTAGCCTTAGAAGGACATGCTTCATCAATGTTAATTTGATTCATGAAGAAGAGAGCCATATATATCTTCATTTGAATGCGAGATAGCTTATAAATTTAGGCTCCAAGTATATATAATATGCCAATAACCATGCATAAGTGATCAAAAAAAGATGATTATGCACCCATTGGATTGATATGTAGTACATTGCCAACTAGAAGACTGGTTTTTCCTGGGATCCAAGTCGAAGTTAACTATAATTCCATTTAATACCATAAAAAAATTATATTTCCATTTAAATACTATTATATTTATTGCTTTGCTTTATCTTAATGTAATATTATAGTCTCTTTAAATACTACGACTACATCCATTGGAGTTCCTATGCAAGCCTAGCATGGAATTTTTCCTTTTTTTCTTACGAAAGGTAATAGTTCCATTACAAATTGTATATATATAGCAAACTACAATTTAGACCCTGATATTTGACTAAACCTATAACTTAGTCTCTGTATTTTCAAAACCAATTAATTTATTCTTGAGATTGGACAAAACTCATAACTTAGTCTCTGTTATTAGAATTTCAGTTACGTTACTGTTAATTCTAGTAAAAATGACCAAAATACTTTTAAATGTATTCTCAATTTAAAAATAATTTAGTCCCTAAGATTTTATTTTATTGGCAGTTTAGTCTCTTAGATTTAGTTAAACTTACAAATTAGTCCCTGCAGTTTTAAAACCAATCAATTTAGTACTAGACATTTTAATAAACCTGGAAGTTAGTCCCTACAATTAAAATTACATTTAATTCTCTATTAAATTTAGCAAATATACCAAAATGATTTTAACTTTATTTTTAATCTGAAAATAATTTAGTCCTTAAAATTTTATTTTAATAACAATTTGTATCCACATTCATTTTTTTTCCATTTTTTATATATAGCAATATAATATAATAAATGAAAATATTATAAATTCATATATATATATATTTATATATTATAAAAATACTAATGACATAAATAGAATGTTACAAAATTATAAGTGACCAATTTCAAAAATATATAATGATTTTGTAATAAACCAAAATTTTTTAGGATCTTAAAGTAATTAATCTATATTTTAATAATTTAAATTTAAAATTTTTCAATTTAATAGGACCCACATTTTAAAAATACAGGGACTAAATTATTAATAAAATAAAACTTAAGAGACTAAATTATTAAGAAAATAAAACCTTAGGGACTAAATTGCTTTTAGATTAAAAATAAAAATAAGGGCATTTGGTTATTTTTTTCTAAAATTAACGGTAATTTAATAGAATTCTAATGGCATGAACTAAGTTATGGATCTTGTCGAATTTCAAATACTAAATTGCTTGATTTTAAAATATAACCACTAAATTATAGGCTTTGCCAGATGTCAAGGAAATATATATATATATATATATATATATATATATATATATATATATATATATATATATATATATTCCTATTTTTACTCTTTCTATTTTAATTTTCAAGTTTTATTTTTTAAAAAAATAAATTAAATTTCAAGTTAAGTTTCTTTTTAGTTTAAAATTTCACGATAGTTTTTTTTCTTCACTTTAAAATTTCAAGGTGTTTATATTTTTTTTTTTAGGAAACTCTTTCTAATTTAAATTCATTTTTTTATTCCACAATGTTTTTCCACGTTAAAATTCTACATTGTTTTAAATTAAAATTATATTTTAACAATATAAATTATATTTTTATGATATTAGAATTTTAGATCGTGTATCAGTAGAATTTATAATATCGTAAATAATATAAAGGGATGATTGCAAAAAAACCTGAATTTTTCAATTTTTTTCAATTATACCCTAAACTTTAGAAATTATTAATTAAACCCTAAACATTGACTGGTATTGCAATTATACCTTACTGTTTGTTCTACCGTTAAAGGGTTAACTAAATACCATGTCAGCAACCAGTAGGGATGGCAATGGATCAGATTTTTGTGGGTATCCGATCGGACAAAACTCTAATAGTACCGGTTTAGGTATTATATAATCGGGTTCGGGATGGGTTTGGGTTTGAAAAATAATACCTGTGATGAGTTCGGGTCGAGTTCAGGTTTTACATGTTTAGTATCCGTTACCTGAACCCATTTACATAAATACTTAATTAAATATAAAATATATATTTTATAATAATATTTATAAATTTTTATATATTTTACTTTATATAAAATGGAATTTAAATATTTTATGAAATTATTAAATTTTTAAAATATAAATTATTAATTAAAATAAAATTTTTATACAAAATATTAATTAAAATATATAAAATTAAACGGGTTCGAGTTTTTTTTTTTGTAATAATAATCGGGTTTGGGATGGATTCGAGTAGTTGAGAATAAATTTTAAACGGGTTTAGGACAGATTCGGGTTTTGATAATATTAATCGAGTTCGGGTTTGGATAGGATAATTTTCGTGGGTACCCTACCCGTTGCCATCTCTAGCAACCAGCTAAGCGCACCTCAGCCAATTTTCACTCATTCCCTAACCCTTAAATTACCATTAAATCCCCAAAGTAGACAATTTATTAGGGCATTTATCCTAATTTTTTTTATCCCTAATCACCCTAAACGAGCATAGCATACTCCATGACCTAGTGGTCCCTACTTGTCTCATGCAATCTACCAAGTGAGCTTGAAAAATTCAAATTTTCCATAAATTGTTATTTTGTTGCAACTATCAATGGCATTATGGCACCGTAGTCTCATAACGTGACGTAGATTTGATGAGTTATTTTGACATTGAGAAGAGTTGAAAAAGCTAGGTTATGGGGAGATTATAAAAATGGCCTAATTCTAACTTGGAGACTTATGACCCAAGGTGTGATCATAAGACTTTGGACTTTAGAGTAGGCATGAGATTTATGGATAGCGAGCTACATTAAGAGGCAATACAAAAATATGGGATTTGCAATGTTTATAATATAAAATTTTTCAAGAGTGAGATTAAGAAGATTGGTGGATCATGTGAAATGAGTGCAATTGGAAATTGTATGGAAGTAAGCTAACAGATAAGGATACATTTTTATTTAAGACTTATTCAAAAGAACATTAATGCTTTAAATCCCTTACCAACAGACAAGCCAATGCTGAATGGATTGCTAACGAATTTTTGGAAAGAATTAGGGTGAAGCCAGATTTGGAAGTGAAAGACATGTAATTAATATTGAAGGAGAAATATGCACTATCAGTCACCAAAAATCAACTTTATAGGGGAAAATGGAAGGCCTTGAACATGTTGAAGGGGTCTCCACAAAAGCATTATAAGATATTTAGGCCTTATAAAGTTGAGCTTATGGAGTGTGATAGAGAAGGCAGATTTGATTTTTCCTTAATAATGATCCCTCATCTATGAAACCAAATTTTAAGGGATTTTATATTAGTTTCAGTTCACTTAGAAAATGCTTTTTGGCTGGATGTGGACAATTTTTAGGATTTTATGGTGCTTTTATGAAGACTTTTCTAGGTGGTTGCTTATTGGTGTCAGTTGGGAAAGACGTTAATGATCAAATGCCCTATTTCCTATGCTATTGTAGAGGATGAGAAATAGGAGATTTGGCTTTGGTTCCTTCAAATACTGTTTGAAGAGCTCCATATTTGTGATGGCACTGTATGGACATTTATCAGTGATCAATAAAAGGCAAATGTGTATATATATCTGTGTGTGTGTGTGCGCGTGCGTGTGCGTGTGTATTAATTATTCAATGGTTACAAACTAGATGGACACACATGGACATGTGTATGCAGGGTTTACTAAATTCCATTTACCAATTAACTCAGCTGGGCATAGAAATTATGCCAATTGGAAGAAGGCCTATAAAGATGAAAAATATAGGAAGCTATTTTAGGCTGCTGCATATGCCACCAATATTTTTGAATTTCATATACTTATGAAGGACATGAAGAAAAAGTCAACTACTTCATATGAGGATTTCATGTCCAAAGATGTTCAAAAATTATGCAAGGCTTATATTGGGGCAAGGACAATGACTAACATAATGGAAAACAATATATGTGAGTGCTTTAATTCTTTCATTGCAAATGTTAGGGCACTACCAATGATAGATATGTTAGAAGAGATTAGGCACTGTTAATGGAAAGGATGTATAAAAATTTGAAACTTATGGCAAGTAGAGAAGATGTTTTGTGTCCTAGAATAAGGAAGAAGGTAAAGAGTAATAAGAATATGACTATGCAATGCACATTGAAGCCTGTTGCTAGGGATAGATTTAAGTTGTTAATTAATAAAGATAGATATTTTGTTGATTTGGTGGGAAAACACTATAGCTGTAGGGGATGGGACTTAATAGGTATTCCTTGTTATCATGTGTGTGCTTGTATACACTACATGAGACAGGAGCCTATGGAGTATGTTGATAAATTCTATTATAAGCAAACATACATTAAAGTATACAAATATGCATTAAAACCGTTGAATGGGAAGAAAATTTGGCTTGTTGCTGAGGGTTGGCCAATATTTCCATCACCTATTAAAAAGATGCATGGGAGGCAAAGGAAAAACAAGAAGAAGGATCCAAAAGAAGGGGGTTTAGCAAAAGACAACTCAATCTCAAAGCTAAGCAAGAGAGGATTTGTCAAGATGAAATGTACAAACTATGATGAATATGGACATAACAAAAGGTCATGTAAAAACCAAAGAGACATGAACATGAGGGCACCTAAACCTGAGAGCAATGCTAATATTGTAGGTCTTATACACTTATACATTTAATGTGCTTATTTTCAAATTATGAGACATGTGATTAATGAATTGTGTACACAGAAGAAGAGAGGGAGACCTCCATTTGCAGGCAGGCCAAGAGCAACACCAAGATCATTGCCTAATACATTGAGAAGGAGGATAAAGAAATTTGATCTAGTTCCAGTCAATGTTGAGGCTGGTGAAATTCCTTTGCTTAAAAAGAGACAAGTAAGTAATTGCTAAAATTATTTTGTTTACTTAAGCATGCATTTATTTATCAAATGACAGTGAATATTTATGTATGTGTAGGTGAAGCAAGGATTTAGTGTATGGATTTTGGAAGAAACTAGGAATATGTATTACAAGGTATGCATTATTGTTATTATTATTGCTGTCAATTACTTTATTTGGTTAGAAATATGTTGAATACAAGCTTCAATCTCAAAGTTATTGATAATAAAACATTGCCAATATAGATGCCAGGAGAAGTGGAAGCCACAACTAAACCTCATAATGAAATTAGAGGTCCTAGCAATGCAGCAAATGGTTTAAGGAAAGGCAAAGGTGGAGGGGCATCAAGAGAAAGTGGAGGCAGAAGAACTGGAAGGGGTAATAGAAATGGAGGTGTAAGTAAAAGTGATATAGAGCAAGATAATCAGGAAGCCATATTAGCAACTCAAAGATCAGTTCTCACCCAGAATTAAGCTACAAATTTTGCTACTAAATGAACTACATTGTTGGTTGTTTTTGTTTTTCTTTCAGATATATAGACTATAATCCCTTAGTAAACTATGTAAATGGGGCTTTTTTGTTATGGTAATGACAATGTGGAAGATACTTATTTTGAGATGCTATTTATAGATATATTGTAAATTCCTCATGGTATTGAGGATGAGTGGGAATGTTATATCGTTAACTTGTCAATGCCTCAGTTTAATGATGAAAAAGGTCTTGTGAACAATGATATATTGTGCATAAATTATGTAATTTGTTTGGTTTTCATAGAAACATTACACACTGCTTACATAAGGCACATTTGGTCATGGTATTAAATGGTTATGCAGTAATGATAAAGTCTGCAGCAATGGTAAAGTCTGCAACATTATATGGTTGTGCTATTTACATTACTAATTACAGCGAATGGAATATTTAGCATATTGAATGGCATTACCCAGTTTACAAATAAAAATTTGTATATCACACATTATTTCCATTCACAAATTACCAATTCTGCAATACCAAAAAATAGTCAAATGTGCAACAATTAACATTTACCATTCATAAAAACAACAACATGCACAATCAAGTATTACTCCATGGGCAATTTCAAATAATATCCATTTCTCAATACACCATTGCATGACATTTTCAAAATCATAACACAAATAAAGAGAACAATAACAAATGACAACCAATAAATAGTCTTCCTTCTATGCCTACCAAGCTTAATTTTCAATTAATAGTTTTCATCTGATTATTTTTTGTTGCACTTTGTCATCTCATTAACTCAGCTTTGTAATTATTTCATTAAACTGTCAAATTGTTCACACTTTTCATTGAGCAAGATTCATTTATCAATCAGTGTGTTATTGAGCTCCTCCACCCTTGACTTTCTCCTTCATGGCATTTCTCTGTCTCATCAAAAATATTCTCAATTCCTTCTCATGGTCAGTGCATGTTGGATCATACCACTAGAAGAAAGAGTAGCCATTTCCCTGAGCAACATTAATTTACGTCAAAACACTGAAACACATACAATTTCATCACTCTTTTAATGTATAAAAAACTATAAAGATTAAAAATTATATTTATCTCCCAAGACCCACATCTTAAGAATCGATAACCTGGATTCCCTGTGGTCCACGAAGTATACGCTACAACTCAAGCACCATGTCTACACAAAACCTGTGAAACCTTTGATACCTATTCTCTTACGGCAGGACAATTATTACTTGAAGACATTGATGACATTTAAGTAGCTTGAATCATTAGAAAATTGGAGAAGATTTTGTTGATAACAATAAGCAAAAGTAGAGATTTCATTTGGTAAGAAGATGATGAATCATGGAAGGAAAATTTTAGGAAGAATAAATACTTTAATTTAGGGATTTAGTGAGTAATTTAAGGGTTAAGTAATTTAGAGGTTAGGGAATGAGTTATAATTGGCTGAGGTGGCACTTACCTGACAACTAAAGTGGCATTACGTTAACCCTTTAATAGTAGGACAAATGGTAAGGTATAATTACAACATAGTTAAAGTTTAGGATTTAATTAGTAATTTTTAAAGTTTAGGGTAGAATTATAAAAATTTAAAGAGTTTCTGATTTTTTTTTTTTTGGCAATTATCCCTAATATATTATGAAAGGTATTTTTGCCAAACCCAATGTTTCTCTGCCAAACCCAATGTTTCTCCTCATATTTATATATATTAGTTTTTAAAATATATGACGTTACACTGTATCAAATTAATAAAATAAGATATAATATAAAAATGTATATAAATCATTATTATAAATATCTAAAAATATGAAAAATACGTATATAAAACCAACTTTTGTCCATGCAAATTCTTTTATTTAGCATAATTTGATACGGTTTTTATTTTCAATGACTGAAAAAAGAATTAAAATTATATTAGACAGTAAAATATATAATTTCAAACTAATGTGATTCAATTTTTACGATATCAATTTTTTAGTTATAATTCTTATTTTTAATTATAATTCTTATATTGTTAAAATATCGACTTTTATAAACTGTGCACATCCTATCTTCAATATTAAAAAAATAATAACAAAAAGGCTAATAATATTAAATAAAAATAAAAAACGCTAATGGTTTTTCATTAAAATTTTGCATTAAAATTAAATAAAATTATTTTAAAATGGCAATTTAATTAGTTTTAATATTATTATTATTTTTAGTTGAATTATTATTTACTTTGTTTAATTTTATAATTCATAATCCTAAAAACTTAAAATGGTTAGTTTTTTTCAATATTCATAATTTCATAAGTATTATTGTTATTTTAGTTTAAATTATTATAAATGGTTCAATCTAGTTTATTTTTAATATATATTTTTTAAAACTGTATGCGATATTTGATTGTACTATTCCTATTACTTAACAAACTATAAGAGATCAATGAGTATGTAAACCAAATCATAATACACTTATATATTAGTATGATCTCAATATATTATCTAATATATCGAATAAATATATGATTTATTAAATTATAAAATGTTTAATTCTTAATGTATAAAATAATATTGGAGCTTATTAGGATTATAAAAATATAATTTTTTTCTTTCACGTAATGCTATTATTTTTTCTATTTTGAGTTGAAACAGGATTTCTTTTTCTTTTATTGTAATTATTTACAAAAAATTTTCTATCTTATTATTTATTTTTAAAATTTTTATTTCTTATTAAAATTTATAAAATTATAAATAATGTAAAAGTTAAAGATTTTTTAATCTGATTATATATATATATATATATATATATATATATATATATATATATATATATATATATATATATATATATATATATATATATATATCATAAGTAGTAGTTGTTGTTGTTATTATTATTATTATTATTATTATTATTATTATTATTATTATTATTATTATTATCATTATTATTATTAATTACATACTAATTGGTTTAAATTTTATATATTCATTTTAATTTTAATTTTTATATTAATATAAATAAAAATATTTATTTATTTATTTGATATTTTTAAATTTTAATATAATTAAATAAGATGTGAACTTTTATTACGCAAATTTATTTACTATATTTTATCTATTGAGTATATGAAAAATGCTTCATTGTTTTGCCCAACCAAGTAACAAAAGTACAATTTTTTTCTCTTAGGGAATATCTTCTTACTATGGCTTTTAATAAGATTTTAATCTATTTTAGTTTTTTTATTATTACTATATTATATTTTATAATTACAATAAAAAATTCTAATATTAATAAATTTTCTATTATATTAGCATTCCTAAATATTGTTTAATTAGATTTTTATATTCATAAATCAATTAATATTTTATAATAATTAAATTAAGTAATTATACTAAATATATAAAAGTATTTTAATCAAAGTTAGACCTATTCGTATTTTTATATATATTATAGATAAATTATAGAATATACAGCCAATGCTGCGGATTATTATTATTCTTCTTCTTCTTATTATTATTTTACAAAATTTAATTAATTAGTAATAATAATAAAATAATTGATGTATAAAACATTTATTTCTTTTCTTTTTATATATAAAGGTATTTTTTGTTTATCTCAAATTATAATCTACTTTCATTTTTAAAAAATAGTTAATTTATTAGTTTTTTTAATATGTTCATATTTAATATATATTTTATTAATAAATATGTCATTAATTAATTATAAGTAGAGTAATTAATATCAGTAATCTAATATTAATGAAATTTATATCAGAAAAAGAATAAGCAAAATTTATTACTTTTTCATATTAAAGTCCTGTTTATCATTAATCTATAATTGGTTGTACGTCACAATAGCCAGAAAATGTAGATGATTTTGTCTCTCTTGTATTTGTTGTCAGATTAAAATAATATTATCTTGTTGTTGTGGTATCAAAAAATTAAAAAAAGAGTTCAACACAACTGTAGATACTTATGCTAATTTTTCTTGTCATTGATGATAAAAGTTGGACAACCAGACTATTAGGATTTCTCTGGAACACTTCTTAGTGGAAGTCTTTAAAGGGTATTGGAGGCAACCTTGGAATGTAGAGCTGTTGAATGAGATCCTTTTGGAACCAGAAAGTAAGGTCATGAGGTGTAGGTACCATAAACGCTACCTACGATACATTTATCTCCTCAGCCAACTTGCCAAGGTCAAATAAGAAAAAGCCATCTATTATAAGGAAAGTTACATTTTATCGGCAACCTACAGATCCCAGTGGCAACTCCAACGATGGTGAACAAAAGGATGTGGCTCAAGTCAGATCCATCGACCATTTGCCATTTGAACAGAGGTATACACGCAGACACACTCACATATTGCATATCTATATCTTTGTTCAAAAACAAGTTTGACCATTGGAAGGTCAATGCTTTTGTGGTTGCTAGCTTGTATTTTTGACATTTTGCATAAAATATACACATCATCGTTTGTGTGTATATATATATTTATTAATGATATTTTAACTTATAATTTGAACATTGATAAATTAAAATAAATGAATAAAATTTTTAAGAATTCTCTAGAAGCTTTAAACTAATATTTTATGAATTCTCTCAATATCTCTTTCTTTATTACTATAATATAATCTTTGTTAATAATTTTTTTAATTAAAATAATTTAGAATTTAATTTTTTAAATAATTAAGATAAATTAAACTATATTAATTAAAAAATCATTTAAAAACCTTTTATATTAAGATAAATTATATTTTAGAAATCTTTTTTTTTTTTTGAAAGAAACTAGAAAATATAATTGCAAATCAACGGAAAGAGCATCCACAATAAACAAAGGAGGGGATATAACCCAACTCCTAGAATTTGCCATAGAACAGGTGTCCCTTGCAAGCAAATGGGCAACCACATTCGCAGATTGATGAACGAAATGAAGAGATACATGGAATTTCAGAAGCTAGACTAAGACAATCTGCAATAATAACACCAAAGGATGAGGACCAAGAAGAACCTCATTGCAAAGTAGAGATAACAGATAAAGAATGAAATTCAATAATAATATTACCCCAGCCATAAAATTTAATCCAGCTTAATGCCTTTAGCACACCCACAGCCTCAACAATCTTGGGAGAGAAAACACCAGAATCTGTAAAGGAACGAGCTGCTATCATTCTACCAAAATGGTCCCATAAAATCCTATTTTATAATATTATTTTCATGAATAAACATATTTCATGAGATTACTTTTTTAAAAGTTTTAAAATTTAATTTTCAAACTTTTAATTAAAATTTCTTTGATTGAGAAATTCTACAATTTTATGTTTTAGATATTTCAAATTTAATGTAATTATTATTATTATTTAATTTAAAATGTATTAAATTAGAATTAGACTTACTCAACTCAACTCAACTAAGCCTTTATCCCAAAAATTTGGGGTCGGCTATATGGATTCTCTTTCTCCACTCTAAACGATTTGGGGTTAAATCATCGAAAATGTGTAATACTTCTAGGTCATGTTGTACTACTCTTCTCCATGTCAGTTTAGGTCTACCCCTTCTTTTCTTTCTATCATCTACCCTAATGTGTTCTACTTGTCTAACTAGAGGCTCCGTATGTCTACGCTTCACATGACCAAACCACCTCAATCTCCCTTCTCCTGAATTAGACTTAGTTGAAAAGAGTTTTTAGACTCGTTTAAGAAGATCTATAAAGTTTATGGATCAATTTATAGTTTTGCTTTTAAATAAAAAAAAAAAATCAACAGTTTAAAAACGTGATAGCCGACCCCCCCTCTCCCACTCTCTCTCTCTTTCTTTTTTTGGCCATAACTTCCGTCTCCAGTCATCATTTCTGGCGTTATTGGTATCAAAATTCTCCTCTCTTCGTGGGCATCGTGTAGATACCAAGTTTGCATAGTATGATTCCTTGGTTTGTGCGAATTGAGCTTCAGAAGTTTTAGCCTATTTTGACTTCTAAACTAATTTCTCCCAAACCAGAATTTTTCTCAAAAATATGAGTATACTAGCATATTGTATATTTGAAGAGCTTCAAAATGATACAAATTCAGAAATTTTTTAACATCAAAAAATTTTCAAGACCCACAAGCTTGCTGGAACATTCGTTTTGAATAAATTCATTACACCGGTGCCCATGACTATCATTTTGGTCTGGATGTGCTAGTTTTAAGATCAACCTTGAAAGTAGGTCAATATTATAGTCGTTCATACTATTTTTAGATGTGCTTCGAATGATTTCCAAGTATTAAAAATAGCATAGGTGATCCAAATCAACCATTTTCTTCTTCTGAACAAAACCAATAAGCATTAGGTTGCATTGTGAGTTGGATATTGATTATATTTTGTAATTTCATGTTATATATATTTTTGGCATGCTCATGCATTTTATAAATATATTTACATGCTTAGTTAAAAAAAATTAGGAGCACTCTTATTGTTTCATATTTATTTATTGATAATTACTTGTGTTTGCTGGCCTGGGGATAATTTGGAGCTCTGTGTATGTTGTATATAGATATATATAAATATATATATATATATATATATATATATAAGCTCTGTGTATGTTGTATATAGATATATATATATATATATATATATATATATATATATATATATATATCTATATACAACATACACAGAGCTTATATATATATATATATATATATATATGGTATATGATGGATATGGATTGGACGGGTAGTTGCGGCTTGAGCTAGTCTCGCTGAAACCCGATTCTTATGGATATGGAAAGGCAGGGTGAGGCACAGCTTTGAGTTGATCTCGCTAGCCCCCCTACTTGGATTTAAGTGAAAGTTCGCTTGAGTTGAGCTCACTGGCAGGTCTTAGATTAAGAGAGCTGAATATGAGATCAACTCCTATAGTTATGTATGAAAATACTTTACTAGGTACGTGTGTAGCTCCAAACTATCTTTTTGTGTGAGTCTTGGATAATTTACTTATTGTATATGTTCGGTGTGCATTTCATACTTAGGGATGCATTAGTTGTAGATAGCTATAAAAATTATATTAATAATCAATATATAAACTCTCTAAGTTAAACGCTCACCCCTATTCAATTATTTTTTCCCAAGTGATAGGTGGATGTTATTTTAGAGTTAACCTGCTTTCTTTTTCACAGGGAACTTGAAATGGTTAATATATTAATTGTTAATTTTATTATTCAAATCTAGAACTCCACAGTGACTGTAATGGTATTCTTGTAATGTTAAACTAATATATTTAACTTAAGAAGCTTGTGTGATGTTGGATTAGGGTGAGCTGAGCTCCCTATTTTGATATGGGATGTTGATTTGGTTTGTGAGGATGAGTTGAGCTCCCTAATTGTGATTTTATTTATGATACAATTCGGGTGAGTTTTTTCCTTGTTGGATTATCCATTTTATTGCCGGACTCTGTCCATTTGTTTTCTTGATTTTTGAGCCTTTCTTTTTGGGCTTTATTGTTAGGTTATAGACTGTTGAGGCTTGCTACGGGCTTTAAGGGCCTTATGTCAACCCAAGTCCTAGTTGTTAGTAGTATGCCCTAGAGCATATCATTTTGTATGTATCTTGTACATATTTTATTAATTAAAAAGTCAATTTCACTTTTTCGTTTACATAATATATTTAAGTGTAATTGCAAAGGTCCATTGATATTTTATTAGAAATTCTATTCTTAAATTGTTAAGAATATGAGTGACAGTATTTCTAGAACAAAGTATCATAAATTGGTTCACAATCGAGGATACTTCACAAAGGACATGACTTATCCAGAAAGATTGTAATTATGTTTGTTCCCAAGGTATTTATATGAGATATAAATAAGATGGAGTGGTGAGTCTCGTGCCACATAACATACATGATAGGCACTTATACATGATAAGTAGGCCGAATCAGTGACGCTTATGACAAGCACATGGAGTTTACTCTTGTCAATGCATTGTCATATATCATATCAATGCATATAATCTTTAAACCTGAGATAACACAGTTATCTTGTATATAGGTGGTTTGAGTTTAATACTGCTTTCATACTTGTACTGTGTATGGGTATATGGGCATGTGTTGGCTCCTACTAGTTATATATGGAGATAAGTTTTGATCAAGATAGAATCTGTTATCCTAAGTAAATAGGGATAAAATCCTATGTTCATTTAATTGTTCTTGATGTTTCAAGTTCCTAGTCAGGACAGACAGATTTAGTAAGAAAAGATTTTCTAATAAGAAAATCTAATTAATCAAGAACTGAAATTAAAAGAGAACATAATGTTCATAGCAAATGGGATTTGACATTAACCATGACTCTAGCTCGAATTGGGATTTTGTAACGGAAAGATTCTAGTGCATTGTAACATATGATTAAAGGTTTATTTAAGGTATCCCTTATTATTGATTGGGTGGCCATGGCATACTATGCTAGGTGTCAACCATGGTCTATGAGATGCCTGAAATGATTTAGAGAAATCATTTACGGTAAGAAAGAGTTCTAATGATATTAAGAGTTAATAACATTTCTCATTGCCAATAAGTAATGAGCCTAATAAGTCACACATCTACACAAGCTAATCACTATTTAAAATATGATTTAATTGATTAATTAAAGAGTTTAATTAATTAATTAATTAAAGAAGTTTGGTTTGCAATAAGATTGCAAAGTCCCTAGCATGACTTGAAACTAAATCTAGGTTATTGGATGTATAGTATAAATTAAATTTATATTTAATTTGATTAAATATGAATTTAATTATGAGAAATTAATTAATAGAGATTAATTAATTAATTAATTTATATTTGATATGAATTGATTTAAAGAGAAGAAATTATAATTTTGGGTTGAGAACTCAAATTAAAAAGTATGGGCAACTTGGTCTTTTCACATGGTGACATGTGACACCATGAGATGGTGACACATGGTATCATATGATCTTGCCACTTGTCTTCCTATGATGGAAGACCACATATTATGATTTAAATGGAGCTTGACACTTGGCTTCATAGGATTAAATCAAATAATAACAAGATGGAATCTTGTGATAACATGTGGTAAGGGAGTTAGTGAGGGTTTGACCTAAGTATATAAAGAAAAGTAATAAAGAAAAAATCACTCCTCTCTCTTTTCTCTCAAGTTGCCGTCACTTTTGGTGTCTCCTTCTCCTCTTCAATTTCTCAATTGATTCAAGAGAAAAAAAAACTTTGATTTCCTCTTGAATTAAAATTATTAAAAAGTGTTTCTAACTTCCAATACATTCATACAACCTTCACAAAGCATAAACTCCATCTCAAAATTGGTTGACAAGGCTTGAGAAGCCAATCTAGGGGATGACATTGCAACTTTGGTGTGTACTTGTGGTGGACAAACTAGAGGGATAACATTTAGGGTCCTAAGTACATCCTAGGACTCGGGATTGCATCAATTGTGCATCAAGAGGTTAGTACCTTAAAATCCCCCTTTTAGTTAGGGTTTAATTTAATTAAATATTAATTCATAATCTTTAATGGAAAATGAAATTTTAATGCATGCAAAAATATGTTTTGGTATGCAATTGGGCATTGGAAATTGATTAGGATCATAAGACACTTGGTATAGTGCATGTAACCTTAGAAATAATTTTGAAATTCAAGGTTCTAATGCCCTTTAATCCACGCTTCCACTCCTTCAATTGGTATCAGAGCCACTATATTTGCCATTAAGAGTGTTTATGAGGCTTAATTGTGTGATTGGATGAAATTTGGATTGATTTGAAGCTGGTTTGGGTGCACAAGAGGGGCGTGTTGGGTTTTGGGCTTTTTTTGGGCCCATTATGCAATTGTTGTATATCTTAAGGCCCATATTTAAGTCCATACCTAATTAAATTGTTTAATTAGGAATTTTAGTTACACAATTAATTTTTGAAACTTATTTTCAAGGTATTAAATTTGGAAAAGAGTTTCTAAATTTAAAATTATTTGAATGAGACTCAAATTTAATTTTTGTTGAATATATGATATTCAATTTAATTTTTAGCATGTATATTTTATTTAATTGTTAAATTTTAATATGCATGATGGATGATCATGGATAATAAAAGACCAATGTGATTGGATTTATTTCTTTTATTTTTCTTTGGGATGTAAAATAATTAATTTTATTTTAGTGGTATGTACTATAAATGTTGTAATAATTTAGGTTATAATTTCATTTATTTGCGAACTTTAAAGTCCATATTCTCGTAAACTCACCTTGGTATTCTAAGGATTACAATGTAATTAGATTGCAAGAAGAACAAGGAGTTCAAGAGCATTGGTGGGACCAGTGGGAGGAAATCAAGATCAAGGTTTGATTATGTACTCCTTCAACAACTCTTGTAAAATGAATGAATGAAATACACCTAAGAATACCCTGATTCAATTCTTGGTGGCTCAGAATTAAATCCTTTAGAAAGTCCATGATCATACCATATTATTTGTTTATCCATGTATGCATGAGATGTGTATAAATGTATGCAAGTATATGATATATGCATGCCAATTGAATAATGTGCAAAGTGAGACCATAATAGTAATTAGGCCGACCACAAAAATCTTCCAAGTAAATGATTAAGTTGGTAATGGTATAATTATGGTAATTATATCATGGCCCTCCATTAAGGCAATTATTTTAAGAAATTTTAAATACTTGCATTATTAGTGTCGACACCATATTTTGGCCGATCCCCCCCGAAATTAATAAACTTTGAAGCCGATCCCCAACACAATCCCCTTTGCCAACCGACCACACTTCCGATCTCCCCTTAAAAGGAATTTAATTAATACCAAGTCTCCAGGTCATTTAAAGCCTCACC
Source organism: Hevea brasiliensis (assembly GCF_030052815.1). Classification (NCBI taxonomy): domain Eukaryota; kingdom Viridiplantae; phylum Streptophyta; class Magnoliopsida; order Malpighiales; family Euphorbiaceae; genus Hevea; species Hevea brasiliensis. The sequence goes on along the minus strand of NC_079510.1, from coordinate 25,109,276 downwards.
GATCCCTTAAACCAATTCTTGAGTCCCTTGATCATTTAATTATATTTCCGATCTTTCTTGTCAAATAAGATTGAACCAACATTAGGCCTTCGTACCACCAGTCTTATTGCCGGTCTCTCATTTAAAAATTTGAGAATGATAAAGGTTTCAACTCGGTTTAAAGATGATCCCGATCTTAAGTGTTCAAAGCCAAAATTTTAATTAAGTCTCATTTCGTAACTGATCTCATGCATATTGTGTTTTTCGATCTCTTATACTTAGATTAATAATCACTTTCAGTTGTTGTTCTAATATGTTCAAACAATCAAGTGCTTATGCAATTTGGAAACTTTCCGATCACAATCAATCATTGAACAAAACGGGAACTTTCATTTCATTTCCAAATTTATACAAGTCATTCGGCTGGGGGATCGCCCCCTGCCTGAACTACATGTTGTTCATTTTCTCTCTCACCTTCAGCCTCCTCTTCGCTATCCTCACCTTCGTCCTCGGGAGCCAGGTTGGCCATCCAGGAGAAGTCCTCCTCGGGATAACGCTTCTTGAGCTCAGCCAGGAGATCTCTGTGAGCATTCACATAAGCGCCGGCCACTCCGGTCACCATTTCTTCTTCTTTCGCCTTGAGCTCTTCAGCAAGATGAGCGAGTTGAGCAGCTTCATCAGCTCGGAGCGCCTGAATTCCCTCGAGAACACGATCTCGCTCGGCCAGAACATGAGCTTGCTCGGCCAGCTTGTCCTCATAGAACTTCATTCATCCCTCAATTTGAGATATGTAGTCCTGAGCGGACGAAAGTTGGGATCGGAGAGAAGACACCTCATGACCCATCTTCTCGACTTCCTTACCCAGGCGATGAGCCTTCTCCCGGACCATGTGCTGGTTCACCAAACACTCCACGTTCAGGCTCATAGATCTGGTCAAGATGTCATCAAGGTTATCCGGAGACAGCCTATCCCGATCTTCTCGAAGGCAGATGGAGGACGCCAAGACCTTAGCGAAACCAGGGTTCTCTCGAACCGTGCGGTTCTTCTCCAATGAGTGGATCAGCACTTGGGCACCGCGGGAGAGAGTCCTTGGGGCAGGCTGGGAAGGACCCCCTTCCGCACTCGGAGCGACTGGAGGAGGTGGAGGCGGCTCTTCTCGGCGAGGAGGAGATCGGACCACTTCTATGACCGGAGGCCCAGAAGGTTGAGACGAGCCTTCCTGTATTTCCCCGGGCTCATGACCAGGCGTTTGAAGCAGCTCGGAACGCTTCATCTCCCGTACCTTCTGGGAGATCTCCCTCTTTCGCTTTCGGCTCTCCTTGGAGGCTTCGCCGCTTGCCATACCTGCACAAAGAAGAGGTCAGTGAGATCGCTAAGGTCCAAAGATCTGAGATATGGAAAATACCGATGCCGAGATCAGAGAGCTGAAGCCCGCGATCTTGACCGGTGACCAGCTGCATAGTCCAATGGTGTAGCTCGGCCGTCACTGCATCCAAACAAGAGAACTTCTCCCTGGACGCTTGTTCCTTCAACTCCATCACCATTGCACCCTCTTCCCTGTTTAGGGTGATGTGCTTTGTAAGTAAGGGACCCTGATGCAACCAGCTCCGAGGGAAGCCCTCAAAACTGTTCGGAATTTTGCTCCTCAAGATGAAGAAGTGGTTCTTCCAATTCTTCAAGGAGGAAGGCAGGTCGGTAAAAAGCCCACAATGGGGTTTCGCCTGGAAGAACCAATACTCGTCGTCCTTTCGACAAGTTAGCCTGTGCAATTCAGCGAACACCTTAGCTGTAGGTCGAAGCCCCTTAGCTCGGCATAGGCCTCGGAAGGCTACTAAGATCCGCCATGAGTTCGGGTGAACTTGGGCGATGCACACTTGGTGATATTTTAAAGCCGCAGCCCGGCTTTTAACTGTTCTTCATACACCATGATCATATCGTTCCCCTCAAAGAAGTGATCTGCTCGAAGGTCGCCATGACACCGGATAAGTTCATACGAATCAGGCCGGATGTTGTACTCCTGGCTGAACGACTGCAGGTCGGTTTCTTGCAAGATAGATGGCAGCCCATCCATGGGAAGATTTTCCCTCCCCGAAGAAGGCACATGCCTTGATGGTGCTGGTTGTCCCCGAGCTAGAACGGAGACCCTAGGAAGTTCAGGCCGCGTGCTTGGTTCGACCACCTCTACCTCATCGGACGACCATGAGAACTGAATGGAAGGGGGGCTTACTGCTCTCTGACCTTCGGCACCGCTCATTTTCAAAGGAAACAGAGAATTTAAACTAAAAGAAAGATCAAAACCCTTACTGGAGCTTGATCGGTGTCAGAGGAACTTGAGAAAACGAGAGAATTTGGAAGTTGTTCGCGAGAGACTGAAAATGACATAAAGGAGCAACTGGCTAACCCCATCCCCATTTATACTCGTCCGAGCATTTAATGCTCACGATGTTCCAGGTAATGCATTGGATAGCGGGACTCGCCAGCTGTTCTGAAACGTCTCACGAATATTCCGGAGATTCCATAAAGAGGTCGGTTAACTATAGAGCGGCAGATCAAGGTGTTTTGAATTACAGATCGGATAAGTGTCATTCAAATTAAGAGTCAGATCGGATAAATAGTTCAGAGATCGGAAAATAATCAATGCAATAATAATAAAACGACAGTTGTCAAAATAAATTTTATTTCCGAAAAGATCCGATTACATCATTTGGGCGATCTCTGGAGATCGAATTGCATTAAAGGTCTAATTACATCATTTGGGCGATCTCTAAAGATCAGATTACATTAAAGGTCTGACTACATCACAAGAGCGATCTTTAGAGACCGGTGGAACATCCTATCTAAAAGGCCTATGTCAAAGCCTAGTCTCGTGGCTGAGTCAAAAGATGTGTTTGACCAGGAGACCGGCTGGGGGGACTATGACTCTCATGAAAATGAGAGAGGTCGTCATCAAAGTTACCGCTCGAAACCGAGCCGCTGTCGGAACACCCAGTGTGGAGAGGAGCCAGATGAACGCCAAAGAGCAGTCACCGGTGTTGAGGGGAATATTAGCAGTCTTTTCGCCCGAAACCAGTTCGCCGATTATATTGGGCGAACGATTCGAGATCAGCACGATCGAGGTCCTCGATTCAGATCGGTTAATTAGTCTAGTTCTCTCACTGTCATCAGATAAGGTCATCATGATTTTTCGATCACCGGGATCGTAAATTTTCAGGCAAGGAACAAAGAGGACAACCGGAAAAAGATTAAAAGCTGTCATTTTGTCCAGGATTATTGCCGGAGCAGCTAGAACAAGGAAAATGAGGAGAATAGAGGAGAAAGTCAAATGAGGTAGGGTTGAAGGTATATATATAGGAAAATTTGAGCATTTATTGCAAGCAGAAAACGAAGCGGACGCCTCGAGAATTGAGGGAAATAAATTCTTTGACTGGACCGAACCCGATAAAAAGGAAGACTGGTGTGGTAAAGATTGGTAGAAGGGAGACCGGCATGAAAGATCGGAAGAGAGAATGTCAGGAGAGATTGGAAGAGAGGAACCCGGTATGAGAGATCGAAAAAGGATCACGTTGAAAAGACCGGAAAGGAGGGAGGTCGGGAGACAAAGAGAATAAGACAGTTCCTGCCAATTGTCGTCATAATCAGAGTCGAGGTAGTTAAAACGTTGCAGGTGAAATCTCAACCGCACGCCCCAGAATCGCCCGCATTACGGACATGTGCCAGAGTACGTCAGGACAATGCTGTACATCCTAATCTCCACCGTTGATCTTACTTGTAAGGACGAGCTTGAAGCCCTCGGATCGAAGAAGAAAATGACAAGATCAGCGCCTTTCACTCCTAGCCCTCGCATCGCTCTTGACAAGAAATTTTGGGCCGTCAGATTAGAAGAAAGAAAAGGACAAATACTCCGGAAGGGATCCCAGTCGTCCGTTCTGATTCTCTTTAATTCCTGAGCCCTTAGATCATGTCCTTCAAAATCTTAACCCTCCATCTCCTTCAAAACAGATCCTGACCCTCCATGGGGAGCACTCGGTTCCTATAAATACCTGCATGAAAAACTGTTCAAGGAGGATGAAAAGAGGGCAGTGACTATAGTGGAAGAACTCTGAAACTTAATTCAGTTTATTGCTCTGCTATTTTTTTTAGCATTCATAAGAAAAACTTTTGAAACCAGTTTTCTAAAGTATTTTCTTGCAAAAGGGATTCTTGAATACTGAAACTCTCTATTTTCAGTTTGTTCATTATCCTGTGATGCTCTCATTTTCAGCTCTTTGTTCTCTTTAGTTCCACTCCCATTATCCAGGCTCAATCTCATTTAAACTCGGGTATTATTTTGACCCGATTGCATTTTAGCGAAGCATCCTTCGTTTCAAGGCGGACCTTAATCTTCCGGTTACCAACCTGTAGTTCTATTAGGCTTTGTGATTCCATACTTAGTTTAGTAGATTTGGCTCCCTACAGGTGAGTGCTCGTATTGCCATTTTATTAAGTGCTCGTTTTCATTTTACGCATTTCCTTTGTTCTTTTATGTACGTAGTTTCTTTCTTTTCTAAGTTTATATTGCTCTAAAGAATACCAAAAGGTTACTCTCGGGTTTACTTCTTCATTGATCAGTCCATTCTTTTTGTTAATCTTTGTTATTTCTGAATGCAAGTCTTCTAGTCTCGAGTAATGTATAAAGGGGTCGGGTAAAATGTAGGTAACTGTGTCTTAAGGGTCTCTTTAAAAATAATAAAAGGTCCAAACAATAAGTCGGGAAAATAGTAAGGCCGAATCACTAGAATAATGCAAAAGACAATTGAGTAAGACAACACAAGGCAGAGTAAAACCGAACTTTAAGATAGGTAAATGGGATAGATCGGGTATCAAAAGGTACTGGTAAGGCGACCACATAGGAAGGTCGGAAAATTCAGTTTGGTATCTCCTGACTAGTTACAAGATACCAATGAGATAAAAGAAGCCTTATTCCGAGCCCCTGCATCTTTAAATGCCAAAACCCTTAGTTCTAGGATTTCGTGACGGGTAGCTGTAATCAAGTTTCTAGAGATTGGAAAAGTCCTTATCCGATCCCTATTAAAATAAAGGAGATGGAGGAGAGTTCTTATCCGATTCTCAAACTTAAAAAATTTATCAAATATTTAAAAGGGGATCGGAGGAGAGTTCTTATCCGATTCTCAAACTTAAAAATTTTATCAAATATTTAAAGGAGATTCAAATATTTAAAGGAGATCAGAGGAGAGTTCTTATCCGATTCTCAAGCTTAAAATTTTAATAAATATTTAAAAAGAGATCAGAGGAGAGTTCTTATCCGATTCTCAAACTTAAAAATTTTATCAAATATTTAGATAGAGATCGGAGGAGAGTTCTTATCCGATTCTCAAGCTTAAAAATTTTAGTAAATATTTAAAGGAGATCGGAGGAGAGTTCTTATCCGATTCCCAAATTAAAATTTAACAAATACGTAAGATGATTCCCCCTGAAATAAAATTAATACGCAACAGCAACTCACTAAGGTCGTCTCATTTACTTATGTATCTGGGCAATCCGGATTAGTGAAAAAAAAAACATTCCTTTCGGTCAAAAGGATTAACATTTCCGTTCGAACCCTCCTAACTATGAAGAACGTGAAGTTAAATCTGCTTACCCTCGTTGAGGGACGAGGTGGGGTGCCTAACACCTTCCCCACCCGTTCATGCACCCCGAACCTAGAATCTCTGTTTTTAAAGTGGTTTTATTTTAACTTACTTTCACAAATGGTATTCTTTAATTTCCCTCAAAATTAAAGTGGCGACTCCTCACTTTTCCCACTTCGGTGAGTGTTCGTCCAGGCGACAGCAAAACCCCTTGCGACAGCTTGGCGACTCCACTGGGTGTCACACCCTACCCCTCTGTAAGGCATAACATGATCCCGTAGTATACCTAATGAATTACCAACTCCGTCTACTGATAACCCATTAAATACACTACAAGGGATTTTAAAAACTTTTCTTACTTCTTTTACAGTGGTGAGCACTATTTACAGGTATTAAAAACCTTTTTGAATTGAAGTGATAGAACTAACTCGTTTGGTTTATTTGGAATTTCTGTAAAAATTTTGGCAGAGTGCCATCTGTATTTTGGACAAAACAGTTCTTCAGAAAACCTGTAAAAAGCACTTCAATAATGTTCCAAATCTCAACTCCAATACATTTCTCAACACAACAATTTATCAACTCAATTCCATAGAAATTTTTCAAAGTCTGAGATAAGGAAATATAATACAGCTTTTACAAGTCAAAACAGTTCATAATTATTTTACAACTTCAAGGTACAATTTGAATTTACAACTGCTCAAAACCAAAAACAAAATGTACATACAGTGTCATACATTACAGTACAAAATGCAAAATATTGGTATACTCATTATACTGTAATCCTCATTTGGATGTATATGCAGCCTAGTCTGCTGCCCTGTCTGTCTCTCTACCTGCGACAGCAATAAAAAGCTATCGCTGAGACAATGTCTCAGTGGTGCACAACATTAACCAAATAAGAATTTAAATCACAATTCGTAAATCATATAAATAGTGGATACTTAAAACCATAGTCAAATTCAAGACAATAAAGGTCAATAAGAATTTAAACTCCATTTCTCAATATCACAATAGATTTCCATAAGTCAGATCATGTTTGAATTCAAAAGACAGTATATGTCAATGAGAGTTTAAATCCATTTCACAATCTCACAATAAACATCAATAAATCACACACAGCTTAATCATGATCCATAGTTCAATTCGTCCCAAAAGCCGATGGCTAATGAGGTATTCAATTCGTCTCAAAAGTCGATGACTAATGAGGAATAACATGGCTAGCTAGCAAAAATATGAGTACTCATCCAATTCGTCAATCAGGCACACACCTCAACACTTCACCAGAGAGGGAATTCAATTCGTCCCACTAGACAAGCTAATGAGGAATACAATCAATATACATGATAGCGTGGTTTCAAACCATTTCAATGCTTTTAAATCAATAAGTATCCATCAATGTCATTCAGATAATTTTTCACAGTTTCAAACCATTCACAATATTTTTCAATCAATAAGTGTCTATCAAACACATTTCCACAATTTGAAACAATAATATATAAATAGTCAATATTTATTTCAATTGAAAACAATTCAAAAGAAACAGTTGTTGTGCACAAACCTCTGATATTTGTCTCCTGGTCTTGACTCAGTATTTCTTTCCCTTTTGCTGAGTCCTTGTTAACTGAGAAACACAATTTGAAGTGTTTCAGTGCTAAATTAATTTGTCTCTAACGATAATGTTCGATAAGTAATTCACTGCAAGCTATTAATTGCTTAATCACCTAATATACCGACCCTCGACGTGTTCTAGGTAAATTAGGTCTTAGTGTTATTAATATGTCATATTCGATAGGGTTTTAGGTTTGGTACGTTTTGCCAAACTCGTTTCCTTGTTTAGTGTATTTTAATGCAACTTGCTAGATTCTGGGATACTAGTTTGACCTAGCCGGACGGCCTAGTTCCCTTGGTTTTCGGGTTTCGATCAAAACTACAAACTTGTAGATCTATGTCTTATGGACCGCGGTGCAAAATTTTAGGTCAATCCGAGTTAAGTAGACCAAGTTATGGTCATTACACTATTGCTGGTCAAATGGCATCAAATTAGGTCATTTTTTTGGTCAATTTGGTCAACTTTGGTTCGGCCAGTTTTTGGACCCGAAGCTGTGCAAGATTTTTGACTTGCTTATGGTCATTTCTGGGCTTTGGTGTCTTCATAAGACTTGTAGGTATGGGTCTTAACTATTCATGGTTAAAATTTCAGGTCAATTGGACCTGTTTTGAGTGAGTTATGGCCTAAACATTCACTGCTGCCCAATTGGTCATTTTTCAGGTCCTAATTGCACCTAATCCGAATTGGTCATTTTCTTAGGTCACCTTGCAAGCAGAATTTTGGTATGTTTTCTCAATGAAAGTTGGCACATTTTGTGCCTAGTTTCACCTCCAATTGGTCTCATACCAATTGAGGTTACACATTTAAAGTTATAGGTCTATTTGCACACTGTCCTCTATATGTCTTTCAAACCCCAATTCAAACACACATTTAACTTGCTCTACTTTAAATCCCCATACCTAATTCTGATTTTATACCATTCCATATTCATTTATCACTTCTTACTATGGTCAATTTGGACAGAATACAAATATTCTCAATACATCAAATACAACCCTAAACCACAAAGTCCAAATTTAGCAATATATGTACATAAATACACCTAATCATTACATATAATTTCCACTACTAATTTACATACACATTCATCAATTCTTCTATGTCAACATTCTGTCAACACTTCCATCAATACATACATTTATTCAAGTGTCCCCAAGCTGCCGAAAACCTTCTTCAACACCACATTGCCCTACAATTCATCAATTCTCATCCAAGTGCCAAAAATCACCATATAAATATGAAGTAATTCACTAGGTTATTAAATCATCATGATCAACATCATTTCTCATCAAATATATGCACAATTATTTCATCAAATACATGACTCCATGGCTGTCCAAAATGAACACAACAATAACTCTTCAAACTCAAAAAATTTCTTCACAAACCCAACACCCATAACATGCACACAAAACTTAACAAAGCTATCTTCAAAAACACTAACTTACCTTATGGTTGGAGCTTGTTAAACCTTGCTTAAACTTCTCAAATTTGGTATCAAACTCTTCCTTGTGATGAGTAGACAAACTTTAATGAAGAACCCTAGGTGATTGGAGTTGAAATGGAGGAGTGCATGGAGCTTGATTGAAAAATGGCCATGGAGGATTTTTTTCTCCTTCAATTCAGCAACATTTAGAGGACCTTGAGGAAGATGAAGTTCAGCTGGTTAGTGGACTTACATCAGCCCCCATTTAGTGTTTAATTAATCCATTAGTGGTCCACTAACTCCAAATAATTATATGATATGTTAAATTCCCACTTATTCCACATTTAACCCATGATTTTAGCTATTTACTTTAGGTACCACCAAATTAATTTTTCATTTTATTTTCTAAGTGTAATACTATTTATTTTTAATGGACATTTAGGTCAAAAGACACTTCGGGATGTCAAATGACCATAATGCCCCTGTTCAGGTTGCATTCCCGATTTTTCGGTAACACCGGGTTTTGTCTGTTTTCGATTTCTCACTTTTCTTTGTACTAATTATTTAATTTTTCTTTGATATTTCTAATGGTATTTATTCTTCAACAAGGGTCTATTTAAGTCCTAAAAATGTTTTCCAGGGTTCCCCGCAGTCCAGGGCTAGTCAACGGTCCACGCCGTGGCTTCCCGGTGCGGTCACCCATCGCTAGGGTTATCAGCTCGCTTAACTTGGTTACATTTCTTTGCTATCATTTTTCCTTTGTTTTTTTTGTACTTTCTTTTCTTGTATTTCATTATTTTATGTCTCCTCACTCATATCGAAGTACGGTTCTAGGCATCCTAGCTGTCCGGACAGCACTGGTCACCGGAGCAGTAGAATGCACTACCAAACTTAGGGGTGTTACAATTCTTCCCCCCTTAAATAAATTTCGTCTCGAAATTTTACCTGGCGTTAGTCTCTGAACAGCTGTGGGTGCTGTCTCCTCATATCCTCTTCACGTTCCCAAGTAGCTTCCTGGCCTGAATGATGGTTCCACAGCACTTTAACCAGGTGTATCTGTTTATTCCTCAGCTGCTTCACCTCATAAGCCAGAATTTTTATGGGTTCTTCCTCATATGAGAGGTCTGGATTTACTTCAATCTCTTCAACTGATAGTACATGAGATGGGTTTGATCTGTACCTCCTTAACATGGACACATGGAAGACACTATGTATCCTTGCTAGCTCTGGAGGTAATGCCAACCGGTATGCCAAAGGACCCACTCTTTCCAGAACTTCATATGGTCCGATGAAACGAGGACTCAGTTTCCCCTTTCTGCCAAATCTCATAATCCTCTTCCAAGGAGAAACTTTGAGGAATACCTTATCACCCACTGCATACTCAATATCTCTTCTTTTCATATCAACATAGGACTTTTGACGGTCCGATGCAGCTTTGAGTCTATCTCTGATCACTCTGATCTTTTCCTTTGTTTGCTGAACAATTTCTGGCCCAATCATCTTCCTTTCACCTACTTCATCCCAACATAAAGGAGTTCTGGACTTCCTGCCATACAAAGCTTCATATGGAGGCATCCCTATGCTTGATTGGTAGCTGTTGTTATAAGCAAACTCAATCAAAGGCAAGTGTGTATCCCAACTACCTTCAAACTCAATCACACAAGCCCGTAGCATATCCTCCAATATCTGAATAACCCTCTCGGGTGGCCATCCATGCGTGGGTGGAATCTTTGTCTTTGAAGTTCAATCTAGTTCCTAGGGCTCTCTGAAGACTACCCCAGAATCTAGAAGTGAACCTAGGGTCTCTGTCAGACACAATTGATACTGGCACTCCATGCAGTTTTACAATCTCATATATATACAATCTGGCCAATCTCTCCAGGCTATAATCCATCCGAACTGACAAAAAGTGAGCAGACTTGGTCAATCTGTCAACTATAACCCATACTGCATCATGACTACTCTGTGTCCTTGGAAGTCCTGTAACAAAATCCATAGTTATTCATTCCCATTTCCACTCTGGTACTGACAAAGGATGTAACAAACCAGCTGAAACTTGATGTTCTGCCTTTACTTGCTGACAAGTTAGGCATTTGGAAACAAATTCAGCTATGTCTCTCTTCATACCCATCCACCAGTAATGTTCCTTCAGCCCTCTGTACATTTTAGTTCCACCAGGGTGCATAGCAAATGGAGACTCATGTGCCTCCTTCATAATAACTTGTCTCAATTCCACATCACTAGGAACGCACATTCTACCCTGATGTAGCAATAAACCATCATCTCTCATAGAGAATTCAGGTTTCTTGCCCTGTTGGACTTCTTTCAGTAACTTCTGATACTTTTCATCACTCTGAGCAGCCATTCTGATCTGATCAATCAACACTGGCTGTACATGCCATGCAACTACTGTCTGTCCCTCATCATCAATCTCTAAACTGGCATGCTGTGCTTTCAATTCATATACCATGGACAAAGGAGAAACTCTGAGACTTGCCATAGTCTTGCGACTTAAGGCGTCAGCCACCACATTTGCTTTCCCTGGCTGATAGTCTATTAAGTAATCATAGTCTTTAATGAGTTCTAACCATCTCCTCTGCCTCAAATTCAATTCCTTCTGGGTGCCTAAGGACTTCAAGCTCTTGTGATCTGTGTAAATGTAGCATTTCTCCCCATATAAATAGTGTCTCCAGATCTTCAGAGCAAAAATAATAGCTGCTAATTCCAGATCATGTGTTGGGTAGTTCCTCTCATGCGGTTTCAGCTGGCGTGATGCATAAGCAATGACATTCCGATCTTGCATCAGTACACAGCCTAACCCATTGTGAGAAGCATCACTATAAACTGTGTATTCTTTACCCGGAGTAGGTAAAGTGAGAACTGAGCTTGATTAAGCACCTCTTCAACTCATCAAAACTCACGACATTTGTCCGCCCACCAAATTTTACATCTTTCCAAGCAATTTAGTCATGGAGAAGATAACATAGAAAACCCTTCACAAACCGACGGTAATATCCAGCTAAACCTAAAATCGTGAACTTCGTGATATTCTGGCGCTTCCAATTAAGGATAGCTTCTACCTTGGCCGAATCTACCTTGATCCCTTCACCGACACAACATGTCCCAAAAAGGAGATTTCTTTCACCAAAATTCACACTTCGACAATTTAGCGTATAGTTGCTTTCTCCCTTAAGGTCCGCAGCATAATCCGCAGATGTCCGTCATGCTCTTCTCGCATTCCTCGAGTATATCAAAATGTCATCAATAAACACCACCACAAATTGATCAAGATATGGTCCAAGATAGTGTTCATCGATCCATAAAAGCGGTGGAGCATTTGTCAACCCGAATGGCATTACTAGAAACTCATAGTGGCCATACCGAAGTTCAAAGCGCTTTTGGAATACTCGCTCTTGCACCTTCAACCGATAGTAACGGATCGCAAATCAATTTTGGAGAATACAGTGCACTCTTCAATTGATCAAACAGATCATCAATGCGAGGCAATGGATATCGTTCTTTATTGTCACCTTATTCAACCGCCAGTAGTCAATGCATAAGCGGAGAGTACCATCCTTCTTCTTAACAAACAACACCGTGCTCCCCAAGGTGACACACTAGGCGGATGAAGCCCTTTTCAAGTAGTTCTTGCAATCGTATCTTCAACTCCTTCAACTCACTGGTGCCATTCTCGTATGGCGTTATGGAGATTGGATCCACACTGTGCATAACATTAATTTCAAATCGCACTTCTCTTCCGAGGTAATCCAGTAATTCATCAGAAACACATCCGAAAGTCATGTACTGTAGGGATGTCTTTCAATGCTGGCTCTCCACTTGGGTGTCTGCCACATGTGCCAAGTATGCTTCACATCCCTTTCTGATCATTTTTCTAGCTAGTGTAGCCGAAATGAGATTTGATGGCAATAGCCTCTCCCCATGTATTACCACATCACTATACCGAGGAGACCAAAAGTGATCGCCTTGACCCTTACAAATCAATCATGGCATGATGTCTAGCTAACCAATCCATGCCCAAGATGATATCATTATCTCTAAAGGGCATTTCAATGAAATCAGACAGGAAAGTGTGTCCTTGGATCACCAAAGGACAATCTCTATACATTCTATTAACCCTGACCTCCTGTCCTAGTGGACTTGTTACTAGCACCTCAAAGTCCATTTTTGTACATGGAACAAAGAATGCAATCAATGATGCTAGCACTCACATAAGAATGGGTAGAGCCGGATCAAATAACACAAACACATTTTGGTTAAAAGTTGAGAAGGTACCAGCCACAACATCGATGTCTCTCGCTCTTCTCTCTGTCTCATGGCATAGACTCGATCGAGCACTATCTTGCTCAATGTTTTATTGTGCCTTGGCTGCTCTTTGGGTTACCTCTACCCCGCCTCTACCTCGCTAGGTGGTTGTGAGCTTCGTGACAGGCTCGAATCGACCTTCGCAGTAGTAGGAGGTGGTCCAACTCTGCGACTACTGGTGCAGTCCTTGGCAAAGTGTCCTGTGCCTCCACAGTTATAACAGGCTCCAATAGCCTTGTAGTAGATCCCACCATGATTTCTTCCACATGTTTCACATTGGTGGGGAGGGTAGGAACCTCTGGTACTCTGCTGTCCATATAGGGGAGGCTTCTGTCCTGAATATCTTCCCCTACCCGACTTCTTGCCACCTCTGCCATGTCCCCCATAGTTCTTCCTCTTTCTAGTATGACCACTGGAACTCTGTTCTACTGATTTTCCCTCTTTCTCTGTCTTCTCTGACCTCTTCTTCTCAGGAGCAGTCTCAAATTCAATTCTTTCCAACTTTAGAGCTTGAGAAATAAGTTCAGAGAAGTTAGTGTGTTTGAAGCCGATCACTTGTACTCTGATACTGGGCTTCAAGCCAGTTTTAAACCTCTTACATCTCTCCCTGCTGGTAGAGAGTAGACTCATTGCATAATGGCTAAGGCGGAAAAATTCTCTTTCATACTCAGCCACTGATTTGCCCCCTTGTTTCAGACTTAGGAATTCTTGTAGCTTCTGGTCTACATAAGTGTCAGGGACATATTTCTGTCTGAATTCCCTGAGAAAGTCATTCAGTGTCAAGATCGCAGTTCTACTGCATCGTGGGGAATGGTTTTCCACCAGTCATAAGCATCCCCCTGTAGCAAAGATACTGAGTATTCGAATCTGAGCTCCTCTGTGCAATGCAGTTTCTTGAATACTCTATCCATCCTCTCTAACCACTGTTCAGCTTCTAGAGGATCTACTGTCCCCTTGAACTCTGTAGCCCCATATTTCATCAATTTATCATACTGCCTTGTAGGAGACTGTGGTTGTACCACTGGTGTCTTTATTGGGACTTGAGTAGGCATATTACCAGCCATTTGTTGGAACATTGCGACCATCCGCTGCTTAAGCGAGCAGAAATCTGCAGATGCAGCAGGCTGGTCTTCTAACCACCGACATTATGTAGGCACAGGGCATCCCCTTGCACCTCGGCCTCAATAGATCGATCGAGCGATCACCCTCTTCCATATTCAATGCGAGGATTCTAGATCTCCTAAACAAATAACACAAGGAGATTTCCTCCCGTTAGTGCATATTCATAATGTAATGTACTATATGTATCAAACAATGATATTGAGCAGTTGTACTATGAAGAAAGAATATTCAAATAACAGGTGAAAATGGAATTTAAAAACTTTGCTCTAATACCACCAAAACATGTCACACCCTACCCCTCCGTAAGGCATAACATGATCCCGTAGTATACCTAATGAATTACCAACTCCGTCTACTGATAACCCATTAAATACACTACAAGAGATTTTAAAAACTTTTCTTACTTCTTTTACAGTGGTGAGCACTATTTACAGGTATTAAAAACCTTTTTGAATTGAAGTGATAGAACTAACTCGTTTGGTTTATTTGGAATTTCTGTAAAAATTTTGGCAGAGTGCCATCTGTATTTTGGACAAAACAGTTCTTCAGAAAACCTGTAAAAAGCACTTCAATAATGTTCCAAATCTCAACTCCAATACATTTCTCAACACAACAATTTATCAACTCAATTCCATAGAAATTTTTCAAAGTCTGAGATAAGGAAATATAATACAGCTTTTACAAGTCAAAACAGTTCATAATTATTTTACAACTTCAAGGTACAATTTGAATTTACAACTGCTCAAAACCAAAAACAAAATGTACATACAGTGTCATACATTACAGTACAAAATGCAAAATATTGGTATACTCATTATACCAGGTAATCCCTCGCTGGATGTATATGCAGCCTAGTCTGCTGCCCTGTCTGTCTCTCTACTGCGACAGCAATAAAAAGCTATCGCTGAGACAATGTCTCAGTGGTGCACAACATTAACCAAATAAAAATTTAAATCACAATTCGTAAATCATATAAATAGTGGATACTTAAAACCATAGTCAAATTCAAGACAATAAAGGTCAATAAGAATTTAAACTCCATTTCTCAATATCACAATAGATTTCCATAAGTCAGATCATGTTTGAATTCAAAAGACAGTATATGTCAATGAGAGTTTAAATCCATTTCACAATCTCACAATAAACATCAATAAATCACACACAGCTTAATCATGATCCATAGTTCAATTCGTCCCAAAAGCCGATGGCTAATGAGGTATTCAATTCGTCTCAAAAGTCGATGACTAATGAGGAATAACATGGCTAGCTAGCAAAAATATGAGTACTCATCCAATTCGTCCTCAACAGGCACACACCTCAACACTTCAGCCAGAGAGGGAATTCAATTCGTCCCACTAGACAAGCTAATGAGGAATACAATCAATATACATGATAGCTGTGGTTTCAAACCATTTCCAATGCTTTTAAATCAATAAGTATCCATCAATGTCATTCAGATAATTTTTCACAGTTTCAAACCATTCACAATATTTTTCAATCAATAAGTGTCTATCAAACACATTTCCACAATTTGAAACAATAATATATAAATAGTCAATATTTATTTCAATTGAAAACAATTCAAAAGAAACAGTTGTTGTGCACAAACCTCTGATATTTGTCTCCTGGTCTTGACTCAGTATTTCTTTCCCTTTTGCTGAGTCCTTGTTAACTGAGAAACACAATTTGAAGTGTTTCAGTGCTAAATTAATTTGTCTCTAACGATAATGTTCGATAAGTAATTCACTGCAAGCTATTAATTGCTTAATCACCTAATATACCGACCCTCGACGTGTTCTAGGTAAATTAGGTCTTAGTGTTATTAATATGTCATATTCGATAGGGTTTTAGGTTTGGTACGTTTTGCCAAACTCGTTTCCTTGTTTAGTGTATTTTAATGCAACTTGCTGGATTCCGGGATACTAGTTTGACATAGCCGGACGGCCTAGTTCCCTCGGTTTTCGGGTTTCGGTCAAAACTACAAACTTGTAGATCTATGTCTTATGGACCGCAGTGCAAAATTTTAGGTCAATCCGAGTTAAGTAGACCAAGTTATGGTCATTACACTATTGCTGGTCAAATGGCATCAAATTAGGTCATTTTTTTGGTCAATTTGGTCAACTTTGGTTCGGCCAGTTTTTGGACCCGAAGCTGTGCAAGATTTTTGACTTGCTTATGGTCATTTCTGGGCTTTGGTGTCTTCATAAGACTTGTAGGTATGGGTCTTAACTATTCATGGTTAAAATTTCAGGTCAATTGGACCTGTTTTGAGTGAGTTATGGCCTAAACATTCACTGCTGCCCAATTGGTCATTTTTCAGGTCCTAATTGCACCTAATCCGAATTGGTCATTTTCTTAGGTCACCTTGCAAGCAGAATTTTGGTATGTTTTCTCAATGAAAGTTGGCACATTTTGTGCCTAGTTTCACCTCCAATTGGTCTCATACCAATTGAGGTTACACATTTAAAGTTATAGGTCTATTTGCACACTGTCCTCTATATGTCTTTCAAACCCCAATTCAAACACACATTTAACTTGCTCTACTTTAAATCCCCATACCTAATTCTGATTTTATACCATTCCATATTCATTTATCACTTCTTACTATGGTCAATTTGGACAGAATACAAATATTCTCAATACATCAAATACAACCCTAAACCACAAAGTCCAAATTTAGCAATATATGTACATAAATACACCTAATCATTACATATAATTTCCACTACTAATTTACATACACATTCATCAATTCTTCTATGTCAACATTCTGCCAACACTTCCATCAATACATACATTTATTCAAGTGTCCCCAAGCTGCCGAAAACCTTCTTCAACACCACATTGCCCTACAATTCATCAATTCTCATCCAAGTGCCAAAAATCACCATATAAATATGAAGTAATTCACTAGGTTATTAAATCATCATGATCAACATCATTTCTCATCAAATATATGCACAATTATTTCATCAAATACATGACTCCATGGCTGTCCAAAATGAACACAACAATAACTCTTCAAACTCAAAAAATTTCTTCACAAACCCAACACCCATAACATGCACACAAAACTTAACAAAGCTATCTTCAAAAACACTAACTTACCTTATGGTTGGAGCTTGTTAAACCTTGCTTAAACTTCTCAAATTTGGTATCAAACTCTTCCTTGTGATGAGTAGACAAACTTTAATGAAGAACCCTAGGTGATTGGAGTTGAAATGGAGGAGTGCATGGAGCTTGATTGAAAAATGGCCATGGAGGATTTTTTTCTCCTTCAATTCGGCAACATTTAGAGGACCTTGAGGAAGATGAAGTTCAGCTGGTTAGTGGACTTACATCAGCCCCCATTTAGTGTTTAATTAATCCATTAGTGGTCCACTAACTCCAAATAATTATATGATATGTTAAATTCCCACTTATTCCACATTTAACCCATGATTTTAGCTATTTACTTTAGGTACCACCAAATTAATTTTTCATTTTATTTTCTAAGTGTAATACTATTTATTTTTAATGGACATTTAGGTCAAAAGACACTTTGGGATGTCAAATGACCATAATGCCCCTGTTCGGGTTGCATTCCCGATTTTTCGGTAACACCGGGTTTTGTCTGTTTTCGATTTCTCACTTTTCTTTGTACTAATTATTTAATTTTTCTTTGATATTTCTAATGGTATTTATTCTTCAACAAGGGTTTATTTAAGTCCTAAAAATGTTTTCCAGGGTTCCTCGCAGTCCAGGACTAGTCAACGGTCCACGCCGTGGCTTCCCGGTGCGATCAACCATCGCTAGGGTTATCGGCTCGCTTAACTTGGTTACATTTCTTTGATATCATTTTTCCTTTGTTTTTTTTGTACTTTATTTTCTTGTATTTCATTATTTTATGTCTCCTCACTCATATCGAAGTACGGTTCTAGGCATCCTAGCTGTCCGGACAGCACTGGTCACCGGAGCAGTAGAATGCACTACCGAACTTAGGGGTGTTACACTGGGGACGATATAAAACTTAAGCCCGGTCTAGAGGTCCAAAAGTAGATTTAATGTTGCGATCAAAATCATAGTTAGGTGGGCTCACTCCGTAAAAATTCTATACGTTAATTATTGTTATTCCTGCTAACCATTTTGCTTGTCTTGCTTGTTTTACTTTCTACAGCGCTCTTCATTTAAAAGGAAAAAAGGGAAAAATAAAAATCCCCCTGAATTGGGAAGAGGTAAAGGTGTCCCTTCACACACTGAACACTCACATGATGTCCTCACACACGATGTCCTCACACACTTCATCCCTATACCCGGGCTTCCTTATCCTTTTAGGAAAGTAGGAGGGAGTCATGTAGCGGTACCCTTGGGTTTTACCCCGTTAGTATCCGTGAAGGCTTCTGCTTAAATTGGAACTCATTTTATTCACTGTGATACCCGTGGAATTTTCCCGACAATATCATGGGGGATAGAATGGGGCTCTACTGTTTACAGTGGGGGCAATTTGGGAACCTGTGGCTTTTAGAAAATTAGACCCTGAGCTAAACTATCACGATAGTTGGAAGCCGTAGCAAGCTACCTTGTAAGATAGAACTGTCCAATTAGGTAGCACCCAGCCAGTATTAGGACTTTCCTTTACTTTAAGATAAAAGGGGCATACTTACTCTTACCCTATTCTGTTTATTTTATTTTGTTCTTATTTTTAAGGGTAACCTTGAATCATACTGTTAAGAAAACCTACACATTTTCCTACTTTGATAAATGTGTAGGTGTCACTCTGCCAATAGTATAATTCAAGATTACCTGAATTTATCCTGCTAACAACTTTTTTTCTGTAGGCGTCACCGAAATAAGGTCTGTGAAAGGATAAGCATCATTTTTAACATGGCATCTTCGAGTCAGTCGGTAGAAGAAGTTCTTAAATCAGAACAAAATGCTAAACCGTGGCCCAAAAATTGTTCAGTACCCCTACAAAGATACACTAGCTCCTTTCCTCTACTGGACCTAAGCAAAATTAAAGTCAGAATGAACAGTCTCGAAGGTCTGGTCAATGGTTGGAATTCATTTCCCGATCAGGTCAAAGCACAATTTGAGAAGAAATATGGGAGGATTGCAACCTTGATGCGAGTTAAGGTTCAGATACCGGCATTAAAGGCCATGTTGTCAATTTGGAACCCTAAGTTTGGAGTATTCTCTTTCAATGACATCGATACTGCTCCCACTATAGAAGAATATCAAGCATTGCTAGAAATCCCTTATGTGGCGCAGAATCGGATTTACCTGCACCTCTAACATAGGCAGACCTAGAAACGGCTCGCACACATGCTGGGGATCCCACCAAAAAAAGCAAAGGCGAAAGAAACCGTTAAAGGAAACACGCATGGATGGTATTGGACTTACCTCAAGAAAGGGTTGAGCAATGCATCCAAGATCAACAGTGGGATCAAGCTTCATTGATGCTCGCTTTAGCAATTTACGGCTTGCTCTTGTTCCCTGGACCTTCCGGAATCATAACCTGCAGTGTTGTGGAAACGTTCTAGGCAATAGAAAAACAGAAAGTCAATCCAGTATCGGCAATACTTGCTGAGACTTTCTTAACCCTCACTTACTGCAGACAGCAAGGCAAGGGATCCATTAAGTGTTGTTCTCAGTTGTTGCACCTCTGGATCATTAGTCATATGTGTCCTATGG
This sequence comes from Hevea brasiliensis, assembly GCF_030052815.1. Taxonomy (NCBI): domain Eukaryota; kingdom Viridiplantae; phylum Streptophyta; class Magnoliopsida; order Malpighiales; family Euphorbiaceae; genus Hevea; species Hevea brasiliensis. Next base: position 25,089,520 of record NC_079510.1, on the reverse strand, counting down.
AGATGAAGGGATTAACTTGGTATCTTGACCAGCCTCTCATCGAAAAAATGACCCGATTGGTAATCAGCCCGAAGGATGAGCCGTAGTGGCAAGAACGGATTTTGAGCTTCAATAGCCATAACTATTGTTGGAAGAAATTATGGACGTCAAGTCAATCCATTTTGATCAGCACGGGGAACAATCAATCAGTATCCCTAATCGGAGTGACTGGATACACAAGTTACAGTCCGGCATTAGTAATGAGACAGTTTGGCTCAACACAGTTCAGAATCAACATTGAGAAATACCACCAAGGTCATTTCTACCATGAACTCAAGGAAGAGGAGGGGTTGAAAATAGCTCGCAAGTCTTGGGAAAACATCACTTTGATGGAGAGGTCGCCTAAAGGTCCGAGCGCCACGGGCGATTATCTTAAATGGAGGGCTGACAGGGACCAAGAACACTTAATCGCAGACCAAGGCAAAGAACCTCGCTGAAACATCCTATCAGAAGAAGCTAATGATCATTTAACTGATTCACTACAGAAGGCAAACACCGAAAACTCGCAACTGCAAGAACAAATAAAGTAGTTAGAGGACCAACAGCAGAACCTTAAAAGAAAAGTGAGAAGACTCAGGGAAGAGGCAAGAACTGAAAAGATGGGGTTCGAAGAGCAAGAAGCGCGGTGGGAAAAGGAAAAAAGCTCTCTTCAAGCTCTGGTAAAAGAAGTAGAAGTGCAGAATAGTAAGCTTCAGGAAAAAATGAAATACCAAGAGATACTTGTAGAAGAGTATAAACAAGAGAACAAAAAGAAGAAGCTCGAATTGAAGGAACAGGCATTACTCATCAACGATATTCTGAAAAAATGTGCTAAGGAAAGGAAGGAGAAAGAAAGACAAGCTGCTCTATATCAAGAGCTGAAAGAGAATGTTGACCAGCTGGAGAGAACGATAGCATAGGGAAAACAGGAACTCCTTCCAGAATCCGAGTATGCTTTGAAAGCATTCGACCCTGTTAAACAAGAAGAAAGGTTATACGAGTATCTCAAAAAATGTCATCTCATTATAAAGAGTCTCCCTGAGCCTAGGCGATGCAAAGAATGTTGTGTATAAATATTCAGTTAATGGAAAACTTTTGGGTCATTGTTTAGCAAAATTGTGAATGAATAGTATAACTCCCGTAGGAACCCCCTCACTAGGGTTATGCGAAAAATTGGATATGCCATATGAACAGGTATCATGAACGCGCATTTAATCCAGTCATTCACAGTCAGACTATCGAATGATGCCATGATAAAATTGATGCAACCATCCTTCTGCAGATTTCATTTTGGCTTCCAAATGCCACCGTATCCTTCGTTCGAACCAGGACCTTTAGTTTTTTTTACGAAATTCAAAATTCACTAAAAGCTGTTATTTATTTCCCTACAGAAAATCAACATTGCTTCAAACAAGGCAAGCTGACCAAGCACACAGTTCAACCCAAGCGAGTGTACTTAACAAGATCTCGAACAAAGAAGATAATGGAAGATCAGGAACAAGTACAGAACCTACAAGGACAAGTTTCCGAATTGAAGGATCAGGTCTCAGAACTTATGAGACTAATGAGGGAGATGTCCCAAAATAAACCCACTTCAGAACCTAACCTACCATTACCTCCCCCACCACCTACAACAATGGATCCTCACCAAGCTTCAACCTCTTTCACCTTTCAGTCACCTATCACGGATCCGACAATCACTATCAATCTAGCTACTATAAATAATGACCCACCTTTCTCCCATTACCCATCTATCTCAAATGTCAACCCATACACTTCAATACTGATCCCTCCGGTTCACTCCACCCCTCATTTCCCAGCTGGGGGAGTATCTTTTGCAGTAGGAGGAGAAAATAAGACCAGGGAAAATGAAAAACTGTCTGCTCTAGAGGAAAGATTGAGAGCAATAGAGGGGCTGAACATGTATGGTTCAGTCGATGTGGCTTCACTTAGATTGGTGCCAGATGTGGTGGTGCCACCCAAATTTAAAGTCCCGGATTTCGACAAGTACACCGGGAACTCAGATCCCCGCATTCACCTAGCAACCTACATTGCCAAAATGTCTGCCTTAACAGAAGATGACAGACTTCTCGTCCATTTCTTTCACGAAAGCCTCTTCGGAGCAGCCCTGAGATGGTGTATTCAGTTGGATAGGAGCAAACTGCGCTCCTGGAAGGATTTAGCAGACGCATTCTTGAAGCAGTACAAATTTAACTATGATGTGGCCCCCACAAGGAGGGACCTCCAAAACCTGGTGCAAAGAGATAGGGAAAGCTTCAAGGAATATGCCTAAAGATGGAGAGAGAAGGCTGCAGAAGTATATCCTCCAGTGACCGATAATGAATTATGCTCCCTGTTCATTGAAACATTGAAGGCTCCTTACTTCAATTTGATAATTGGAAACACTTCCAACAGCTTCTCGGACATCATCCAAGCCGGTGAGAGGATAGAAGCTAATTTAAGGATGGGACGGCTGCAGGAGTTGACTAAGAATCCTGCGAAGAAAACCGCCAGTTTTGGCAAAAAGAAGGAGGGTGATGTGCATTCTGTCACCCGGCAAAATAATTACTCCCCACTTCCTCAAAATAACTACCAGCCACATCATCCCCCTCATGGCCAAACAGTTGCAAACATTCCACCTCCTTTCTCAAATTACCCACACCCACGCCCACAATACCCACCATCTACAAATTACCAACCTAGACCTCCTCCTCCACCTACCCAACCAAGGCCACTTCAAAATAACCCCAGACCACCAAGAAATCCTGATCCACCCCTTCCCCTTCCACTCAGTGAAATATACCGATATCTAGTCGGTATAAACCAGATAGTACCAGTTCCCCTGGACCCAATTCAGCCACCATACCCCAGGTGGTATGATGCCACTGCCCGTTGTGAATATCATGGAGGGGCACAAGGGCATTCAACTGACAACTGTGGGGCACTCAGAAGGAGAGTGCACGCTTTAATCCGGAACGGATGGTTGAAGATTGAGGGAAATGGTTCCCTCCCCAGTGTTACCTCAAACTCGTTGCCCAATCATAATGCGGGCAATGGAGTAAATATGATAGAATCGGATGGAGAGAGGTTGGCACCAGAGGTAGACGAGCTAACTCCTCACTTTGAGGAAATTTTTGCCATGGCGATGAGGGAAGGTTACCTTTGCCCTCAGGTATCGGAATCAGAAAAGGGTACGGGATGTCCTTACCATGGAGGGGCAGCTGATCATGAGCTACAAGACTATGAGGGATTCCGGCAAGAGATCCAGAACTTGCTGTCCCTCAAAATTTTAAGATGCCAAAGGAGATCAAAAGTGGAGGGCGAAGTAAATACCGCTAGGTTTGGCCAGAATACCTCTATCCCCAAGCTTAGATTAACCTTCTCTGTCCCCAATGCCCCAATGCCCTCACCACCAGTAACAATTATCCGAACCCCGCCTCAGCTCCCAGTCACAAATACTCATGCTGTCCCTTGGAACTACAATTTCTAAGTTTTCACCCAAGGAGCATCGAGCAGTACGCCGGTTCCTAATCTTGCTTCACCTCCGGTACCTCCAAAATCGTGCTTCACTCCCCATGAGCACTTCAGAATGACTTACACCGGACCTACCAGCAATACTACTCCCCAACCTAATCCTCACCCCGTCGCTGCCACAAAATCCTCCCCACCTGAGCAAGAAGTCGAGTTTATAACCAAAAGTGGGAGATGTTACGGGAACGAAGAGAAAGAAAAGAAGAAGGGGAAAGTAAAAATGGGAGAATTACAGAATAGTACAGTAGAGGAGGTTGAGAAAACGGAGGAAGTAGAGCTCGCCGAGCCTAAAGAAGAGGGGGAGCTGTTGCTCCAAATAATGAAGCAGAGTGAGTATGATGTGGTGGAACAGTTGAGAAAGACACCTGCCCGAATTTCACTGTTATCGCTGATTTTGAGCTCAGAGGTGCACCGTCAAGCCCTGCAGAAAATTCTGGATCAGGCCTTTGTGAACCCCGACATCACACCGGGGCAGTTTGAGAAGATAGTGGGACAAATCCAGGCATCCAGTTTTGTCACCTTTTCTGAAGAAGAGATAGATCCCGCAGGATTAGCACACACTAAAGCCCTCCATGTGGCAGTGAAATGCAAAGGTTGTATAGTGGCCAAGGTCCTTATTGATAACGGATCAGCCCTCAATGTACTGCCTAGTGCTACCTTGGCTAGGCTTCCAGTTGACTGATCAGATATACGTCAAAGTGCTATGGTGGTAAGAGCCTTTGACGGTACAAGAAGAGAAATGTTGGGAGACATCGACTTGCCACTCCAAATTGGCGCATGCACCTTCAACGTCATATTCCAGGTGATGAATATTGAACCGGCCTACGCTATGTTGCTGGGGAGGCCGTGGATCCATTCAGCGAATGCCGTTCCTTCAACCTTGCATCAGAAGATAAAGTACATCATGGACGGCAAAATCATCACTGTAAGAGGGGAAGAAGCCATTTTGGTCACCAAGCCACAATCACTTCCTTATGTGGAAGCTGCTGAAGAGTCATCGGAAAGCTCTTTCCAGGCCCTCGAATTACAAGAGACCAGAAGTGAAGGGGCTATGGCTATGGTAGCCAAGATAATGTCAAGGAATGGATATGAAGAAGGCAAAGGCCTAGGCGCCACATTACAAGGAATTGTTGAACCTATACTGGCTATCCAAAAGGTGGGCCGTTGCGGTTTGGGATATGAGGAAGATGCCCTCATGGATGGATGATTCTGGATGAGGAATAGACTTCGGGATCAAAGATTTGACCAGAAAATCGGGAGAATGAAAGTGGTCCCGAGAATCACAGAGGTCTTCACTAAACCGGTCATCGAAAATCCGGCAGAGGTCGAAGAATCACCCGATGAACCATCTATTGACGTCATCCACTTGGATTCCTTGTATGAGGCTCTGGTCTCGCCAATAGCTGAGGGGCAAGAACTGGACAACTGGACAGCAGAGGACATCCCTGTACTTAATTTCGAGTAAAGTACCTTTGGTTATCTACACTTGATCATTTTGTCCATGGTGGCAAGTGTAACATTGTAAATGGACCCTTTTCTTATGTCATAAATCTTAATGAATTAATAACGCATTTATTTCCGATTCTCTTTTTCTTTCCGTTTGAATTCTATCCTTATGATATATTCTATTTTCGTTCATTCAGGACCATTCATCAATTAACACCTAATAATTCAATAGACTCAGAAATTCCTCTGGTTAATTTTGAAATCCCCATAACTGCCATTACTTCAAGTGATTCTGAGTTGGAGCTCACAGAAGAAAGGGATGAAAGGGATGAACCTTCCCTAGTGCCTTGTGGAGACGAAGCGCGCACCATAAACTTAGGCACCGAAGAAGTAAAAAGGGAACTTAAGGTGGTAGAAAGTAAAGAATTGGGAGATATAATAAGTTTGCTCAGGGAATTCCTAGACGTATTTTCATGGAGCTATGATGATATGGTTGGTTTGGACCCCCAGATAGTGACGCATAAAATTTCCCTAATTCCGGGGACAGTCAAGATGTGAAGCTAAGAAGAATGAATCCTGACACACTGCTCAAAGTTAGGGATGAGGTCAAGAAACAGTATGATGCTGGGTTCCTGAAAGTAGTCAAATATCCCCAATGGATAGCTAACGTTGTCCCGGTAATGAAGAAGGACGGGAGAGTTAGGGTGTGCGTTGACTACAGGGATCTTAATAAGGCAAGCTTAAAAGATGATTTCCCTCTCCCTCACATTGATGTGTTAGTAGACAATGCTACGGGATTGGGCAGGTGTTCATGTATAGATGGGGCATCAGGGTATAATCAAATCCCAATGGATGAGGGAGACAAGGAGAAAACTGCCTTTATCACTCAATGGGAGGTATTTTGCTATCGGGTCATGCCTTTCGGGTTAAAGAACGCTGGAGCAACCTACCAACGTGCCATGGTCACATTATTCCACGATATGATGCATAAAGAAGTGGAGGTATACGTGGATGATATGATCATCAAATCTAGGGGAGAAGAGAGTCATGTGCAGGTGATGAGGAAAGTATTCGAGAGACTCAGGAAATATCAGCTGAAACTGAACCCTGCCAAGTGCATATTTGGAGCTAGATCTGGGAAATTGTTGGGATTCATAATGAGCGAGAAGGGAATAGAAGTTGATCCGGACAAAGTCCGAGCCATTCAAGAGATGCCATCCCCAAAAACAGAAAGAGAGGTACGCAGTTTCTTGGGAAAGTTGAACTACATATCAAGGTTTATCTCCAATCTCACCGCCAAAGCTGAGCCTATTTTTAGACTACTCCAAAAGAACAACACTACTCAATGGGATTCAATTTGTCAAGAGGCTTTTGAGAAAATCAAGCAGTACCTGTCAAACCCACCAGTATTGGTTCCACGATGTTTGGAAGGCCTCTGATTCTGTATATGGCAGTCCAACAAAACTCAATGGGATGTGTTTTGGGGCAACATGATGACACCGGCCGGAAGGAAAGAGCTATTTATTACCTAAGCAAAAAGTTCAATGATTGTGAGTCAAGGTACTCTTTCCTAGAGAAAACTTGCTGTGCACTAGCTTGGACAGCGAATCGCCTCAAGCACTATATGTTGAATCACAAGACATGGCTCATTTCCAGAATGGATCCTATCAAGTATGTATTCGAAAGCCCATTCGTGCCAGGAAGGATAGCCAAGTGGCAGGTCATACTCTCCCAGTATGACATTGTCTATATGACCCGGAAAGCGGTGAAAGGTAGCGTGATCGCTGATCTCTTAGCAGAAAGCCCTATCCAGGATTATGAAGCTCTGGATTTTGAGTTCCCTGATGAGCATATTAACGAAGTAGACTGCGGAGAAGAAGAGCCAGCTAATGTATGGGAAATGTATTTCGACGGAGCTGTCAATTTGTCCGGGAATGGAATCGGAGCCGTATTAGTAACTCCGGATGGGAAACACTTTCCGATAGCTATCAAGTTGAGATTTGACTGCACCAACAATGTCGCAGAATATGAAGCTTGTGTAATGGGTCTACAAGCTGCTATTGAAATGAAAATCAGAAAGTTGGAGGTGTATGGAGACTCAGCTCTGATCATTTATCAAGTCAAAGGAGAATGGCAAACTAAGGATCCGAAGCTAATCCCATATCAGAAGTACTTACTGGAGCTGATTAAGAAATTCGAAGAAATCTCTTTCACTCACCTTAGTCGAGACAAAAATCAATTTGCAGATGCCTTAGCCACCCTGGCTGTTATGGCTCAAATGGAAGAAGGGCAAACAACTCAGGTGTTAAAGATTAAAGCAAGAAGTGAGCCGGCTTACTGCTTCATGATCGAAGAAGAACCTGATGGTAAACCTTGGTACCATGACATCTTGCTCTACATCAGAACCAGAGAATTCCCTCCAGGGGGGAGCAAAAATGAAAAGAGGATGATTCGGAGATTGGCATTGGGATACTTCCCCAGTGAGGAAACCTTATACAAAAGGAGCTCTAACGGCGAATTGCTGAGATGTGTGGATGCAAAAGAGGCGAAAAAAATCCTTTTCGAGACTCACGAGGGAAACTGTGCAACCCATGCCAGCGGGCATATGATGGCTAAGCAAATCATGCGACGGGGATATTTTTGGACTACAATGGAAAAGGATTGCATCGAGTATTTCCAGAAATGCCATAAGTGTCAGATCTATGTAGATTCGATTAATGTGCCCACTCACAAATTGTTCAACCTCGTCTCACCATGGCCTTTTGCAATATAGGGCATCGATGTGATTGGTCCCATCAACCCTAAGGCGTCTAATGAGCACAGATTTATCCTAGTGGCAATCGACTATTTTTCTGAATGGGTTGAAGCGACTTCATATGCCCACATTACACATAAAACTTTTCTCAAATTCCCCATAAATAATATTATCTGCCGGCACGGTCTTCCCAATGAAGTCATCACTGACAATGCCAAGAACTTGAATGGTCCAAAGATCCAGAAGTTGTGTGATCAATACAAAATTTGACACCTTCATTCCTTCCCATACCATCCCCAGATGAATGGAGCGGTGGAAGCCGCGAATAAAAATCTCAAAAGAATAATTCGGAAAATGACGATCCCTTATAGGGATTGGCATGATATGCTCCCTTACGCTCTTCATGCATACCAGACCTCCGTAAGAACATCAACTGGGGCAACTCCGTACTCACTGGTCTATGGGATGGAAGCTGTATTGCCTATCGAAGTTGAAATTCCTTCCCTAAGGATTCTGAAGGAATCAGGGCTTGATGAGTCAGAATGGATCCAGTCGAGGTTGGATCAATTAAACTTGCTGGATGAAAAGAGGCTAGCAGCAGCATGTCAAGGGCAGTTGTACCAGAGAAGAATGGCTAGGGCATTTGACAAAAGTGTTCGCCTACGCGAATTTCAACCTGGGGACCTAGTTCTGAAGAAAGTGCTGCCAACTCAAAACGATCCCCGGGGCAAATGGTCACCAACCTATGAGGGACCCTATATGGTTAAAAAGGCATTTTCTGGTGGGGCCTTGATCTTGACCCACATGGACGGTGAAGAATTTCCAAGACCTGTGAATGCTGACACCGTCAAGAGATACTATGCCTAAAAAAAAAAAAAAAAGAGTAGGGGTGAAAACCCGAAAGGGCGCTCCTAGCAAAATGTGCGAAAGAAGGCGAAAACCCTCGAAGGGCGCTTTCTGTAAAATGAGTGAAGGATGAAAACCCGAAAGGGCGTCCTGAAAAAGCGAGCTAAAAAAAAAAAAAAAAAAAAAGAAGGAAAAATCTAGGGGTGAAAACCCGAAAGGGCATCCCAAGAACCAAAAGGGAGAAATAAGGAACGGGGCATGAAACCGAGGATGGACATAAACCGTCGTGGCATGAGGCTTCAGAGTACTTGAAATAATAGCAGTTAAAAGACTTCAAAGCTAACTACAAGGAATATATGAGATCTGTCCTTGTACCCTTCTCCTTTAACACTGTGCCTTTGTTTCCTAAAACCATAATAAAGTCATATTTTCCTATCTCTTTGCTTTTATCTTTCCTTCTTTAACATTGTCCTTCTTTAATCTTGTTACCTAATGCGCTATTAATCATTTAAAATTTTGCTATAAGATTTGGATTTGAAATTGATAACCTCACGTACTTTAGATTTGCAGGGAATGGCCAAAAAAAAAAAAACAAAAAAAAAACAAAAAACTAGAGGTGAAAACCTGGAAGGGCGCTTCTAGTCAAATGGACGGAAAGTGAAAACCCGCAAGGGCGCTTTTCGAAAAGTAAGAAGAAAGTCAAGAATAGAAAAGGGGCATCCGAAGAAATGAGGTCGTAGGCAAAGTCTTGTAACTCGTCCTCCATTAATTATTGGCCCTCGGGATCCTGTTAAGTACACTTCATCGGGGAAGAACTTCTTGTGTCGAGATTAGACTTGCTTTGTAAGTTGATTTTAATTTTCCTGCATTTAATTTTCCTGTTATTAACCTCTGGTTCCTTGATCTACGTTTATTTTAATTTCCTGCATTTAAATTTCCTGTTATCAACCTCTGGTTCCTTGATCTAAGTTGATTTTAATTTTCCTGCATTTAATTTTCCTGTTATCAACCTCTGGTTCCTTGATCTAAGTTGATTTTAATTTCCTGCATTTAAATTTCCTGTTATCAACCTCTGGTTCCTTGATCTAAGTTGATTTTAATTTCCTGCTTTTAAATTTCCTGTTGTCAACCTCTAGTTCCTTGATCTAAGTTGATTTTAATTTCCTGCATTTAAATTTCCTGTTATCAATCTCTGGTTCCTTGATCTAAGTTGATTTTAATTTTCCTGCATTTAATTTTCCTATTATTAACCTCTGGTTCCTTGATCTAAGTTGATTTTAATTTCCTGCATTTAATTTTCCTGTTATCAACCTCTCGTTCCTTGATCTAAGTTGATTTTAATTTCCTGCATTTAAATTTCCTGTTATCAACCTCTCGTTCCTTGATCTAAGTTGATTTTAATTTCCTGCATTTAAATTTCCTGTTATCAACCTCTCGTTCCTTGATCTAAGTTGATTTTAATTTCCTGTATTTAAATTTCCTGTCATCAACCTCTGGTTCCTTGATCTAAGTTGATTTTAATTTCCTGCATTTAAATTTCCTATCATCAACCTCTGGTTTCTTGATCTAAGTTGATTTTATTTTCCTACATTTAATTTTCCTGTTATCAACCTCTGGTTCCTTGATCTAAGTTGATTTTAATTTTCTAGCATTTTAATTTCCTGTGACCAACCTCAAGGTTTCGACCCAAGTGGGTTTAAGCCTCCGGACATTAATTTCAAATTTCAAATTTTAAATCGTCCAAAATATGGGTCTGAATCTTTACATAATTCCTACACAGGAAAATTTTTCCCTTCAATAGAAATTATGTAAAGAGGGGCAGCTGTCAACACCATATTTTGGCCGATCCCCCCCAAAATTAATAAACTTTGAAGCCGATCCCCAACACAATCCCCTTTGCCAATCGACCACACTTCCGATCTCCCCTCAAAAGGAATTTAATTAATACCAAGTCTCCAGGTCATTTAAAACCTCACCGATCCCTTAAACCAATTCTCGAGTCCCCTGATCATTTAACTATATTTTCGATCTTTCTTGTCAAATAAGATTGAACCAACATTAGGCTTCGTACCACCAGTCTTATTGCCGGACTCTCATTTAAAAATTTGAGAATGATAAAGGTTTCGACTCGGTTTACAGATGATCCCGATCTTAAATGTTCAAAGCCAAAATTTTAATTAAGTCCCGTTTCGTAACTGATCTCATACATATTGTGTTTTCCGATCTCTTATACTTAGATTAATAATCACTTTCAGTTGTCGTTCTAATATGTTCAAACAATCAAGTGCTTATGCAATTTAGAAACTTTCCGATCACAATCAATCATTGAACAAGACGGGAACTTTCATTTCATTTCCAAATTTATACAAGTCATTCGGCTGGGGGATCGCCCCCAGCCTGAACTACATGTTGTTCATTTTCTCTCTCACCTTCAGCCTCCTCTTCGCTATCCTCACCTTCGTCCTCGGGAGCCAGGTTGGCCATCCAGGAGAAGTCCTCCTCGGGATAACGCTTCTTGAGCTCAGCCAGAAGATCTCTGTGAGCATTCACATAAGCGCCGGCCACTCCGGTCACCATTTCTTCTTCTTTCGCCTTGAGCTCTTCAGCAAGATGAGCGAGTTGAGCAGCTTCATCAACTCGGAGCGCCTGAATTCCCTTGAGCACACGATCTTGCTCAGCTAGAACATGAGCTTGCTCGGCCAGCTTGTCCTCATAAAACTTCATTCGTCCCTCAATTTGAGATATGTAGTCCTGAGCGGACGAAAGTTGGGATCGGAGAGAAGACACCTCATGACCCATCTTCTCGACTTCCTTACCCAGGCGATGAGCCTTCTCCCGGACCATGTGCTGGGTCACCAAACACTCCATGTTCAGGCTCATAGATCTGGTCCAGATGTCATCAAGGTTATCCGGAGACAGCCTATCCCGATCTTCTCAAAGGCAGATGGAGGATGCCAAGACCTTAGCGAAACCAGGGTTCTCTCGAACCGTGCGGTTCTTCTCCAATGAGTGGATCAGCACTTGGGCACCGCGGGAGAGAGTCCTTGGGGCAGGCTGGGAAGGACCCCCTTCCGCACTCGGAGCGACTGGAGGAGGTGGAGGCGGCTCATCTCGGCGAGGAGGAGATCGGACCACTTCTATGACCGGAGGCCCAGAAGGTTAAGACGAGCCTTCCTGTATTTCCCCGGGCTCATGACCAGGCGTTTGAAGCAGCTCGGAACGCTTCATCTCCCGTACCTTCTGGGAGATCTCCCTCTTTCACTTTCGGCTCTCCTTGGAGGCTTCGCCGCTTGCCATACCTGCACAAAGAAGAGGTCAGTGAGATCGCTAAGGTCTAAAGATCTGAGATATGGAAAATACCGATGCTGAGATCAGAGAGCTGAAGCCCGCAATCTTGACCGGTGACCAGCTGCATAGTCCAATGGTGTAGCTCGACCGTCACTGCATCCAAATAAGAGAACTTCTCCCTGGACGCTTGTTCCTTCAACTCCATCACCATTGCACCCTCTTCCCTGTTTAGGGTGATGTGCTTCGTAAGCAAGGGACCCTGATGCAGCCAGCTCTGAGGGAAGCCCTCAAAACCGTTCGGAATTTTTCTCCTCAAGATGAAGAAGCGGTTCTTCCAATTCTTCAAGGAGGAAGGCAGGTCGGTAAAAAGCCCACAATGGGGTTTCACCTGGAAGAACCAATACTCGTCGTCCTTTCGACGAGTTAGCCTGTGCAGTTCAATGAACACCTTAGCTGTAGGTCGGAGCCCCTTAGCTCAGCATAGGCCTCGAAAGGCTACTAAGATCCGCCATGAGTTCGGGTGAACTTGGGTGATGCACACTTGGTGATATTTTAAAACTTCTTTAAAGAAGTCGTCAAGAGGGAACCGCAACCCGACTTTTAACTGTTCTTCACACACCATGATCATATCATTCCCCTCAAAGAAGTGATCTGCTCGAAGGTCGCCATGACACCGGATAAGTTCATACGAATCAGGCCGGATGTTGTACTCCTGGCTGAACGACTGCAGGTCGGTTTCTTGCAAGATAGATGGCAGCTCGTCCATGGGAAGATTTTCTCTCCCCGAAGAAGGCACATGCCTTGATGGTGCTGGTTGTCCCCGAGCTGGAACGGAGACCCTAGGAAGTTCAGGCCGCGCGCTTGGTCCGACCACCTCTACCTCATCGGAAGACCACGAGAACTAAATGGAAGGGGGGCTTACTGCTCTCTGACCGTCGGCACCGCTCATTTTCAAAGGAAATAGAGAATTTAAACTAAAAGAAGATCAAAACCCTTACCGGAGCTTGATCGATGTCGGAGGAACTTGAGAAAACGAGAGAATTTGGAAGTTGTTCGCGAGAGACTGAAAATGACATAAAGGAGCAACTGGCTAACCCCATCCCTATTTATACTCGTCCGAGCATTTAATGCTCACGATGTTCCAGGTAATGCATCGGATAGCGGGACTCGCCAGCTGTTCTAACACGTCTCACGAATATTCCGGAGATTCCATAAAGAGGTCGGTTAACTATAGAGTGGCAGATCAAGGTGTTTTGAATTACAGATCGGATAAGTGTCATTCAAATTAAGAGTCGGATTGGATAAATACTTCAGAGATCAGAAAATAATCAATGCAATAATAATAAAACGACAGTTGTCAAAATAAATTTTATTTCCGAAAAGATCTGATTACATCATTTGGGCGATCTCTAGAGATCAGATTACATTAAAGGTCTAATTACATCATTTGGGCGATCTCTGAAGATCGGATTACATTAAAGGTCTGATTACATCATAAGAGCGATCTTTAGAGACCGGTGGAACATCCTATCTAAAAGGCCTATGTCAAAGCCTAGTCTCATGGCTGAGTCAAAAGATGTGTTTGACTAGGAGACCGGCTGGGGGGACTATGACTCTCATGAAAATGAGAGAGGTCGTCATCAAAGTTACCGCTCGAAACCGAGCCGCTGTCAGAACACCTAGTGTGGAGAGGAGCCAGATGAATGCCAAAGAGTAGTCACCGATGTTGAGGGGAATATTAGCAGTCTTCTCTCCCGAAACCAGTTCGCCGATTATATTGGGCAAACGATTCGAGATCGGCATGATCGAGGTCCTCGATCCAGATCGGTTAATTAGTCCAGTTCTCTCACTGTCATCAGATAAGGTCATCATGATTTTTTGATCACCGGGATCGTAAATTTTTAGGCAAGGAACAAAGAGGACAACCGGAAAAAGATTAAAAGAGGTCATTTTGTCCGGGATTGTTGCCGGAGCAGCTAGAACAAGGAAAATGAGGAGAATAGAGGAGAAAGTCAAATGAGGTAGGGTTGAAGGTATATATATAGGAAAATTTGAGCATTTATTGCAAGCAGAAAACGAAGCGGATGCCTCGAGAATTGAGGGAAATAAATGCTTTGACTGGACCGAACCCGATAAAAAGGAAGACTGGTGTGGTAAAGATCGGTAGAAGGGAGACCGGCATGAAAGATCAGAAGAGAGCATGTCAGGAGAGATTAGAAGAGAGGAACCCGGTATGAGAGATCGAAAAAGGATCACGTTGAAAAGACCGGAAAGGAGGGGAGGTCGGGAGACAAAGAGAATAAGACAGTTCCTACCGATTGTCGTCATAATCAGAGTCGAGGTAGTTAAAACGTTGCAGGTGAAATCTCAACTGCATGCCCCAGAATTGCCCGTATTACGGACATGTGCCAGAGTACGTCAGGACAGCGCTGTACATCCTAATCTCCACTATTGATCTTACTTGTAAGGACGAGTTTGAAGCCCTGGGATCGAAGAAGAAAATGACAAGATCAGCGCCTTTCACTCCTAGCCCTCGGATCGCTCTTGACAAGAAATTTTGGGCCGTCAGATTAGAAGAAAGAAAAGGATAAATACTCCGGAAGGGATCCCAGTCGTCCGTTCTGATTCTCTTTAATTCCCGAGCCCTTAGATCATGTCCTTCAAAATCTTAACCCTCCATCTCCTTCAAAACAGATCCTGACCCTCCATGGGAAGCACCCGGTTCCTATAAATACCTGCATGAAAAACTATTCAAGGAGGATGAAAAGAGGGCAGTGACTATAGTGGAAGAACTCTGAAACTTAATTCAGTTTATTGCTCTGCTATTTTTTTTAGCATTCATAAGAAAAACTTTTGAAACCAGTTTTCTAAAGTGTTTTCTTGCAAAAGGGATTCTTGAATACTGAAACTCTCTATTTTCAGTTCGTTCATTATCCTGTGATGCTCTCATTTTCAACTCTTTATTCTCTTTAGTTCCACTCCCATTGTCCAAGCTTAATCTCATTTAAACTCGGGTATTATTTCGACCCGATTGCATTTTAGCGAAGCATCCTTCGTTTCAAGGCGGACCTTAATCTTCCGGTTACCAACCTGCAGTTCTATTAGGCTTTGTGATTCCATACTTAGTTTAGTAGATTTGGCTCCCTACAGGTGAGTGCTCGTATTGCCATTTTATTAAGTGCTCGTTTTCATTTTATGCATTTCCTTTGTTCTTTTATGTACGTAGTTTCTTTCTTTTCTAAGTTTATATTGCGCTAAAGAATATCAAAAGGTTACTCTCGGGTTTACTTCTTTGTTGATCAGTCCATTCTTTTTGTTAATCTTTGTTATTTCTGAATGCAAGTCTTCTAGTCTCGAGTAATGTATAAAGGGGTCGGGTAAAATGTAGGTAACCGTGTCTTAAGGGTCTCTTTAAAAATAATAAAAGGTCCAAACAATAAGTCGGGAAAATAGTAAGGCCGAATCACTAGAATAATGCAAAAGACAATTGAGTAAGACAACACAAGGCAGAGTAAAACCGAACTTTAAGATAGGTAAATGGGATAGATCGGGTATCAAAAGGTACTGGTAAGGCAACCACATAGGAAGGTCGGAAAATTCGGTTTGGTATCTCCTGACTAGTTACAAGATACCAATGAGTTAAAAGAAGCCTTATTCCGAGCCCCTACATCTTTAAATGCCAAAACCCTTAGTTCTAGGATTTCGTGACGGGTAGTTGTAATCAAGTTTCTAGAGATCGGAAAAGTCCTTATCCGATCCCTATTAAAATAAAGGAGATCGGAGGAGAGTTCTTATCCGATTCTCAAACTTAAAAATTTTATCAAATATTTAAAGGAGATCGGAGGAGAGTTCTTATCCGATTCTCAAACTTAAAATTTTAATAAATATTTAAAAAGAGATCGGAGGAGAGTTCTTATCCGATTCTCAAACTTAAAAATTTATGAAATATTTAAATAGAGATCGGAGGAGAGTTCTTTTCCGATTCTCAAGCTTAAAAATTTTAGTAAATATTTAAAGGAGATCGGAGGAGAGTTCTTATCCGATTCCCAAATTAAATTTTAACAAATACGTAAGATGATTCCCCCTGAAATAAAATTAATACGCAACAGCAACTCACTAAGGTCGTCTCATTTACTTATGTATCTGGGCAATCCGGATTAGTGAAAATCAAACATTCCTTTCGGTCTAAAGGATTAATATTTTTATTCGAACCCTCCTAACTATGAAGAACGTGAAGTTAAATCTGCTTACCCTCGTTGAGGGACGAGGTGGGGTGCCTAACACCTTCCCCACCCGTTCATGGACCCCGAACCTAGAATCTCTGTTTTTAAAGTGGTTTTATTTTAACTTACTTTCACAAATGGTTTTCTTTAATTTCCCTTAAAATTAAAGTGGCGACTCCTCACTTTTCCCACTTTGGTGAGTGTTCGTCCAGGCGATCGCAAAACCCCTTGCGACAATTAGCTATATAAGCTTGGGAATAATGCATTAATTTAAGATATTTTCTTAAGAATAATTATTAAACATAAGATGTTGTAAATATGTAAATAGTTGGTGGCCAATAATGGATGTGCCTAAGGACATTAAAATTATTTGCATGTTTACTGGCTCAATGGGATCAACTTAAATAATGCAAGAGAAATCAATAATGGATGTGCCTGAGATTTTGAGCATTAGGGGCTAAATAAATGATTGAACCTCATATGAGATGTGATGGGCAAGGAGTTGCTCACTTATAGTTTATTATAATTCCAATAATGGATGTGCCTGACGATGATCAATAAGACTATAAGAATTCAATCACCCACTAGAAATCCATCCAACTAGGATTTCTGTTTCGTACTTTGGAAGTGTAGGATTTACCAAGTTAGTTGGAGGACCAATTTGATTACAAGACCATAATCATTTTAATTAATTACTTGATACATTTACTAATTAATCTAGTTATTTTCTGCAGTTAATTTTTCTGATAATAATGAGCACACAACAACCACGACCATCCAATATTCTTGTGAGCATACTTGATCACAATAGGTTGACGGGACCTAATCTTTCTAATTGGCTCGGAAATTTAAAACTTGTCCTAAACCTAGAATGTATTGAATATGTTTTAGACTCAAAGGTTCCTAGTCCCTTACCTCCAGAGGCCACTTAAGTGGAACTAGACACTTTGGACAAGTGGAAGGAGCATGATATGAGAGCCAAATGTTACATGCTTGCTCCTATGACTAATGAGTTACAAAAGCAGCATGAAAATATGCAGAATGCAAGTGAGATCCTCCTTCACCTGCAAGAGTTGTATGGTGAGCACAACAGGAATGCTAGGTATGAGATATCTAGACAACTATTCCGCATGAGGATGTCTGAGGGATAGAATGTAGGAGATCATATCCACAAGATGATTCGGCTTATTAAGCAGCTAGAACATCTTGATTTTCACATGGATTTCCAACTGCAGACGGATTTGATCCTTCAGTCCCTCCCTGAGTCATTTGGGAATTTTGTGACAAATTTCCATATGACAAAGCAAAAGCGTACTTTGGCTGGGTTGCTTAACATGTTGGCTATTGCCCAAAAGAATATGCCGGGCAATAAAGGAAAAGAGGTGACTTTGATTGCATCTTCTTCTTCTTCTGCTAGAAAGTCCAAAAAAAAGAAGGGCAATAAGAATAAGAAACCTCAAATTCTTGGACCTTCCAAGAAGATAGCCAAACAGAAGGGGAAGACCAAAGTTGACAAAGGCAAGGGAAAGTGTTTTCACTGCCAGAAGGATGGGCACTAGAAAAGGAACTGCCCAGAGTATCTTGCTTTTTTTAATGACAAGAAGGATAGACATTCAGAAGGTATGTCTGTGTCTTGTTATTTAGATCTGATGATACTCATAGTTCATCTACAGCTTGGGTTTTAGATACTGGTGCTAGTTCTCACATTACTTTTGATATGCAAGAACTAGTAAGTAGTAGCATCTTATAGTCACGACATATTAGACTCCGGGTTAGCAATGGCTCAACTGTTGAAGCTTTAGCCATAGGATCTAAATCTTTATACATGAATGGACATGTTTTGTATTTAAATAATGTTTTGCATGTACCTGATGCTTTTAAGAACATCATTTCTATATCTAGTTTGACTAAAAATAGCTATGAATTTCAGTTCACAAATGATGTTTGCAATATTTATTTTGGAAATAAATATGTTGGCTCGGGTTATATACGTGATGGACTTTATTATTTAGATAATAATGTTAAATACAAATCTAATGCAAGCAATCTAAATGAATGTAATGCCATGATGAAAATCAACTCAAGTTCAAAATATATTTGGCACTTAAGATTAGGTAATGTTGCAGAAGATAGGATTGCAAAGCTGGAGAAAATTGGGATTTTATCCTTATTGGGTTCTGAACCTACTCCAACTTGTGAATCCTGCCTTCAAGGCAAAATGACTAGATCACCTTTTATTGGACAAGGGTTAGGAGCTGAAAATATTTTGGAATTGATACATAGTGATGTATGTGGTCTATTTAAGGAAATGGCTAGAGGCAGTTTTCATTACTTTATTACCTTTACTGATGATAAATCAAGGTTTGGGTATTTGTATTTGATGAAATACAAATATGAATCCTTTGAAAAGTTCAAAGAATTTAAATACTTTGAAAAGTTCAAAGAATTTAAATATGAAGTAAAAAATCAAACATGAAAAAGTATTAAAACTCTTCAATCAGATCGTGTAGGTATTCACTTAAGTACTGAATTTGATGAATACTTAAAAGAGCATGGCATTGTCTCCCAACTGACTCCTCCAGGAACGCCACAATTGAATGGTGTATCTGAAAGGAGAAACGTACCCTATTAGATATGGTACTTAGTATAATGAGCTATACTGATATGTCAGTCTCCTTTTGGGGATTTGCATTAGAATCAACTTTGCATATTCTAAATAGGATTTCATCAAAATCAGTCTCTTTCACATCTTATGAGATATGGCATGAAAGAAAATCGAGTCTTAAGCATGTTAAGATTTGGGGTTGTCCAACTTATTTTCAAAAGATGAACACTGATAAATTAGAAACCAGATAAGAAAAAGGTCGATTTGTTGGATATCCAAAAGAAAGTTTTGGATATTATTTTTATTTGTCTACATCACAAAAGGTTGCGATAAGCAGAGATGTCATATTTCTTGAACAACAGTTTATTCAAGAAGGTGGCAAAGGAAGGCAAATAGAGTTAGAATTGGAGAATTCTGACCAACCAACATATCAAATGGATATAGATCTATCTAGTCAACTTACACCTATTGATGAAACATCTACAGTAATTCCTCGCAGATCGACCAAGATATCTCACCCACCAGTGAGATATGGTTTTCTTCATGAAGATAAATAAGAGTTGTTTATCTTCATGAAGATATAGATCATGGAGATGATCCTCTTACCTATGAAGAAGCTATATCAGATATAGATTCTTCAAAGTGGATTGAAGCTATGAAATCCGAAATTGATTCCATGCATAAGAACCAAGTTTGGGACCTTATTGACCCACCTGAAGGTATTGTACCTATAGGGAATAAATGGGTTTTCAAGAAGAAAATTAGTTCTGATGGAAAGGTAAAGACCTATAAAGCAAGGCTAATTGTGAAAGGGTTTCACCAAAGGCAAGGAATCGACTATGAGGAGACTTGCTCACTTATTGCCATGCTTTAATCAATTAGGATTTTATTAGCAATAGCTATATACTATGATTATGGGATTTGGCAAATGAATGTTAAAACAACTTTTCTCAATGGAAACATCAATGAAAACATTTTCATCGAACAACCTAGGGATTTTGAATCCCAAGATGGTTCCAAAGGTATGCAAGCTAAAACGATCTATTTATGAGTTGAAACAAGCTTCTAGGAGTTGGAACATCCGTTTTGATGAAGTCATTAAATCATTTGGTTTTATAAAAAATATAGATGAGCCATGTGTATATAAGAAGGTTAGTGAGAGTGCTGTCACTTTCCTTGTTTTATATGTAAATGACATTTTATTGATAGGTAATGACATAGGTATATTGACAATTGTCAAGGTATGGTTGTCAAATACATTCTCCATGAAAGACTTAGGGGAGGCAACCTATATTCTTGGAATTTACATCTACAGAAATAGAGCGAAAAGAATAATTGATTTATTCCAAAGTCTATACTTGGAAAAAGTGTTAAAGAGGTTTAACATGCTTGATTCCAAGAGAGGATTGTTACCAGTAAGACATAGTATCCACCTTTCTAAAGAGATGTCTCCAGAGACACCAGAAGAAAGAGAAAAATGGCTAGGATTTCATATGCTTTGGCTATTGGAAGTTTAATGTATGCAATATTGTGTACTAGGTCGGATATCGCATATGCTGTTAGTTTGACTAGCAGGTTTCAATCCAATCCAGGTTTGGAACAGTGGATAGCTATCAAGAATATCCTTAAGTACTTGAGAAGAATTAAGGATTTATTCTTAATTTATGGAGGTGGTGACTTGCAATTGGATGGTTATACTGATTCTGATTTTCAATCAGATATTGATGATAAAAAGTCTACCTCTGGGTTTGTGTTCATTTGTAATGGAGGTGCAGTCAGTTGGAAGAGTTCCAAACAGAGTACGACTGCTGATTCCACTACAGAGGCTGAGTACATTGCTGCATCAGATGTTGCAAAAGATGCTGTTTAGATAAAGAAGTTCATGACAGAACTTGCAATAGTTCCTTCCATTAAGTCAGTTGTTCCTCTCTACTGTGACAATAATGGAGCGGTCATACAGGCTAAGGAACCCTAGTCTCACCAGAAATCCAAACATATAGAAAGGCGCTACCACATTATCAGAGAGATAGTTGGGCGAGGTGATGTAGCCATGTAGAAAATAGCATTAGCCAAAAATCCAGTTGATCCATTCACAAAGCCTATGTCACAAACTCAGTAAGACCAACATCTTGAGAAGATGGGTCTAAGATATTGTAATGAATGGCTTTTGTGTTAGTGAGAGATTGTTAGTAGTATGCCCTAGAGCATATCATTTTGTATGGATCTTGTACATATTTTATTAATTAAAAAGGCAATTTCACTTTTCCATTTACATAATATATTTATGTGTAATTGAAAAGGTCCATTAATATTTTGTTAGAAATTTTGTTCTTAAGTTGTTAAGAATATGAGTGACAGTATTTCTAGAACAAAATATCATAAATTGGTTCACAATCGAGGATACTTCACAAAGGACATGACTTATCCAAAAAGATTGTAATTATGTTTGTTCCCAAGGTATTTATATGAGATATAAATAAGATGGAGTGGTGAGTCTTATGCCACATAACAAACATGATAGGTACTTATACATGAAAAGTAGGCCGAACTAGTGACGCTTGTGATAAGCACATGGAGTTTACTCTTGTCAATGCATTATCATATATCATATCAGTTCATATAATCTTTACACCTGAGATAACACATTTATCTTGTATATAGGTGGTTTGACTTTGATACTGCTTTCATACTTGTACTGTGTATGGGTATATAGGCATGTGTTGGCTCCTACTAGTTATATATGGAGAGAGGTGTTGATCAAGATGGAATCCGTTACCCTAAGTAAATAGGGATAAAATTCTATATTCATTTAATTGTTCTTGATGTTTCAAGTTCCTAGCTAGGACAGATAGATTTAGTTAGAAAAGAGTTTCTAATAAGAAAATCTAATAAATCAAGAACTGAAATTAAAAGAAAACATAATGTTCATAGTAAATGGGGTTTGACATTAACCATGACTCTAGCTCGAATTGGGATTTTGTAACGGAGATATTCTAATACATGGTAACATATGATTAAAGGTTCATTTAAATATTCCTTATTACTGATTGGGTGGCCATGGAATACTATGCTAGGTGTCAACCATGGTCTATGATATGCCTGAAATGATTTAGAGAAATCATTTACGGTAAGAAAGAGTTCTAATGATATTAAGAGTTAATATAATTTCTCATTGCCAATAAGTAATAAGCCTAGTAAGTCATACATCTACACAAACTAATCACCATTTAAAATGTGATTTAATTGATTAATTAAAGAGTTTAATTAATTAATTAAAGAGGTTTGGTTTGCAATAAGATTGTTGAAGCCAAATCTAGGTTATTAGATGTATAGTATAAATTAAATTTATATTTAATTTGATTAACTATGAATTTAATTATGAGAAATTAATTAATGGAGATTAATTAGTTAGTTAATTTATATTTGATATAAATTGATTTAAAGAGGAGAAATTATAATTTTGGATTGAGAACTCAAATTAAAAAGTAAGGGCAACTTGGTCTTTTCACATGGTGACATGTGGCACCATGAGATGGTGACAAATGGCACCATATGATCTTGCCACTTGTCTTTCTATGATGGAAGACCATATATTATGATTTAAATGGAGCTTGACACTTGGCTTCATAGGATTAAATCAAACAATAACAATATGAGATCTTGTGATGACATGTGGCAAGGGAGTTAGTGAGGGTTTGACCTAAGTATATAAAGAAAAGTAATAAAGAAAAATCACTCATCTCTCTTTTCCCTCAAGTTGCCATCACTTTTGGTGTTTCCTTCTCTTCTTCAATTTCTGAATTGGTTCAAGGAAAAAAAAACTTTGATTTCCTCTTGGATTAAAATTATTCTAAAGTGTTTCTAACTCCCAATACATTCATACAACCTTCACAAAGCATAAACCCCATCTCAAAATTGGTTGACAAGGCTTGAGAAGCCAATCTAGGGGCTGCCATTGCAACTTTGATGTGTCCTTGTGGTGGACAAACTAGAGGGACAACATTTGGGGTTCTAAGTACATCCTAGGGGTCAGGATTGCATCAATTGTGCATCAAGAGGTTAGTACCTAAAAATCTCTCTTTTAGTTAGGGTTTAATTGAATTAAATATTAATTCATAATCTTTAATGGCAAATGAAATTTTAATGCAAGCTAAAATATGTTTTGGTATGCAATTGGGCATTGGAAATTGATTAGAATCATAAGACACTTGGTATGGTGCATGTAACCTTAGAAATAATTTTAAAATTCAAGGTTCTAATGCCCTTTAATCCACACTTCCACTCCTTCACTAGTGCCGATCCCGCCCAGAAATCGGGTCATGACAAACATAAAGAAATCAACTGACAATAGTCCTGAGTTAAAAGCCTACTAAAAGCAATGGAAATCCATTCATTAAAGGAAGTTACAGAACCTAAAACAAACCCCACACGAGACAATTCCCAACAATGATGAGCAAAGGGGCAAACAACTAAGATATGAAACACTAACTCAGTTTCTTATTTACAAATTTGACAAACACTCTCCAAATCAACACCTCTATGACGAAGTAGGCCTGCAGTAGGGAGAATAGAGTTGCAAGCTCTCCATTCTAGATTGCAAGCTCTCCATTCTAGATTGCGAGACTTTGGAGGAACTCGAAGAGGCCATAGTTTGTGCCAAACAGGTTCCATATTAGCATCAGGTATAGAGTTTAAAGAAGCAAACAATAGCTTATATACACTCTTAAGAGAATAAGATCCATTAACTTCCACTGCCCAAATTAGCTTATCTTGAATAACATGAGAAGACAAAGGGATATTGAGAATTAAATTCTCATCGTGGGCATTAAACATCAAATTGATCAAGTCCTGATTCCATAAACTAGTAACCTTATCCCTTAAATATGAAACAAGAGAAATACCATTAGAAATGGATACATTTGAGGAAACGAATGGATTTTCAACATCGTCCAGCCAAGGGTCGTCCTAAATTCGAATAGTAGTGCCATTACCCACACGCCACCACAATCCTTGTCAAAGCAAATCTGTAGAAGCCCAAATAATGGGAAAATGGTGATAAATTCAGAGATTGATTTCCACCCCACCAAAAACTGTTCATCATCTTTTCAAGATCAGAATAAAGGGAAAGTGGTGATAAGAACATCCCCATTGCATAATTAGGTAGCACTTGAGAAATAGTTTTCAAGAGAATCTCCTTCACTGCACGAGATAAGAGCTGCTTTTTCCAAGATTAAAGTTTTTGCCAAACTTTATCTTTGATAAACAGAAGAACTTCTAGCTTACTACTACCAATTAAGGAAGGGAGACTTAAATAAGCAACAAGATCACAAGCAAAGGAAACATTCAAAAGAGGCGCAATAGTAGATCGATCCCCACCAGTAGTGTTTGCAATGAAAAATAAACTTGATTTAGATTTGGTAAGAATATCTTTAACCACAGTAGCCTTAGTAGCATTTGCTCTAAAAAATAACAGACTATCATATGCGAAAAAAATAGATGAGAAACACAAGGAGCCCTACAAGCAATATGACAACCATGAAGATTCCCCAAGCTTTTCACTTTCTGAATCAATGTCGATAAACCCTCTGCACATAAGATAAATAAATATGGAGATAATGGACAACCATGTCTCAACCCTTGACTTGGAATAATAGGACCAAAGTATCTGCCATTATGAGAAACTTGATAGGGGACTGATGAGATGGACATCATAACAAGAGAAATCCAGTGATCACTAAATCCCAATCTTTCCATCAGAGCTCGAAGGAAAGACCACTAAATTTGGTCATAAGCTTTTGACATATCAAGCTTCAAAGTAGCAAACCCCTACTTTCCTTGAGTCTGACGCTTTAGATAATGAATAACCTCAAAACTTATCAAAAAATTATCAACAATGCTACGACTAGGAATAAAAGCACTTTGAGTTTTAGATATAAGATCTGGTAAAATCCGCTTCAATTTTATATAATACATTACACAAGGATATAGGACACAAATCTCCCACAGTATGAGGTTGCTTCTTCTTAGGAATGAGAACACTGTTTGTGTCATTCAAGCCTTTCAGAAGAAGCTGAGCAGTAAGATAACCCAAACAAGCAGAATTAACATCATTACCAAGAACATCCTAAAACCGCTAATAGAAACCTAGATTCATCCCATCTAGACCTGAGGATTTGTTAGGCTACGTACTAAATAAGGCTGCTTTTACCTCATCTTTAGTGAAAGAAGCCACAAACAGAGAGTTCTAATCGATCGTAACCCTAGGTGAAACGCATTGCAAGACATCTTCCACCTCATATTATTAAGCAGTAAATAATGTTTTAAAATAATCAACAATATAATGCCCAAGATCATCTGACCATTCATGCCAAACACTAGAAGCATCATAAAGGTGAGATACCCTATTCCTTCACTTCCTCGTTGCAGCCATATTATTAAATTACCTAGTGTTAGAATCCCCCATTTTAAGCTAAAATTATTTATTGCGTTGTTTCTAATAAATCTCACACTGATGAAGAGCTTCTTGTAACTAATTTTCAGCATATAAAAAAGCAACATCCATAGGATCATGAGAGTGACGCAAGGTACAGATTTTCACTTTCCATTAGTCAATCAAATTTTGGTTTTGGAAAACATGGTCCTTATTCCAACAAAGCAAGGCAGAACCACGCTGATTCATTTTAAATAGAATATCTGTAGAATTTGACAAGCCCCAACTATTATACACAACCTCCGTACAACCAGGTTTAGGAAGCCAACAATTCTCAAGCTTAAAATGACAAGCAAAGGAAGAAGTAGAACATACCACTTTGGGTTTGTAACGCCCCTATATTCATTAGTTTCGTACATCCTACTGTTCCAGTGACTAGTGTCTATCTGGACAGTCAGGATGTCTAGAGCTAAGTCTATGCCATTTAGAAAATCCCTAAATAAAAATTAATAACAATTATATGAAGGTAAAATGGAAATGAAGAAAACAAAGCATAATAGGTTAAATGAGCCGAGGTCACAGTGATGGGTGACTGTACCGGGAAGTGGCTGCGAGCTCAGTTTGTAACACCCCTATGTTCGGTAGTGCGTTCTACTGTTCCGATGACCAGTGTTGCCCGGACAGCTAGGATGCCTAGAACTATACTTTGATATGAGTGAGGAGACATAAAATAATGAAATACAAGAAAAGAAAATACAAGAAAAACAAAGAAAAAATAATAGCAAAGAAATATAATCAAGTTAAGCAACCCAAGAACCCTAGCGATGGGTGACCGCACCGGGAAGTCACGGCGTGGATCGTTGACTAGCCCTGGACTGCGGGGAACCCTAGAAAATATTTTTAGGACTCAAATAAATATTTATTGAAGTATAAATATCATTAGAAATATCAAAGAAAAATTAAATAATTAGTACAAAGAAAAGTGAGAAATCGAAAAACGGACAAAACCCGGTGTTACCAAAAAATCGGGAATGCAACCCGAACAGGGGCATTGTGGTCATTTGACACCCCGAGTTATCTTTTGACCTAAATGTCCATTAAAAATAAATAATATTACACTTAGAAAATATAATGAAAAATTAAATTTGGGGTACCTAATGTAAATAGCCAAAAGTGGAGAGTAAATGGAGTAATTAACACATTTAACATATAATATTAATTAAATAAAGTTAGTAGAGAGTTAGTGGGAATTATCTCCACCTAAGTGGACAGCCATATCACTCAACATCTTCATCTTCCTCAATTCATTCACCATTGTCGAAAATCCAAAAGCTTTCAAACCTCCCATGGCTGCCCCATTTGCATGACTTCTTACACCCATTTCAAGCTACACTTTCTTTACTTGTCTTCATTAAAGTTTATCGCCACATCACAAGGAAGAGTTTGATAGCAATTTCAAGAAGTTTTGGTGAAGATTTAAGAAGTCTCATCCATAGGTAAGTTTGAGTTTTTTATTGTTGCTTTGTTAAAGTTTGTAAGGATGTTATGGATGTTTGATTTATGAAGAAATTTTTGAGGGTTGATGTTGAATGGGAATGTGTACTTTTGGCAGCCATGGAAACACCTTGAAGGCAGTTTATTTATGCTTGTAAGTTGTGAATTAAATGATTGATTAAATGTATATTGTGTAGGAAATTGTTTGGGTGAGGTATACTTAGTATATGTAAATGTGAAATAAAATTTAAAGCTTGGAAATTAATGGAATGTAAATGTACCATTGTGGCAGTTTGTTAGCTCTTGAAGAATGCTGGAATTCATGCTTGGTTTATGGAATAATAATGTGGAATTGTAATAGTAGTTATGGTAGTTTGAGTGTATGTATGATGGTGTGAAGTTGGACATGTAAAAGTGTTATAGTTAGGTGCTTGAATTGTTGTAAATTGAGTTGAAAAATTCTGCACTTTATGGTGTATGTTGAATGTAATTGTAAGCTTCCAAAATGACCTATAATGTGTTGTGAATTATGTTTAGATTATGATACAACCAGAATTGACTTGAATATTGAGTTTGGTAAGTGTTAGGAGTGATCCTTGATGTGTATGAAAGAAATGCAATAAGGCAGTTTGTGTTTTAGGCCTATAACTTTAATTGTGTGGCTCCAATTGGTATGAGACCAATTGGAGGTGAAACCAGGCACAAAATGTGCCAACTTTCATGAAGAAAGCTTGCCAAAATTCTACTTGCAAGGTAGCTTGAAAAATGACCAAATCCGGATTAAGTGCAAATAAGGCCTGAAAATTGACCATTTGGGCAGCAGTTAGTGTTTAGGCCATAACTCACTCAAAACAAGTTCAATTGACCTGAAATTTTAACCATGAATAGTTAAGACCCATATCTACAAGTCTTATGAAGACACCAAAGCCCAGAAATGACCATAAGCAAGTCAAACAACTTGCACAAGTTCGGGTCCAAAAACTGGCCGAACCTAAAATGACCTAAAATGACCTAAAGTGACCAATTTTGGTGCAATTTGACCAGCAATAGTAAAATGACCATAACTTGGTCTACATAACTCGGAATGACCTGAAATTTGGTCCCGCGTGCAATAAGACATAGATCTACAAGTTTGTAGTTTTGACCGAAACCCGAAAATCGAGGGAACTAGGTCGTCCGGCTAGGTCAAACTAGTATCCCGGAATCCAGCAAATTGCAAGAAAATGCAGTATACACGGCAATGAACTTGGTAACATGTACCAACCCTAAAATACTATCAAATGTGACATATTAATAACATTAAAACCTAATTTACCTAAAATGCATCGAGGGTCGACATATTAGGTTGACTAAGCAAATATTAGAATTTAGTGAATTAATTATTAAGCATTATCGTTAGAGACAGTTTAAATGAGTACTGAAACACTTCAAATTGTGTTTCTCAGTTAGCAAAGATTCAGGGAAAGGGAAGGAAACACTGAGTCAAGGCCAGGAGACAGTTATCAGAGGTTTGTGCACAACAGTTATTTCTTTTGAATTTTTCAATTGAAATAAATTATGACTATTTGTATATTATTGTTTTCAATTATGGAAATGTGTTTGAATGGATAATTATTGCTTGAAAAGCATTGTAAATAGTTTGAAACTGTGGAAAAATTGATTTAGTGTGATTTGTGAAAATTTGAAGTTAATTATGAATTGTGTTGCCATTTTGTGAATGAATTTATGACTTTAGAAATTTATTGGATTCTCACGAATCATTTGAATAAAATGTTTGGAATTGATTTTGTGTTCACACTTAGCATGACAGTATCATATCATTCCTTCTCCATTTATGGGGTTGTGATCGTTTATTTTCCTTCTCCATTTATGGAGTCGTGATTTATTTTTCTCCCTCTCTGGTTTACCAGTTGAGGTGATCGGATGGGTACTCATTATATAGCTAGCTCCCTTCCTCATTGATTTCGATTAGTGGGGTCGTGATTGCTTTGTCGTGGTGTACAATGCGGCATTGATCGAAAATTTGTGTCATGGCTTAAGTTGTGAATGAATTGGCAACACTGTGTTCTTAAATTATTCGACTAAATTGTGTTATTATGAGCTTCGATAATTTGTGAAATGGAGTTTAAATTCTTATTGACATTCACTGTCTTTTGAATTTAACTACGTTTTGATTACTGAGATTTATTGTGATATTGTGTTAAATTCCTTATGACGTTCATTGTCTTGAATTTAACTATGATTTTATGTATCCATCATTTATATGATCTATGAACTGTGATTTAAAGTTGTATTTGGTTTAATGTTGTGCACCACTGAGACATTGTCTCAGCGATAGCTTTTCATTGCTGTCGTAGGTAGACAGACGGACATGGCAGCATACTAGGCTGTTAGTATATCCAGCGAGAGATTATCGAGTATATTGAGTATGCCACATTTTGCATTTTGTACTGTAATGTATGTACACTGTATGTATATTTTGTTTTTGGTTTGAGCAGTTGTAAATTCAAATTATACATTAAAGTTGTAAAATAATTATGAGTTATTTTGACTTGTAAAAATTGTATAATATTTCTTGTATCTTAGTCTTTGAAAAATCACTGTGGATTTGAGTTGAGAAATATGTTGTGTTGAGAAATATGTTGGAGTTGAGATTTGGAAATATATTAAAGTGCTTTTTACAGGTTTTCTGAAGAACTGTTTTATTCAAAATATAGATGGCACTCTGCCAAAATTTTTACAGAAATTTTAAATAATTCAAATGTGTTAGTTCTATCACTTCAGTTCAAAAAATGTTTTTAACACCTGTAAATAGTGCTCACCACTGTAAAAGAAGTAAGAAAAGTTTTAAAATCCCTTGTAGTGTATTTAATGGGTTATCAGTAGACGAAGTTGGTAATTCATTAGGTATACTACGGGATCATGTTATGCCTTACAAAGGGGTAGGGTGTGACACAGTTGCTACCCTAATTTCGTATGGGACCTTATGGCACCCCAGGCCTAGGGATAATTGTGAAGTTAGGGGAAATGTGAAAATCACAGAAAAGAATAGAGAACAAGCTCAAATAATTGAATCAGAGTTCAGGAAGCAATTTAGTGCTATTGGAAAAAAATCGATCAGGCCGATAAAGGGCAATATGGTCAATTCACCCTTAGAGATGACTTTTGGCCTAAATGCCCATTAAAATGTAGGAAATTAAAATTATGAAAAATAATTAAAAACATGAAGAGGTGTGAAAAGGAAAGGAAAAAGGAATAAGAAATTAAGGGATTTATGACATCATGCTTAAGTAAGCATGACACAATAATAATTATAATTTTTAAATTATGAAATTTATGGATAATTAACACCATAAAAGAAAATTAAAAGAAAAAAAAATTAATTTCCCCTTTACCTTCTTCCTTTGGCTGAATGGTCTTCTCTCTCCTTTCTCTCTCATTTTCTTAATTCCTCTATTAACAACCAATTCAAGCTTCTAAAAACTTGAATTCTTACCATAAACCCTAACAAAAAATCATAGAAAACTCTTAATTTACCCTAGAAGAAGAGAATTGAAGAAAGAAATTGGGAGAAAATTTAAGGAAAGTGAACACTGAGAAGAGCATCATTAAGGTTAGTGAAAATCCTTCATTTCTCTCTTTAAATTCATAATTAGACATTTAATTTGAGTGAGATTTGTTGAAATTGAAACAAAAATGGCATGTACGAGAACCTAGGGAATTTTGACCAAGTTGAAGATGTTAGGGTTTATTGTGTTTTAGTGGAGTTAAATGTGTATTCATGCTTGAATGAGTGTGTAGATGTAATTGGTACACATTAATTTCATGAATTGTGACAATTGGACAATTAGGGTTCTTGGTGATTAGGAAATTTGGGAAAAATTGGGGATTTTAGTGAATTGATGACCAATTGACATTTTTTATGCTTAAATTGGTCAATTGGTGTGCTTGTAAGTGCATTTGAATGCATGGAATTGAAATGGGATTGAATGTGGTAAGTGTTGAATTCTGAACAGCTTGACCCCTGTTCACTTAGAAGGCTATAAGTTGAATTTTGCTACTCTAATTGATGTGAAGCCAATTGGAGATGAAAACAGGGTCCTAATGCAACAATTTTCATGTAGAAACCTTGCCCTAAAACTAACCCCAAGTAGACCTAAAATCTACTTGAATCTGGATTTAGTACCTTGTTACTAGGCAGAATTGACCAAATAAATAGTACATGTTCAAATAGTCATAACTTTGTGTAGAGAGGTCCAAATGACCTGATTTTTGAATCATTGGAAAGTTTAGATATAGTAGAACAACTTTTATAAAGAACATAAACCCAAATTCTAACCATAACATAGTCAAATTGCCAACCAAAATTAGGTTATCAAAACTGTCAGAACCAAAAAGTTGCCTAGAAATCTAGAAATGACCAATTCGGTCAGTTATGGTAAAAATGTCATAACTTGAGTTACAAAACTCTAAATGGAGTGATTCAAAAAGAAAATTAAACTAGACACATTAAGGAACAACTTTTATGAAGGAAGTTTAGCCAAATTTCCACTGTAGAAAGGTCTAATAGAACAGTAAACCTTAGAGACAAAAACAGAAAATTTACAATTTCTCTTAGGAGACTTTGAATTTCAATTGGCAACCAATGCCAACAAAATTGTGATCCAAAATGTGGCATGTGGGTGTAATTAGAACTAGCCTACCTATTATTTATGGAAAAGTCAACATTTTTCATAACTAGTCAAAGGAATAGTAACCATCATAGCAAAAAATACAAAGAACTTAATTTATGCGACTTTATAAGTAACTTTAAAGTGTAAAATTCAATTATTGGACTTATTATTATAAATAATTTAGATAGGTATTGAAACACTTTAATTTTATGTTTCAATGGGAAAAGAGCCTTCCTACGAAGGAGATAGAGCGGAGTAAGTTAAGGCGAGCATAAGAGGTTTGTGCACAACAAATTTTAACCCTTTGTTTTCATTTGGAAATGTGTTGAATAAATGTGTGAATTTAATTTTGATTATTATGGATTGAGAATTTATTGAAAAATAGTGTATTGCCTATTTTGTAATTAAAAATTTGGAATGAAAAATGTTTAGTGCTTTGCATGAAATGTTTGAACGATATGATTTTGAATTGTATTTCAAGATCACACTTGGCATGGAAAATCATTGTGTTCCTCCTCTATTTATGGGGTTGAGATTGACTTTGTTCCTCCTTCTTTGGCTTGCCAGTTTGAGGTCGAGATTGGATGAGTGCTCATATAGCTAGCTAGCCACCTCCCTCATTGATTTCCATTAGTGGGGTTGATATTGCTTTGTCGTGGTGTACAACATGACATTGTTTGGAAATTTTGTGTTATGATCTAAGTTGTGTTATTGATTGGCAACACAGTGATTATAATTTATTTTGATAAAATAATGTTAAAAATGTTGACATCAATTTTACGAATTGTGATTGTGAAAAATTTTAAATTTCTATTTATTGATGAATGCCTTTATTTTTAATGGCTTTAAAATTTATTGTTGTGGACCACTAAGTATAGTACTCAGCGATGACTTTTTCTTGCTGTCATAGATAGGGGGAAAGATAAGGTAGCAGAGTGAACTGCTTTTAGCTGCAGTGAAGGGACTTTGCTTTGAATTTTGTACGGGTATAAAATTTTATACCCTTGTAAATTTATTTTAATGTAAATTAGTTGTTCATATGTATTGTAAAACTTAATAAGCAGTTATATCTTAAAGTTTGTATTAATAATATTTTTTGTTTTCCTTTCTGTCAATTGAGACTTTTATATGTAAATTGAATTAAATTAAATAATAATGAGGTTTATTGAAAATGTGTTGCATTGTATTGATTGAGGTGAATTGTGTTAGAAATTATTGGAGTTGTGGTTGAAATACATATTGGGAGTGTTTTTAACAGGTTTTGAGAAGAACTGTTTTCTCAAATTACAGCCGGCACTCTGCCGAAATTTTTATAAAATTTTCAAAATGTCAAATTAATCAAAATTCTAACTTGTGACCTAAACTCCAATTAAAGACTTTTAATAATGATTCAACTTCACTTTACATCTTAAAATGAATTGAATTTGATTTAAAATCCCTTGTAGCATATTTAATGAGTTATTGGTAGGTGAAGTTCGTTAATTCGTTAGGTATACTATGGGATCATGTTATGCCTTACGGAGGGGTAAGGTGTGACAGGGTTTAAGAAGAATTGGAAGATGATCAAATAAGGATGTATCCAATGATGATAATCTAGCAATTGGAAATTGATTGGGCCATATCTAATTAACAACTGATCTGTCCAATTTCTCTTCTACCCAATCCGCTGCACCCCTTCCCCTCTCCCATGTAAATTTATAACCATCCATGTAAATTTATATCTAATTAACAAATAATTCTATGTATAATGTTGCAATTCTAGGTCAATTGTATATTTTATTGCACTTTGGGAATAAATTAATTATCAGGATCTTATCTATATATTTATTTCTTTTTCTGTCTTTTTAAAATCATATCAGTGCATTCTCAATCTTTTAAAATTATATCAATGCCCAAGTAACCTATAACAGACTATAAGGCTAGATACACGGGAATATTCTATCTTGTATACGTCTGTCATGTCAGGCACAAGGCCAGAGGGCAGGCTGTTAAAGCCAGAAATACAATTAGGCACAATCGCTAATGGGTAGGCATATAGCCTGTAGAACAATCATATCAAATATATATTGTGAGTCCATGATTTTTCATGTAGGCAGTACTGCTATCTGTAATCTCTAATTGGTACACCAATTAATCCAATTATATATATATATAAGCCTAGGTTTACTTTGAGCAAATAAGCATTATTAATTATTTAACAGAATTTTCATGTCCATGTATAGTGAAAAAGTAGGTCCCACATACCTATTTTATATAATTTAGCATGTAGTGACTTATTAGGGATAAGTCCCTGCTAAATATAATTTTTTTCAAGAACCTTTCTTTAGGTATAGTTTTACTGTCTTGACTTTGCATATCAAATTGAGCAGTTTATGGCCATTGTTTGGCCCCACTTCCTTACGAAAGTTGTTTCTCTATGTCTTATCTTTATTTTCCCTTTTGAATCATGTAATTTGAATTTGTATAACTCAAGTTATGATCAAATAACCATAACTGGTTTAGTTGCAAATTCTGGTTCTTAACTAGGCAGTATTGGTATTACACTTTAGTAATTTATTTGAACAGGTTCTAGCAACATTTAAGCCCAGTGCACTTCATAGGATTTGTTGCCCTATGTCTTATGGTCACTCAAAATTTCTAGTTGCAATTTTTCAAGTCTTGTTGAATTAATTATAGTCACATTATTGGTCTGGACTCAAATGTCCTATACTAACATGAGTCCCATTTTGGTCAGTAACTTTAACCCAAAATTTAAGCTTTTTACATTCATAATTTGAGGAAGATGTCTAAAACAAAGTTAAGGCCCTATTTCTCAAGTTTCTAGAACTATATGGTACATCTCCATTGAAGTTTTTTAGTGGTAGATATGCTTAAAAGACTATGCTGGAGTTAATGGTTACTTATGCACATTTCCAAAATTTATACACTGACTTGACCTAGCCAATTGACCTATTTCTCTTGATTTTTGGGTTTTGGTCAAAATACCAATCTTGTAGGTTTATGTCTTATGGAAATTTTGCCACTAGTTTTAGGGCATTTGGAGTTCTATGGACCAAGTTATGGCCTCTTTGCCAAAACTGGTCAAGTTGCATATGTCCAGTAATTCTAGGCTATTTTGGTTCTGGATAGTTTTGGTGTCTCAAATTGTGCAAGCAATTTGACTTGGTTAATGGCATTCCTGGGCTTTGTGTTCTTCACAAAAGTTATAGCCCTATGTCTAAGCTTTCCAATGGTATAAACTTCAGGTCATTTGGACCTGTCTAGAGTGAGTTATGACCAAATGAAGAAACACTGTTCATTTGGTCAATTTTCTGGGATCACTATTTGGTAATCCACATTAGGGCAATATTTAGGTCACTTTTTAGGCAAAATTTGGGCATAGTTTCTACATGAAAATTAGTGCATTTTAGGTCTAGTTTTACCTTCAATTGGCTTCATACTAATTGGGATCACACAATTTCGGTTAGGGCTCAAAATACACACTGTTTTCAACAATTCTCAACCTGCAAGAAAATTTTACACTTCCAATTTCATTCCTTTGACTCCCAAACTATATATTTGCATTCATGAGACTTCTAATATCATCAATCAAATCTCAATTGGTCAAATTTCTAGCAATTTACACAAGTCTCCAATAATCAATTTAAAACCCTAATTCAATTTGTCAACCTCAAACCTACACATGCAATCAAATTCTAACACATATAATTACCTTAATCAACATCACAAATCACCTCTTTCATACATGAATTAATTAAATTCCCAAATTTCCCATGGCTGCCAAAATGAAGAGCTCACCATTCCTCATCATTTTCTTCAATTTTCTTAGCACATCAATTCAAATCAACCTCAATTCAATTTTTAATGAAGCAAGGAAGAAGATATAAGCACTAACCTTTAATCAAGGAATTCCCAAGCTTGTAAAACTTCAAAATTTTCACTTCTTGTTGCTACCTATAGCCTTCCCAAGGTGTAGAGACAAAGTTTAATGAAGTGATCTTGTGATTTTATGTTGAGAAGGGAGGGATTTCTAAGCTTGCATGAAAACTTCCATGGAGAAAATGAAGAACCCATTTTTGGCCATGGTTAGAAGATTGAAGAAGAAATGAAAGTGAAGTGGTGGAGTTTGTCTTCTTATGGCTTTTATACTCTCCATTAAGTTTAATTAATTATTTTTATAATCAATGTTTCAATATTTGTAATTATTCCCCCACATTTTCTTTAATTACATTACATGTAATTTCATGTTTTAATGGGATTTTCAAAATTTAATACCACTTATTTTAATGGATATTTAGGTCAAAAGTCAACTCTAGGTATCAAATAACCAAAATACCTCTCTTCGGGTTATAATCCAACTTTTTCGGTAATACCGATTAAATTCCTGATCCGACGGTTCCTTTAATTTTCATTTTCATCTGTACTGATTAACTAAATTTTCTTTGACATTTCTAATGTTAATTATATCTTAGTAAACCCTTAATTAAATTCCGAAAATTATTTCTTAGAGTTTCTCGCGGGTCTAGGGTTGTCAACTGTCTATGCAGTAACTTCCCGATACGGTCACCCATTGCTAGAACCGCAACTCATTTAACCTAGTTATATTTCATCTCGTTTATTTTTCTTTAATTTTTCTTGTATTTTCTTATCATATATTTCATCATTTTATGTCTCCTTACTATCATTTAAGTGTAGTTTCAGACATCCTGGCTATCTAGACAGACATTAGCCATCGGAACAGTAGAACGTATGGACTACGTAAAGTGAGGATGGTACAATGAGCCCGCCATTATATCGCTTTTTGAAACAAACATACTTTAGGCTGGATCCTTAACTACATTTTGAACCTGTTTGTGTAAGCCCACATCTTCCCATCTGTGTCTCTTAAAGTCCACTACAATAACCCCTTTGATCAAAGATAGTGATTCATTTAATAAAGTTAGGTCTAACCCAATTTGCCCTATTTCACGTGCATCTAAAATGGTACCATGATGAAGATCCCCACTCAATAGAGACCCACCACTACCTACTTCCCACTACTCAAAGTAGTTTCTTTCAGAGGTCTCAACTGATCTTTACAAACATACTGTGCTATCAAAACACTATCTCAAAGCCATTTATCACCGATCCCCATTTGAGATAGTTGACCACCTGCCCTTATCTAGGCACCATAAAGGCATTCATGGTTTGTGCTAGGTTGATCGAACAAATGTTAAACGAACCTTTCAAAGTGCCCAAGCTTACCACAAATAAAGCAAAATGTAGAAAGACACTCATATTTAAAGGTGACCCAAACCCAATCTCTGCCAGCTTTATTGATCTTCAAATGACGTTTCAATGCCAATTGGACATCAATACAAACACGGATCCTCATATAACTACGCGAAATACTGAAATAATTGCTAGAATCTGCCTCAACAAATCCTCCAATGAAGTTTCCAATTGTGGAAGCCATGCGTTCTAACATAAATCCCAGAGGTAGAGCATGTAGTTGCACCCACATTAAAGTGTGGAATAACTGAACATTTGTAGGTTGTTCATTAGAATTCAGACGCTTGAACAGCAACAGATGTTGGTCAAATGACCAAGGACTCAGATCAACGACTCGACTAACATCAACCTCATGAAAAAACTGAAACATAAATAGAGATGACCCCAACTCCTTGATGCAAATTCCTTTACCAAGGTGCCACAATGTGGCCACGGTGTGCTTCATAGCATTAAAATTAATGACACAGTCTGTGATAAAGTAATGCATAAGACACATTCCATAATCAACAACATTATCTTGGCTAATATTGTCCTCAACCTCGACTCCTTTATCTTCTTCTTCCTCGAGGGAAATAGAAGCAAAATCTAAATCTATGGAACTAGATTCTAATTGAAATACCGTGCAGAAAACAACAAACAAAGAATACACAAAGAGAATGAAAAAACTTGTTAAAGCAAGATGAAAAACCTTATCAGAAGATAAGACTAACCGCCAACTGCATTTTAGAAATCAATTTTTTAAATAATTAAGATAAATTAAAGCACGATTAATATTACTTATGATTTAGAGATTCTTTTTTATTATTATTATAAAAATAGGTTTCTGTGCGTATTTTACCTTAAAACATCGCCTTGAGCAGTCCACTAACAAATAAACCTAGACCTTATCTCATTATCTCATCGCATCTGTTACGGTCTTTTGCTCCAACCGCGGGTCCCCATTCTCATTCTCTCGTCTATTTCAATATGGTCGCCACACCGCACGCCAATAACTGACGGCCCTCAACCTCGCTTTTACACAGATCGCCCTCCATTCACAGTCTCGCTTCTACACAGACGGTCCTCAAGCTCTCGGCCCGCTTCTCACAGGTGAGTTATCTCAGTGTCGCTTCGGTATAGGGGATAATAGCAACAGGCAGATTTATTAAGAATGCAACTTAGATCTCATTTGTATATATAGACAAAGCAAGTAGCAGATGCAACTGATTTTGTATCTATCGAAAGATCTCATTGTTCATGCAATGAAACCACTATGATTTTGTATTGCTGACTACATCCAGGAACAACTGATTCTTAATTCCCTTGAGTTTGTATTGTAATACATTTCTGAAAATTAAGGTTTGAAATGGTGAGCCAAATTTCTTCCTCTTTCGGACTTCAATTTTAACTCGGTTCTGGAACTCTTAATTGCTTTATTATTGAAATGGTATCTGTCGAACTCTTACTTGCCGTAGGATTTTTGATAACATTGTTTGAAGATTTCCAAGTCGGAAACTACAATATTTCAGAGGAGAAAGAGACTGGAGCTTTCAAATCCAAATCTTGTATCATCTGAGTTCAGCTGGCATAATTTGAGGAATGTGATTTGTTCATTTGTCCTTTTCTAATATTCTGTGTTTCTGTAGATGTGCATAAATTTCGTTTTCTGCCTATCAGTATTGTGTTTATTGTGTTGGGGGAGAGTAGCCAAAAATTGTACTAGTTGGTTTGGTTTTGCCTATATATTTGGTTCGTTCTGTTTTCATATTTTAGTATTTTGGTTATTGAGACCATTTGCACACCTTTAGCTCTCCCCTTCCTTTATCTTACCCAAAAGTCCAAACTTTTTTGTATTTCTTCTTGATAATTATGAAATCAAACATCGACAAAGGTTGCAACATGAGCTAGGAAAAAGAAACATTGTGTTAGTAGATACCCTGGAAACAGAGTTTCAGCTTTTGAGAAGAGAAGAAATAGGAGAAGAAAGAGAAGAAATGAGAGAAGAATCAGGAAAAAAAAAAGTTAGGAAGGAAAGAATTAGAGAGAAGAAATAAAGAGAGAAAAGAATATGCTTCTGTTATTGCTTCTTGAATGAATCTTGATACAAGTATGACTGCTCCTTTATACTCCTAACTGCAAGAGACAACTATAATTGCTACTAACAAATTTTCCCTCCAATCCTTAACCTCTCAAGTCCCTCATCATTCTCTCCTACTTATTCCTACTATTTATTCTCTGCTACCCAATCAATAAACACCACAACGCACTTAACTACATTTCAGTCAACTCCGCTCCCCTCTTTGCCTCTTTCTTATATGTAACAATACCTCTCCATGAGAACCTTCTAGTCCCAATAAGGTTTAAAATCAGGAAACTATGCTTGGATGAAGGCTTGATCTTCCCAAGTAGCATCGTCCATTGGAAGATTGAGCCACTTAATGAAACCTTGGTCGACTGGAATCTCATTTCTAACAATAGTTGTGGTCTGGAGCAATTGTTTTGGTGCTGCTTCTATAGTTTGATCTTCCTTGATTGCAGGAAGCTCTAAAGTAAGAGTAACATCATTTCCAAGTTTCTTTTTGAGTAAAGAAACATGGACAACAAGATGAATGCTGCAAGAGGGTGGTAACTTAAGCTTGTAAGCTACTGTACCCACTTTTGCTACACTTTGAAAGTGCCCATAGTACTTAGCTGTAAGCTTAAGAGTCTTCCTAATAGCAAGGGAAGACTGGATATAAGGTTGAAGTTTCAGGTGAAACCAATCTCCTGCTTCAAAAACCCTTGATGATCTTTTCTTATAAGCTTGTTGTTTCATCCTATTTTGGGCATGTTGCAAGTTGTATTTGGGAAGAGCCATAATATGTTGCCTCTGGTGGAATAAGTCCACTACAGCATTAATTGGTGTCTCATCAGAAGGAAGAACTGTGAATGGATTGGATTGATATCCATACAATGCTTCAAATAGTGTTGTTTTTATGGCAATATGATAAGTGGTGTTGCACTTCCACTCTGCCAATAAATGCCCCTTAAACTAAGAAGCTTATTGGTGGTGTGTCATGCACCTTAGGTACCCTTCTAAACACTGTTTCAGCCTCTCTGTTTGACCAATAGATTGAGGATGGTATGCAATAGTGAATGTAATAGAGGTTCCCAACAGCCTGAAAAATTCTTTCCGGAAAACACTTGTAAAAATTTTGTCCCTATCAGTGAAAATGGACAAGGGCACTCCATGAAGTTTAAAAATGTTATCTAAGAAAATTTTGGCAACTGAAGAGGCAGTAAAAGGATGTGTGAGAGCCAGGAAATGTCCATACTTGGTGAATCTACAAACTACCACCAAGACGACAACTTTATCTCCTAATTTAGGCAGCTGTTCAATGAAGTCCATTTAGATATGCTGCCAAGCCTGAGAAGGAATTGGATGTGGTTGCAACGATCCTGGTAGAGCACAATGTTCACAATGTTCTCCTTTACATCTAGCACATACCACACCTTTTATTCTGGCTCATTTTTTAAGTCCTTTCCTATACAAGATTTTGTAATCCAAACCAAGCAAGTCCTTTCCTATACAAGATTTTGTAATCCAAACCAAGCAACTTTGAAGTACCCTTTAGCTGTAAATTAGTGTGCAGCTTTAGTTCCAAGAGAAATTTGATACTTTCATTGTCAGTTTTAATAGAAAATTTGCCTTGCTCAAAGTAGTGCTGCCATTTTGTGACAGCAAAAGTGATGGCCAGGAGCTCTTTTTCATATGCTGAAAGAGCTTTATTTTTTTGGCCCAAATGCTTTGGAAATGAAAGCAATAAAATGCCCTTGTTGCAAAATTGCACATGTGCCATAAACACTGTCATTTTTCTCAATTATAAAGGGTCTGGAGAAATCAGGAAGTGCCAAATCAAGGGCTGTAGACGTGGCAGACCTGAGTTTAGCAAAAGCTTGTTGAGTTACCTCAGACCACTGAAATGCATCCTTCTTTAATAGATCTATTAAGGGCTTGCTGTTAGTACATAATTGGAGTAAATTGCACTGTCCCCTCAACTTATATGGTTATGTCATTTCAGTCGCTCAATATCAATTTGTTAAAATAAAATCCGTCAACCTCTCATTCCTTCCCTTCCTTTCCTTGCTGTTAGTACAAGCCTGTATCTTGCTCATTAGCATATAAAGACATTGCACTCTTTTGCTTGCAAGAGTGTACAGGAAAATACCTTTGTCCACACCTAAAACATGCCTTGGCTTTCTTGTATTGGTTTGATTATGTTGCTGAGTTGGTTTATTGTTGACTATTGAATTGGGTGGCTTTTCAGGTTCTGTTATGTGTCTTGAATCTTGTATTTGTGTCAGTGTTGATCTTGGAGAATAAGGAAAAGTTTGGTGCAATTGTGAAGTTTGGCAAGAAAGAGCTGTGGTATTGGGACCTGGTGTGGATCTGAAGCAGCTGGTGAAGGTTTTAGGTGTAAAAATAGTAGTTCTATTAATTCCAATCAAATTTTTTTTTCTCTAAAATTTAGCAATCTCAAAAGCATGAAACAAGGAATTAGGCCTCATTATTCTAACCATATGCCTAATCTCATCCTTCAAACTTCCAATGAATCTTGACGGATAATATGCCAACCCTAACTGTGGCATAATTATCTCCATCCGGATCCTCAATTCTTCAAACTTGTCTTGATAATCTTCCACAGTGCCTTCTTGCCTCATTTTCATGAACTCTTCCGCCACATGCTCCATCTTTGGATCTCCAAATCTACCACATAACCCTCTCTCAAACTCTTCTCAATACACATTCCCTTTTCCTTTGCTCCAGTTATGAAACCAAGGATCATCCCTTTCCACCAAAAAGAGACTAGCAATGCTCACCCTTTGCACTTTGGGCGCCCAATGTACTTTAATGTACTTTGGGCGCCCAATGTACTTTAATGTACTTTTCACACTTTCTTAGGCACACACTAGGCTCCCATCCATCACGTCACCAACTCAATTTTGGGCAATAATCCATGTATTTCTCTTATCTCCATTGAAGGCCCAGAACTTCCTTGCTCCCTCTGTTGGGCACTCAAAAATTCCTTAGGAGTTGGCAAGATTCCCCTGCCCTCAACTCTGTCCAACTTCATGGCAACATCACCCTCCCGCTACTCACTCCTTTGGCATTTTTTCACTCAAGAATCCAGCCAATAAGGATCACATTTTATCAAGAACGACTCTCATGAGCTCAATATTGTTCTGTTTTTATCTCAACTCTGATTTCCTCAAGTGCTCTGTCTGTTCGACTTTGGACATTCCGGATATTTTCTTCCAACTCAGCACTCCTGATGGCCTCCTGATTCACTACAACACTTCTAGCCATTGTTGTGACTCTCACCAATCAACTTGGAAGCAAAGCCCAGTAGTAACAAAGCTCTGATACAAGGTTTTAGCTTTCAAGAAGAGAAGAAACAGTAGAAGAAAGAGAAGAATTAGAGAAAGCAGTTAGAAGGAAAGAATTAGAGAGAAGAAATAGAGTGAAAAAAGAATATGCTTCTTTTGTTGATTCTTGAATTAATCTTGATACAGATATGACTGCTCCTTTAAACTCCTAAATGATGGTTGAAATTTTGTTCAATGGTATGGGTAACATAACTGTAAAAGGCTCTTTATCATTTTCTTCTGGAATTTGAAATGGCTGAATGGACATCAATTTATAGTCTAAATGCATATTAGGTTACTGATAAATATTATCTCAAGTTATTGGTTTACATTAGTAATGGAATCAACTGTTTGTTGATGATGATTGACACTTGAAAAGTAGTGCTGTAGGCTTGATATGGCAAGCGTACTTTCCAATATATGGGTTGTTGATAGTGCAATGTTTTTGTTTTTGTTCTATTGTTTAATGAACTCTTGTTTTATCCCTCTGCCCAATCTCCTTTTTTTTTTTCCCTCTCATTTGATGACTGTTTAAGCAAAGTTGTGAGGATCTTCAGTTCTTCACTGCAATGAAATTGAAGATATTTGGATGGATAAAGAATTCTGATAGTAAAAAATTATCATAGAAAAGTTGCTTTGTGTTCATCAAGTTCAAATTTGATTCCAATATTTTCTGCTACAAAGTTTTTTTGGTTCTGTTTTCTTGGTAAAGAATGAAAATAACCAAACCATATATATATGTATAAACTGATGAACCAAATTATTTTGGTGTGGTTCATAATTAGTTCAGTCTATATATATATATATATATAATTTGAATTATTTTGGTGTAATCAATTGCAGATCAAACCAGACCGACCAATGCTCATCCCTATTTAGTTAAGCTTGAATGGATAATGAAGACTTTATTTTTATGGATCTCTTAGCAGCACTCATCTTCTAATTATTCACTTCTTGATTTTTGGATCTCTAAGCACCAAGTCGTGATTTTTTATTTTTTCATCACTTGTATTTATCTTTTGTATGTAGGGCTATACCATCTTTCTCTTGACATTTTTCTGGCTTATTTTACTTTATTTCTTATTTATTTATTTATTTATTTTACAGGTGCCAGCAGCCACAAAATTTGGCATGGGATTAGCTGACAGGGCAGTTGGATTTTTGTTATCATTCATCAGTTTATCTATCTTTACTTATTATACTTTCTGGGTCATTATCCTGGTCAGCAACTTCACAAGAATTTGGTTTTTGGATCCCTATATTTTATGAACTTGATTTTAATGCCTAGTTGGGTCTTGCAGCCATTTGTAGATAGTGATCACTTCATCCACCAGTATTTCCCGCCACTAGAATATGCCATACTGATACCTGTATTTGCCGGTGTCACGCTTCTGTTCTTTCTATGCGTTTTTATTGGAATGGTGATCCTTAAATCCAAAAAGAAGAAGCCATAATGCTAATTCTCGTCATTATCATGTATTCTACTACATTCTAGAATTCCAAACCTTTTTTTTCACTTAATATGATTTTGATAGCGAGTGCAGTTGTCAGTATGAGTTGCTTTCTAACATTTCTAATGATTTGCTACTTTAGATTTGAAGCCTGAAGTTTCATAGATGCAATTGACAGTGTTTTTTTATTATTTTATGACAATAATATAAACTTTCCAACTTGTTTCGTGTCTGAAATAGTTGCATTGCTAACAGGATTCAATTATCAGGATTATATTGACCTGTAGAAGAACTATGTTTGAAATAATTAAATTTGTTAATTTAATTCATCATTCTTCCTGCAATTTTGCAGAGGCAGCACCACGTGGCTTGTAATTGCATTGTAGGTGCTAAATGACCCTGGTTTTAATGTTCTTATTTTTCTTATTGCATTGTTGATCCTGAGGGTAACAGTTTATATCTGTTTTATCTGGTTTGCTGCATTCTTAATGTTACGTTCATGATTAAAAGCTTGTTTCGAATGAAATTCTATGAAGCTTATTAACAAATTCATGCTTGTTATTTTTGGGAATCTAAAAAAAAAAAAAATTACGTTTTATATTAATTCTATAAAAATGGTATATAAAATAGAAGTTCATTGATTTTTGAGGAATTTGTGACTGGATTTTGAAGTGTTTCCAAAAATTGCCAAAATTTACAAATGAACTCTTAAACTATTTATGCTACAAATTTGATTTACCTAGAATTGGTAGGATCTACACTTGAATTTTTATATTCAATACATATGATACAAATTATAAGAATTTATTAATTTAGGAAATATATTAATGACTAAATATTTATTTACGGAGGATATGTTGATGACTAAAGATTTGAAATAAAGCAGTACTAGAATTAGATATCATAATACCCTTTAGGGGTTGTTTTGAGTGGCAAGGCTTTTAAAGAAAATCATCCTATCATGATTCAAACCTGATTAGGATTTTTAATATTTGAATTTATCTTAAATTTAATTAAAATTTATTCTAAATTATAAACTTAGTTATTATTATTTAAATTATACTTAACTTGATTAATTTTATATATTTTATTTAATATTTTACATAAAATATAATTTCATTTATAATTTACATTTCAAAAATTTAATATTTTATAAAATATTTAAATTATATTTATCTAAAATATAATATATAAAAATATATGAGTATTATTATGTGTTTATATAAATAAATTCAAGTAACACATTTAACATATAAAACTTGAATCTAATCTGAACTCGATTCGGGTATTATTTTT
Organism: Hevea brasiliensis; assembly: GCF_030052815.1. Classification (NCBI taxonomy): domain Eukaryota; kingdom Viridiplantae; phylum Streptophyta; class Magnoliopsida; order Malpighiales; family Euphorbiaceae; genus Hevea; species Hevea brasiliensis. Next base: position 25,044,808 of record NC_079510.1, on the reverse strand, counting down.
TAATCGGTCTTTTTGAAAGTCTTCTAAGCCATAATCAACATCTGGGGATATGTATCTTGTTGTGCTTCCTATAACTAGATACTTTATTTTTTAAACTTAACATTTAGAGTTTTATTATAAATTTTATAACGACTTGGCCACTATGCTAGGGAATGGGATGATGCATGTAACAACCAAAATTTTTTATTAAATAAAATATTTTAATTAAAGTATTATTTTATTAATATCATAGTTACTGAAAATTTAAAAATTTTGATAATATTAAATTATTTAATAGATTTGATACTTTGCTCTCTTGTATTATTTTATTTTGCATTTATGTTTTGATTTTATTATTAATTGAAGAACAAATTTTAGGTAAAATTTTCAATATTTCAAAATGTGTAACTGATATATTTAACATTTGTTGTTAGTTTATTATGTTAATTATGCTTTGAGTATTATTAATTATTATTTTAATTGTTATAATTAATATTTAAAGAATTTACTTAAATTATAAGGCATTATTGTCCTTATTTTCATTATTATTAGTATTATTATTACTATTAGATTTTATAGAGGTTTTAAGCACATCATTTATTTGTAAATTTATTGATTTTAAGCACATCATTTATTTGTAAATTTATTGAATTTAATTAAAGTATTTATTATTATTATTATTATTATTATTATTATTATTATTACAACTCCGCATAAGTAGTTTGTGTTTAACCGGTCCCAAGCCCGAATAAAGGAGGAGGGTTGCGGTAGGTGACAACCAGCGTAAAAATTTCGTCACACCTCATGATATGGATAATGGATTCTTATGGTATAAACGTTGGGGCGTCCTCTACTTACGACGCGCTACATTGAAACCCGAGTGTAGTGAGAAATATGCAAGGGTGTAGAGTGATCACCAAAAGAGACGCACCATGTCGGCACCCGGGTATGGTGTTAAATGAGTAAGGGTTCTCACATCATGGATGGGTGTGGGTAAAGAAGTTAGCCTATAGAGTAGATAGAAGAAGAACAGATAGTGAAATAGAACACAAGATAGACATAAAGAATAATAGAAGATATCATAGAAGCAAATCAATTAGAAATGAACTGGATAGGAGAAGAATCAGGGTTGGTACTTGGAATGTTGGATCACTTGCAAGAAAATTAATAGAGCTTGTGGATACTTTGGAAAGGAGAAGGGTGAATATTGCTTGTATTCAGGAGACTAAATGGGTAGGAGAGAAAAATAAGAAAGTGGGTATCAGAATACAAATTTTGGTTTATCGGAGAGGAGAGGAACAAGAACAGAGTAGGCATTATCATAGACAGGACATTAAAAGATGCCGCAATAGCTGTGAAAAGAGTAGGAGATAGAATTATACTAGTAAGCTAATACTAGAAGGAGAAACAATAGATATAGTTAGTGCATATGCCCCATAAATAGGACTAGATAGTGAGAGTAAATAAAAGTTTTGGGAAGATATGGATGATCTAATGCAAAGTATACCGAATGAAGAGAATGTTTTCATCGGTGGAGATTTAAATGGACATGTCGGAAGTGATAGGCAAAGTTATGAGAATGTTCATGGAGGTTTCGATTTTGGTAGTCGAAATGAGGAGGGGGAAAGCATCCTGGATTTTACCATGGCATAAGACCTAATAGTAGCAAATACCTACTTTATAAAAAGGAGTCGCATTTAGTGACTTTCAAAAGTGGACAACATAGAAGCCAAATTGATTTTCTCTTAACCAGGAAGACAAATAGAGCTCTATGCAAGGATTACAAAGTTATTCCAGGAGAGGTTTTAACAAGTCAACATCATTTAGTGGTCTTGGATGTCAAGTTTAGGAAAAATTTCAGTAAGGCTAGAAGAAATATTGTAGCTCGAACTAAGTGGTGGGAGTTCAAAGGAGTAAAGCAAGTAAAGTTCAAAAATGATCTTCACGAGTCCGAAGCTTGGAAGCTAGATATGGATGCCAATGGTATGTGGATACAGATGGCATCAAAGATTAGAGAAGTAGCTAGAAAAGTACTTAGGAAGTCTAGAGGACATGGACCACCTTCAAATGAGAGATGGTGGTGGAATGAGAAAGTATAAAAGGCAGTAAAGAGAAAGAGGAAATGGTATAAAAAATTATCTAAGTGTGATAATAATGAGGCTTATGAACAGTACAAGATAGTAAAGAAAGAAGCAAAAAAAGCGGTTAGTCAAGTAAGAGTGCAGGCCTTTAAAAAGTTATATGAGAAACTTGAAACTAAAGAAGGGGAGAAAGATATTTATAGATTAGCAAGGAGGAGAGAAAAGAAATGTCAAGATCTCAATCAAGTTAGGTGCATTAAGGATAAAGAAGACATTAAAGAAAGATGGAAAAATTATATTGGTGATCTCTTTAATAATAGTCAAAGTGGTACAACGTGAATATAGACTACATAGCAATAGAAAAGAATGTAAATTTAGGGGTGGCAATTCAGGTTGATGGGTCGTGTTCGTGTCGTGTCAATACGCAACACAAATACGATTAAGGTCGACATGAACACGACACGATTAACAAATCATATCAAAAATTTAAATACGAACACGACCCTTCTATTATACGGGTTACACGACATGACATGATTAATATTAAATTGTATTAGGTGTATTCAACACTACACGACCCATTTAATACGAAATAACTCATTTAACACGGTTTGACACGACTTAACCCATTTAACACGCTACATAAGTGGGTTCATGGGTCATAGTGGGTCAAATGGGTTAGTGGGTCATGGGTTAACACATGACACGAATATTAAATCGTGTCATAAACGTGTCAAGTCGGGTTAGCGGGTTAACCCATGACACAACACGATTATAATTGTGTCATAAATGAGTCGACACGAATACGAATAAACCTAACCCAAACCTTATATTTTCATATCGTGTTCGTGTCATGTTCGCGGGTCGTGTCCAAAATTGCCACCCCTATGTGAGTTACACTAGGAGGATTAGAGCTTCAGAAGTAAAGGAAGCACTTAAGAGAATGAAAGTAGGTAAAGCATGTGGACCCGATGGAATACTAATTGAAGTGTAGAAGTGTATGGGAGATATGAGAATAGTATGGTTAACTAAATTATTTAATAAGTTCTAAACTCAAAGAAAATACCTGATGAATGGAGGAGTAGTATTTTAGTACCTATTTTTAAAAATAAGAGAGACATATAGAGTTGCTCAAACCATAAGAGAATTAAACTTATGAGACATACTATGAAGTTGTGGGAGAGAGTTGTGGAACATCGGTCATGATACTTTTTTCTCTCCTAATCAATTTGGCTTCATGCCCGGTCGTTCAACTATGGAAGCTATCTTTCTCATTAGAAGCTTAATAGAGAAATATAGAGATGCGAAGAAAGATCTACATATGGTTTTTATCGATTTGGAGAAGGCTTATGATAGTGTTCCAATAGATGTCTTATAGAGAGTGTTAGAACAAAAGAATGTATCTATTAGGTATATACAAGTATTGAAAGATATGTATGAAGGAGCAACTACTATTGTGCGCATAGTGGGAGGAGACACAATAGATTTTTCTATCTCAGTTGGATTACACCAAGGTTCAGCTGTTAGCCCTTACCTTTTTACATTAGTTATAAATGAATTGACAAAACATATACAAGAGAGTATTCCTTAGTGCATGATATTTGCGGATGATATAGTTCTGATAGATGAGACACGAGAAGGAGTTAACAGAAAGCTAGAGCTTTGAAGAAGTACACTAGAGTCAAAGGGCTTTAAGTTAAGTAGAATGAAGACAGAATACATGCATTACAAGTTCGGTGAAGGCCGAACTAATGATAGGGAAGGAGTTAGTTTGGATGGAGTGGTATTGCCCCAAAGTAATCACTTTAAATATCTCGGCTCAATCCTTCAAGCAGATGGGGGATGTGAGGATGTTAGTCATAGGATTAAAGCCGGATGATTGAAGTGGAGACGTGCCACTGGAGTTTTATGTGATTGGAAGATTCCCAATAAGTTGAAAGGAAAATTTTATCGTACAGCCATATGATCGGCCATATTATATGGTAGTGAATGTTGGGCAATGAAAGAGTTGTATGTGTCTAAGATGAGAGTTATGGAGATAAGAATGTTAAGGTGGATGAGTGGCCATACTAGACTTGATAAAGTCCGAAATGAGAGTATTAGAGAAAAGGTAGGAGTGATCCCAATTGAGGATAAGTTGAGAGAAGGGAGACTGAGGTGATTTGGTAATGTGAAGCGTAGACATATAGAGGCTCCAGTTAGACAAGTAGAGCATATTGGATTAGAGGATAGAAAGAAAAGAAGGGGTAAACCTAAACTGACTTAGAGGAGAGTAGTACAATATGACCTAAAAGCATTGTAACACCCCTATATTAAGCAGTCTATGCTTTCTACTGTTCTGGTGATCGGTGTCTGTCTAGACAGCTAGGATGTCTAGAACTACACTTAAATGATAGTGAGGAGACATAAAATGATGAAATACATGATAAGAAAATACAAGAAAAATTAAGAAAAAAATAAAAGAGATGAAATGCAATTAGGTTAAATGAGCTGAAACCGTAGTGATGGGTGACCACACAGGGAAGTCACTGCATAGACAGTTGACAATTCCAGGACCGCGGGAAACCCCAAGAAATATTTTCGGAACTTAATTAAAAGTCTATTGAGGTATAATTGATATTGAAAATGTCAAAAAAAAATTTAGTAAATCAGTACAAACGAAAATAAAAATTTAAGAAATCGGCGGATCAGGGATTAAATCGATATTACTGAAAAAGTCCGAATATGACTCGAAGAGGGGCATTTTGGTCATTTGACACCTAAAGTTGACTTTTAACCTAAATGTCCATTAAAAATAAGCGGTATTAAATTTTGAAAATCACGTGAAAAATGAAATTATGTATAAAATGTAATTAGGGAAAAATAAGAGGTGATAAATGAAAATATTGAAACTTGGTTTATTTAATTAATTAAATAAAGGATTAGTGGGGTATATAGGGCCATTAGAGGATAGATTTCTCCACTAAGTGTCTTGTTTTTCTTCATTCTTTTTCTTTGCTGAGTTGATTCTCACTCAAGCTTCCTCCATGGCCACACCATGCAAGAGCTTCATCTACCCATCTTCAAGCTATGATTTTTGCAATTGTCTTCATTAAAGTTGATCACCATACTTGGGGAAAGATATTGGCAACAAAAAGGAAGAGATTTGATGAGGTTTTTAGTAAGCTCAAAAAAGGGTAAGTGTCCATTTTCATTTCCTTGCTTAACTAAGCCTTGAATTAAGGTTATGGTGAGTTGAATTATTGAGAAATTTGGAAAATTTGATGAATATTGGGTGAGACTTAATTTTAGCAGCCATGGAAGTTCAAGGTATTTGGTTTATTTTTACATGTAATTGATGGGAAATAATGTTGATTAAGGTCATAAGATGTTCTAGCAAATGTATTTCATGTGTATGTTTGAAGTTAGTACTTTGAATTAGGGCTTTGAAGGAAGTGTTGAAGACCTTCGGTAGCCTTGATGAAGTTAAAAGATGGATATTTCCATGAAATTTAATGTTGAATTATGGTGTTGATGCATTGTGGAAGTGTATGGTAAATTGCTAGTTGTTTTTATTTATGTATATTACATTGACTTTGACCTTGTGAATTAGGATTGTATATTGAATATTGAGGACTTGTGTAAATTGCTCAAATTTACCAGTTTGAGATTTAATGAATGATTTAAGAATGCTATGAATCCAGAATATTTTAGTGTGGGAGATGGAGGAATAGGAATTTGAAGTGTAATGTTTGTGCATTTGAGAAATTGGTTGAGGGCAGTATGTGTTTGGAGCCCTAACCTAATTTGTGAGATCCCAATTGGTATGAGGCCAATTGGAGGTAAAATTAGACCTAAAACGTGCCAACTTTCATGCAGAAACCTTGCCAAAATTCTTTCCAGAAAATAACCAATTTAGTGACCTAATCCGGAATTGGCAATTTGCAAACCCAGAATTTGACCATATGAACAGTATTCAATCAAATGGCTATAACTCAATGTAGATAGGTCCAAATGACCTGAAGTTTATATCATTGGAAAGATTAGACATAGGTGAAGGAACGGAAGCGTGAAAAACACAAGTTTATACCATTGAATTCAAAAATTTTCACCTAGGGTCACATGCATCATGCAAGATTTATTTTTATCTATTTGATTTCAATGATAAACAACATATTAAAACTCTTTTAATATGTTTTTGGATCTGTATTTGCCATTTAAGATTTTAAAATTAATCAGATTAATTTTAGAACCCTAGATTAAATCAAGAACGATTACACTAACCTCTTGATGTCTTTGCGTATGTCTGCGCCTTTGAGATTCGTCTTGAGGACACGGATGTTGTCCCTCTAGCTTGTCCACACCAAGAACACCTATGGCAGCCCTTGAATAGCTTCTAAAGCCTTTTCTATCAATTAGAAATTCAAGTTCTGCCTTTTAAGAGATTAGAGATGTAAACAGGACACTAGAAACAATTTCTAGTGTTCTTAATTCAAGAGATTGATGGCTAATCTCTTTGAATTGATGAGAGATGAAGAGAAATAGCTGGAGAGGCTCAAAGTGGCGTGACATATGAGAGGAGAGGCTGCTGGTTGTGTTTTCTTTTCATAACCCCACTTAAATAGCTAGGTTAACACATTAAACCCTAGCCACATGTCACCTTTTGATTAGCTCTAGGTTTAAGTGACCCAATCACATTGTGCCAAGTGTCAAACCTATATTTAATCTTGATTTTAATCATCTTACATGATTAAAAATATTTGGCAAGCTTATGTGTTATGCCATGTGTCACCATCTCATGGTGCCACGTGTCACACTGCAAAATGACCAAAATGCCCTGTGTCTTAATTTTGAGTTCTTAACCCAAAATAATTATTTTCTTCTTCTAATTAATTTATATCAAATATAAATTAATTAATTAATCTCTATTAATTAATTTCTCATCAATTAAATTCATATTTAAACACTTTAAATACAAATTTAATTTATACTACACATCCAATAATCTAGATTTGGTTTCAAGTCATGCTAGGGACTTTGCAATTTAATTGCAAACCAAATCTATTTAATTAATCAATTAAACTCTTTAATTAATTAATTAAATCATATTTAAATAGGTGATAACTTGTGTATGTGTGTGACTTACTAGGCTCATCACTAATTGGCAATGAGACATGATATCAACTCTTAATATCATCGAACTCTTTCTTACCATAAATGATTTCTCTAAATCATTTTATGAACCTCATAGACCATGGTTAACACCTAGCATAGCATGCCATGGCCACCCAATTAGTAATAAGATTTACCTTAAATGAACCTATAATCATATGTTACCATGCACTAGAATCTCTCTGTTACAAAATCCCAACTCAAGCCGAGTCATGGTTTATGTCAAACTCCATTTGCTATGAATATTATGTTCTCTTTTAATTCCAGTTCTTGATTAAAAGATTTTCTCATCGAAACTCTTTTACGAATAAATCTATCTGTCTGGCCAGAACTTGAAACATCAAGAACAATTAAATGAACATAGGATTTTATCTCTATTTACTTAGAGGAACAGATTCCATCTTGATCAACACCTACCTCCATATATAACTAGTAGGAGCCAACAGATGCCCATATACCCATACATAGTACAAGTATGAAAGCAGTATCAAACTCAAACTACCTATATACAAGATAACTGTGCTATCTCAGGTCTAAAGATTATATGCACTGATATGATTTATGACAAAACATTGACAAGAGTAAACTCCATGTGCTTGTCATAAGTGTCACTGGTTCGGCCTACTTATCATTTATAAGTGCCTATCATGTTTGTTATATGGCATGAGACTCACCATTCCATCTTATTTATATCTCATATAAATAACTTGGGAACAAACATGAATACAATCTTTCTGGATAAGTCATGTCCTTATTATGAAGTATCCTCGATTGTGAACCTATTTATGATACTTTGTGCTAGAAATATTGTCACTCATATTCTTAACAACTTAAGAATAATATTTCTAACAAAATATCAATGGACCTTTTCTATTACACATAAATATATTATGTAAACGGAAAAGTGGAAATGCCTTTTATTAATAAAATTATGTACAAGATACATACTAAATGATATGCTCTAGGGCATACTACTAACAATAGGGCTACAACTCTTATGAAGAGACCAAAGCCCAGAAATGTTATTAACCAAGTCAATTTGCTTGCGCAAATTGGGTTACCGAAATTGTCCAGTCCCTAATGCTGCCTAGAAATTCTGGGTAGATACCAAGCCGGTCAGTCATATTAAAATTAGCATAACTTGAGCTAGAAAACTCCAAATGGAGTGATTCAAAAAGGAAATTAAAGAAAACACAATAAGGAACAACTTTGAAAAAGAGAGTTTAGCCAAAGTTTTACTGTAACAATGACCAATGGAACAGTGAACTTAAGGCATGAAATCTGAAAAATTCAAATAAAGTGCAATAAGTTTTGAAATGAAATTGACAACAAATGCCAACATATGTGGAATGTAAAATGTGACATGTTGGTGATATAAAAACTAACTTGCTTATTTTATACAAAAAGTCAACATTTTACCCAATTAGTCAAATAAATAGTATCTCCATAACCCTAAATATAAGAATTCAACTTATAAGACCTAATAGGTAAATTTAGTATGCAAAAATGAAATTATTGGAATTAATTATTAGAAATGGTTCAAATGGACACTGAAATACTTTAAAATTATATGTTTCAGTTGGAAAGGGATATTTGAAGAAAGAAAGAAAATTGAATTAAATCAAGTCAACAAAAGAGATTTGTGCACAATTAGCCTATTTCTATGTTTTAAATTTATAATAGGTTTTAAATGAATTTGATAATTGTATTTTCTCTGTGTATAAGAATTTTAATTTATTGAATGACTTTGTATGATTTAATTATGTTTTCTCCTATGCATTTAAGGATTTATTGCATGGTTTTGACAATTATAAATTGTGAATTGTACACTTGATGTATTGACAACCTTATGCATGAGTTTACAATTATTAAAAATGTTTATGGATTTGTAAAGATGCTTATGAGTAAAAATTGTTTGAAATATGTTTTGAAACCACAGTCGGCATGGCAATGTGATTGAATTCCTCATTGGCTTGTCTAATGGGTGAATTGAATTCCCTTTCTGGCTGAAGTGTTGAGGTGTGTGTCAGTTGAGGAAGAATTGAATGAGTACTCATATTTGCTAGCTAGCCCATGTATACCCCTTTAGCCTTTGGTTATTGGGCGAATTGGCTTTGTCGTGGTGTATAACCCGACATTATTTTAGTGTCATGCTCTAAGCTATGTGAATGTTTTCAACATTATCAAATTATGCATACTTGACAAAATGTGATTGAAACAAATATTTGTTAGTGGTTGGAAAATGATATATTGTTTCATAGTTCAAGAAAAATATAAATAATACAATTGCTTTGTTATAAATTGGATAAATTGTTATTACTAGATCAAACGCTATTCATCAAATAATCTGTGTGATTGGAACTATCGATTTTGATTTTATTGGGTTTTGAAGAATTTAAATATTTTGAGCCTTTTTGCTATGGTTTGTCAAAGTATATTTTGTATTAAATTTTAATTTATTTGTTGTGCACCACTGAGTTCACCGATCAACGGTAGCTTTGTATGCTGTCACAAGTGAAAGAAAAGATAGAGCAGCTGAGTGAAATCACTTGAAGCTGCGACTTGAAGACAAACTGGGATTATATTGGGTATATATTTCTAGACATTAGATTTTAATGTAAGCATGTAATTATGTGTATGTAAGTGCTTTTGAGCAGTTGTACAAAAACTCTTGTAATATTATTTTAGTATGTAATCAAATACAAATAATTATAATAGTATCTGGAGATTTTAACTACCTGTATATTTTTGTGAAATAAATTGTATTACCCTAATGAATGCAGTACTTAAATTTTCTTCTGAATTTGGAAATTAATAAATTATTTCCTTTATGATGAGTTTGTTAAAAATGAATTGAGATGATTACTGGAAATGATTTATCAATTGTTGAGATTGGATTGGGACATTTTTTTTGTAAATTGCTTTTGCAGGTAAATTAAAGAACTGTTTTTATCTAGTTTTAGTCGTAACCACACGAATTTTCCATAAAATTTTTAAAATGCCAAATTATTACTAAATAAATTTATGACACATCCTTGAATTTAAAATACTCAAGATAAATTTTTATCACTAAATTAGACTTAAAAACGAAATTATTCTGCCAAAATCCCTTGTAGTATATTTAATAGATTATCGGTAGACAAAGTACAATAATTTATTAGATATAGTACGGGATCATGTTACATCATACGGAGGGGTAGGGTGTGACAAGCATTATACATTTCCAAGAATTTAATCCAAAATCGTTTAGAGTGGAGAAAGAGAATCCATATAGCCGACTGCAATAAATTTTTAGGATAAAGGCTTAGTTGAGTTGAGTTGTATTATTATTATTATTATTACAATATTTCAAATAAGAAAAAAAAAGACCATGGCCCCTGTTTACAAGAATTTGGACGCATTAAGTGTCCATATCAGCAAAAAAAAAAAAAAAAAAAAAAAATAAAATGTTAGTATAGACACCCACCACCTTTTCTCATGCCACCTCTCTCTTATCTTCTCCTCCTTTTTCTTTTATTTATTTTCAATGAGCCACCCATTATCGACAAGATCACCAATGACTGAGCAACTCTAAAAGATGCCGACGCATTAGGAATTACAGAGAATGATGGCAGCTACAGGTGCTTTCAGGAAAAGAGAGAAATATGAAGACCAAAACTTTTTGATGTCATATCTGGGGATCTTGATGTCTAGTTGAAGTGATTTTAGTGGCTACAAACTCCTAGTGAAGGGAGCTTTCAGATGGGACCAACCATGCTAGATTTTAAGGCCATTTCTGATGCCATCAATGAGAGAAATTACATGTTTTTGACCATTTTTCGACCAATTAGTAGCTAGTTTGGATGCTTGGACCCTGGGATCATGATCTACACTTCGTAAACTTCGATTTGACACCAATCATGTCTCGATCGGAAGTCCGATGAAGGAGATGCTTATGAAACAGCCTTAATAAATCAGTTGATATCGGACAATCGGGAAGGAGTTTCGATGAACCATTTGTGGATCCATCATCAGTAGTCTCTTGGAATCTTGGTGGTACATTGGAATCAATGATAGCTCACTGACGCTTTGGACTCCTGACAACCCATCCGAGTTAGAAAATTTTAGTTGGATGATTTTTGCTTTTGTAGTTTAAATTAATTATTTTAGTCAATCAATTGATAAAGGTTAATGTGTCTGTATAGGTGATCGAAGGTAACCATCTTCTCCTTCCAGTCAGACCACTTGCAGTCAGGACATTAGCTTTGTTAGTTGGATATTGATTATGTTTTTTAATTTCAATATTATTTTTATTTTTATATTTTATATTTTTCTGACATGCTCATGCATTCACTTATGTATATGTAATTATTATTTTAGAAGCATCCCTTATTTGTTCCATTATAATTTTCTGCATTGCGCCTTGGGGATAAGTTGGAGATATGTGTGTGTGTGTGGAATCCCAGGGTAGGGATGGCTTGAGTAATTTACTGACTCCTATGAATATGGATATGGAAGGGAAGGACAGGTATGGCACTATATGTCACTGACTCTCATAAAATGGAATAAGAGAATATGTTAGATTTTAAAGAGCTAAAGTATGGAGTCGACTCCTAATGTGCATTATAGGCATGTGTATAGCTACAATTTATCTTCTTATGTGAGGATTGGATGATTTATTTGTTTGGTACATTTTCATTTATAAGATTTAATTAGCAATAGAGTTATCAAAGTTTTCATTGTAATCAATATCTATACTCTCAAAGTCATCAATATCTATACTTTCAAAGTCAAACATTCATTATTGTTCAATATTTTTCCCCAGATTACAGGAGGAGCTTTTTGTTTTTTTAGAATCTATCATGCATTTTTCCTCATAGGGTATTAAATTCTCTAGTTAGAAATTTTCAGTTTATTTATTTATTTTAGTCTTAAAACTTTGCTGTTGTACTGGTGTATATGTATATATTGTATTAATTGATATTAATGAATTTCGTTAAATGGATTAAATATATTGGATATCTAGGTTGAGATGATCTTCCCAAATTGTTTTATAATATTTTTATCTTGCATGTTGGGAGGGAAGTTTAGGCTTGGTTATGGATTTGGGAATAGTGAGGCTTACTACAAATTTTAGAGGCTTTATGCTGGCCCATATCCTAGTTCCAATATTGCATATGAGTTTGAGTCGTGACAAAGTTGGTATCACAGCAAATTAGGGACAATAATACGTAATGCCTATAATTCCTAGGAACTCTCACGTGTGAATTGCGATGAATCACGGCTTTTCACCTAGGGGCTTGTAAGGATGGTGATACGTAATGCTTGTGAGTGCTATAATAGGTACCTTTTTTGGCCACCAAAGATAGTGATAATTGGTATCAAAGTTTAGGCTCTACATTCATAGGAATTAGTGTCCATGGTTTATCACATGAGGAGTATGGGTTCCTTATTTATCTTCTTAAGTAATTCTTTGCTTCTAAATTTAGCATTATCGCTCTGATAATTTAAGAGTGTCTTAGTCCAGTGTCTCATTGTCGTAGGGTATAAGGTGATGTGAGTTTGAGCTAGTAGATGTGTTAATGTCTGCCATAGTAATATGTACCTTATGAGGAAATAATTAGTCAATGAGAGGCTATATGGCGTGCTTACTCAATGAAAGGCATGGGGGGTTCAAAATATTTGAGTTGTAGCAGTATAGCCGCCTTAGATGAAAGTGTGAGCATTAATATTTAAAAGTGTCTTAGTCCAGCGTCTCATTGTCATAGGGTAAAAGGTGATGTGAGTTTGAGCTAGTAGACGTGTTTATGTTTGCCATAGTAATATGTACCTTATGAGGAAATAATTAGTCAATGAGAGGCTATATGGCGTGCTTACTCAATGAAAGGCACGAGGGGTTCAAAATATTTGAGTTGTAGCAGTATAGCTGCCTTAGATGAAAGTGTGAGCATTAATATTAGTAGGTTGATAGAGGAGTGTTTTGTAATGACACATTTTTCCATATGTGTTATATAGAGGTGCAAGAGGGTAGAGATGATAGTCTGTTGGGACGTATCACATTATAATATGCAATATTCTTAATGTTAGTGTTGTAAGCTACAGATTATACTACCAATGTTGGGATTATTCTTTAGATGATAGTTACTTAAAAATGCCTCATTTTTATCATTGAATATTTAATCTTTTGAGTTTGTTTCTTATTTAATTAGCTTATTAATGCTTGTTTTTATGTTATTAGGTATTTACAAGAGCTTGGAAGAGCTTATAAAGTGTAAAGAGGTGAATTGAGCACAAAAGGAATCAAATCACACATCAAGCACTTTAAGGCATATGAAGGTGAGATTTTGATGATAAATTAGCCAATGACAAAATAGGATTAGATGAGTTTTGTTCATAGTATTTGGAGGTTAATGGTGAAAAACAAACAGATTTGGACACTAAACCATGTTGGGTGAAAATAGAGCTTCTTTAGACAGCCTTAATAGAATTTGCATGTGATCCACTACTTGGAGTATGAATTTGACCTTATGGGCTTTAGAGGTTTTATTTGACATATTTTGAGGTTTTATATGGAAAAAGAGTACAATTGGGCCAGATTACATTAAGGGTCGCATATTGAGTGTGTTTAAGCTCTTTATATTAATTTATGTGGGGCCATGAGTTAGGGCTTTAATTGTGGGATTTAATTATTTTATTTAGGGGCCAAAATAAATAAATATGGGTGTGTGGGGCCCCTAGGTCATACAAGTGGAAAATTGGATAAGGGAGAGTTGTTTTTAACCTATTTTCCTATTTTAACTAGGATTCTTGAGAGAGAATGAAGTCATATTGCACTAGGACTCCCAATTCAGATATGGAGCCTAAGTAAACCTATTTTTTTCTATAAAAGGATTCAAAAATAGATTTGAAGCTCTTCTATTCCCTTATACTCATAGTGGCCAAATTCCTTCTTTGTGCTCTTAAATATGTTAATTGCTTGATCTAGTAGCTGGTGTGTTTTTTTCTTCTTCTGTTGGCTTGTGGATTGCTTCTACATCCCTTTAAAATGAGTGTTATCATCAATAACTCCATATTCAAGTTGTTCGAATTACATCATAAAAGGTGCAACATGCTTTTCTTTCTTTTTATTTATTTATTTATATTTAATATTCTTAGTTATGTGTGAGTAATTTTATAATTCAGTAGAGAGATAATTGAAGCTATTGAACATGTTATCATGAGACTTTGAGTTATGTTTAATAAAATTCTAGATTTATTTCATATTGAGTTTAACTTTATCTTTTGATTTATTTTATAAATGCTGAATGTATGATTAGTTAGGGTGGCCAACTAATTAATTGTGTATAAAAACATATTGCTAAATTGAAATAATTTGAGTACATAATAGCTTGAATAATCTCACTAAAAGTAGCACATAACGATGTATTTCATTATAAAGATGAGTGTCTAGGTTGAATGAACCATGTTAAATGAGTTTATTAACTTGCATTGAGATGTCTTTCTAATGAATAATGCTACCATTTAACTTAATTATAAGTTGCTCTAGTCTTAGGTTGAGTGTGATGGTAAGGGATTAATTATAGATCACTTTCTGGTTAATCTAATTTGTGAGGAAAGATAAGGAAGTTGTTAACTTGTATAACCAATTTACTCAATTAAATAAATTTGCATCTTTAGTAAATGATTGATACATTTTACATGGTGGATACACCCTATCTACTAAATTGTTTGCAATCTGGTCATGTTTCATATTCATAAAGATAATTTGCCTTAATTTATATTCTTGCATTCTTACTTTTTAACTTAGTTTTAGTAATTACAAATCGAAACCCCTTTTTATTTCATCTTTGCATATTTAGTTTAGTAGAATAGATGTTTATTGTGTGTGTTAGTTTTATTTAGATCAAGTCATTCTTGTTACTGTTTGCCATATGGTTATTCCGTAGGTGTTCTAAATTCCTTTTGTTTATTTGTATCTGAGATCTGTTTTCTTGTTTGCATTTACTCACTTTTTGTGGGATCAACCACTGCTGACCCTATATATAAGTAGTTCACATAGAGTATATTTAATTGGTGTATTTAGCATGCATTATTAGATCTGTATGCTAATGGTGTTCTTTTAGGATGGTTGTAGATAATTTTTGTTTTGGTACAATTATGCTAAAATAAGATTTTGTTTCTGTAAAGGAGTTAGGAACTCCTATTTAGGCTTTAAAACCCTTGAACTAGAGTGTCAGAGGCAGTAGTTGGGTGATCACCAAAGTGACTCTGTTATCCTAACAGGTGTATATAGCGTTAGGCAAGAGCTTTATGCATTTGTGGCATTATAATATATGCCTTATTGTCTCTTAGTATCTGTTGTGGTGTTTTAGTGTTTAGTGAATAGTTTTTAGTATCTGCAGTCAAAAGTATTAGTTGATTAAGGATACATGATGGTGAGACATAATTGATCAATAGATGGTTGGATTAAGTAAGATGAGACCATAGAGGTCATAAAAATTAAGGGATTTCTCAAGATATTGGACAAGTGGTAGGTTACTCAAGTAATATTAGTGGACCAACTTTTAAAACTAGTGATTGATATGGTATACCTAGGAGAGATGAGACAATAAACTGAAGATTGGGTAGTGTTTCTTAGACTATAAGCTAGAGAAAAATTTCAAGAAAAATATGTGATAAAAAAAAATTATTTTGAGATAGATGTAATATTTGTTGAATATTTGAGTAACTATGGAATATTTTAGAATTAAATATTTATACCTATCTTAGCAGGATATTTGGTTATATGTGTATATTTTGAACATTTTGATTGAGTTTTGGATATGAAATCGTGGATAAAATATTTATATGGAGCTATGAGTAGGATATTTAAGTATATTAACGTAATTGATAGAGTTGTAGAGTTGAGTTTGACTTTGATAGGGAGTTTGGTCTAATTTTTAAGAGTAATTGCTGCAAAATTTTTGTTAAATATTTAATATAGGAAGTGAAGGTTTATGATCTTTTATATATATATAAAAAATTTTTAGGAGGAAATTTTAGGTGATGAATTTAAATGGATAGAAAAGAGGTATTAGCTAGTTAGTTGCTTACAATTAGGTTTGCGGTATTCAAGGTACATAATCTGAATTTGTTTCTCGATTAATTTTGGGGTAATTGTAAATAAATTATGATCTATTTTGATATCATAATTTATGTTGAGTGATTATTAATTGTGGTTTGGTTTCAGAAGTTGTTAAGCTATTTTGGAAAAATATAATATGTTCAGCATAGCTATGGTTTGGGAATGGATTGGTCGAGTTATACTTACTAAGAAATTCATGAATAACAATTGTGAATCTAGGTATGGAGTTTTTCAAATCAAGGTACAGTTTTAGCATTAGTAGTGTTCAAAATTCAAGACGTGGTGGTAATGGATTTGGCTTAAGTTTAACCTATGTGCCTATTTTTTTTTTTTTCAAATATAGATAGTAGATCACATCAAAAACTTGTGTGATGGTTATTTTAAGTTTTAGAGTTGGATTAATGATGGTAAGTAGTAGTGAGGGATAGAACATTCAGGGAGCATGTTATAGGATGCCTAAGTGGGAGTAACAATTGTACCAAGAAGACACATTATCAAGGAGTGTTAAACGCTGTGGGCAACAAATCCTACTGCATAGTCTAACTGCAAGTGTAATAAAACCAGTGTTTAAGGGCATATGAAAAAATAAAATAAAATAAAATAAAATAAAATAAATGGAAAGGATACGGTAGGGTAAGGTTATGGCTATGAATGGATGATGATAGGGCATTTTCATTAGGTCACAGTGTTAGTGTGTCCCACATGGATGAGCAGATGAATGAGTTATACAAGAGGCACATAGTAAATCACATAGCATTCACAAGGGGTTGGAGAAAGAAATGATGAAGTTTAAGACAGGTGGTAGTAATGTGGTAGGATAAGAATTATAATAGCGTTGAGCTCTAAATTCCGAATGTGTCGATAGTTACATATGAGTGTTAGAATTTCAAAGGAGAAATAAGAAGAAGTAATAATTCAAATGGATTAGGACATAAATCAAGGGGGCACAATATTTGGATTTGGGATGGTACATGTATAATTAGCATGGAAAGAATCTTACTAGAATTTCAGTGGCCAAGAAGATGACAATAGTATCGAGTAAAGTATCCATAACAATAGTCACTTTTGAGTGACACTTGAAAGTAAATGCAATTCACTTCATTGATGAATGAACAAATGGTGAAACAGTCAACATAGATTCAACTTACGAGGTATGCTATTGGTTGTTGGGACTATAGAAATAAGAGAATCTCTCCACACATATATTAGCAATTTTGGCATGCTACAAAAGAGATGGCTGGTGGCAAAGCATTTTAATAGTATAAAGGAAGGCTTAAGGAATAAGTACCTATACTTATTTCATTACCTAGCTTTCATATATATACATATACTATGTAATATTTTAATACAATGATATGACAATGCTTTCATATATTATATTCATTCCTTTAGGGAAAACAATTTAAGAGTTTAGGGGTCTACTCACCTCTCAGAGCCCATTGCAGACACATTATGTACCAGAGCTTTTTTCTCAATTGCGGTCTCCTAGGTCCCTTAAGTCCAATAATATAAAAGATGGACCCTACTAAGTACCTTGAACTTTTATTGGTCTATACATACATTCTACCTTTGATTATTACCTATTTGAAAACAAGGAATTTGGTTTTGGACCTTTAAAAAGCAAGAAAATTGCATATTGGCTAGAAGGACTATTTGCTATTGAAACCTAGGTTTTGGCTTCTGAAAGTCTAGACTCAAATTGCCCCAAGGAGACAAAATGTACTTCGATAGCTAAAAGTTGGATTTTTGACTGACAAACTTGGGTTTTTATGGAAATTTCTTCAAAAATTTCTACAAAGTTTCAACTTCCATAATGCCAATTCAAACCCCAAAGGTTAAAACTCAAAATCAGACATGAAGAAACACAAACCAAGGCTCAATCCAACATCATAGAATCATTATTTTACGCTTAGATAACTTCAAAAATGCATAAATTTTCAACATGCAATTTAACTTGGTCAAAGACCCAAAATTTTATGAAACTTTATAACTTCAAGAAAAATAATAAAAGTCACTTCTTTAAGACTTCATTCAACATATAAAGACTCTCCAAAGCATATATATTCCATAAATCATTATTTAAAAGACACTAATTTTGAAATTAAATTAATTCCTTGAAGCACTTTAACTAGAAAGGAAGAAAATCAATCTTTACATGCAAGTATACAACAACTTTTAAATTTCACCTAAAATAAAACCTTTGTTGATCAAACATGCAACTCAAGGATCTTTCTCCAAATGATAAAGGAAATAAGGAAAGTAAACTTTTAAAACATCTTGATGGCAACACTCATCATTTTAATCATTTGTCTCTTACATGCACAATATTTTTTAGATTTTTAGTCCTTCCTTTTAAAAGAGAATTAAGAATTTAAAAAGAGAAAGAAATGCCACTAACCTCTTAAACTTGAATATATAAGAAAACTAAACTCGTTTGGAAAAGAACGTTTTTAAACTTTCCCTTTTTCAACACTTTAAATCTCCAGTACTTTATTCCACCATGGAAACACACATATGCAACAATATCTCAACACAAAACAAATCTTTTGGTTAGAAAAGGTTGGTGAAGGTAAGGAATGAAGCAGATTTGATGAGAATAGAAAAAACAAACTTACCCATTTTCCCTCCAATATTCGGCTAAGGGGCTTTATACACCCCTTCTGTACTAAGGGAGGTTCGGAATCTGAACTTTGAGGTTCAACTTTCAAACTTCACATTCTCAACAAAACTTACCCAACATAGCCATATAAACATAAAATCAAAAGATGCACCGTAGACACTTTATAAAGAGCTTCCTTAAAGGATCTATCTTTGTAACAGCTTGAATATGGACCGTTATCAGATCTAGAATACTGGGAGGCATAAGGCCATCAGAAATCATAGCAAGCCTAACTTTAATCAATTTCTCATTTAAACATAATAATGTTAATATAATTAATTTGCTAAATATAGATAATAATCACTATTATTTTATATTACAAAAATAATAAGTGGCATAGTAGAATATCAAAATAACAAAATTTACATGCTTTTACAAGATGGAGTTCCATAAAATATACATCTAACATTTAAGCAAAACTAAGTAAGTAACTTCTAGAATTCATTTAGCCAAAATCTGCTGACTGTCTTCTATATTTGTCCTTGAAGGGTAGACAGAGAAAGGGATGAGCTAAAGGGCTCATTGAGTAGAAGCATACTTTAAAGAAATAAAACATATAATAAAACAGTTATATCTAAGCACATAAAATACAACATTTATATGAGGTTTACATAACACAAATAAGCCACATCAAGTAGTTCATCTCACAAGTGATTCCCCAGCCATCTCCATAATCGTAAACATTTATCTAAGATGCTTGGCCCATTAAAGGAGCTCCTCACGACTTCCTCTTAATATATACAAAATGGATACCAAGGATAAAAAATTCATATCTTACCTAAGGCTATTTCTGTAATCCTAGTATCTGAATGTCAGAGACATATAATTGTTTTAACCGACATCCCTTTCATTTCTTTCATTTGTGAGCTCATAATGCATGCATGCTGAAACCTTTACTTTACTTTCCTTTCCCATTGACAATTAGTGGGTCATGCATGAACTAACAATGTAACACCCACCATTTCCTGATGTTGAAATTTCTATCGTTGATGGAATATTCTGACAAATTCGAGGATTCCACAGATAAGGGAATGGTGGTAGGAAGTGTATGTGTATGTGTATGTATGTATGTATATATGAGATATTAAAAAATGTATTTAAAAATGAAAATGTTTTAAAGGTCATATTTCATAAAAGTTTTAAAGTGTTTCTTTGAATAGAAGGCACTTCGTCAGCCGAAGTATGGACTTTCAACAACCGAAGTCCTTTTCACTATTCAAATTTCTTTTTGGATAAAATGGACTTTGGGAGCCAAAATTTTGACTTTTGGCAGCCGAAAGTCTCTCGACAATGAGGGTATATAAAGGGCCTACAGCCTGTTTTTCTATTAAAAAGGAACTTAAACTCTCTTTTCTCTCTCCAAGCTACTGTAACATGCAAGTTTAGGTTTGGGGAGGTTTTCCTTGCCCCTTCATTCTTTGAAGCTTGATTCTTCTAAGGGAAAGCTTGGTGAAAAAGGAATGAAGCTAGGATCGCAAATTTACTTCCTTCTTCAATTTAAGGGAAATAAGTAAATTCTTTTTTCTTTTGGTCTCAGTGTGTTGATTGTTGGTTTTTGAATGCATGTATGTTAGAGAAGTTTTAGAGCATGACTAGGTTGAGTTCTTAATGCATGTATGTTAGATAAGTTTTAGAGCATGACTAGGTCAAGTTCTTGATGTTCTTCTTATTAAATGTGATGTGTGAAGCTAATGGAACTTTGAATTCTTGCTTTTAGTGGTTACATGTGAGTTTAAGCTTGATTTTAAGCTTCCTTAGGCCTTAAATGGCAAGTTTCTTTTGATGGATTCAAGAATTTCTTGAGGATATTATATTTGAAGTTTGGTTAAATCTTGAATTCAAGTTCAATTTGGATTGCATGTGTGTATAGAGCCTGATTGCAAGTTATTTTTGACCCTAAACTTATGTCTATATGTTTGAATTGTGTTTTTTAAAATTCTCAGGTTCAACTACAAAAAAATGGTTTTTTACAATTAAAGCATGCGGTTTTTTAGGAAAATTTGAAAATTTTTCAAGTTCAGCAGCCCTACTGGCTACTAGTTAAAAATGGGACTTTTGAACCTCAAGCATTTGGCAACCGAAGTCCAAGACTTCGGCAGCCGAGTAGTTACTAGATTAAAAGGCTAGCCAAAGCCTAAGATTTCAGTAGTCGAAGTCTGGGACTTTGGCAGCCAAAGTGAGTTCTGCCAGGCTTAATCTCCCTTCTTTCCTAAGGTTCCAAAACATGATTTCTTTGTTCAAAAAGGCCTAGAATAAGATGTGTGATGTATGCATAGAGTTTTAGAGCTCTGAATAACTCTATAGGATCCGATGTTTATAGGATCGGACTTGAGGGATTTGAGAAACTAAGGATCTAAGGCTAGCTGCCATCCATGTTAGGTGGTTGATAGGCTACAAGAGGTGAGTAACTCTAATTTTAATAAATTTAAGTTCTTTAAATGTTATTAATGATCATCCACATGCATCATTTCATTGTTTATTAGGGCATATATATCTAGAACACAAATATGTTACATTACACATAATTCTTATTGATGCTTAATCGGCTTTGAATGACTCGCTAGCCTCCCTTATGTCATGTATATGCTGTGTTTATGATATGATCATGCATAATCTATGGTGGTAAGATCAGGTGAGGCCTAATAAGCCCCTAGCACAGTACTTTTAAGTGAAAGTCCAGAAAAGCTTCTGTATGAGCCTGACACGTTAGATTTGGGAGACCACTAGTAACAAGTCCATCATATGTGAAATTTTTGTGATGTGAAACTCATTTGGATGATACATTGCATATGTATGAAATGAATGATATAATTAAATGATGTTGGTTAGTTTACTCACTAAGCTTGTATAAGCTTACCCCTTTCCCCTAACCCTAGATGTAGGAGTGCAGAAATAGAAGAGTTTTTTAGAGATTGAGCACCTGGAGTAGCTATAAAGTCTTTTCTTTGTATGTTGTATGTTTAATAGACATGTAATATGTAAAGGAATAGTTAGTGTGTTGGTATTCAAGATTTTTTATATATGTTTTATCTTAAGTATAAGTGATGTTTTGATGGATATACAGGTTTTTAGGCTTACTATGCGTTCCAGCAGTCTTAAGCTGACTCGATCGCTAACACTAGTAACGGTCCCTAGGCTAGGTCATTACAAAGTTGGTATCAGAGCTCTAGGTTAGATGAGTGGACCAAGATGCTAGTAAAGGGATAAGATAAGTATTAAAAGGAAGTATGTTAACCACATAGCTAGGGAAATATATGTCTAGTATGATTGAGTTTCATGTTGTATGTTATATGTATGCTATGCTTGATTATATGTTTTGTGATCATGTAACTCCACATGAACTTTATATGCTTAACATTTTTTATTTGCTTTCAGAAAATGTGAGGTTCAAGACAGTCTACTAGTCTGACCCATGCCCCACTCGAGAATGAAGGTATTGGAGCATTACCTGCTAACCCTGTGGCCAGGGAAAGAGTAGGCAAAAGTGAAAGGGGAGAATCATCAAGGGGCCATAGAAGGTCTTTCGAGGTTAATAGAGAAACTTCTAATGCACCTAGAATGTCGGTACATCCACGAAGGAGTTCTCATAGCTTTCAGTAATAGCATGAGAACCCTGAGCCTTTCGGTATGGAAAGGATGAGAGAAGATAGTTTTATAGAGGGAGGAGATGAGTCAGAGTTTGTGTTCTTACCTCAGCAAGGGTCGGACTATGGGTTTGGATATGGCTATCCATTACAGGGAAGTTTTAGAAACCTCGATTTTATGAGTTACCTCATTTTTCCTCCATGCCCTACCTGCTTTACTTCCTATAGTTCAACCCATATCCCATGTATCCTCCCCAATATTTCCCCCATAGCTTTTCAACCACCACCACCACTACCATGGAGGGAGTTACCAGAGAATAACCACTACCACCTGCTACAGCCCCAAAATTCCTACATAAAAGAGTGGGACAAGTGGTAGAGGTAAGGCAAAGATGACGGACTACTTAAAGTTGGATGCACCTAAATACAAGGAAGGAGATGATCCTTTTGAATATGTGAAGTCAGCTAAGATGATAGCAGATGAATTAGGCGCAAGTGACAGAAAGGCCATCTAGATGGCCGATTTTACCTTGAAATATAAAAAGGCAAAGGAATGGTACAAGGCTTATATTGTTGATAAAGTGGACAGTATGACCTAATCTCAATTTGTAATTGAATTTACCAACTAGGCTTTCCCAAAGAGCTATAGGGAGCTGAAGGTAGTAGAGTTTGAACAATTAAGACAGATTGCTAGCATGATTGTGGATGAGTTCATAGATAAGTTTATGGATCTCCTGTAATATGTGGGGCAGGAGTATGATACTAATAAGAAGAAGGTACACTCAGAGGCTATACTCTAGATACTTTTCATTAATTTTGGTTGTTGAAACCCATAACTTTCATTCGATTATAGATGCTGCAAGAAAGACAAAAGCTAGGGCTATCATTGAAGGGAGTGTAGAATTAAAAAGTATTAAAGCTGAACAGTCTGCCATTTTGAAAGCTACAGATGCTGGGAAGTTCAGTCACATGACCAAGACTATTTCTACATTTGAGACTAAAAAGGAAAAAGGTGGGAAGTTTGGCAAGAAACAAAAGAAGAATAAGTTATAGAGCAGAATCAAGTCAGGTCTCGGGATAGGAAATAAATCTAGTTCAGGTTTGAATACTTCTGGTTGTGTTAGATGTGGGAAACCTCATTGAGGACCATGCAGTTACGGATCCTCTAAGTGCTACAAATGTGGATAGAAGGGACACATGTCAAGGGAATGGCCTAATATGGAAAAGGGTGGCTTTTCAACAAGTAGGGTCAAGCAATGTGGCCCAACCAGTAGCGAGATAGACTTCTTTAGGTCCCTCATCAGGAAGGGGATGGGGTAGAGGACAAGGCTCTTCATCACTATGGTGTCAATAGCACTGACTCGGATCTTTATTTTGACACAACAGAAGTCAATACCTCCAACACTATGGTGTCAAGTAACCTTTACATAGGAAGTTTCTACGTGAACATTCTGATTGATCCAAGTGCATCACACTCTTTTATTATCCCTAATACAGACTTAAGATTAGGATTGGTAGTCTCAAGTTTAGAATGTCTGTTGCTTGTTGGCAAACCAAAGTGTAACCTTTCGATAATATAGATGATTTTTTACGCTTGTCCAGTGATGGTTGAAGACAGATGTTTTCTAACTAACCGAGTAGTTATAGAATTGATAAATTTTGATGTCATTCTAGGAATGAATTGGCTCTGTAACATCCTCACTTTAGCTAGTCCGTACAGTCTACTGTTCCGATGACCAATGTCGGTCCGGGCAGCTAGAATGTTTGAAATTTTAATTAGACTAAAGTGGGGAGTTATAAAGAAACTAAATAATGCTCATAAAAATCAAGAAAAATTTATAGGAATGAAATACACTACGGTTAATTGAGCCAAAACCCCAGGGATGAGTAACCCGAAAGGGAAGTGACGGTGAAGGCTGTTAGCAACCCTAGACCCGAGGAAAATTTATAAAATAATTTTTGGGACTCCAAAGAAGGGTCATTGAGGTTCTTATAGCATTAGAATGCCAAGAAAATGCTTAGAAAAGTTTTTCAATTGGTACAGACAATTTTGGCTCGTTAAGCTAAATGGAGGGCATTTTGTTCATTTCGTCTTCAGAGATGATTTTTGACCACCTTGTCCATTTATGTAAGTGAATTATATGACATAAAATATGAACAAACATTGATGAAAAATTAATTAAAAATGAATAGCAAAGGAAAGAAAAGAAAATGAAAATAAATTGGATTTATTACCTAATCCTTAAGTAAGCATGAGGTCATTAAAATCTTTGGCCAATCAAAATTCAAGAAATACAATTATAACACATTAAAAATAAAGAAAAAAGGGCAAAAATCTGGAAAAAACTAGCAGCCCTCTCCCTTCCTCAAAACGTCACCTATGCTCTCTCCCTCACTCCTCCATTAACAAGCTTTCAAACCTTCGTTTTCCCTAATTTTCTTCCAACAAAAACCCTAAGTGTTAACACAAAAGCTTGCTCTTTCATCTTGGTGAATCTTTTGGGAGCAAAAAGAAATCAAAAGGAAGAGTTCTTACAAGCTTTGGATTAGCTCCATTAGAGGTTAGTGACTAACCTTGATTTTTATCTTTCAATTCATGTTGAAGGAGTGGTAATTGATGCAAATTTACAAAAAAATTTAGTAAATATCATGTGTATGTCTTGCTTAAAATTCTAGCAGCCTTGAACTTGGTTGAGTTTTGAAGAATTCTTAGAATTAAAATGGTATTGTGGTTGCCCTTAACATTAATCTATTGGTTAGGATAGTGAAAGGTAAGTGAATGCAAGTTTTGAGATGGTTGAGCTAGGGTTTGAGCATGAAATTGAGACTTGTTTATGTATTTGGTGAAAGAGAGTTTTAATGGTCAATTATTGACCATTTGGCTATGTGTGAATCAGAAATGAAGTGGTTTGTGTAGTGGGAATTGAAGTTAGTGTGGCTGCCCTTGGTGACCTGCAGGACTATGCATGAGTCCAGCAGGTTTGAGTAGCAATAACTGGAGTTGTAGAGGTTCAATTGGTGCAAGGCTAATTGGATATGAAACTAGACACATAATGGCACAACTTTGGTGAAGAAACCATACCCAGAAATCCAAACCAAGTTGACCTAAAGATTGCCCTAATCCGGGTGACCTGCAATCTGCTTGGGTAAAATGACCAAATGAACAGTGTTTAGTCATTTAGTCATAACTTAGTTTAGAAAGGTCCAATTGACCTGAAATTTTACCAGCAATAAGCTGAGATATAGACCTAAAAATTTTATGAAGAAATCTAACCCAAATTATGACTATAACATATTCAAAAAGTGACCTGTAGTCACTGCTCAAAATACTATAGATTTGGTCAATCCAGAAAATCTGAAAAATTTGTAATCCGGCCAGTTGTGGTTTTTGGGCCATAACTTGAGCTACAAAACTCCAAATGGAGTAATTCGAAAAAAGAAATGTAACTAGAAAAATAAGGAACAACTTTCATGTTGACCACTTTGCCAAATTTCCACTGCAAAAATGACTAACGGAACAGTAAACACAAAGCTTGAAACCTGAAAATTTTGGACAATTTTAGAATGCAAAATGAGGTATGTTGGGAGTATTAAAACCAATGTACCTATTATCCATGTAAAAGTCAACATTTTTGTTGACTAATGAATTGAATAGTAACACCTAAACTTGAATTTCAAGAATTGTATAATTTAAGAGTGTAACATGCCCTAATACACCTAGCAAGACTGGTTTGGATAGGTTGGCATGCCAATAGGGTTCTGTTAGCAGTACTGCATATGGCTTCATCCCATTCTGTGTTTTATGGCCTCACGTGCCATTCTGTGACATAATAGCATTTGGCTATGTTGATTTAGTTGTTATATTCGGGTTTTATCCCTGATAATTATTACAACTTATTAGCTGTTCTGTTATACACCGGGAGACACAATGTGACCGATGGTGTGATGGTCCGAGGTACTTAGTACCCAGTACCAGTTTACCTGTTTATCCAGTCCAGTCGACTAGTATGAGTTACTCGGGCAGTGATAATAAATCTTATCAAATTTTAATCGAATAATACTGCAATAAATATCAGAAATTAAGTCTACCAAAGATGTAAACATACATTCTGTATATTTACTTTATTTTAGTTATTTTATTTTATATTGTCACCACTAAGCATAATTGCTTAGCGCGTTGCTTTTGCCACACGCAAGTACTGGAGACATAGCTGGAGAGCTCAGTAGACATCAGACCGGGTGAACTTTCAGAGCTGCATACTGAGTCCAGAGTCACCTCACATCTGCAGTGCACTTGGTAGGACATTAGGACTTTGGGTGGCATTTTGTATTTTTGCATTTTGTATTAGTTTTAGATTGCAACTATAAACTTTTGAAATTATGTGATAATGTAAATATATGAAATTTCATGTTATTGAAATTTTCTGTATATTATGTTGAAAAATGAAATGTTGAGAAATATACATGATTGTGTTTCAAGTGATGATGTGAACAAAAAAAAAAAAAAAATTTCTGAAAATAGTGTTGTGATTTTGAGATTGAGTTGAGATGTGTGTATAATGGAGTTCTGGATTTGAAAATTTTATCGGAAGTGTCTTTTAAACAGGTTCAGAAGAACTGTTTTTTCAATTTATAGTCAACACTCTGCTGGATTTTTTCTAAATTTTATGAAAAAATTCAGATTAATCAAAATTGTAGATAAATGAGTTTAAAAAGGGTAACTTGAAATGGAAATGTGAATTGGTGCTCTGGCACACTGTGTGGCATATCTTGCTTGGCTACACCGTAGACGGGTAAGGGGTGTCACAGGCTCTCAGCTAATTATGCTACCCTCGACTATAGAAACAAGAGAGTAGAGTTTAGAGGACAAGATGGGTCAGTTGCAGTGTTCCAAGGAAAGCAGGTAGCACCTATAAAGGTATGATCTCAGCCATACAAGCTAAAAAGATGCTCTATAAGGGTGAAGAGGTTTATAGCACATGTTAAAGAAGTTATAAAGAACAAAAGCGGACCGGGATTAGTTCCTATGGTAAGAGAGTTTCCAAATATTTTTCTAGAGGAGCTACTTAGCTTGCCACCTGAAAGGGAGATAAATTTTGAAATTAACCTAGCGCCTGGCACTAAACGCATATTTATCCCTCCTTATAGGATGGCTCCTACAAAGCTGAAAGAATTAAAGGAACACCTACAGGACTTAGTAGATAAAGGGTTCATTAGACTAAGTACCTCTCCTTGGGGTGCTTCTGTATTTTTTGTGAAAAGGAAAGATGGATCCATGAGGCGGTGCATCGATTATAGACAATTGAATAAAGTAACCACAAAGAACAAGTACCCTTTACCCCATATTGATGACTTGTTTAATCAGCTAGCAGGAGCTAGTTATTTCTCTAAAATAGAGGTCTAGTTATCATCAGTTTTGTAACACCCCTATTGGCATAGCCTAGTATATTTTACTATTCTGTGATCAGTGTCGGTCTGGATAAGTAAGAGAAGTAGAACCACGTCTAAGACAACTAGATAAGCCCTGAACACAAATAATTAGTAATTATCAATTAGTTAAGTATAAATAAGAAAAACAGAACATAAGAGGTTAAATGAGCTGAGAGTCACAGCGATGGATGACCTTCTCGGGAAGGACTGCGAGGTCGATTTAAACTCAAATTTCGAACCATAAAATGTGACACCGCGGTCCTTAGGACTATTGCGAACATAGTGGATAAGAGAAAATCACGAAAAGAATTGTTAAACAGGTCAAATAATTAGGTTAAGGATCCGAAAGAAATATCAAATAACTAGCAAACCGGATCAAACCGACGAGGGGCAATTTGGTCAATTGACCCCTAGAGCTGACTCCTATACTAACTGTCAAATAAAATCGAAGAAAAAAAAATTTCGGAATCGGTAATTAAATTAAAGAAATATAGGAAAAATAAAAGAATAAGAAAAGAAAAAAGGAAAAAGTTTATGACATCACCTTCCATGACATCATGGATGACCTCATAAATAATTATTAAATTAATGAATTAATTTGACCAAGTCAATTTATGATAAATACACATAAAATAACAAAATAAAAGAAAAACTATTTTGGTCTTTTTCCTCCTCATCTTGCCGCCTCACTTCTCTCTCCCAAAGCTCCCTCTCTAAACCTCCATGAAAGCTCATTTTGAGCTTGAAGAAAACCTAAATCCCACCATAGAAACCTTACTTTCCATCATTAAATCTTGTATTTAAACCTTGATAAGGAGTTTGACAATAAAAAGAAGAAGAAAGGAAGAAGTTTGGAGAGGTGAAAAATTCTGCATAAAGGTTAGTAATTAACCACTAGATTTTTCTTTAGAATTATGTTTATATGTATGAGTTAATCTAGAAATTGTGGAAAAATTAAATAAAACCAAGCATGGTGGACCAAATAGAAATTCAGCCAGCAGTAGGTTAGGGCTTGAGAATGAATGAATTGATGTATTTGAATGGGTGTTTAAGTTGAATTATGTATGTAAACTATGTATTGGTGATTGGAATGCATTAGATTTGAATTGCATGAAAATTAGGGTTTGGCACCTAGGATTTGGGAGATAAAATTTTGAGAATTGGTCAAATGATGTGTTTGACCTTGCTTGAGTTGAAAAATTATCATGTATGACCAATTGTGGTGAGTCGGAAGTGTTAGAACCAAATTGAAATTCGGATTGGATATGGTCATTCTATAGGCAGCATGACCAAGGTCCCTTTCAGGGACCAAAACTAAAAATTTACCAACCCAATTGGTGTGAGGCAAATTGGGAATGAAACTAGACACAAAATGACACATTTTTCATTTAGGAATCATGCCCAGAAAGTGACCAAAACCTAGTGAACAAATTGACCAAATCCGGAAATGGGCGCTCTGTCCTGTACAAAAATGATAACTTGGGCTAGGCAGGTCCAAATGACCTGAAATTTTACCAGTAGAAAGCTGAGATATAGACCTACAACTTTCATGGAGAACAAAAATCCAAATTATGCTCTTAACCAAGTCATTTAGCCACCCAAATTTAGTGACCTAAAACTGCCAGAACCAGTTTTGGTGCCCAGAAAATCTGGGTTAGGCCAATCCGGCCAGCCATGTTCAAATGGCTATAACTTGAGTTACAAAACTCCAAATGGAGTGATTCAAAAAGGGAAATAAATTTAAGACAATAAGGAACAACTTCTATGAAGAAAACTTAGCCAAATTCTAACAGCAACATGACCAATGGAACAGTGCAAAATAGGTCACCAAAACTGAAAATTTGAAAGTTTGCCTAAAAGACTTAAGTTTTGAGAAAATGACCAAAACCAACAAGTTAGGTAACCAAAATGTGGTATGTAGGTATAATTGGATTTCCCATACCTATTAAGCATAATAAAGTCAATATTTTGACTTGAATAGTACCATGAATAGTAACCTCAACATGAAAATTTTCAAGAATGTAAGTTTAAACGTATTGGGGCTAGAATTGAACATTTATGAATTAATTATTGGATTTATTGTGAGATAAGATATTGAAAAACTATAAATTGTGTGTTTTAGCTGTAAAAGACTTGGAAAAGGATAGGGAAAACTGAGTCAAGGCCTAGAGGCGACTCATATCTGGTTTGTGCACAACAAACTTAAAATTCTTTGTTTCTACTTGACAATTCTTGAAATAAATGTTGTGAATAATTTTGATTATTATGGCTTTGAAAATATTATTTGAAAAATAGTGTGTTGCCTACTTTGTAAATGAAAAGTTTGGAATGAAGTATGATTTGTGAATTGTATGAAATGTTTGAATAACTTGATTTAAATTATTTTTGATTTACACTTGGCATGGCAATATTAATATGTTCCTCATCCACTTGTGGGGTTGAGTTTGATATTTGATCACTTTCCTCCCTCTCTGACTTGCCAGTATGAGGGGTGAGTTTGGATGAGTACTCATTAGCTAGCTAGCCACCTCCCTCATTGATTTCGATTAGTGGGGTGTGTTTGTCTTGTCATGGTGTACAACACGACATGTTTGGAAATTTTGTGTCATGGCCTAAGTTGTGTTATTGATTGGCAACATTATGATTATTAAATTGTTTGATCAAATTTGTGTTATATTACGCTTTTAAAATTATGATTTGTTATAAATGTGATTTGAAAAATTGTGAAATGTGATTGTGAGATTTTTGAATTATGAATTGTTCATTAATGTTTTATATTACGCATTTTGTATTTTATTGTGCACCATTGAGTATTTTTATACTTAGCGATAGCTTTCTTTACTGTCGCAGATAGAGACAAGGAAAAAGCAGTAGAGTGAGCTACTGATTGTTGGGACTTCATTGATCTTTTTGTATGGGTATTTATTTATACCCTTGTAGTTAGTTGATGTAAATATTGTAATGTCATGTGTATTAATGTAAAGTTGAGCAGTTGTACAGTAAATTGTAATATTGTTATTTGGATTTTCTTTTGTAAATTAAGATCTGTATATGTATATGTAAATTAAATTTTAAATGCAATGTGAATGAAATTATGAAATATTTTGAGATGACAAACTTTGATTGAATTGTGGATTTGATTCGAGTTATGTTGAATTGGGTAAATTTGGTGGTTGGGAGTTGTGGAAACAAGTATTGGAAGTGTTTTTACAGATTTTTGAAGAACTGTTTTCTCAAAATACAGATGGCACTCTACCGAAATTTTTCCAAAATTTACAGACAAATAAAAATGGACAAAATTTTTTATTAGTTTTGAAACTTCAATTAAATGTTTTTAATTCCTACTAAAATGCTCACCACTTCCAAGAAGTAAGAAAATGGTTTTAAAATCCCTTGTTGGGTACTTAATGAGTTATCAGTAGCTAAAGTTTGGAAGTTCATTAGGTATTCTACGGGATCATTTTATGCCTTACAGAGGGATAAGGTGTGACAAGTTGAGGATCAAGGAGACGTATATTCTTAAGATTGCTTTTCAGACCAGGTATATGTATTATGAGTTTCTTGTGATACCATTCGGGTTAACTAATGCCCTAGCTGCATTTATGGATCTCATGAACCTAGTATTTAGACCTTATCTAGATTAATTATAATCGTCTTTATTAATGATATATTAGTGTATTCTAGAAGTCCCAAAAAATATGCACAGCACTTGAGAACTGTAACACCCTTACTGTAGCAATTTCGTACATTCTACTGTTCCGGTGACCGGTGATCGGTGTCGGTCCGGATAGCTAGAATGTCTGGAAAAATATTTAGACGAGAGTGAGGAGTCATAAATAACTCAAATAATAATAAGAAAAATTTAGGAAAAAATTTAGAAATAAAATACAACCAAGTTAATTGAGCTGGTGCCCTAGCGATGGGTAACCCAGTGGGAAGTTGCGGTCTTCTCAGCTAGAAGCTCTAAACCAGGGAAAAAATTCATAAAATAATTTTAGAGACTTCAAAGAAGAGTCATTGAGGTTTCTATGGCATTAGAATTCCAAGAAAAGGCTTAGAAAATTTTTTCGATCGGTACAGACGATTTTCGCTCAATAAGCCAAACGGAGGGCATTTTGGTCATTTCGTCTTCGGAGATGATTTTTGACCGACTTGTCCAGTTAAGTAAATAATTATTATGACATAAAATATGAATAAATATTGCTAAAAATTAAATTGAAATTAGGTAGAAAAGAAAAGGAAAGAAAATGAAGGAAATTTAGAATTTTGACATCATTATGATGTCATTATAATACTCTCACCCAATCACATTGTGAAACATGGCTGTAACTCATTTAAAATGAGTAAATGGGCAGAAAAATTAACCAAATTTTATGTCTTTCCCTTACCTCCAACTAGCGAAAACCATTCCCAAAACCCTTTTCACCATTAAAGCTCCCTTAAGCTTCACTTCCCACTTTAATTCACCTAAAAACCTCATCCTTCCTTCACTAAAAATTTCCCTTACCACTAGAGCAAGACTTGGGCAGCAATTAGAAGAAGAGAAAGTGAAAGAAAATGAGGTGTGAACAAGCTTAGAAAATCATCCAAGAGGTTAGTGCCATATTCTTTGTTCTTACTTCCTTCTAAACATGAATTTAAGCTAAGCTAAGTTGAAAACTTGTTGAAAATTAAATTAAAGATGCATGATTATATTCCATGAAATTTCTGTAGCCATGAGGAACCTTGAGGAAATTATGATTTTGATGGAATTAAATTTGATTAGTAATGTTCTTGATAAGTTGTAATAGTAGAAGTTGAACTATAAGGTCTTATGCATGAATTGAGGTATTAGAAATTAGGGTTTTGAGCTATGTTAGGGTTTGGCCATACTGATAGTGAATGGAAGTTTTAATGGTCAATTAGTGACCATTTGGCTGAGTATAATGAGGAATTGAAGTGAATTGTAGCTTTGGATTTGAGGTTGGGTATGCTGCCTTGAGTGCCCTGTAGGTCTGGATGTGAGTCTAGCATGTTTGGACAACTATAACTTGAGTTGTGTAGGTTTAATTGGTGCAAAGCCAATTGGACATGAAATTAGACACATAATGGCACAACTTTGATGAAGGAAACCTATTTAGAAAACAAACTTAGGTTGCCCTAAAAATTGACCAAATCCGGGTAACACATAGTCTGCCTGGGAAAAATGACCAAATGAACAGTATTTATTCATTTAGTCATAACTCAGTGTAGAAAGGTCCAATTAACCTGAAATTTATATCAATGGAAAACTGAGGCAATTTAGAACAACTTTCATGCAGAATACAAACTCAAATTCTGGACTTAACTAAATGAAATTGCTAGCCAAATTTAGACTACCAAATCTGGCAGAACCAAAAATTGCCCAGAAATTTTGGGTAAAGGCAATCCGATCAGTTATAGTGCAATAGCCATAACTTGAGCTAGAAAACTCCAAATGGGGTGATTTAAAAAGTGAAATGTAACTAGACATAATAAAGAACAACTTTAATTAAGAACACTTGGCTAAATTCTCACTGTAGAATGGCCTAATGGAACAATGAATTTGGACCTCAAATTTGAAAATTTGAAATAAAACCTAGGAGGCTAGGAATTGAGTTTAGCAATTAATGCCAAGAAAAATAAAATGCAAAATATAGTATCTTGATGAACTTAGGCTCCACAAATTTATTATAAATAAAAAAGTCAACTTTTGAATGGAGATGGTCAAATGAATAGTAACCACTAAAATATGTGAAGTAGAAGGACAAACTATAAGAACTATTGTAGTCAATAATATAGGAAAGGGTATAATAAATTAGAAAGCTATTGTAATGGTTAATATATACATAATATAAATAGTTGATTTAAATTTTTGGAATTAAGTGACACTAGGATTAAAGGAAACTTAGCTAAATTTGAACTCCATGAAACATTCATGGACTACTTGAAATATGAATGATAATGCAACTAAATCATGAAAAAAAAAAAAAATTAGATAGTTAGGGCTTATGCCTCTTTTTGTAGCTAAAAATTTATACTTTGCATAATTAATGGCATATGAGAAACCAAAAAGAATGTTTTGAGTACAATGGTACATGAACACCATTGTTGTGAATTGAGATCCAAAATGAATGATGTAAGGAATGCATGAATTATGAAGAATGCATAAACTATACAGAATTGTGATTTAGAAATTTATACTTCTGCTAAAAACAAAATTAAAACGTTATAAATTATAATTGGAACTTATAATGAAATAATGAAATAAGAGGACATATTAATATTTAATGGTACTTATGTGCTCGTGTATTGCCTAGACACGTGTGTCAGATTGGATAGATTGGCATGCCAATAGGGTATTGTTTTAGCAGTACTGCGAAAGGCTTTATGCCTATATTCATGGCTTTATGCCCGTACTCATGGCTATATGCCCGTACTCATGGCTTTTATGCCCGATTATGTGTTATCATGGCCTTTTAGCCATTCTGACTGCATACGTGGTTGACGTTCTGCGCCTCATGATATGACAGCCCGAGACACCGTGGTGTTCAGTGCCAAGACCCATTATCCAGTTTAGTCAGCTTGTCATAGGTTACTTGAGCAGTGAAATTTGTTAAGAATAATGTGAATTAAATGAATGAATAAGAAAGAAACTAGAATTAGTTTTAAAATTTTATTTATTATGAAATGATCCAAACACCTAGGAAATATTGAGTGAAAGGATAAAAAGATTAGCAAAATAAATATCATTTAAATAAATAATTACAACTGCATTTTCTGAAATAACATGAATAGAAATGTAATATACTAATATATTTTGTATTTTGTATATCACTACAGTAAATTTAGGAAACAAGCTATTCCAAAGAACAAAATAATATGACAAAAGATAATTAATATTAGGAATTCCATATGAAATGAAAATAATTCTTGATTACACAAATTAGGTTTTATTTCCATATGTACTTTGTATATTATATTTTCTTTTATTATTGGCACCACTAAGCTTTATGCTGAGCGCGTCGCTTTTGCAATGCGTAGGTACTGAAGATTTGGCTAGAGAACCCAGCAGACCACAAATTGGGTGAGACTTGTAAACAGATCTACATAGTGTCCGTGTCACCTCACAGACTACAGTGCATTGGTAGGACACTAGGTTCCATTTTGGTATTTTGTACTATTTGTATTTTGTAATTAAACTTTTATTTTCTCATATATAAATTGAAATTCTTATAATATATTTTAGTATTAATACAAATATTTGTAATTTGTGTTTATAAATGAAAATTTAGTATTTATTGATGATTTAAACATGATTATCATGTGAAATGAATGAATGTCAAATAGAAGAAGTTGTGAGAAATGATTGAGAATATTGAGATTATGTTGATACAAATGGAGTTTGAGAATGATTGGAAATGTATTGGAAGAGTTTTTCACAGCTTCTGAAGAACTGTTTTATCCATTTTTAGCCGGTACTCTGCCGGATTTTCTATAAAATTTTCAGAAACTCAAATGAATTTATAATTTCAATAAATGACTTAAATGAGTTAAATTTCACAAATTGCACTTCATATCCATGAAGAAATAAATTAAGGATGGATAAAAATAAATGAGATAAAATATAGTGTTTCGATACATTGTGTGACATATCTTACTCGGCTACACTATAGACGGGTAAAGGGTGTCAAAAGAACGATTTTGCAGACTTTATGTAACACCCCTATTTGCATAGCTTGGTATATTTCACTGTTTCGGTGACCGGAGTCGGTCCGGACAATTAAAGGGATTAGAACCCACTCAAGACAACTAGATAAGCCATAAATACAAATAATTAGTAATTGCTAATTAGTTAAGTATAAATAAGAAGAACAGAACATAAGAAGTTAAACGATCCGAGAGTTACAGCAATGGGTGACCTTTTCGGGAACGACTGCGAAGTCGATTTAAACTCAAATTTCAAACTGTAAAATGTGACGCCGCGGTCCTTAGGACCATTACGAACATAGTGAAAAAGAGAAAATCATGAAAAAGAATTGTTAAGCTAGTTAAATAATTAGGTCGGGGAGCCGGAAGAAATATTGAATTATTTGCAAATTGGGTCGAACCGGCGATGGGCAATTTGGTCAATTGAACCCGAGAGCTGACTCCTGACCTAATTATTAAATAAAATCAGAGAAAAGAAAATTTCAGAGTCAGGAATTAAATTAAAGAACTAATAGAAAATTAAATTAAAAAAAAGAAAAAGAAAAGTTAAAAAGGTAATGACATCATCATGGTGACATCATACATGAGGTCATAATTAATTTTTATTTACTTGATAATTTGACTAAGTCAATTAAAGGATAAATATACAAAATAAAGAAATAAAAATCATTTTCCTTCATCTTCTTTAAGCTAGCCCAAACCCTCTCCCTCACATCTCCATGGTTGTCCTCCATTGAAGCTTGCACTCAAGCTTGAATTCCCCCACTTAACCTTAATATTTTCCATAAACACCTCATCAAAGCTTGTTATTTCAACCTAAGAAGAAGATTGAAAGAGGAAAGAAAGGAAAAAAGATAGAGAATTGAAGGATTTGAAGTTCTAAGAAAGGTTAGTAAGCAAACTTGACAATTTTAGTTTAATTTCTACATTTTTAACTTATTGAACTTGTAAATAAACTTTAAATAAAAAGAAAAATTTTGTTGAGGGACCATGAGTAAATTTCAGCCAGCATATCTATGGAGCTATTATTGCATGGTTTGATTGAATTAGAAGGGGATATGAACATCTATGTCACACCCTACTCCCCTGTAAGATGTAACATGATCCCGTAGTACACATAATGAATTACCGTACTTCGCCTACCGATAACCCATTAGATATACTACAAGGGATTTTAAAACAATTTTCGTGAAATTTAAATCATCGATTAAAATCTGGTATTATAAAAAATTTTTCAAAATTTCGGCAAAGTGCCGGTTGTATTTTGAGAAAACAATTCTTCAATCCTACAAAAGAAAATGCTCCCAATATGTTTTCTCAAATACAACTTCAATAACTTCATTTCAATTCACAATTCAATCTCAATAAACAATCAATTCATTTTCAAACTAATATCATCATAAAGAAACATTTCATTGATTACAAGACTCAAAATTTATGATACAAAACTATTCAAGTAAATGAAATCTCAAATTTATATTTACAATAATTTACATTTAATTACATACCAAAATATTTTACAAGAGTTTTTATACAGCTGCTCAAATAATTTACATACATATTATTACATGCATACATCAAAACCTATGTACATGGGTATACCTATAATATACCTGGAGCTTATCTGCAAATGTCTTCAAAGAAACTTACTCACTGCTCTATGCTCTTCTTACCTGCGATAGCATACAAAGCTATCGCTAAGTGGTGAACTCAGTGGTGTACAACTATAATTTAAAACATAGTACAATATACATTGACAAAATTTACAATAAATAATTTGGAAATCTGAATACCCATCAAATTCTAAAACTCAAAATATTCATTGCCAATAATGTGAATCATTTGTATAAAATGACTTTGATCACGAAATTCAATTTATCAAATCATAACTAACCATTTAGGTAATTCCAACAACATCAATTGTACATAAATCATAATTGAAATCATAATTCTTTACAATTCAAAAACGTTCTGTGTCTCAAAAACCATGTTGTATCTCAAAAATTATTCTTATCTCAAAAACTATGCTGTATCTCAAAAATCATTCTTTATCTCAAAAGCTATTCTTTATCTCACTAACTATGCAAGACTAATCCGAAAGGGCCATATTCAATGTGATTCTAACTCCTTATGGTCGGGGAGGTCGAATAAGATTCTAACTCCCTATGGTCGGGGAGGTCGAATCATCGTGCACAGTACCATCACAATAATGAATCTTCCGCAAGGGCCATAACGATAAAATAAACTTAGATCTAACCTCAAATCAGAGGAAAATCTAAGCCTGTGCACGTACCATGGTAATCAAAACACAACTAACTCCATTGTCTTCTCAACAAATGAGAGAGAATGGTAATAACCTGGTCAAGCATCTATAGTGAGATATAAAACAATATCACAATCCTTTTAGTGAGCATAAATCACAATATAATTCAATTCAAAGTCAATTCCAATATCCAATAATTTTTATGCTCATCACAATTCAAATCATAAATTTGCATTTTTCCATCAAAATTACCATCATAATTCAAAACATCTTCTATCACAATTTTCCAAAACATAATTTATTCAATCCATAACAATGCTTAATACTTGTGGAAATACCATTTCACAAAGCTAAATTCATACATATTATAACAATTTCAATAATCATTGAATTAAATCCAATGCTTGTTAAACATAATACATAAGAAAAATATGTCATTTAATCATATGAAATATTCAAAACAAAATCAGTTAAAAACTAGTTGTGCACAAACCTTCGATAACTTTCTCTTGGTCTTGACTCAGTGTTTCCTTCCCTCTCCCTGAGTCTTTGCTAACTGAGAAATACAATTTGAAGTGTTTCAGTACTTAATTAAACTGTCTCTAACGATAATGTTTGATAAATAATTTACTGAATGTTATTATTTGCTTAATCAACTTAATATATCGACCCTCGATGCGTTTTAGGTAATTTAGGTTTTAACGTTACTAATATGTCACATTCGATAGTCTTTTAGGGGTGGTACATGTTACCAAGTTCATTTCCGTGTATACTGCATTTTCTTACAATTTGCTAGATTCCGGGATACTAGTTTGACCTAGCCGGACGACCTAGTTTCCTCGGTTTTCGAGTTTCGGTCAAAACTACAAACTTGTAGATCTATGTCTTATGGAACGCGGGGCAAAATTTCAGGTCATTCTGAGTTATGTAGACCAAGTTATGGTCATTTTACTATTGCTGGTCAAATTGCACCAAAATTAGTCATTTTAGGCCACTTTAGGTCATTTTAGGTTCGGCCAGTTTTTGGACCCGAAATTGTGCAAGCTGTTTGACTTGCTTATGGTCATTTCTGGGCTTTGGTGTCTTCATAAGACTTGTAGATATGGGTCTTAACTATTCATGGTTAAAATTTCATGTCAATTGGACCTATTTTGAGTGAGTTATGGCCTAAACACTAACTGCTGCCCAAATGATCAATTTTCAGGCCTTATTTGCACTTAATCCGGATTTGGTCATTTTTCAAGCTCCCTTGCAAGCAGAATTTTGGTATGTTTCCTTCATGAAAGTTGGCATATTTTGTGCCTAGTTTCACCTCCAATTGGTCTCATACCAATTGGAGTCACACACTTAAAGTTATAGGCCTAAAACTCAAACTGCCTTATTGAAATTCTTGCATACACATCAAGCATCACTTTTAACACTCACCAAACTTAACCTTCAAACCAATTCTGGTTGTACCACAACCTAAACATAATTTATAACATATTATAGGTCATTTTGGCAGCTTACAATTACATTCAATGTGCACCAACAAGTGCAGAATTTCTCCAACTCAATTTACAACAATTCAATCACCAATTCATGCCCATTTACATGTCCCACTTTACACCACCATACATACACTCAAACTGCCATAACAACCAACACATTTCAACACCATTATTTCATAAACCAAGCATGAATTCCAGCATTCCTCAAGAGTTAACAAACTGCCAAAATGGTACATTTACATTCCATTAATTTCCAAGCTTTAAATTTCATTTCACATTTACATATACCAAGTATACATCACCCAAACAATTTCCTACACAATATACATTTAATCAATCATTTAATTCACCATTTACAAGCACAATTAAACTGCCTTCAAGGTGTTTCCATGGCTGCCAAAAGTACACATTCACATTCAACATCAAACCTCAAAAATTTCTTCATAAATCAAACACCCATAACATCCTTACAAACTTTAACAAAGCAAGGATGAAGGAAATGGACATATACCTCAAGTGGAGCTTGTCAAACCTCTTCAAATCTCTCCCTTTTTGCTCCCAAAATACTGCCCAAGCTGTGTACTCAAACTTTAATGAAGGAGACTTGAAGAAATTGTGGCTTGATCTTGAGT
This sequence comes from Hevea brasiliensis, assembly GCF_030052815.1. NCBI lineage: Eukaryota > Viridiplantae > Streptophyta > Magnoliopsida > Malpighiales > Euphorbiaceae > Hevea > Hevea brasiliensis. The sequence goes on along the minus strand of NC_079510.1, from coordinate 25,004,729 downwards.
GGATGAAGCTCCACACATGGGTGGCAATGGAGGTTTTGGAAGCTCTTCATCTACGGAAATGGAGATTTCTAAAGTTGAAGATGATGTTTTAGTGGAGCAATCTGCCCACTTAATACATTTTAAATTCCTTAGTGGTCCACTCACATAAAATCAATCTTATTTTATGTTTAATATGTGTTAATTACCTAAATTGAACCCCATTTTTGCTATTTATTTTAGGTACTCCTAAATTAATTTTTCATTATATTTTCTAAGTGTAATATTATTTATTTTTAAAGGATATTTAGGTCAAAAGACAATTCGGGATGTCAAATGACCACAATGCCCCTGTTCGGGTTGTATTCCCAATTTTTCGGTAACACCGGGTTTTGTCCGTTTTTCGATTTTTCACTTTTCTTTGTACTAATTATTTAATTTTCATTTAATATTTCTAATGATATTTATACTTCAATAGGGGTCTATTTAAGTCCTAAAAATATTTTTCAGGGTTCCCCGCAGCCCAAGGCTAGTCAACGGTCCACGCCGTGACTTCCCAGTGTGGTCACCCATCGCTAGGGTTCTCGGCTCGCTTAACTTGGTTGCATTTCTTTACTATTATTTTTTCTTTGTTTTTCTTGTATTTTCTTTTCTTGTATTTCATTATTTTATGTCTCTTCACTCATCTCGAAGTGTAGTTCTAGGCATCCTAGCTGTCTGGACAACACTGGTCATAGGAACAGTAGAACGCACTACCGAACTTAGGGGTGTTACAATTCTCCCCCCCTTAAAATAAATTTCGTCCACGAAATTTTACCCAATAGTCATCTTACAATAGTCATACATTTATTTTTTTCCTTTTTATACGATTGAATAATCTTCTTTTCCTCAAATTTGTATAAGACTTTTAACAACTAATACAATGTTTAATTTGTTTGTATATCACCAATCTTCTCTTACTATTGTCCTGTCTAATATTTTGATTCATGTTCCTTCTTGAATGACCCTTGAGGTCATGTTAGAATCATTTATCTAGTCATTGGTCCTCTGACCATTCTAGTCCATAGTCTTCCTCACATTCGTAACATTTCTTTGTTATATTTGAACCAATTGTTCGAATTTTTTACTTTCATAACTCTGTTTATCTGTTAATATTCTATAACTTACTTCCTTTTGTACTGAACTATAACCTTTCGATATTCTAACCTTTGAGTTTTAGATCCCTAAGTAGGATTTTCAAACTTATTTCTAACAATTAAATTCTGTCCTGGCATAACTATACCAAAACAGATGCCGTTGGTAACTATTCTTATCTAGGTCTACTATCGGGTAGTAAGTAGCTCTACACAATAATCTCAAGTCAGTACTGTAATCTGCAGCTTACAGTATAAACATCAAGAACATTGCATAGTTACTACGATACATCCCAATAGATCAAACTTTCCCATCTTTTATCCTTTTCGAATTCACCGATATCTGAAACTTATTCTGATTACAATATCTATTAACAATTAATAACTGTAACATCTCTGCCTTCATCTAGAACAATTCTATTACCGCATCTTACTTTTACGTCCTCTTGCCTTACATTAAGTAGGCTTGCCGTTTATCTTTATAATTTATGGTGTGTTAGAAAATACTTTTCGCCGATAAACTCTTCCAAAACTAATTTCACTTATTATCACAATCCTTATCTTAAGGACTAATCACTAATGCATCAAAATTTATTCCCCCGTAAAGGAATAACAACAGAACATATAGTTATAACTCTAACATAAAAGTATGTAGACCCTAGGTCAAACAATACATAAACGAAGAGTGCCATCTTTCTTCTTAACAAACAATACTGGCGCTCCCAATGGTGACACACTAGGGCGGATGAAGCCCTTTTCAAGTAGTTCTTGCAACTGTACCTTCAACTCCTTCAACTCTGCTGGTGCCATTTTGTATGGTTTTATGGAGATTGGATCCACACCAGGCATAACATTAATTTCAAACTACACCTCTCTTTCCGGAGGTAATCTTGGCAATTCATCAGGAAACACGTCTAGAAAGTCATATACTGTAGGGATGTCCCTCAATGCTGGACTCCCTACTTGGGTGTCTACCACATGTGCCAAGTATGCTTCACACCCTTTGCTGATCATTTTCTGGCTAATGCAGCCGAAATAATGTTTGATGGCAATAGCTGCCTCTTCCCATGTATTACCACATCACTGTACTGAGGGAGACCAAAAGTGACTATCTTCAGCCTACAGTCAACTAGCTAACCAATCCATGCCCAAGATGATATCATAATCTCTAAAGGGCATTTCAATGAAATCAGATAGAAAAGTGTGTCCTTGGATCACCAAAGGACAATCTCTATACATTCTATTAACCCTGACCTCCTGTCCTAGCAGACTTGTTACTAGCACCTCAAAGTCCATTTTTGTACATAGAACAACAATGCAATCAATGATGCTAGCACTCACATAAGAATGGGTAGAACCCAGATCAAATAACACAAACACATCTTAGTTAAAAGTTGAGAAGGTACCAGCCACAACATCAGATGTCTCGACTTTTTCCCTCTGTCTCGTTGCGTAGACTCTAACCGGAGCACTGTCTTGCTATGATTGTTTCACTATGCCTTGGCTGCCTGCTAGGCTACCTCTACCCCTGCCTCTACCTCTGCTAGGTGGTTGTGAACTTCTAGTGACAGGGCTCTGAACTGACCCTTCTGCAGTAGTAGGAGGTGGTCTAACTCTGCGACAACTGGTGCAGTCCTTAGCAAAGTGTCCTGTGCCTCCACAGTTATAACAGGCTCTAATAGCCTTATAGCATATTCCACCATGATATCTTCCACAAGCTTCACATTGATGAGAAGGGTAGGAACTTCTAGTTGTTCGACGACTGGACCTTGGTGGTCTCTGCCTTGATGATCCACCTCTGTTATATCCCTGAGCTCGGGGCTCCTCAATTTCTTTTCTCTTTCTCAAATTACTGCTTAAGCTCTGACCCATAGGTTTCTCCCTCTTCTCTATTTCATGTTGCCCTTGTGGGGGTTGGGTCTGTACTTGGGCTTGGGCTGATAGATTATCAGCCATTTGTTGAAAGAAAGTGGCCATTTGCTGGGCCATTTGTGCAGTAATTTGTACCGGCAAAACTGGTACAGTCAGGCCTTCGACATTTTGTGGAGCTGGGGCCTCAACTTGTTCTTCTGCCATCACAGAATGCTCTATTGTCTCATTCTTCTCTTTCATATCTTTTCACAAGATTTTCTATTCCTGTACAACCAACATAAGGAGATTCCTCTCCATTAGTTCATATTTATGATGTAAATGTACTATATGTATCAAACATTTGAGCAGTTGTAGTTACCGACAAAAAGATTTCAAATTCACAGTTCGAAATTCACTTTAAAACCATTGCTCTGATACCACAAAACATGTCACACCCTACTCCCCTGTAAGATGTAACATGATCCCGTAGTACACATAATGAATTACCATACTTCGCCTACCGATAACCCATTAGATATACTACAAGGGATTTTAAAACAATTTTCGTGAAATTTAAATCATCGATTAAAATCTGGTATTATAAAAAATTTTTCAAAATTTCGGCAAAGTGCCGGCTGTATTTTGAGAAAACAATTCTTCAATCCTACAAAAGAAAATGCTCCCAATATGTTTTCTCAAATACAACTTCAATAACTTCATTTCAATTCACAATTCAATTCTCAATAAACAATCAATTCATTTTCAAACTAATATCATCATAAAGAAACATTTCATTGATTATAAGACTCAAAATTTATAATACAAAACTATTCAAGTAAATGAAATCTCAAATTTATATTTACAATAATTTACATTTAATTACATACCAAAATATTTTACAAGAGTTTTTATGCAACTGCTCAAATAATTTACATACATATTATTACATGCATACATCAAAACCTATGTACATGGGTATACCTATAATATACCTGGAGCTGATCTGTAAATGTCTTCAAAGAAACTTACTCACTGCTCTATGCTCTTCTTACCTGCGACAGCATACAAAGCTATCGCTAAGTGGTGAACTCAGTGGTGCACAACTATAATTTAAAATATAGTACAATATACATTGACAAAATTTACAATAAATAATTTGGAAATCTGAATACTCATCAAATTCTAAAACTCAAAATATTCATTGCCAATAATGTGAATCATTTGTATAAAATGACTTTGATCACGAAATTCAATTTATCAAATCATAACTAACCATTTAGGTAATTCCAACAACATCAATTGTACATAAATCATAATTGAAATCACAATTCTTTACCATTCAAAAACGTTCTGTGTCTCAAAAACCATGTTGTATCTCAAAAATTATTCTTATCTCAAAAACTATGCTGTATCTCAAAAATCATTCTTTATCTCAAAAGCTATTCTTTATCTCACTAACTATGCAAGACTAATCCGAAAGGGCCATATTCGATGTGATTCTAACTCCCTATGGTCGGGGAGGTCGAATCAGATTCTAACTCCCTATGGTCAGGGAGGTCGAATCATCGTGCACAGTACCATCACAATAATGAATCTTCCGCAAGGGCCATAACGATAAAATAAACTTAGATCTAACCTCAAATCAGAGGAAAATCTAAGCCTGTGCACGTACCATGGTAATCAAAACACAACTAACTCCATTGTCTTCTCAACAAATGAGAGAGAATGGTAATAACCTGGTCAAGCATCTATAGTGAGATATAAAACAATATCACAATCCTTTTAGTGAGCATAAATCACAATATAATTCAATTCAAAGTCAATTCCAATATCTAATAATTTTTATGCTCCTCACAATTCAAATCATAAATTTGCATTTTTCCATCAAAATTACCATCATAATTCAAAACATCTTCTATCACAATTTTCCAAAACATAATTTATTCAATCTATAACAATGCTTAATAATTGTGGAAATACCATTTCACAAAGCTAAATTCATACATATTATAACAATTTCAATAATCATTGAATTAAATCCAATGCTTGTTAAACATAATACATAAGAAAAATATGTCATTTAATCATATGAAATATTCAAAACAAAATCAGTTAAAAACTAGTTGTGCACAAACCTTTGATAACTGTCTCTTGGTCTTGACTCAGTGTTTCCTTCCCTTTCCCTGAGTCTTTGCTAACTGAGAAACACAATTTGAAGTGTTTCAGTACTTAATTAAACTGTCTCTAACGATAATGTTTGATAAATAATTCACTGAATGTTATTATTTGCTTAATCAACTTAATATATCGACCCTCGATGCGTTTTAGGTAATTTAGGTTTTAACGTTACTAATATGTCACATTCGATAGTCTTTTAGGGTTGGTACATGTTACCAAGTTCATTTCCGTGTATACTGCATTTTCTTGCAATTTGTTGGATTCCGGGATACTAGTTTGACCTAGCCGGACGACCTAGTTTCCTCGGTTTTCGGGTTTTGGTCAAAACTACAAACTTGTAGATCTATGTCTTATGGAACGCGGGGCAAAATTTCAGGTTATTCTGAGTTATGTAGACCAAGTTATGGTCATTTTACTATTGCTGGTCAAATTGCACCAAAATTGGTCATTTTAGGTCACTTTAGGTCATTTTAGGTTCGGCCAGTTTTTGGACCCGAACTTGTGCAAGCTGTTTGACTTGCTTATGGTCATTTCTAGGCTTTGGTGTCTTTATAAGACTTGTAGATATGGGTCTTAACTATTCATGGTTAAAATTTCATGTCAATTGGACCTATTTTGAGTGAGTTATGGCCTAAACACTAACTGCTGCCCAAATGATCAATTTTCAGGCCTTATTTGCACTTAATCCGGATTTGGTCATTTTTCAAGCTCCCTTGCAAGCAGAATTTTGGTATGTTTCCTTCATGAAAGTTGGCATATTTTGTGCCTAGTTTCACCTCCAATTGGTCTCATACCAATTGGAGTCACACACTTAAAGTTACAGGCCTAAAACTCAAACTGCCTTATTGAAATTCTTGCATACACATCAAGCATCACTTTTAACACTCACCAAACTTAACCTTCAAACCAATTCTGATTGTACCACAACCTAAACATAATTTATAACATATTATAGGTCATTTTGGCAGCTTACAATTACATTCAATGTGCACCAACAAGTGCAGAATTTCTCCAACTCAATTTACAACAATTCAATCACCAATTCATGCCCATTTACATGTCCCACTTTACACCACCATACATACACTCAAACTGCCATAACAACCAACACGTTTCAACACCATTATTTCATAAACCAAGCATGAATTCCAGCATTCCTCAAGAGTTAACAAACTGCCAAAATGGTACATTTACTGTAACATCCTCCCGATAGCACTCAAGATACCATCGTCTCCTGGACCTGTCGGTCCGGACAGCTAGAACTTCTGGAAAAATATTTAAACTAAAGTGAGGAACCAAAATTTACTCAAATATTAATAAGAAAAATTTAGTAAAAATTTTAGAAATAAAATACAACCAAGTCAAATGAGCCGGTGCCCAAGCGAAGGGTAACCAGAGGGAAGTTGCGGTTCTCGCAACGAGGAGCCCTAGACCCGGGAAAAATTTCATAAAATAATTTTTGGGACTCCAGAGAGGGGTCATTAAGGTTCCTATGGCATTAGAATGCCAAGAAAATATTTAGAAAATTTTTTCAATCGGTACAGACAATTTTGACCCGTTAAGCCAAACAGAGGGCATTTTGGTCATTTTGCCTTCAGAGGTGATTTTTGGCCGACTTGTCCAGTTAAGTAAATAATTAATATGACATAAAATATGAAGAAATATTGCTAAAAATTAAATTGAAATGTGGTAGAGAAGAGAAGAAAAGAAAATGAAAGAAAATGCTAATTATGACATCATATGATGTCATTTAAATTTCCTCCACCAATCACAATTTGTTAAACTTATTAAAAGAGATAAAAGAGACAAAAAATATGAAAAACCAATCTGCATCTTCAACCTTGGGCAGCCTAAAAAACGTTGAGAGAGAGAGAGAGAAGAGGTTCCACCATTAAAGCTCCTTTAAGCTTCATTTCTCTCTTGTTTCCACTACTAAACCCTAACCCCTTTCATTAAACCTTGACCATATCACTTGGGGAAGCTTTTGGCAGCCAAGAAGAAGAAGGAAAGTGAAGTTTTAGCTTGAAGAAATCTGCCCTACAAGAGGTTAAAGTGAGGTTAGTGCTATCCTTTCACTCTCACTCCTTTAATCCTTGTTAAAGCATCATTTTAAGTTAAGAAATTGTAAGAGTTTGAAGTAAGTTATATGTGTTAGGGCATCTTTAATTTTTGGCAGCCCTAAGGAAGGATGAGGTTGATTGTTTTAATGAATTTAGAATGGATAGAAATGATGTTTAAGGTATGAATATGCATGGATGTTGAATTAGTGTGCTAATTGAGGTTTATGGATAAATTGAATTGGACATTAGGGTTTTGAGAAGTGAAAAATTGATTTGGCTTATGAAATTGTTAGAGCACATTTTAATGGTCAATTAGTGACCATTTTAGGTAAGTTGACCATATTATGGACTGAAAAATAGGATTGCAAAGTGAAGTTGTAGGCTGCCCTAGGACAGCAGCAGAGGGACTGAAAATTCAGTCCACTTGCACTGCCATAACTTGGGCTGTGTTGGTCCAATTGGTGTTTGGTCAATTGGACATGAAACTAGGCTTATAATGGCACATTTTTTCTGAAGAAACCATGCCCAAAAGACCAAAGCAAGGGGACCAAAAGTTGGCCCCAATCCGGATACCCTGCAAACAGCCCCTGCAGAATTGACCAAATAAACAGTAACTGTTCATTTGGCCATAACTCACTGTAGATATGGTCAATTGACCTAAAATTTTTACAGAAACAAGTTAAGACATAGAAAAACAACTTTTATGAAGAAACCTACCCCAAATTATGACCAGAACCTAATCAAATCATTGAGCAAAGTGAAGTTTACTGTACTGAGATTTCCAGAATTTTCATTTGAGCAGCAATGTTTGGAGGACTATAACTCTCTCTAGAAAACTCGGATTTAGGCGATTCTTGAACCGATGGAAACCTAAGGCATAGTAGAACATTTCATATGAAGAAAGTTAGACCAAATTATGAACTTAAATTCATCCAATTACTGACCAAAGTTGGACCAAAAATCTGCCAGACCCAAAATCTCAGCATGAATAGTGCATGTGAACAGTAAACTTATTTTGGCCATAACTTGAGCTACAAAACTCCAAATGGAGTGATTCAAAAAAGGAAATTCAACTAGACAAAATAAGGAACAACTTTCATGTTTACCATTTCCTCAAATTCCCACTGTAAAAATAACAAATGTAACAGTAAAAATGAAGCACCAAATCTGAAAATTTTGCTCAATTAGCATTAAGCTTAAAAATGGTATTGGCAACCAATACCAACAAGTTTAAAATACAAAATGTGGTATGTTTGAGGTGTTAAGACCAATACACCTATTTTCTATCCAAAAGTCAACATTTTTGTTGACCAATGAGGTGAATAGTGACACCAAAACCAAAAATTGGCAATTTTGCCAAAATGACCTAAGCTTTGAGAAAGTGACCAAAACCAATAAGTTTTAAATGAAAAATGTAGTATGTTTGAAGTGCCAAAGTCAATGTACATATTTTCTATGCAAAAGTCAACATTTTAGTTGACTAATGAAGTGAATAGTGACATGAAAACTTGAAATAAGCTTGGAAATGGATTTGGTAATTGATTCCAACAAGTTTTAAATGCAAAATGTGGTACATCGGGAGTGTTAAAACCAATGTACCTATTGTCTATGCAAAAGTCAACATTTTTGTTGACCAATGAGGTGAATAGTGACACCAAAACTTGAAATTCAAAATTTGAAATTAGAAATGCATCTAGGGGACTTTAAATTGCAATTGGCAATTAATACTAGTAAATGTAAAACTCAAAATGTGGGATCTTGGTGTAATTAGAATTAATATATCCATTAAGTATAAAAAGGTCAACATTTTGGTTGACTAGTATGGTGAATAGTAATCAAAATGATTAGTGAATTAAGATGAAGACCTAGAACCAATTCTAAGCTTAAATGCTTAGAATTGTATGACAAATATGGACTATGCATCCTAGTCAAAATTGTTAAAAAGAAATTAGGCTATAAATTTGAAATCCATGAAATATTCATGGATTACTTGAAACATGAAAAATAAGTCACCTAATTGATGTGAATAGATAGTTAGGGCATATATGCCCATCACAAATGGAATTCATAAAATATTAGTAACTCAACTTGAAATATAAAATTTGTAATTACATAAGTAGATTCTTGAATGTATAAATGAGAAAGGAAAAATGTTTTGAATACAATGGTACATGTGAACCATTGTTTAGAATTGTGATCAATATGAATAACATAATGAATGGATAAATAAACCATATTAATGTATGAATGAGACATTAGTTCTCATTATTGTAAAGAGGAGAAGTATTTTGAGTACAATGGTATAAAAGGATAATTGATGTGAATTGTGATCATATAAATGATCAAATGAATGTATGAATTATGATTGAAATTTATCATGAAATAATGAAGTCATAAAGCACAATATATTAATATTTTAAAATATTAAATGCCCTAGTATACCTAACAAGATTGGTTTGGATAGTTTGGCATGCCAATAGGGTATTGTTTTAGCAGTACTGCGAAAGGCTTTATGCCTGTATTCATGGCTTTATGCCCGTATTCATGGCTTTTATGCCCGATTTCATGGCTTTTATGCCCGACATGTGATATCATGGCTTTTAGCCATACCGATTGCATACATGGTAGACGCGTTGCGTCCCATGGTATGACGCCCGAGGCACGCGGTGTCCAGTGCCAATGACCCGTTATCCATCCACTGCCTAGTATAGGTTACTTGGGCGTCAATTAAAGTATTATTCAATTCAGCAGCTAAGTTAAGTTAAGTATAATGAAAATCCAAAGACAATTAAATTAAGTATTGAATGAATAAGCAAAAGAGATTAGCAAAAGAAACATAACAAAAATATAAATTGCGTAACTGCGGACTTGAAAGACAATACAGATAGAATAAATTATATACCTGCTAGTATTACTGAAAAGTTATAAACTAAGCACTTCCAAAGAGGAACAAACTAGTATATAAGATCGTTGATACTAGAAATACCATACCAAATTAAATTGATTCTTGAGTATCTGAATTATCATTTATTTCTTTCTTTACTTGTATATATTATTTCGGTTATATTATTGCACCACTAAGCGAAATGCTTAGCGCGATGGAATTGCTTCCTCGCGCAGTAATCAAGGTAAAACCAGAGACTGTCGACGAGATTTTTGGAGTCGGATCTACGTATGTCGAAGAGTTCAAGATTGTCACCTCCTCAAAGAATGCATGTAGATAGGGCTCATTTTATACATGTTATGTATATTGTTCATTCCTAGCACAATGTAAATTATTTGTATATCTTGTACAAAATAAACTCATGTAATTAACCTATGAATTATGGAAGCTATTCAAAGTAAGTATTTTAGTATGTGAATTGAATTTGAGTTATAATGAGATTATACTTGTGAATATTGAGATATTGAAAATCTAATGAGATTTCGAGAAATCTGGATCCGCATTGAGATACATTATGTTTGAAAATTTTGAGACTATTAAGTTTGAGAAATTGAGTATATATTGAAATTGTCTTTAGCAGTTCGTAAGAATCATAGTCCAAATTACAGTGACACTTTGTCGGATTATCGTTAAAATTTTTGAAATTTCCAACTTAGTTAGATTTTGATAAAAGTAAAAATAGCCTAAATCTTCAATAAAGTTTTGAATAAATAAATCAAGAACGTAATGAAATCGATAAAATAGAGTGTTCCAAGACACCGAGTGGCATAACTTGCTCGCTACATCGTAGTCGGGTAAGGGTGTCTCATTCAGCTCAATTGGTAATAGGCGATGCAAATCCGTGAGGTTATATGGGTTCGAATCCTAGCTCTGCAGGCGAAGGGATTGAACTCCACCAAAGCGACGACTCGATTTGAGTCGCATCGCCGCCTCTAAAGGGGCACGCCGGCAAGATGGCCACCCATAGAGGGGCTTGAGCCGGGGCCCACTAAGCCGGGTGTGACAATAAAAAGCGCCTTTTTGTTAACCACAGTAGGAGCAGCCTTCTAGGTCTTTTCTTCACAGACCCTCTAGAGGCTGGCGATGCAACTCAGATCGTCGCTTGCAGGAGTTCATCTTCGCTGCAGTTAGATTGAACATATCACCACGGATTTGCTTCGCCTCTTACCAATTGAGCTGTGGTAAGAGGCGAAGCAAATCCGTGAGGTGATATGGGTTCGAATCCTAGCTCTGCAGGGCGAAGGGATTGAACTCCACCAAAGCGGACAGTACCGAATTGAGTTGCATCGCCGGCCTCTAGAGGGGTACGCTGGCAAGATGGCCACCCATAGAGGGGCTTGAGCTGGGGCCCACTAAGCCGGGGTGTGACATTTACATTCCATTAATTTCCAAGCTTTAAATTTCATTTCACATTTACATATAACAAGTATACATCACCCAAACAATTTCCTACACAATATACATTTAATCAATCATTTAATTCACCATTTACAAGCACAATCAAAATGCCTTCAAGGTGTTTCCATGGCTGCCAAATGTACACATTCACATTCAACATCAAAGCTCAAAAATTTCTTCATAAATCAAACACCCATAACATCCTTACAAACTTTAACAAAGCAAGGATGAAGGAAATGGACATATACCTCAAGTGGAGCTTGTCAAACCTCTTCAAATCTCTCCCTTTTTGCTCCCAAAATACTGCCCAAGCTGTGTACTCAAACTTTAATGAAGGAGACTTGAAGAAATTGTGGCTTGATCTTGAGAGGATGAAGCTCCACACATGGGTGGCAATGGAGGTTTTGGAAGCTCTTCATCTACGGCAATGGAGATTTCTAAAGTTGTAGATGATGTTTTAGTGGAGCAATCTTCCCACTTAATACATTTTAAATTCCTTAGTGGTCCACTCACATAAAATCAATCTTATTTTATGTTTAATATGTGTTAATTACCTAAATTGAACCCCATTTTTGCTATTTATTTTAGGTACTCCTAAATTAATTTTTCATTATATTTTCTAAGTGTAATATTATTTATTTTTAATGGATATTTAGGTCAAAAGACAATTCGGCATGTCAAATGACCACAATGCCCCTGTTCGGGTTGTATTCCCGATTTTTCGGTAACACCGGGTTTTATCCGTTTTTCGATTTCTCACTTTTCTTTGTACTAATTATTTAATTTTCATTTAATATTTCTAATGATATTTATACTTTAATAGGGGTCTATTTAAGTCCTAAAAATATTTTCCAGGGTTCCCCGCAGCCCAGGGCTAGTCAACGGTCCACGCCGTGACTTCCCAGTGTGGTCACCCATCGCTAGGGTTCTCGGCTCGCTTAACTTGGTTGTATTTCTTTACTATTATTTTTCCTTTGTTTTTCTTGTATTTTCTTTTCTTGTATTTCATTATTTTATGTCTCTTCACTCATCTCGAAGTGTAGTTCTAGGCATCCTAGCTGTCTGGACAACACTGGTCATAGGAACAGTAGAATGCACTACCGAACTTAGGGGTGTTACAATCTAGGAGTTAAATGATTATGGTTAAAGGCTTTGAATTAGCTAAATGCAAGAATTTGTGAACTAGGGTTTTGGACACTTAGGGTTTAGAGACAAAAATGTGAGAAATTAATAAATGATGTCTTTGACCTAGTTTGAAGTGAGAAATGGTCATTTGTGACCAAATGAAGTGTGTTAGAAGTGTTTGAACCAAAAGCAAATTCGGATTCAATGTGGTCATGCTGCAGGCAGCATGACCAAGGTCCCTTTTGAGGGACCAAAACTGAAAATTTACAAGTCCAATTAGTATGAGACCAATTGAGGATGAAAATAGACACTAAATGACACAATTTTCATTTGGGAACCATGCCCAAAAAGTGAACAAAACCTAGTGAACAAATTGACCAAATCTGGAAAATCTCAGTCTGCCCTGTATAAACTGATCAAATGAATAGTGTTTGTTTATTTGTCCATAACTTGAGCTAGGAAGGTCTAAATGACCTGAAATTTTACCAGTGGACAGATGAGTTATAGACCTAAAACTTTCATGAAGAACACAAACCCAAATTATGCCATTAACCAAGTCATTTGGCCACCCCAACTTGGTGACCAAAAACTGCCAGAACCAAAATTTGCCCAGAAATCTGGGTTAAGTCCAATCCGGCAGCTATGGTCCAAATGGCTATAACTTGAGCTAAAAAACTCCAATTGGAGTGATTCAAAAAGGAGAATAAACTTAAGACAATATGGAACATTTTCTATGAAGAAAGTTTTGCCAAATTCTAACAGTAAAATGACCAATGGAACAGTACAACTTAAGATACCAAAACTGAAAATTTGCAAATTTGCCTAAAAGACTTAGAATTTGAGTAAACAACCAAAACCAACAAATTTAGTGACCAAAATGTGGTATGTGGGTGAAGTTGGAATTCTCATACCTATTAAGCCTTGGAAAGTCAATAAATTGACTTGAATAGTATAATGAATAGTACCCCGAAATACAAAATTTAAAGAACATCGAGTTTAGCACATTAGAGCTAGGTAAAAGTGAATTTAAATTTATTCTTGGATTTATGCTAAGTTATTATACTGAAACACTATGAAACTGTGTGTTTCAGTGGAAAAGAACGCCGGAAAAGAACTCGAGGAATCGAGTCAATGCCAAGAGGCGACTCGCTTAAGGTTTGTGCACAACATCAATATGCTTTAAAATTCATCTACAAAGTGCATGAAATGTGTATTATGCTTTTGCTTTGAATTGTTGAAAGTTTATTTGTGTATCTTTGAAATGGCAATAAATGTTTAGTAAATTGTTAAGATAAGTTTTGAAACCATAATATCATGACCATATATTTGAACACCTCACTAGCATGACTAGTAGGGGTAATCAGTTTCGAATTTTGATTCCTTCTCTGGCTGAAGTGTTGAGGTGTGTGCCAGTAGAAGAAGAAATTGAATGGATACCCATATATTTGAGCTAGCTAGCCTTGTGATGTGACTTCTCCTTAGCCTCTGGCTATTGAGATTATATTTATTTCGAATGGCATGATATAACTGTGAGTTTTATGAAATGTGTTTTGATACTTCGAAATGAAATTGTTTGGATTAAAATCTCATAATTCATGTTTTGTATTTAATTCTCATGTTCAGTCTAATTTTTGAATAAATATGATTTAAACTCTGCATAAAGATTATTTTAGTATGTTGTGCATCGCTGAGTCCTAGTACTCAGCGATTGTCACACCTTACCCCTTTGTAAGGCATAACATGATCCCGTAGACTACCTAATGAACTACCGAACTTCACCTACCAATAACTCATTAAGCACCCTACAAAGGATTTTAAAACTATTTTCTTACATTTTGGAAGTGGTGAGCATTTTGGTAGGAATTAAAATCATTTATTCAAAGCTTAAATACTAGTAAAAATTTTGTCCATTTTTTTTTTCTCCACAAATTTTATAAAAATTTCGGCAGAGTGCCGTCTGTATTTTGAGAAAATAGTTCTTCAAAAACCTGTAAAAAGCACTTCTAATAAATTTTTCATAACTCCCAACCTCCAAATATTCTCAAGTCAACACATCTCAAATCAATTCCATAATTTAATCCAAAATTTGTCATCTCAAAATTCTCAAAACAAACTATTTCATATCATTCCATCAATATTGTATGCACAAATTAAATTTACAGATATACAATCCAAAAATAAAATTATTACAATTTCTTATACAACTGCTCACTTTACATTAATACATACAACATCACAATATTTACATCAAAATAACTATAAGGGTATAAAACAATACCCGTATAAAAAGATCAATGGAATCTTCAATATTGATAGCAGCTCACTCTGCTGCTTTTTCCTTACTCTTATCTGCGACAGCAAAACAAGCTATCGCTGAGTATAAAAATACTCAATGGTGCACAATAAAAATTTTAAATACAATACATAAATCATTCATTGCCAAAACACAATTTAAATATTTCTCAATCACATTTCACAAATTATCAAAACTCATAATAACACAATTTAGTCAAATAATTTAAGAACACAGTGTTGCCAATTCATACACAACTTAAGCCATGACACAAAATTTCTGATCAATGCCGCGTTGTACACCATGACAAAGCAATCTACAACCTCACTAATCAAAATCAATGAGGGAGATGGCTAGCTAGCTAATGAGTACTCATCCGATTTACAACCTCAACTGGTAAACCAGAGAGGGAGGAAAGATAACCGATCTCACCCCATAAATGGAGGAGGAATAATAAGATACTATCATGCTAAGTGTGAATCAAAAATCAAATTCAAACATTTTATTCAAATGATTCGTGAGAAATCCAATAAATTTCCAAAGTCATAATTTCATTCACAAGATGGCAACACAATTCATAATTAACTTCAAATTTTCATAAATCACACTAAATCAATTTTTCAATGACAAAAGGCTCAAATAAGGTTTATTGTGCACAAACCTGACGTGAGTCGCCTCTAGGCCTTGACTCAGTCTCTCAGACCTTCCAAGTCTTTTTCAGCTGAAACACACAATTTCAGAGTGTTTCAGGACCATAACTTAGTATAAATCCAAAAATAAATTTAACTTCACTTTTACCTAGCTCTAATGTGCTAAACTCGACGTTCTTGAAATTTTTGTGTTTCGAGTTACTATTCACTATACTATTCAAGTCAAATTACTGACTCTCTAAGATTTAATAGGTATGAGAATTCCAACTTCACCCACATACCACATTTTGGTTACCAAACTTGTTGGTTTTGGTCATTTTCTCAAAACTTAGATATTTTAGGCAAAATTGCTAAATTTTCAGTTTTGGTGTTTAAGGTTGCACTGTTCCATTGGTCACTTTTCTGTTGGAATTTGGCAAAACTTCCTTCATAGAAAATGTTCCCTATTGTCTTAAGTTTATTCTCCTTTTTGAATCACTCCAACTGGAGTTTTGTAGCTCAAGTTATATCCAAATTACAGTTACTGTTCATGCTGCAGATTTTAGTTCTGGCATATTATTGATCCAACTTCGTTCAGCAATTTGATCAAGTTAAGTCCATAATTTGGTCTAATTTTCTTCATATGAAATGTTTTAATATGCCTTAGGTTTCCATCGGTTCAAGAATCACCTAAATCAGAGTTTTCTAGAGAGAGTTAGAGCCATTGAAATTTTACTGTTCATATGGTAAATCTGCAGTTTTGTAAATTCAGTGATTCAATTTTGCTCAGTAATTTGATTGGGTTAATGGCATAATTTGGTTTATGTTCTTCATGAAAGTTTTAGGTCTATATCTCATATAACTACTGGTAAAATTTCAGGTCATTTTGACCTGCCTAGCTCGAGTTATGAGTAAATGAACAAATACTGTTCATTTGGTCAGTTTGTGCAGGGCAGCCTGTAATTTTTCAACTTTGGTCAATTTGTTCACTAGGTTTTAGTCACTTTTTGGGCATGTTTCCTAAATGAAAATTGTGTCATTTAGTGCCTATTTGCATTCCCAATTGGTTTCATACCAATTGGACTTGTAAAATTTCATTTTTGGTCCCTCAAAGTTGACTTGGTCATGCTACAGCAGCATGACCACACTCCCTCCGAATTTGACTTTAATTCCAACACTTCTAACACACTTAATTAGGTCACAAATGACCATTTCTCACTTCACATTAGGTCAAAGACACCATTTATAAGTTTCTCACATTTTTGGTCTCTAAACCCTAATGTCCAAAACCCTAAGTTTGTCCAATCTTCACAATTCATGTAATCTAAATATACAATTCACATATATAACATGTATTCACCAAGATTTCATGTTTAACCTAACTAAATGCCATCAAAATCTTAGGGTTCCATGGCTGCCACATTCTCTCTTCCCTTATTTAAGCATGGTTTTCTTTATTTCTAATGCAATTTCATCACACATAAACTTAAATTCATGAATTCAATAAGAATCTAAACTTGAAATTGCACTTACCTCAATTTGTAGATTTCCTAATTCTTCAATTCTCCAAGTTTTCTTTTCCTTCTTGCTCCCAAAGTGTTTATCTAGGTCTAGGGGTAAGATTTACTTAAGGACTTTAGGGGAATTTATGGTTAAATTGGGGTGTATGAAGCTTAAATTAGGAGCTTCAATGGAGTTTGAGAGAGAGAGCTAAGGGAGAGAGAAGTGGGCGGCTTGTTTGGGATAAGGAAGACAATGATTTTTGTTTTTCTTTTCTTTTCTTTTATTTACTTATAGAAGACCCAAAAATTCCAATTAAGTAAATATATTAAGTATCATTTTTATGGCATTATGCATGAGGTCAAGCATAATGTCATCACCTTTTGACTTTTCCATTTTCTTTTTTTTTTCTATTTATTTTTCTATTAGTTCTTTAATTTAATTCTCGATTCCGAAATTTTCTTTTCTTCAATTTTATTTGACAGTTAGGTCAGGAGTCAGCTCTCAGGGTCAATTAACCAAATTGCCCCTCACCGGTTCATCCCGGTTTACAAATAATTCAGTATTTCTTCTGGCTCCCTGACCTAATTATTTGACTGGCTTAATAGTTCTTTTTTGTGATTTTCTTTTTTCCACTGTGTTCGTAATGGTCCTAAGGACCGCAGCATCACATTTTACGGTTCAAAATTTGAGTTTAAAATGGCTTCGCAGTCGTTCCCGAGATGGTCACCCAGCGCTGTGACTCTCGGCTCGTTTAACTTCTTATGTTGTGTTTTTCTTATTTATACTTAACTAATTGGCAATTACTAATTATTTGTATTTATGGCTTCTTTAGTTGTCTTAAGTGTGGTTCTAATCCCCTTAATTGTTCGGACTGACACCGGTCACCGAAACAGTGAAATATACCAGGCTATACAAATAGGGGTGTTACAGCGATAGCTATTATTGCTGTCGCAGATTTAGAGACTAGAGGAGCAGCAGAGTGAGTTGCTAAGGATTGTGGAGTGACTTACCCTGAAGTTATATCGGGTATAATTTATACCCTGACTGTAAATATTTATTTTGATGTTTGTGATGCACATAAATGTATGGACATGTAAAATCGGTCTTGAGCAGCTTGTACAAAGTTTGTATAAAGTTTGTAATAAAATTTAGTTTGAATTTCTTTTAATGTAAATTTTTACAATGATGTATATAAATTACTTTGTCATTAATGAAATATAAATGGTAGTATTTTATTTTGACTTGAATGAAATTCATTAATGGTATTTGATGATTGTTGGATATTGGAAATGGTGGATTTGAATTTTGGAAGTTGATAATGTGTTGAAATTGATTGAGATGGTTGTGAATTTGAAGAAGTTGCTGAGAAAAATTATTAGAAGTGCTTTTTTTCAGGTATTTGAAGAACTGTTTTCTCAAAATACAGACGGAATTCTGCCAAAATTTTTATAAAATTTGCGGAAAAATAAAATGGGCTAAAAATTTCAACTAGCTTTCAACTTTAATTAAATGTTTTGATACCTATTAGAAGATGCTCACCACTTATCAAAAGTAAGAAAATTGTTTTAAAATCCCTTGTAGGGTACTTAATGAGTTATCGATAGGTGAAGTTCGATAGTTCATTAGGTATTCTACGGGATCATGTTATGCCTTACAGAGGGGTAAGGTGTGACATGTTTTAGTGGTATCAGAGCAAAATTTTTGAAGTATATTTTAACTTATGAATTTGTGTCTTTTCTTTGTTAAGTACAACTGCTCAATGTCCATATTTGTTACATAAAGTGCATTACATCATAAATATGAACTAACGGACGGAAATCTCCATGTGTTACTTGCTCAGGAGATACCCTAACTTCAGACTGAAATGGAAGAAGGGGATCGCTCAGTCGAGCAATTTGTTGAAGCTGAGGCACAAGGAGAAGCCCCATCTTTACAAAATGTCAGTGGATCAGTAGCACTAGCTCCACAAGTGCCACAGTTTCCTGCACAATTTGCGCGGCAGATAGCTGCGATGTTTCAATAAATGGCTGGGGGTATGCCTGCTCAAGCTCCACCCCAGACACTTGTGGCACAACCACTGCCTCCAGCCAGACAGTATGATAAGTTATTGAAATATGGAGCTACTGAATTTAAGGGTACAGTGGACCCTTTAGAGGCAGAGCAATGGCTTGAAAGGATGGATAGCGTGTTTAAGAAACTGCACTGCCAAGATGAACTGAAGTTTGAATATTCTGTGTCGCTACTGCAAGGGGATGCGTATGATTGGTGGAAGACCATCCCCCACAGCTTAGCTGAACCACCAGTACTGACCTGGGATGACTTCATCAGAGAATTCAGACAGAAATACATCCCAGATGCATATGTTGATAAAAAATTGCAAGAATTTTTAAGTTTCAAATAAGGGAACCGATCAGTGGCAGAGTATGAGAGGGAGTTCTCCCACTTAAGTCATTATGTTGGGAGTCTCCTTTCTACCAGCAAGGCAAGATGCAAGAGATTTGAGACTGGTTTGAAGCCCAGTTTGAGAATGCAAGTAATGGGATTCAGACACAGCAATTTTTCAGAACTTATGTCTCAAGCACTCGAGTTAGAAAGGATTGAATCAGAAGCGACCCTAACAAAAGAAAAATCAGAAAAAGTTGAAAAATTAGAGAAAGACAAAGGGGAAAAATCAGTTGAACAGAGTTCTGGTGGTACTTCTGGGAAGAGAAAGAAATTTGGTGGACCTAGCAGAGGTCGAGGTGGAAGATTTGGAAGGGGCTAATTCTCTGGACAGAGACCCCCTAGGTCTGGTCAGCAGTCGAGCATGGGTTCATATCCTGCTCGCCCTTGTGACACTTGTGGCAAGATTCATGGGGGAGAATGCTATTGGGCCACTGGAGCCTGTTTTAACTGTGGAGGCAAGGGTCATCTAGCTAAAGACTGCACTAGTGCTCCTAAATATGGTCCAGCTCCTACGACTACTGAAGGATTTATTCAGAGTCCTACTCTCAGAGGTTCACAATCAGTTGGCAGAGGAAGAGGCAGAGGTAGAGGCACTGCTTCAGGCGATCGAGAACGTTGGTCGATCGGCTGAGAAGTGTTTCAGCCAGAGTCTACACGATGATACAGTGAGAAGAGGCTGAGACTTCCGATGTGGTAGCTGGTACATTCTCTATCTCTGATTAAGAAGTATTTGTGTTGTTTGATCCAGGTTCAACCCACTCATATGTTAGTGCTAGCATAGTCAGTTCACTTGCTATTTCATGTGTCCAAATGGGTTTTGAAGTGCTAGTAACTAGTCCGTTTGGACAAGAGGTCCGGGTCAATAGAATTTATAGAGACTGTCCTTTGATGATCCAAGGACATATTTTTCTGTCAGATTTGATTGAAATGCCCTTCAGAGATTATGATATTATCTTGGGCATGGATTGGTTAGCCAGGCATCACGCCATGATTGACTGTAGACTGAAGAAAGTCACTTTTGGTCTCCTTTTGTACGGTGATGTGGTAATATATGGGGAGAGGCATTTACTGCCATCAAACATTATTTCGGCTGCACTGGCCAGAAGGATGATCAGAAAGGGGTGTGAAGCATATCTGGCACATGTGATAGACACCCAAGTGGGGAGTCCGATCGAGGACATCCCTGCGTATGTGACTTTCTGGATGTGTTTCCTGATGAATTGCCAGGATTACCTCCAGAAAGAGAGGTGCAGTTTGAGATTGATGTTATGCCTGGTGTGGACCCAATCTCCATAACGCCATATAGAATGGCACCTTCAGAATTGAAAAAGTTGAAAGTGCAGTTGCAAGAACTGCTTGACAAGGGCTTTATCCGCCCCAGTGTGTCACCTTGGGGAGCGCCAATGTTGTTTGTTAAGAAGAAAGATGGTACTCTCTGCTTATGTATTGATTATTGGCAGTTGAATAAGGTGACAATAAAGAATAGATATCCATTGCCCCTCATTGATGACTTGTTTGATAAGTTGAGGAGTGTAGCTGTGTTCTCCAAAATTGACCTAAGATCAGGTTATTATCAGCTGAAAGTACAAGAGGAGAGTATTCCTAAAACTGCCTTCAGAACCCGCTATGGCCATTATGAGTTCTTGGTCATGCCATTCGGGTTAACAAATGCTTTGGCTGCTTTTATGGATCTGATGAACACTATCTTCAGACCATACCTCGACCAGTTTGTTGTGGTATTTATAGATGATATATTGGTCTATTCGAGGAGTGCAGAAGAGCATGATAGACATCTGCGGATTGTACTACAAACTTTGAGGGAGAAACAGCTATATGCCAAATTATCGAAGTGTGAATTTTGGCTGAAGGAAATATCTTTCTTGGGGCATATAGTATCAGTAGAGGGTATCAAGGTAGATCTAAGTAAGATTGAAGTTGTCCTTAATTGGAGGCCACCCAGAAATGTCACAGAGATTCGTAGTTTTTTGGGTTTAGCTGGATACTACCATCGGTTTTTGAAGGGATTCTCCATGTTGGCATCTCCATTGACTAAGCTATTTCGAAAAGATGTGAAATTTCAGTGGACGGATAAATGCCAACAGAGTTTTGATGAATTGAATAAATGTTTGACTGAAGCTCCAGTCTTGACTTTACCTAGATCGGGTAAAGAATATACAGTTTATAGTGATGCTTCTCACAATGGGTTAGGCTGTGTGTTGCTGCAAGATCGAAATGTCATTGCTTATGCATCACGCCAGCTAAAACCACATGAGAGGAACTATCTGACACATGACTTAGAGCTTGCAACTATTGTGTTTGCTTTTAAGATCTGGAAACATTATTTGCATGGAGAGAAGTGCTACATCTACACAGATCATAAGAGTTTGAAGTATTTGGGCACTCAGAAGGAGTTGAATTTGAGACAGAGGAGATGGTTAGAGTTAATAAAAGATTATGATTGTCTGATAGACTATCAGCCAGGGAAAGCTAATGTTGTGGCTGATGCCTTAAGTCGCAAGACTATGGCAAGTCTATGAGTTACTCCTTTGTCTATGGTACATGAGTTACGATCATTGCATGCCAGCTTAGAGATTAATGATGACGGGCAGACAGCAGTTGCATGGCATGTACAGCCAGTATTGAGTGATCAGATCAGAATGGCTGCTCAGAATGATCAGAAGTATCAGAAGTTGTTGGAAGAAGTCAAGCAGGGCAAGAAACTAGAATTCTCAATAAGAGATGATGGTCTACTGCTACACCAGGGCAGAATGTGTGTTCTTGATAATATTGATTTGAGGCAGATCATTTTGAAGGAAGCACATAAGTCTCCTTTTGCCATGCACCCTGGTGGTACAAAAATGTATAGAGGGCTAAAGGAGCATTATTGATGGATGGGTATGAAAAGAGATGTAGCAGAGTTTGTTTCCAAATGCCTAACTTGTCAGCAAGTAAAGGTAGAGCATCAAGTACCCGCTGGATTGTTACATCCACTACCAGTACTAGAATGGAAATGAGAAAGAATAACAATGGATTTTGTGATGGGACTTCCTAGGACACAGAAGAGTCATGATGCAGTATGGGTTATTGTTGACAGACTGACCAAGTCTGCTCATTTTCTGCTAGTTCGGATGGACTACAGTTTAGAAAGATTGGCCAAGTTGTACATTGATGAAATTGTGAGACTACATAGAGTGCCAGTATCCATCGTATCAGACAGAGATCCTAGGTTCACTTATAGATTATGGGGTAGTCTTCAGAGAGCCCTAGGAACTAGATTGAACTTCAGTACTGCATTCCACCCACAGACAGATGGCCAGTCTGAGAGGGTAATTCAGATCTTGGAGGACATGCTACGGGCTTGTGTGATTGAGTTTGAGGGCAATTGGGACATGCACTTGCCTTTGATTGAGTATGCTTACAACAACAACTATCAATCAAGCATTGGAATGCCTCCATATGAAGCTTTGTATGGCAGAAAATGTAGAACCCTGTTGTGTTGGGATGACGTGGGTGAAAGAAAGATGATTGGACCCGAAATAGTTCAGCAAACTGAAGAGAAAATCAGGGTGATTAAAGATTAACTTAAGACTGCATCAGACCATCAGAAGTCCTACATTGATCTGAAGAGAAGGGATATTGAGTATGCAGTGGGTGAGAAAGTATTCCTCAAGGTTTCTCCTTGGAAGAGAATTATGAGATTCAGCAGAAAGGGGAAACTGAGTCCTCGTTTCAGTGGGCCATATGAGGTTCTGGAAAGAGTGGGTCCTTTGGCATATTGTTTGTCACTACCTCTAGAGTTAGAGAAGATACATAATGTCTTCCATGTGTCTATGTTGAGAAGGTATCAATCAGTACCATCTCATGTACTACCAGTAGAAGAAATTGAAGTGAATCCAGACCTCACATATGAAGAAGAACCCATAGAGATTCTGGCTTAAGAGGTGAAGCAGCTACGGAACAAGCAGATACCGTTGGTAAAAGTGCTGTGGAACCATCACTCGGGTCAAGAAGCTACTTGGGAACGAGAGGAGGACATGAGGAGATAGCACCCACAGCTGTTCAAAGATTGATACTAGGTAAAATTTCGAGACGAAATTTATTTTTAGGGGGGGAGAATTGTAACACCCCTATTTGCATAGCCTGGTATATTTCATTGTTCCGGTGATCGGAGTTGGTCCGGACAATTAAGGGGATTAGAACCACACTTAAGACAACTAGATAAGCCATAAACACAAATAATTAGTAATTGCCAATTAGTTAAGTATAAATAAGAAGAACAGAACATAAGAAGTTAAATGAGCCGAGAGCCACAACGATGGGTGACCTTCTCGGAAATGACTGCGAAGTCGATTTAAACTCAAATTTCAAATCATAAAATGTGACGCTACGGTCCTTAGGACCATTACGAACATAGTGGAAAAGAGAAAATCACGAAAAAGAATTGTTAAGCCAGTTAAATAATTAGGTCAGCGAGCCGGAAGAAATATTGAATTATTTGCAAACCGGGTTGAACTGGTGAGGGGCAATTTGGTCAATTGACCCCGAGAGCTTACTCCTGACCTAACTGTCAAATAAAATCGGAAAAAAGAAAATTTCGAAGTCAGAAATTAAATTAAAGAACTAATAGAAAAATAAATAGAAAAAAAAAAGAAAAAGAAAAGTTAAAAATGTAATGACATCATCATGGTGACATCATACATGAGGTCATAATTAATTTTTATTTACTTGATAATTTGACTAAGTCAATTAAAGGATAAATATACAAAATAAAGAAATAAAAATCATTTTCCTTCATCTTCTTCAAGCTAGTCGAAACCCTCTCCCTCACATCTCCATGGTTGTCCTCCATCGAAGCTTGCACTCAAGCTTGAATTCCCCCACTTAACCTTAATATTTTCCATAAACACCTCATCAAAGCTTGTTATTTCAACCTAAGAAGAAGATTGAAAGAGGAAAGAAAGGACAAAAGTTAGAGAATTGAAGGATTTGAAGTTCTAAGAAAGGTTAGTAAGCAAATTTGACAATTTTAGTTTGATTTCCACATTTTTAACTTATTGAACTTGTAAATAAACTTTAAATAAAAAGAAAAATTTTGTTGAGGGACCATGAGTGAATTTTGGCCAGCATATGTGTGGAGGTATTATTGCATGGTTTGATTGAATTAGAAAGGGATATGAACATCTAGGAGTTAAATGATTATGGTTAAAGGCTTTGAATTAGCTAAATGCAAGAATTTGTGAACTAGGGTTTTGGACACTTAGGGTTTAGAGACAAAAATGTGAGAAATTGGTAAATGATGCCTTTGACCTAATTTGAAGTGAGAAATGGTCATTTGTGACCAAATGAAGTGTGTTAGAAGTGTTTGAACGAAAAGCAAATTCGGATTCAATGTGGTCATGCTGCAAGGTTCCTTTTGAGGGACCAAAACTGAAAATTTACAAGTCCAATTGGAATGAGACCAATTGGGAATGAAAATATACACTAAATGACACAATTTTCATTTGGGAACCATACCCAAAAAGTGACCAAAACCTAGTGAACAAATTGACCAAATCTGGAAAATCTCAGTCTGCCCTGTACAAACTAACCAAATGTATAGTGTTTGTTCATTTGGCCATAACTTGAGCTAGGCAGGTCTAAATGACCTGCAATTTTACCAGTGGATATATGAGGTATAGAACTAAAACTTTCATGAAGAACACAAACTCAAATTATGCCATTAACCAAGTTATTTGGCCACCCCAATTTGGTGACCTAAAACTGCCAGAACCAAAATTTGCCCAGAAATCTGGGTTAAGTCCAATCTAGCAGCCATGGTTCAAATGGCTATAACTTGAGCTACAAAACTCCAATTGGAGTGATTAAAATAGGAGAATAAACTTAAGACAATAGGAAACATTTTCTATGAAGAAAGTTTTATCAAATTCTAACAGTAAAATGACCAATGGAATAGTACAACTTAAGACACCAAAACTGAAAATTTGCAAATTTGCCTAAAAGACTTAGAATTTGAGTAAACAACCAAAACCAACAAATTTAGTGACCAAAATGTGGTATGTAGGTGAAGTTGGAATTCCCAAACCTATTAAGCCTTGAAAAGTCAACAAATTGACTTGAATAGTGTAATGAATAGTACCCCGAAACACAAAATTTAAAGAACGTCGAGTTTAGCACATTAGAGCTAGGTAAAAGTGAATTTAAATTTATTCTTGGATTTATGCTAAGTTATGATACTGAAACACTGTGAAACTGTGTGTTTCAGTGGAAAAGAACACCGGGAAAGAACCCGAGGAATCGAGTCAAGGCTAAGAGGCGACTCGCTTAAGGTTTGTGCACAACATCAATATGCTTTAAAATTCATCTACAAAGTGCTTGAAATGTCTATTATGCTTTTGCTTTGAATTGTTGAAAGTTTATTTGTGTATGTTTGAAATGACAATAAATGTTTAGTAAATTGTTAAGATAAGTTTTGAAACCACAGTGTCATGACCATATATTTGAACACCTCACTAGCATGACTAGTGGGGGTAATCAGTTTCGAATTTTGATTCCTTCTCTAGCTGAAGTGTTGAGATGTGTGCCAGTAGAAGAAGAAATTGAATGGATATCCATATATTTGGGCTAGCTAGCCTTGTGATGTGACTTCTCCTTCGCCTCTGGCTATTGAGATTATATTTGTTTCGAATGGCAAGATATAACTGTGGGTTTTATGAAATGTGTTTTGATACTTCGAAATGAAATTGTTTGGATTAAAATCTCATAATTCATGTTTTATATTTAATTCTCATGTTCAGTCCAATTTTTGAATAAATATGATTTAAACTCTGCATAAAGATTATTTTAGTATGTTGTGCACCAATGAGTCCTAGTACTCAGCAATAGCTGTTATTGCTGTCTCAGATTTAGAGACTAAAGGAGCAGCAGAGTGAGCTACTGAGGATTGTGGAGCAACTTACCCTAAAGTTATATCGGGTATAATTTATACCCTGACTGTAAATATTTATTTTGATGTTTATGATGCACATAAATGTATAGACATGTAAAATCGGTGTTGAGCAGCTTGTACAAAGTTTGTAATAAAATTTAGTTTGAATTTCTTTTAACGTAAATTTTTGAAATGATGTATATAAATTACTTTGTCACTAATGAAATATGAATGGTAGTATTTTATTTTGAATTGAATGAAATTTATTAATGGTATTTGATGATTATTGATATTGAAAATGGTGGATTTGAATTTTGGAAGTTGATAATGTGTTGAAATTGATTGAGATGGTTGTGAATTTGAAGAAGTTGTTGAGAAAAATTATTGGAAGTACTTTTTTTCAGGTATTTGAAGAATTGTTTTCTCAAAATACAGACGAAATTCTGTCAAAATTTTTATAAAATTTGCGAAAAAATAAAATGGGCTAAAAATTTCAACTAGCTTTCAACTTTAATTAAATGTTTTGATACCTATTAGAAGATGCTCACCACTTATCAAAAGTGAATGTAGGGGATTGACTGGAGCCTGTTATAGATGTGGGGCCATAGACCATTGTCTGAAAGATTGTCCTAAGAGGAATTTACCACGAACCAAAACAGAGGTCGTGGAAGGACCAAGTACAACAGTAACACCACTTCCAAATGTCACCCAAGCCAGAGAGGAGCAAGAAGCCCCAAATGTGAATTTGAGGTAAAGTATCCTTCCCTTCTGATATGCCTAGGTATATAAAGATAGATTCGAAAAGACTAAATAGTACCATATATATAAAAGAAGTAGACAGAGGGAGCAATAGAAAGATAAAAGAATTATCTCAGAACCCAAAACACCCAGTAAATTTCGAGGACGAAATTTAAATTAGAGGGGAAGAATTG
Source organism: Hevea brasiliensis (assembly GCF_030052815.1). Taxonomy (NCBI): domain Eukaryota; kingdom Viridiplantae; phylum Streptophyta; class Magnoliopsida; order Malpighiales; family Euphorbiaceae; genus Hevea; species Hevea brasiliensis. Next base: position 24,977,337 of record NC_079510.1, on the reverse strand, counting down.
TAACACCCTCACTGTAGCAATTTCGTACATTCTACTGTTCCGGTGACCGGTGTAGGTCCGGACAGCTAGAACGTCTGGAAAAATATTTAGACTAGAGTGAGGAGTCATAAATAACTCAAATAAGTATAAGAAAAATTAAGGAAAAATTTTAGAAATAAAATACAACCAAGTTAAATGAGCCGGTGCCCTAGCAATGGGTAACCCAGTGGGAAGTTGCGGTTCTCGCAACTAGGAGCCCTAGACCCGAGAGAAAATTCATAAAATAATTTTTGGGACTCCAGAGAAGGGTCATTGAGGTTCCTATGGCATTAGAATGCTAAGAAAATACTTAAAAAAATTTTTCAATCGGTACAGACAATTTTAGTCTGTTAAGCCAAACGGAGGGCATTTTGGTCATTTCGTCTTCGGAGATGATTTTTGACCGACTTGTCCAATTAAGTAAATAATTATTATGATCTAAAATGTGAATAAATATTTTTAAAAATTTAATTGAAAATGAGTAGAAAAGAAAATAAAATAAAATATAAATTATGGCATCATTATTGTGTCATTAAAAGTCCACTAATCATATTGTAACACACACCTTATAAACTAATTAAAAAGGGATAAAATGAGTTAAAATGAAAAACAACAATCTGTTGCCCTTCTTCTTCAACCAGCCGAAACTCTCTCCCTCTCTATTCTCCATGGATGCTTTTACTTCTCTCTAAAAGTTCCTTGTAAACACACCATAAAATCACTTGTTGATTTCACAAAAATTGCTCCTTGCAACTAGAACAAGCCTAAGGCAGCAAAAGAAAAGGAGAGAGAGATTTTTCTTCAAGCTTGGGTTGACACACACAAAGGTTAGTGCTTTAACTTATAGTTATTTCTGTGTTTTATGAAAGAAATTAGTAAATCCTACGACTAGGTGCCATAGGAAATTATAGATGAGTGAAAATCTGGAATCTGTACAGTATATGCGTGAACAGTAAATTTTAAAAATTCATAACTAGAGTTAGGGATCTTAGATCAAGGTGAATTTTATGTCAAAAGAAACCTTAAGGAATGTTCTAAAACTTTGTAGTTTTATGGCAGACCTGATTCTAATGTTAGGTTAGGGTTTAAGGACAAAACATTTTATTGCTCAGATGTAGACTCTGTTCTGCTGATTTCCTGCAACAAGACAGCCACCTTCAATAAATCATAACTAGAGCCAAAAAACTCAAAATGATGTGACTCTTGAGTCCTTGAAATGCTTATTGAATGCTCTAAAACCTTGTAGTTATGGCCAAGAGCTAATTTTGGTAGCTGCTGGTTGTTATTTTTGCATTTCCTTACTACTATCCTGCATGTACTGGATTCTGGACAGGTTGCACCTTTTTAATTAGTTCTGCAATTTCCGATCTGATTTTGATGTGATTCCAATTGGAGATTGAGTTAAACATATGAAGGTTGATTTCTGGAAAATATGGTCTTAAAATCTTGTTTCTATAAATTATGGTGATTATTTTTGCACCCTGTTTCTGCATGCTGATTGTGCACTGAGTGCACTATTCATTCTAGTAACATGTATATTGCATGAGCTAGAAATTTTAGAGGAAAAATGATTAAGCATGCTTTGATTTAATGAATTTACATGTAGAAATTAATAAGGTGGAGGGCCATTTCTGGTCTAGAAATGAGTGACATGAGGAAATTGAGTGAATAGGCATGCTGCCTTTGGTGACCTGCAGGACTGGTTGTGAGTCCAGCAGGTTTGAGCAGCTATAAATGGAGATGTATAGGTTCAATTGGTGCAAGGCCAATTGGACATGAAACTAGACACATAATGACACAACTTTGGTGAAGAAACCATGTCCAGAAAACCAAACCAACTTGACCAAAAGTTTGCCCTAATTCGGGTGACCTGCAATCTGCTTGGGCAAAATGACCAAATGAACAGTATTTGGTCATTTGGCCATAACTCAATGTAGCAAGGTCCAATTGACCTGAAATTTTACCAGCGACAAGTTGAGATATAGACCAACAACTTTCATGAAGAAACCTGACCCAAATTATGACCATAACCTAGTCAAATTGCCAACCAAACTTGAGTTACCAAATCTGGCAGAAACAATTTTACCCAGAATTTTGGGTTCTGCCCAATCCGGCCAGTCATAGTTTTTAGGCCATAACTTGAGTTACAAAACTCCAAATTGAGTGATTCAAAAAAAGAAATTCAACTAGACAAAATGGGGAACAACTTTCATGTTGATCAGTTTGCCAAATTCCCACTGCAAAATTGACCAATGGAACAGTAAGGACAAGGCATGAAAACTGAAAATTCTGCCCAATTAACATTTAAGCTTGGAAATGGTATTGGCAACCAATACCAACCAATTTTGAATGCAGAATGTGGTATCTTGGAGAACTTAGGTTCAATAAATTTATTATGTATTAAAAAGTCAACAATTTGAGTGAATAGTAATGTGAATAGTAATACAAAGACACAAAGTATAATAACTAAATTGGTAGAGGAAATTAAAGTATGAAATTTGGAATCCATGAAACATTCATGGATTACTTGGAATAGAAATAGTAATTTACCTAAATATATTAGCTGTGTTCATGAAGAGGAACAGAAGAGGAGTGGTGATCAGCAAAAGAGGAAATTTGGACAGTCTAGTAATAAGAGGCCGAGAGAACAGTTAAGTCAGACATCTGATCAAAGTAGGAGATCTAGACCCAGGCCTATACCCAGAAGAGATCAACCAGAAACACTAGTAGTGAGTGCGCCAGGATTAGCAAGAAAATGTGGCCATTGTAACAAGTGGCATAAAGGTGAATGTAGGGGATTGACTGGAGCCTGTTATAGATGTGGGGCCATAGACCATTGTCTGAAAGATTGTCCTAAGAGGAATTTACCACGAACCGAAACAGAGGTCGTGGAAGGACCAAGTACAACAGTAACACCACTTCCAAATGTCACCCAAGCCAGAGAGGAGCAAGAAGCCCCAAATGTGAATTTGAGGTAAAGTATCCTTCCCTTCTGATATGCCTAGGTATATAAAGATAGATTCGAAAAGACTAAATAGTACCATATATATAAAAGAAGTAGACAGAGGGAGCAACAGAAAGGTAAAAGAATTATCTCAGAACCCAAAACACCCAGTAAATTTCGAGGACGAAATTTAAATTAGAGGGGAAGAATTGTAACACCCTCACTGTAGCAATTCCGTACATTCTACTGTTCGGGTGACCGGTGTCGGTCCGGACAGCTAGAACGTCTGGAAAAATATTTAGACTAGAGTGAGGAGTCATAAATAACTCAAACAAGTATAAGAAAAATTAAGGAAAAATTTTAGAAATAAAATACAACCAAGTTAAATGAGCCGGTGCCCTAGCGATGGGTAACCTGATGGGAAGTTGCGGTTCGCAACTAGGAGCCCTAGACCCGAGAGAAAATTCATAAAATAATTTTTGGGACTCCAGAGAAGGGTCATTGAGGTTCCTATGGCATTAGAATGCGACGAAAATACTTAAACAAATTTTTCAATCGGTACAGACAATTTTAGTCTGTTAAGCCAAAAGGAGGGCATTTTGGTCATTTCGTCTTCGGAGATGATTTTTGACCGACTTGTCCAATTAAGTAAATAATTATTATGATCTAAAATGTGAATAAATATTTTTAAAAATTTAATTGAAAATGAGTAGAAAAGAAAAGAAAATAAAATATAAATTATGGCATCATTATTGTGTCATTAAAAGTCCACCAATCATATTGTAACACACACCTTATAAACTAATTAAAAAGGGATAAAATGAGTTAAAATGAAAAACAACAATCTGTTGCCCTTCTTCTTCAACCAGCCGAAACTCTCTCCCTCTCTATTCTCCATGGATGCTTTTACTTCTCTCTAAAAGTTCCTTGTAAACACACCATAAAATCACTTGTTGATTTCACAAAAATTGCTCCTTGCAACTAGAACAAGCCTAAGGCAGCAAAAGAAAAGGAGAGAAAGATTTTTCTTCAAGCTTGGGTTGACACACACAAAGGTTAGTGCTTTAACTTATAGTTATTTCTGTGTTTTATGAAAGAAATTAGTAAATCCTACGACTAGGTGCCATAGGAAATTATAGATGAGTGAAATTGCGGAATCATACAAGATATGCGTGAACAGTAAATTTTAAAAATTCATAACTGGAGTTAGGGATCTTAGATCAGGGTGAATTTTATGTCAAAAGAAACCTTAAGGAATGTTCTAAAACTTTGTAGTTTTATGGCAGACCTGATTCTAATGTTAGGTTAGGGTTTAAGGACAAAACATTTTATTGCTCAGATGTAGACTGCTCTGCTGATTTCTGCAACAGGACAGCCACCTTCAATAAATCATAACTAGAGCCACAAAACTCGAAATGATGTGACTCTTGAGTCCTTGAAACGCTTATTGAATGCTCTAAAACCTTGTAGTTATGGCCAAGAGCTAATTGTGGTAGCTGCTGGTTGATATTTTTGCATTTCCTTACTACTATCCTGCATGTACTGGATTCTGGACAGGTTGCACCTTTTTAATTAGTTCTGCAATTTCCGATCTGATTTTGATGTGATTCCAATTGGAGATTGAGTTAAACATATGAAGGTTGATTTCTGGAAAATATGGTCTTGAAATCTTGTTTCTATAAATTATGGTGATTATTTTTGCACCTGTTTACGCATGCTGATTGTGCATTGAGTGCACTATTCATTCTAGTAACATGTATATTGCATGAGCTAGAAATTTTAGAGGAAAAATGATTAAGCATGCTTTGATTTAATGAATTTACATGTAGAAATTAATAAGGTGGAGGCCCATTTCTGGACTAGAAATGAGTGACATGAGGAAATTGAGTGAATAGGCATGCTGCCCTTGGTGACCTGCAGGGGGTGGTTGTGAGTCCAGCAGGTTTGGGCAGCTATAAATGGAGATGTATAGGTTCAATTGGTGCAAGGCCAATTGGACATGAAACTAGACACATAATGACACAACTTTGGTGAAGAAACCATGTCCAGAAAACCAAACCAACTTGACCAAAAGTTTGCCCTAATTCGGGTGACCTGCAATCTGCCTGGGCAAAATGACCAAATGAACAGTATTTGGTCATTTGGCCATAACTCAATGTAGCAAGGTCCAATTGACCTGAAAGTTTACCAGCGACAAGTTGAGATATAGACCAACAACTTTCATGAAGAAACCTGACCCAAATTATGACCATAACCTAGTCAAATTGCCAACCAAACTTAAGTTACCAAATCTGGCAGAAACAATTTTACCCAGAATTTTGGGTTCTGTCCAATCCGGCCAGTCATGGTTTTAGGCCATAACTTGAGTTACAAAACTCCAAATTGAGTGATTCAAAAAGAAATTCAACTAGACAAAATAGGAACAACTTTCATGTTGATCAGTTTGCCAAATTCCTACTGCAAAATTGACCAATGGAACAGTAAATACAAGGCATGAAAACTAAAAATTCTGCCCAATTAACATTAAGCTTGGAAATGGTATTGGCAACCAATACCAACCAATTTTGAATGCAGAATGTGGTATCTTGGAGAACTTAGGTTCAATAAATTTATTATGTATTAAAAAGTCAACAATTTGAGTGAATAGTAATGTGAATAGTAATACAAAGACACAAAGTATAATAACTAAATTGATAGAGGAAATTAAAGTATGAAATTTGGAATCCATGAAACATTCATGGATTACTTGGAATAGAAATAGTAATTTACCTAAATATATTAGCTGTGTTCATGAAGAGGAACAGAAGAGGAGTGGTGATCAGCAAAAGAGGAAATTTGGACAGTCTAGTAATAAGAGGCCGAGAGAACAGTTAAGTCAGACATCTGATCAAAGTAGGAGATCCAGACCTAGGCTTATACCCAGAAGAGATCAACCGAAACACTAGTAGTGAGTGCGCCAGATTAGCAAGAAAATGTGGCCATTGTAACAAGTGGCATAAAAGTGAATGTAGGGGATTGACTGGAGCACATTATAGATGTGGGGCCATAGACCATTGTCTGAAAGATTGTCCTAAGAGGAATTTACCACGAACAAAGCAGAGGTCGTGGAAGGACCAAGTACTTGATAACACCACTTCCAAATGTCACCCAAGCCAGAGAGGAGCAAGAAGCCCCAAATGTGAATTTGAGGTAAAGTATCCTTCCCTTCTGATATGCCTAGGTATATAAAGATAGATTCGAAAAGACTAAATAGTACCATATATATAAAAGAAGTAGACAGAGGGAGCAATAGAAAGGTAAAAGAATTATCTCAGAACCCAAAACACCCAGTAAATTTCGAGGACGAAATTTAAATTAGAGGAGAAGAATTGTAACACCCTCACTGTAGCAATTCCGTACATTCTACTGTTCGGGTGACCGGTGTCGGTCCGGACAGCTAGAACGTCTGGAAAAATATTTAGACTAGAGTGAGGAGTCATAAATAACTCAAACAAGTATAAGAAAAATTAAGGAAAAATTTTAGAAATAAAATACAACCAAGTTAAATGAGCCGGTGCCCTAGCGATGGGTAACCCAGTGGGAAGTTGCGGTTCTCGCAACTAGGAGCCCTAGACCCGAGAGAAAATTCATAAAATAATTTTTGGGACTCCAGAGAAGGGTCATTGAGGTTCCTATGGCATTAGAATGCGAAGAAAATACTTAAAAAAATTTTTCAATCGGTACAGACAATTTTAGTCTGTTAAGCCAAAAGGAGGGCATTTTGGTCATTTCGTCTTCGGAGATGATTTTTGACCGACTTGTCCAATTAAGTAAATAATTATTATGATCTAAAATGTGAATAAATATTTTTAAAAATTTAATTGAAAATGAGTAGAAAAGAAAAGAAAATAAAATATAAATTATGGCATCATTATTGTGTCATTAAAAGTCCACCAATCATATTGTAACACACACCTTATAAACTAATTAAAAAGGGATAAAATGAGTTAAAATGAAAAACAACAATCTGTTGCCCTTCTTCTTCAACCAGCCGAAACTCTCTCCCTCTCTATTCTCCATGGATGCTTTTACTTCTCTCTAAAAGTTCCTTGTAAACACACCATAAAATCACTTGTTGATTTCACAAAAATTGCTCCTTGCAACTAGAACAAGCCTAAGGCAAAGAAAAGAAAAGGAGAGAAAGATTTTTCTTCAAGCTTGGGTTGACACACACAAAGGTTAGTGCTTTAACTTATAGTTATTTCTGTGTTTTATGAAAGAAATTAGTAAATCCTACGACTAGGTGCCATAGGAAATTATAGATGAGTGAAAATCTGGAATCTGTACAGTATATGCGTGAACAGTAAATTTTAAAAATTCATAACTGGAGTTAGGGATCTTAGATCAGGGTGAATTTTATGTCAAAAGAAACCTTAAGGAATGTTCTAAAACTTTGTAGTTTTATGGCAGACCTGATTCTAATGTTAGGTTAGGGTTTAAGGACAAAACATTTTATTGCTCAGATGTAGACTCTGTTCTTCTGATTTCCTGCAGGACAGCCACCTTCAATAAATCATAACTAGAGCCACAAAACTCGAAATGATGTGACTCTTGAGTCCTTGAAACGCTTATTGAATGCTCTAAAACCTTGTAGTTATGGCCAAGAGCTAATTGTGGTAGCTGCTGGTTGATATTTTTGCATTTCCTTACTACTATCCTGCATGTACTGGATTCTGGACAGGTTGCACCTTTTTAATTAGTTCTGCAATTTCCGATCTGATTTTGATGTGATTCCAATTGGAGATTGAGTTAAACATATGAAGGTTGATTTCTGGAAAATATGGTCTTGAAATCTTGTTTCTATAAATTATGGTGATTATTTTTGCACCCTGTTTCTGCATGCTGATTGTGCACTGAGTGCACTATTCATTCTAGTAACATGTATATTGCATGAGCTAGAAATTTTAGAGGAAAAATGATTAAGCATGCTTTGATTTAATGAATTTACATGTAGAAATTAATAAGGTGGAGGCCCATTTCTGGACTAGAAATGAGTGACATGAGGAAATTGAGTGAATAGGCATGCTGCCCTTGGTGACCTGCAGGACTGGTTGTGAGTCCAGCAGGTTTGGGCAGCTATAAATGGAGATGTATAGGTTCAATTGGTGCAAGGCCAATTGGACATGAAACTAGACACATAATGACACAACTTTGGTGAAGAAACCATGTCCAGAAAACCAAACCAACTTGACCAAAAGTTTGCCCTAATTCGGGTGACCTGCAATCTGCCTGGGCAAAATGACCAAATGAACAGTATTTGGTCATTTGGCCATAACTCAATGTAGCAAGGTCCAATTGACCTGAAAGTTTACCAGCGACAAGTTGAGATATAGACCAACAACTTTCATGAAGAAACCTGACCCAAATTATGACCATAACCTAGTCAAATTGCCAACCAAACTTAAGTTACCAAATCTGGCAGAAACAATTTTACCCAGAATTTTGGGTTCTGTCCAATCCGGCCAGTCATGGTTTTTAGGCCATAACTTGAGTTACAAAACTCCAAATTGAGTGATTCAAAAAAAGAAATTCAACTAGACAAAATAGGAACAACTTTCATGTTGATCAGTTTGCCAAATTCCTACTGCAAAATTGACCAATGGAACAGTAAATACAAGGCATGAAAACTGAAAATTCTGCCCAATTAACATTAAGCTTGGAAATGGTATTGGCAACCAATACCAACCAATTTTGAATGCAGAATGTGGTATCTTGGAGAACTTAGGTTCAATAAATTTATTATGTATTAAAAAGTCAACAATTTGAGTGAATAGTAATGTGAATAGTAATACAAAGACACAAAGTATAATAACTAAATTGATAGAGGAAATTAAAGTATGAAATTTGGAATCCATGAAACATTCATGGATTACTTGGAATAGAAATAGTAATTTACCTAAATATATTAGCTGTGTTCATGAAGAGGAACAGAAGAGGAGTGGTGATCAGCAAAAGAGGAAATTTGGACAGTCTAGTAATAAGAGGCTGAGAGAACAGTTAAGTCAGACATCTGATCAAAGTAGGAGATCTAGACCCAGGCCTATACCCAGAAGAGATCAACCAGAAACACTAGTAGTGAGTGCGCCAGGACTAGCAAGAAAATGTGGCCATTGTAACAAGTGGCATAAAGGTGAATGTAGGGGATTGACTGGAGCTGTTATAGATGTGGGGCCATAGACCATTGTGCGAAAGATTGTCCTAAGAGGAATTTACCACGAACCAAAGCAGGTCGTGGAAGGACCAAGTACAACGATAACACCACTTCCAAATGTCACCCAAGCCGAGGAGCAAGAAGCCCCAAATGTGAATTTGAGGTAAAGTATCCTTCCCTTCGATATGCCTAGGTATATAAAGATAGATTCGAAAAGACTAAATAGTACCATATATATAAAAGAAGTAGACAGAGGGAGCAATAGAAAGGTAAAAGAATTATCTCAGAACCCAAAACACCCAGTAAATTTCGAGGACGAAATTTAAATTAGAGGAGAAGAATTGTAACACCCTCACTGTAGCAATTCCGTACATTCTACTGTTCGGGTGACCGGTGTCGGTCCGGACAGCTAGAACGTCTGGAAAAATATTTAGACTAGAGTGAGGAGTCATAAATAACTCAAACAAGTATAAGAAAAATTAAGGAAAAATTTTAGAAATAAAATACAACCAAGTTAAATGAGGTGCCCTAGCGATGGGTAACCCAGTGGGAAGTTGCGGTTCTCGCAACTAGGAGCCCTAGACCCGAGAGAAAATTCATAAAATAATTTTTGGGACTCCAGAGAAGGGTCATTGAGGTTCCTATGGCATTAGAATGCGAAGAAAATACTTAAAAAAATTTTTCAATCGGTACAGACAATTTTAGTCTGTTAAGCCAAAAGGAGGGCATTTTGGTCATTTCGTCTTCGGAGATGATTTTTGACCGACTTGTCCAATTAAGTAAATAATTATTATGATCTAAAATGTGAATAAATATTTTTAAAAATTTAATTGAAAATGAGTAGAAAAGAAAAGAAAATAAAATATAAATTATGGCATCATTATTGTGTCATTAAAAGTCCACCAATCATATTGTAACACACACCTTATAAACTAATTAAAAAGGGATAAAATGAGTTAAAATGAAAAACAACAATCTGTTGCCCTTCTTCTTCAACCAGCCGAAACTCTCTCCCTCTCTATTCTCCATGGATGCTTTTACTTCTCTCTAAAAGTTCCTTGTAAACACACCATAAAATCACTTGTTGATTTCACAAAAATTGCTCCTTGCAACTAGAACAAGCCTAAGGCAGCAAAAGAAAAGGAGAGAAAGATTTTTCTTCAAGCTTGGGTTGACACACACAAAGGTTAGTGCTTTAACTTATAGTTATTTCTGTGTTTTATGAAAGAAATTAGTAAATCCTACGACTAGGTGCCATAGGAAATTATAGATGAGTGAAAATCTGGAATCTGTACAGTATATGCGTGAACAGTAAATTTTAAAAATTCATAACTGGAGTTAGGGATCTTAGATCAGGGTGAATTTTATGTCAAAAGAAACCTTAAGGAATGTTCTAAAACTTTGTAGTTTTATGGCAGACCTGATTCTAATGTTAGGTTAGGGTTTAAGGACAAAACATTTTATTGCTCAGATGTAGACTCTGTTCTTCTGATTTCCTGCAACAGGACAGCCACCTTCAATAAATCATAACTAGAGCCACAAAACTCGAAATGATGTGACTCTTGAGTCCTTGAAACGCTTATTGAATGCTCTAAAACCTTGTAGTTATGGCCAAGAGCTAATTGTGGTAGCTGCTGGTTGATATTTTTGCATTTCCTTACTACTATCCTGCATGTACTGGATTCTGGACAGGTTGCACCTTTTTAATTAGTTCTGCAATTTCCGATCTGATTTTGATGTGATTCCAATTGGAGATTGAGTTAAACATATGAAGGTTGATTTCTGGAAAATATGGTCTTGAAATCTTGTTTCTATAAATTATGGTGATTATTTTTGCACCCTGTTTCTGCATGCTGATTGTGCATTGAGTGCACTATTCATTCTAGTAACATGTATATTGCATGAGCTAGAAATTTTAGAGGAAAAATGATTAAGCATGCTTTGATTTAATGAATTTACATGTAGAAATTAATAAGGTGGAGGCCCATTTCTGGACTAGAAATGAGTGACATGAGGAAATTGAGTGAATAGGCATGTCGCCCTTGGTGACTGCGGGGTGGTTGTGAGTCCAGCAGGTTTGGGCAGCTATAAATGGAGATGTATAGGTTCAATTGGTGCAAGGCCAATTGGACATGAAACTAGACACATAATGACACAACTTTGGTGAAGAAACCATGTCCAGAAAACCAAACCAACTTGACCAAAAGTTTGCCCTAATTCGGGTGACCTGCAATCTGCCTGGGCAAAATGACCAAATGAACAGTATTTGGTCATTTGGCCATAACTCAATGTAGCAAGGTCCAATTGACCTGAAAGTTTACCAGCGACAAGTTGAGATATAGACCAACAACTTTCATGAAGAAACCTGACCCAAATTATGACCATAACCTAGTCAAATTGCCAACCAAACTTAAGTTACCAAATCTGGCAGAAACAATTTTACCCAGAATTTTGGGTTCTGTCCAATCCGGCCAGTCATGGTTGTTAGGCCATAACTTGAGTTACAAAACTCCAAATTGAGTGATTCAAAAAAAGAAATTCAACTAGACAAAATAGGGAACAACTTTCATGTTGATCAGTTTGCCAAATTCCTACTGCAAAATTGACCAATGGAACAGTAAATACAAGGCATGAAAACTGAAAATTCTGCCCAATTAACATTAAGCTTGGAAATGGTATTGGCAACCAATACCAACCAATTTTGAATGCAGAATGTGGTATCTTGGAGAACTTAGGTTCAATAAATTTATTATGTATTAAAAAGTCAACAATTTGAGTGAATAGTAATGTGAATAGTAATACAAAGACACAAAGTATAATAACTAAATTGATAGAGGAAATTAAAGTATGAAATTTGGAATCCATGAAACATTCATGGATTACTTGGAATAGAAATAGTAATTTACCTAAATATATTAGCTGTGTTCATGAAGAGGAACAGAAGAGGAGTGGTGATCAGCAAAAGAGGAAATTTGGACAGTCTAGTAATAAGAGGCCGAGAGAACAGTTAAGTCAGACATCTGATCAAAGTAGGAGATCTAGACCCAGGCCTATACCCAGAAGAGATCAACCAGAAACACTAGTAGTGAGTGCGCCAGGATTAGCAAGAAAATGTGGCCATTGTAACAAGTGGCATAAAAGTGAATGTAGGGGATTGACTGGAGCCTGTTATAGATGTGGGGCCATAGACCATTGTCTGAAAGATTGTCCTAAGAGGAATTTACCACGAACCGAAACAGAGGTCGTGGAAGGACCAAGTACAACAGTAACACCACTTCCAAATGTCACCCAAGCCAGAGAGGAGCAAGAAGCCCCAAATGTGAATTTGAGGTAAAGTATCCTTCCCTTCTGATATGCCTAGGTATATAAAGATAGATTCGAAAAGACTAAATAGTACCATATATATAAAAGAAGTAGACAGAGGGAGCAATAGAAAGGTAAAAGAATTATCTCAGAACCCAAAACACCCAGTAAATTTCGAGGACGAAATTTAAATTAGAGGAGAAGAATTGTAACACCCTCACTGTAGCAATTCCGTACATTCTACTGTTCGGGTGACCGGTGTCGGTCCGGACAGCTAGAACGTCTGGAAAAATATTTAGACTAGAGTGAGGAGTCATAAATAACTCAAACAAGTATAAGAAAAATTAAGGAAAAATTTTAGAAATAAAATACAACCAAGTTAAATGAGCCGGTGCCCTAGCGATGGGTAACCCAGTGGGAAGTTGCGGTTCTCGCAACTAGGAGCCCTAGACCCGAGAGAAAATTCATAAAATAATTTTTGGGACTCCAGAGAAGGGTCATTGAGGTTCCTATGGCATTAGAATGCTAAGAAAATACTTAAAAAAATTTTTCAATCGGTACAGACAATTTTAGTCTGTTAAGCCAAACGGAGGGCATTTTGGTCATTTCGTCTTCGGAGATGATTTTTGACCGACTTGTCCAATTAAGTAAATAATTATTATGATCTAAAATGTGAATAAATATTTTTAAAAATTTAATTGAAAATGAGTAGAAAAGAAAATAAAATAAAATATAAATTATGGCATCATTATTGTGTCATTAAAAGTCCACCAATCATATTGTAACACACACCTTATAAACTAATTAAAAAGGGATAAAATGAGTTAAAATGAAAAACAACAATCTGTTGCCCTTCTTCTTCAACCAGCCGAAACTCTCTCCCTCTCTATTCTCCATGGATGCTTTTACTTCTCTCTAAAAGTTCCTTGTAAACACACCATAAAATCACTTGTTGATTTCACAAAAATTGCTCCTTGCAACTAGAACAAGCCTAAGGCAGCAAAAGAAAAGGAGAGAGATTTTTTCTTCAAGCTTGGGTTGACACACACAAAGGTTAGTGCTTTAACTTATAGTTATTTCTGTGTTTTATGAAAGAAATTAGTAAATCCTACAACTAGGTGCCATAGGAAATTATAGATGAGTGAAAATCGGAATCACATGGTATATGCGTGAACAGTAAATTTTAAAAATTCATAACTGGAGTTAGGGATCTTAGATCAGGGTGAATTTTATGTCAAAAGAAACCTTAAGGAATGTTCTAAAACTTTGTAGTTTTATGGCAGACCTGATTCTAATGTTAGGTTAGGGTTTAAGGACAAAACATTTTATTGCTCAGATGTAGACTCTGTTCTTCTGATTTCCTGCAACAGACAGCCACCTTCAATAAATCATAACTAGAGCCACAAAACTCGAAATGATGTGACTCTTGAGTCCTTGAAACGCTTATTGAATGCTCTAAAACCTTGTAGTTATGGCCAAGAGCTAATTGTGGTAGCTGCTGGTTGATATTTTTGCATTTCCTTACTACTATCCTGCATGTACTGGATTCTGGACAGGTTGCACCTTTTTAATTAGTTCTGCAATTTCCGATCTGATTTTGATGTGATTCCAATTGGAGATTGAGTTAAACATATGAAGGTTGATTTCTGGAAAATATGGTCTTGAAATCTTGTTTCTATAAATTATGGTGATTATTTTTGCACCCTGTTTCTGCATGCTGATTGTGCATTGAGTGCACTATTCATTCTAGTAACATGTATATTGCATGAGCTAGAAATTTTAGAGGAAAAATGATTAAGCATGCTTTGATTTAATGAATTTACATGTAGAAATTAATAAGGTGGAGGCCCATTTCTGGTCTAGAAATGAGTGACATGAGGAAATTGAGTGAATAGGCATGCTGCCCTTGGTGACCTGCAGGACTGGTTGTGAGTCCAGCAGGTTTGGGCAGCTATAAATGGAGATGTATAGGTTCAATTGGTGCAAGGCTAATTGGACATGAAACTAGACACATAATGACACAACTTTGGTGAAGAAACCATGTCCAGAAAACCAAACCAACTTGACCAAAAGTTTGCCCTAATTCGGGTGACCTGCAATCTGCCTGGGCAAAATGACCAAATGAACAGTATTTGGTCATTTGGCCATAACTCAATGTAGCAAGGTCCAATTGACCTGAAAGTTTACCAGCGACAAGTTGAGATATAGACCAACAACTTTCATGAAGAAACCTGACCCAAATTATGACCATAACCTAGTCAAATTGCCAACCAAACTTAAGTTACCAAATCTGGCAGAAACAATTTTACCCAGAATTTTGGGTTCTGTCCAATCCGGCCAGTCATGGTTGTTAGGCCATAACTTGAGTTACAAAACTCCAAATTGAGTGATTCAAAAAAAGAAATTCAACTAGACAAAATAGGGAACAACTTTCATGTTGATCAGTTTGCCAAATTCCTACTGCAAAATTGACCAATGGAACAGTAAATACAAGGCATGAAAACTAAAAATTCTGCCCAATTAACATTAAGCTTGGAAATGGTATTGGCAACCAATACCAACCAATTTTGAATGCAGAATGTGGTATCTTGGAGAACTTTGGTTCAATAAATTTATTATGTATTAAAAAGTCAACAATTTGAGTGAATAGTAATGTGAATAGTAATACAAAGACACAAAGTATAATAACTAAATTGATAGAGGAAATTAAAGTATGAAATTTGGAATCCATGAAACATTCATGGATTACTTGGAATAGAAATAGTAATTTACCTAAATATATTAGCTGTGTTCATGAAGAGGAACAGAAGAGGAGTGGTGATCAGCAAAAGAGGAAATTTGGACAGTCTAGTAATAAGAGGCCGAGAGAACAGTTAAGTCAGACATCTGATCAAAGTAGGAGATCCAGACCCAGGCCTATACCCAGAAGAGATCAACCAGAAACACTAGTAGTGAGTGCGCCAGGATTAGCAAGAAAATGTGGCCATTGTAACAAGTGGCATAAAAGTGAATGTAGGGGATTGACTGGAGCCTGTTATAGATGTGGGGCCATAGACCATTGTCTGAAAGATTGTCCTAAGAGGAATTTACCACGAACAGAAGCAGGTCGTGGAAGGACCAAGTACAATGATAACACCACTTCCAAATGTCACCCAAGCCAGAGAGGAGCAAGAAGCCCCAAATGTGAATTTGAGGTAAAGTATCCTTCCCTTCTGATATGCCTAGGTATATAAAGATAGATTTGAAAAGACTAAATAGTACCATATATATAAAAGAAGTAGACAGAGGGAGCAATAGAAAGGTAAAAGAATTATCTCAGAACCCAAAACACCCAGTAAATTTCGAGGACGAAATTTAAATTAGAGGAGAAGAATTGTAACACCCTCACTGTAGCAATTCCGTACATTCTACTGTTCGGGTGACCGGTGTCGGTCCGGACAGCTAGAACGTCTGGAAAAATATTTAGACTAGAGTGAGGAGTCATAAATAACTCAAACAAGTATAAGAAAAATTAAGGAAAAATTTTAGAAATAAAATACAACCAAGTTAAATGAGCCGGTGCCCTAGCGATGGGTAACCCAGTGGGAAGTTGCGGTTCTCGCAACTAGGAGCCCTAGACGAGAGAAAATTCATAAAATAATTTTTGGGACTCCAGAGAAGGGTCATTGAGGTTCCTATGGCATTAGAATGCGAAGAAAATACTTAAAAAATTTTTCAATCGAGCAGACAATTTTAGTCATTAAGCCAAAAGGAGGGCATTTTGGTCATTTCGTCTTCGGAGATGATTTTTGACCGACTTGTCCAATTAAGTAAATAATTATTATGATCTAAAATGTGAATAAATATTTTTAAAAATTTAATTGAAAATGAGTAGAAAAGAAAATAAAATAAAATATAAATTATGGCATCATTATTGTGTCATTAAAAGTCCACCAATCATATTGTAACACACACCTTATAAACTAATTAAAAAGGGATAAAATGAGTTAAAATGAAAAACAACAATCTGTTGCCCTTCTTCTTCAACCAGCCGAAACTCTCTCCCTCTCTATTCTCCATGGATGCTTTTACTTCTCTCTAAAAGTTCCTTGTAAACACACCATAAAATCACTTGTTGATTTCACAAAAATTGCTCCTTGCAACTAGAACAAGCCTAAGGCACAAAGAAAAGGAGAGAAAGATTTTTCTTCAAGCTTGGGTTGACACACACAAAGGTTAGTGCTTTAACTTATAGTTATTTCTGTGTTTTATGAAAGAAATTAGTAAATCCTACGACTAGGTGCCATAGGAAATTATAGATGAGTGAAAATCTGGAATCTGTACAGTATATGCGTGAACAGTAAATTTTAAAAATTCATAACTGGAGTTAGGGATCTTAGATCAGGGTGAATTTTATGTCAAAAGAAACCTTAAGGAATGTTCTAAAACTTTGTAGTTTTATGGCAGACCTGATTCTAATGTTAGGTTAGGGTTTAAGGACAAAACATTTTATTGCTCAGATGTAGACTCTGTTCTGCTGATTTCCTGCAACAGGACAGCCACCTTCAATAAATCATAACTAGAGCCACAAAACTCGAAATGATGTGACTCTTGAGTCCTTGAAACGCTTATTGAATGCTCTAAAACCTTGTAGTTATGGCCAAGAGCTAATTGTGGTAGCTGCTGGTTGATATTTTTGCATTTCCTTACTACTATCCTGCATGTACTGGATTCTGGACAGGTTGCACCTTTTTAATTAGTTCTGCAATTTCCGATCTGATTTTGATGTGATTCCAATTGGAGATTGAGTTAAACATATGAAGGTTGATTTCTGGAAAATATGGTCTTGAAATCTTGTTTCTATAAATTATGGTGATTATTTTTGCACCCTGTTTCTGCATGCTGATTGTGCATTGAGTGCACTATTCATTCTAGTAACATGTATATTGCATGAGCTAGAAATTTTAGAGGAAAAATGATTAAGCATGCTTTGATTTAATGAATTTACATGTAGAAATTAATAAGGTGGAGGCCCATTTCTGGACTAGAAATGAGTGACATGAGGAAATTGAGTGAATAGGCATGCTGCCCTTGGTGACCTGCAGGATGGTTGTGAGTCCAGCAGGTTTGGGCAGCTATAAATGGAGATGTATAGGTTCAATTGGTGCAAGGCCAATTGGACATGAAACTAGACACATAATGACACAACTTTGGTGAAGAAACCATGTCCAGAAAACCAAACCAACTTGACCAAAAGTTTGCCCTAATTCGGGTGACCTGCAATCTGCCTGGGCAAAATGACCAAATGAACAGTATTTGGTCATTTGGCCATAACTCAATGTAGCAAGGTCCAATTGACCTGACAGTTTACCAGCGACAAGTTGAGATATAGACCAACAACTTTCATGAAGAAACCTGACCCAAATTATGACCATAACCTAGTCAAATTGCCAACCAAACTTAAGTTACCAAATCTGGCAGAAACAATTTTACCCAGAATTTTGGGTTCTGTCCAATCCGGCCAGTCATGGTTTTTAGGCCATAACTTGAGTTACAAAACTCCAAATTGAGTGATTCAAAAAAAGAAATTCAACTAGACAAAATAGGGAACAACTTTCATGTTGATCAGTTTGCCAAATTCCTACTGCAAAATTGACCAATGGAACAGTAAATACAAGGCATGAAAACTAAAAATTCTGCCCAATTAACATTAAGCTTGGAAATGGTATTGGCAACCAATACCAACCAATTTTGAATGCAGAATGTGGTATCTTGGAGAACTTAGGTTCAATAAATTTATTATGTATTAAAAAGTCAACAATTTGAGTGAATAGTAATGTGAATAGTAATACAAAGACACAAAGTATAATAACTAAATTGATAGAGGAAATTAAAGTATGAAATTTGGAATCCATGAAACATTCATGGATTACTTGGAATAGAAATAGTAATTTACCTAAATATATTAGTTTGTGTTCATGAAGAGGAAATGAAGAGGAGTGGTGATCAAAGAAAAGAGGAAATTTGGACAGTCTAGTAATAAGAGGCCGAGAGAACAGCTTAAGTCGACATCCGATCAAAGTAGGAGATCTAGACCTGTGCTTATACCTAGAAGAGATCAACCGAAACACTAGTAGTGAGTGCGCCAGATTAGCAAGAAAATGTGGCCATTGTAACAAGTGGCATAAAAGTGAATGTAGGGGATTGACTGGAGCTGTTATAGATGTGGGGCCATAGACCATTGTCAAAGATTGTCCTAAGAGGAATTTACCACGAACCAAACAGAGGTCGTGGAAGGACCAAGTACAACAAGAACACCACTTCCAAATGTCACCCAAGCCGAGAGGAGCAAGAAGCCCCAAATGTGAATTTGAGGTAAAGTATCCTTCCTTCGATATGCCTAGGTATATAAAGATAGATTCAAAAAGACTAAATAGTACCATATATATAAAAGAAGTAGACAGAGGGAGCAATAGAAAGGTAAAAGAATTATCTCGTAACCCAAAACACTCCAAAGAAATTTCGAGGAAGAAATTTAAATTAGAGGAGAAGAATTGTAACACCCTCATCGTAGCAATTCCGTATATTCTCATCGTCGGGTGACCTGTGTCGGTCCTGACCTAGAACGTCTGGAAAAATATTTAGACTAGAGTGAGGAGTCATAAATAACTCAAACAAGTATAAGAAAAATTAAGGAAAAATTTTAGAAATAAAATACAACCAAGTTAAATGAGCTGTTCTAGCGATGGGTAACCCAAAGGGGAAGTTGCGGTTCTCGCAACTAGAGCCCTAGACCCGAGAGAAAATTCATAAAATAATTTTTGGGACTCAGAGAAGGGTCATTGAGGTTCCTATGGCATTAGAATGCGAAGAAAATACTTAAAAAATTTTTCAATCTGCATGCATAATTTTAGTCTGTTAAGCCAAAAGGAGGGCATTTTGGTCATTTCGTCTTCGGAGATGATTTTTGACCGACTTGTCCAATTAAGTAAATAATTATTATGATCTAAAATGTCAATAAATATTTTTAAAAATTTAATTGAAAATGATTAGAAAAGAAAATAAAATAAAATATAAATTATGGCATCATTATTGTGTCATTAAAAGTCCACCAATCATATTGTAACACACTCCTTATAAACTAATGAAAAAGGGATAAAATGAGTTAAAATGAAAAACAACAATCTGTTGCCCTTCTTCTTCAACCAGCGAAACTCTCTCCTCTCTATTCTCCATGGATGCTTTTACTTCTCTCTAAAAGTTCCTTGTAAACACACCATAAAATCACTTGTTGATTTCACAAAAATTGCTCCTTGCAACTAGAACAAGCCTAAGGCAAAGAAAAGAAAAGGAGAGAAAGAATTTTCTTCAAGCTTGGGTTGACACACACAAAGGTTAGTGCTTTAACTTATAGTTATTTCTGTGTTTTATGAAAGAAATTAGTAAATCCTACGACTAGGTGCCATAGGAAATTATAGATGAGTGAAAACTGAATCAGACAAAGATATGCGTGAACAGTAAATTTTAAAAATTCATAACTGGAGTTAGGGATCTTAGATCAGGTGAATTTTATGTCAAAAGAAACCTTAAGGAATGTTCTAAAACTTTGTAGTTTTATGGCAGACCTGATTCTAATGTTAGGTTAGGGTTTAAGGACAAAACATTTTATTGCTCGGATGTAGACTCTGCTCGCTGATTTCCTGCAACAGACAACCACCTTCAATAAATCATAACTATAGCCACAAAACTCGAAATGATGTGACTCTTGAGTCCTTGAAACGCTTATTGAATGCTCTAAAACCTTGTAGTTATGGCCAAGAGATAATTGTGGTAGCTGATGGTTGATATTTTTGCATTTCCTTACTACTATCCTGCATGTACTGGATTCTGGACAGGTTGCACCTTTTAATTAGTTCTGCAATTTCCGATCTGATTTTGATGTGATTCCAATTGGAGATTGATTTAAACATATGAAGGTTGATTTCTGGAAAATATGGTCTTGAAATCTTGTTTCTATAAATTATGGTGATTATTTTTGCACCTGTTTTGCATGCTGATTGTGCACTGAGTGCACTATTCATTCTAGTAACATGTATATTGCATGAGCTAGAAATTTTAGAGGAAAAATGAATAAGCATTCTTTTATTGAATGAATTTACATGTAGAAATTAATAAGGTGGAGGCCCATTTCTGGACTAGAAATGAGTGACATGAGGAAATTGAGTGAATAGGCATGTCGCTTGGTGACCTGCAGGACTGGTTGTGAGTCCAGCAGGTTTGGGCAGCTATAAATGGAGATGTATAGGTTCAATTGGTGCAAGGCCAATTGGACATGAAACTAGACACATAATGACACAACTTTGGTGAAGAAACCATGTCCAGAAAACCAAACCAACTTGACCAAAAGTTTGCCTAATTCGGGTGACCTGCAATCTGCTGGGCAAAATGACCAAATGAACAGTATTTGGTCATTTGGCCATAACTCAATGTAGCAAGGTCCAATTGACCTGAAAGTTTACCAGCGACAAGTTGAGATATAGACCAACAACTTTCATGAAGAAACCTGACCCAAATTATGACCATAACCTAGTCAAATTGCCAACCAAACTTAAGTTACCAAATCTGGCAGAAACAATTTTACCCAGAATTTTGGGTTCTGTCCAATCCGGCCAGTCATGGTTTTTAGGCCATAACTTGAGTTACAAAACTCCAAATTGAGTGATTCAAAAAAAGAAATTCAACTAGACAAAATAGGGAACAACTTTCATGTTGATCAGTTTGCCAAATTCCTACTGCAAAATTGACCAATGGAACAGTAAATACAAGGCATGAAAACTGAAAATTCTGCCCAATTAACATTAAGCTTGGAAATGGTATTGGCAACCAATACCAACCAATTTTGAATGCAGAATGTGGTATCTTGGAGAACTTAGGTTCAATAAATTTATTATGTATTAAAAAGTCAACAATTTGAGTGAATAGTAATGTGAATAGTAATACAAAGACACAAAGTATAATAACTAAATTGATAGAGGAAATTAAAGTATGAAATTTGGAATCCATGAAACATTCATGGATTACTTGGAATAGAAATAGTAATTTACCTAAATATATTAGCTGTGTTCATGAAGAGGAACAGAAGAGGAGTGGTGATCAGCAAAAGAGGAAATTTGGACAGTCTAGTAATAAGAGGCCGAGAGAAACGTTAAGTCAGACATCTGATCAAAGAAGGAGATCGAGACCCAGGCCTATACCTAGAAGAGATCAACCAGAAACACTAGTAGTGAGTGCGCCAGGATTAGCAAGAAAATGTGGCCATTGTAACAAGTGGCATAAAAGTGAATGTAGGGGATTGACTGGAGCCTGTTATAGATGTGGGGCCATAGACCATTGTCTGAAAGATTGTCCTAAGAGGAATTTACCACGAACCGAAACAGAGGTCGTGGAAGGACCAAGTACAACAGTAACACCACTTCCAAATGTCACCCAAGCCAGAGAGGAGCAAGAAGCCCCAAATGTGAATTTGAGGTAAAGTATACTTCCCTTCTGATATGCCTAGGTATATAAAGATAGATTCGAAAAGACTAAATAGTACCATATATATAAAAGAAGTAGACAGAGGGAGCAATAGAAAGGTAAAAGAATTATCTCAGAACCCAAAACACCCAGTAAATTTCGAGGACGAAATTTAAATTAGAGGAGAAGAATTGTAACACCCTCACTGTAGCAATTCCGTACATTCTACTGTTCGGGTGACCGGTGTCGGTCCGGACAGCTAGAACGTCTGGAAAAATATTTAGACTAGAGTGAGGAGTCATAAATAACTCAAACAAGTATAAGAAAAATTAAGGAAAAATTTTAGAAATAAAATACAACCAAGTTAAATGAGCCGGTGCCCTAGCGATAGGTAACCCAGTGGGAAGTTGCGGTTCTCGCAACTAGGAGCCCTAGACCCGAGAGAAAATTCATAAAATAATTTTTGGGACTCCAGAGAAGGGTCATTGAGGTTCCTATGGCATTAGAATGCTAAGAAAATACTTAAAAAAATTTTTCAATCAGTCTGAGACAATTTTAGTCTGTTAAGCCAAACGGAGGGCATTTTGGTCATTTCGTCTTCGGAGATGATTTTTGACCGACTTGTCCAATTAAGTAAATAATTATTATGATCTAAAATGTGAATAAATATTTTTAAAAATTTAATTGAAAATGAGTAGAAAAGAAAATAAAATAAAATATAAATTATGGCATCATTATTGTGTCATTAAAAGTCCACCAATCATATTGTAACACACACCTTATAAACTAATTAAAAAGGGATAAAATGAGTTAAAATGAAAAACAACAATCTGTTGCCCTTCTTCTTCAACCAGCCGAAACTCTCTCCCTCTCTATTCTCCATGGATGCTTTTACTTCTCTCTAAAAGTTCCTTGTAAACACACCATAAAATCACTTGTTGATTTCACAAAAATTGCTCCTTGCAACTAGAACAAGCCTAAGGCAAAAGAAAAGGAGAGAAAGATTTTTCTTCAAGCTTGGGTTGACACACACAAAGGTTAGTGCTTTAACTTATAGTTATTTCTGTGTTTTATGAAAGAAATTAGTAAATCCTACGACTAGGTGCCATAGGAAATTATAGATGAGTGAAAATCTTGAATCTGTACAGAATATGAGATAACAGTAAATTTTAAAAATTCATAACTGGAGTTAGGGATCTTAGATCAGGGTGAATTTTATGTCAAAAGAAACCTTAAGGAATGTTCTAAAACTTTGTAGTTTTATGGCAGACCTGATTCTAATGTTAGGTTAGGGTTTAAGGACAAAACATTTTATTGCTCAGATGTAGACTCTGTTCTTCTGATTTCCTGCAACAGGACAGCCACCTTCAATAAATCATAACTAGAGCCACAAAACTCGAAATGATGTGACTCTTGAGTCCTTGAAACGCTTATTGAATGCTCTAAAACCTTGTAGTTATGGCCAAGAGCTAATTGTGGTAGCTGCTGGTTGATATTTTTGCATTTCCTTACTACTATCCTGCATGTACTGGATTCTGGACAGGTTGCACCTTTTTAATTAGTTCTGCAATTTCCGATCTGATTTTGATGTGATTCCAATTGGAGATTGAGTTAAACATATGAAGGTTGATTTCTGGAAAATATGGTCTTGAAATCTTGTTTCTATAAATTATGGTGATTATTTTTGCACCCTGTTTCTGCATGCTGATTGTGCACTGAGTGCACTATTCATTCTAGTAACATGTATATTGCATGAGCTAGAAATTTTAGAGGAAAAATGATTAAGCATGCTTTGATTTAATGAATTTACATGTAGAAATTAATAAGGTGGAGGCCCATTTCTGGTCTAGAAATGAGTGACATGAGGAAATTGAGTGAATAGGCATGCTGCCCTTGGTGACCTGCAGGACTGGTTGTGAGTCCAGCAGGTTTGGGCAGCTATAAATGGAGATGTATAGGTTCAATTGGTGCAAGGCTAATTGGACATGAAACTAGACACATAATGACACAACTTTGGTGAAGAAACCATGTCCAGAAAACCAAACCAACTTGACCAAAAGTTTGCCTAATTCGGGTGACCTGCAATCTGCTGGGCAAAATGACCAAATGAACAGTATTTGGTCATTTGGCCATAACTCAATGTAGCAAGGTCCAATTGACCTGAAAGTTTACCAGCGACAAGTTGAGATATAGACCAACAACTTTCATGAAGAAACCTGACCCAAATTATGACCATAACCTAGTCAAATTGCCAACCAAACTTAAGTTACCAAATCTGGCAGAAACAATTTTACCCAGAATTTTGGGTTCTGTCCAATCCGGCCAGTCATGGTTGTTAGGCCATAACTTGAGTTACAAAACTCCAAATTGAGTGATTCAAAAAAAGAAATTCAACTAGACAAAATAGGGAACAACTTTCATGTTGATCAGTTTGCCAAATTCCTACTGCAAAATTGACCAATGGAACAGTAAATACAAGGCATGAAAACTGAAAATTCTGCCCAATTAACATTAAGCTTGGAAATGGTATTGGCAACCAATACCAACCAATTTTGAATGCAGAATGTGGTATCTTGGAGAACTTTGGTTCAATAAATTTATTATGTATTAAAAAGTCAACAATTTGAGTGAATAGTAATGTGAATAGTAATACAAAGACACAAAGTATAATAACTAAATTGATAGAGGAAATTAAAGTATGAAATTTGGAATCCATGAAACATTCATGGATTACTTGGAATAGAAATAGTAATTTACCTAAATATATTAGCTGTGTTCATGAAGAGGAACAGAAGAGGAGTGGTGATCAGCAAAAGAGGAAATTTGGACAGTCTAGTAATAAGAGGCCGAGAGAACAGTTAAGTCAGACATCTGATCAAAGTAGGAGATCTAGACCCAGGCTTATACCTAGAAGAGATCAACCAGAAACACTAGTAGTGAGTGCGCCAGGATTAGCAAGAAAATGTGGCCATTGTAACAAGTGGCATAAAAGTGAATGTAGGGGATTGACTGGAGCCTGTTATAGATGTGGGGCCATAGACCATTGTCTGAAAGATTGTCCTAAGAGGAATTTACCACGAACCGAAACAGAGGTCGTGGAAGGACCAAGTACAACAGTAACACCACTTCCAAATGTCACCCAAGCCAGAGAGGAGCAAGAAGCCCCAAATGTGAATTTGAGGTAAAGTATCCTTCCCTTCTGATATGCCTAGGTATATAAAGATAGATTTGAAAAGACTAAATAGTACCATATATATAAAAGAAGTAGACAGAGGGAGCAATAGAAAGGTAAAAGAATTATCTCAGAACCCAAAACACCCAGTAAATTTCGAGGACGAAATTTAAATTAGAGGGGAAGAATTGTAACACCCTCACTGTAGCAATTCCGTACATTCTACTGTTCGGGTGACCGGTGTCGGTCCGGACAGCTAGAACGTCTGGAAAAATATTTAGACTAGAGTGAGGAGTCATAAATAACTCAAACAAGTATAAGAAAAATTAAGGAAAAATTTTAGAAATAAAATACAACCAAGTTAAATGAGCCGGTGCCCTAGCGATGGGTAACCCAGTGGGAAGTTGCGGTTCTCGCAACTAGGAGCCCTAGACCCGAGAGAAAATTCATAAAATAATTTTTGGGACTCCAGAGAAGGGTCATTGAGGTTCCTATGGCATTAGAATGCGAAGAAAATACTTAAAAAAAATTTTCAATCGGTACAGACAATTTTAGTCTGTTAAGCCAAAAGGAGGGCATTTTGGTCATTTCGTCTTCGGAGATGATTTTTGACCGACTTGTCCAATTAAGTAAATAATTATTATGATCTAAAATGTGAATAAATATTTTTAAAAATTTAATTGAAAATGAGTAGAAAAGAAAATAAAATAAAATATAAATTATGGCATCATTATTGTGTCATTAAAAGTCCACCAATCATATTGTAACACACACCTTATAAACTAATTAAAAAGGGATAAAATGAGTTAAAATGAAAAACAACAATCTGTTGCCCTTCTTCTTCAACCAGCCGAAACTCTCTCCCTCTCTATTCTCCATGGATGCTTTTACTTCTCTCTAAAAGTTCCTTGTAAACACACCATAAAATCACTTGTTGATTTCACAAAAATTGCTCCTTGCAACTAGAACAAGCCTAAGGCAAAGAAAAGAAAAGGAGATAAATATTTTTCTTCAAGCTTGTGTTGACACACACAAAGGTTAGTGCTTTAACTTATAGTTATTTCTGTGTTTTATGAAAGAAATTAGTAAATCCTACGACTAGGTGCCATAGGAAATTATAGATGAGTGAAAATCGAATCAGACAAAGATATGCGTGAACAGTAAATTTTAAAAATTCATAACTGGAGTTAGGGATCTTAGATCAGGGTGAATTTTATGTCAAAAGAAACCTTAAGGAATGTTCTAAAACTTTGTAGTTTTATGGCAGACCTGATTCTAATGTTAGGTTAGGGTTTAAGGACAAAACATTTTATTGCTCAGATGTAGACTCGTTTCTTCCGATTTCCTGCAACAGACAGCCACCTTCAATAAATCATAACTAGAGCCACAAAACTCGAAATGATGTGACTCTTGAGTCCTTGAAACGCTTATTGAATGCTCTAAAACCTTGTAGTTATGGCCAAGAGCTAATTGTGGTAGCTGCTGGTTGATATTTTTGCATTTCCTTACTACTATCCTGCATGTACTGGATTCTGGACAGGTTGCACCTTTTTAATTAGTTCTGCAATTTCCGATCTGATTTTGATGTGATTCCAATTGGAGATTGAGTTAAACATATGAAGGTTGATTTCTGGAAAATATGGTCTTGAAATCTTGTTTCTATAAATTATGGTGATTATTTTTGCACCTGCTTTCTGCATGATGATTGTGCATTGAGTGCACTATTCATTATAGTAACATGTATATTGCATGAGCTAGAAATTTTAGAGGAAAAATGATTAAGCATGCGTTGAGTTAATGAATTTACATGTAGAAATTAATAAGGTGGAGGCCCATTTCTGGACTAGAAATGAGTGACATGAGGAACTGGAGTGAAGAGGCATGTCGCTTGGTGACCTGCAGGATCGGTTGTGAGTCCAGCAGGTTTGGGCAGCTATAAATGGAGATGTATAGGTTCAATTGGTGCAAGGCCAATTGGACATGAAACTAGACACATAATGACACAACTTTGGTGAAGAAACCATGTCCAGAAAACCAAACCAACTTGACCAAAAGTTTGCCCTAATTCGGGTGACCTGCAATCTGCTCGGGCAAAATGACCAAATGAACAGTATTTGGTCATTTGGCCATAACTCAATGTAGCAAGGTCCAATTGACCTGAAAGTTTACCAGCGACAAGTTGAGATATAGACCAACAACTTTCATGAAGAAACCTGACCCAAATTATGACCATAACCTAGTCAAATTGCCAACCAAACTTAAGTTACCAAATCTGGCAGAAACAATTTTACCCAGAATTTTGGGTTCTGTCCAATCCGGCCAGTCATGGTTTTTAGGCCATAACTTGAGTTACAAAACTCCAAATTGAGTGATTCAAAAAAAGAAATTCAACTAGACAAAATAGGGAACAACTTTCATGTTGATCAGTTTGCCAAATTCCTACTGCAAAATTGACCAATGGAACAGTAAATACAAGGCATGAAAACTGAAAATTCTGCCCAATTAACATTAAGCTTGGAAATGGTATTGGCAACCAATACCAACCAATTTTGAATGCAGAATGTGGTATCTTGGAGAACTTAGGTTCAATAAATTTATTATGTATTAAAAAGTCAACAATTTGAGTGAATAGTAATGTGAATAGTAATACAAAGACACAAAGTATAATAACTAAATTGATAGAGGAAATTAAAGTATGAAATTTGGAATCCATGAAACATTCATGGATTACTTGGAATAGAAATAGTAATTTACCTAAATATATTAGCTGTGTTCATGAAGAGGAACAGAAGAGGAGTGGTGATCAGCAAAAGAGGAAATTTGGACAGTCTAGTAATAAGAGGCCGAGAGAACAGTTAAGTCAGACATCTGATCAAAGTAGGAGATCTAGACCCAGGCTTATACCTAGAAGAGATCAACCAGAAACACTAGTAGTGAGTGCGCCAGGATTAGCAAGAAAATGTGGCCATTGTAACAAGTGGCATAAAAGTGAATGTAGGGGATTGACTGGAGCCTGTTATAGATGTGGGGCCATAGACCATTGTCTGAAAGATTGTCCTAAGAGGAATTTACCACGAACCGAAACAGAGGTCGTGGAAGGACCAAGTACAACAGTAACACCACTTCCAAATGTCACCCAAGCCAGAGAGGAGCAAGAAGCCCCAAATGTGAATTTGAGGTAAAGTATCCTTCCCTTCTGATATGCCTAGGTATATAAAGATAGATTCGAAAAGACTAAATAGTACCATATATATAAAAGAAGTAGACAGAGGGAGCAATAGAAAGGTAAAAGAATTATCTCAGAACCCAAAACACCCAGTAAATTTCGAGGACGAAATTTAAATTAGAGGAGAAGAATTGTAACACCCTCATCAGTAGCAATTCCGTATATTCTCTTGCTCGGGTGACCTGTCGGTCCGGACAGCTAGAACGTCTGGAAAATATTTAGAATAGAGTGAGGAGTCATAAATAACTCAAATAAGTATAAAAAAATTAAGGAAAAATTTTAGAAATAAAATACAACCAAGTTAAATGAGTGCCTGTTCTAGCGATGGGTAACCCAAAGGGGAAGTTATGCTCGCAACTAGGAGCCCTAGACCCGAGAGAAAATTCATAAAATAATTTTTGGGACTCCAGAGAAGGGTCATTGAGGTTCCTATGGCATTAGAATGCGAAGAAAATACTTAAAAAAATTTTTCAATCTGCATGCATAATTTTAGTCTGTTAAGCCAAAAGGAGGGCATTTTGGTCATTTCGTCTTCGGAGATGATTTTTGACCGACTTGTCCAATTAAGTAAATAATTATTATGATCTAAAATGTGAATAAATATTTTTAAAAATTTAATTGAAAATGAGTAGAAAAGAAAATAAAATAAAATATAAATTATGGCATCATTATTGTGTCATTAAAAGTCCACCAATCATATTGTAACACACACCTTATAAACTAATTAAAAAGGGATAAAATGAGTTAAAATGAAAAACAACAATCTGTTGCCCTTCTTCTTCAACCAGCCGAAACTCTCTCCCTCTCTATTCTCCATGGATGCTTTTACTTCTCTCTAAAAGTTCCTTGTAAACACACCATAAAATCACTTGTTGATTTCACAAAAATTGCTCCTTGCAACTAGAACAAGCCTAAGGCAGCAAAAGAAAAGGAGAGAAAGATTTTTCTTCAAGCTTGGGTTGACACACACAAAGGTTAGTGCTTTAACTTATAGTTATTTCTGTGTTTTATGAAAGAAATTAGTAAATCCTACGACTAGGTGCCATAGGAAATTATAGATGAGTGAAAACTGAATCAGACAAAGATATGCGTGAACAGTAAATTTTAAAAATTCATAACTGGAGTTAGGGATCTTAGATCAGGGTGAATTTTATGTCAAAAGAAACCTTAAGGAATGTTCTAAAACTTTGTAGTTTTATGGCAGACCTGATTCTAATGTTAGGTTAGGGTTTAAGGACAAAACATTTTATTGCTC
This sequence comes from Hevea brasiliensis, assembly GCF_030052815.1. NCBI lineage: Eukaryota > Viridiplantae > Streptophyta > Magnoliopsida > Malpighiales > Euphorbiaceae > Hevea > Hevea brasiliensis. Next base: position 24,947,734 of record NC_079510.1, on the reverse strand, counting down.
AGATGTAGACTCTGTTCTGCTGATTTCCTGCAACAGGACAGCCACCTTCAATAAATCATAACTAGAGCCACAAAACTCGAAATGATGTGACTCTTGAGTCCTTGAAACGCTTATTGAATGCTCTAAAACCTTGTAGTTATGGCCAAGAGCTAATTGTGGTAGCTGCTGGTTGATATTTTTGCATTTCCTTACTACTATCCTGCATGTACTGGATTCTGGACAGGTTGCACCTTTTTAATTAGTTCTGCAATTTCCGATCTGATTTTGATGTGATTCCAATTGGAGATTGAGTTAAACATATGAAGGTTGATTTCTGGAAAATATGGTCTTGAAATCTTGTTTCTATAAATTATGGTGATTATTTTTGCACCCTGTTTCTGCATGCTGATTGTGCATTGAGTGCACTATTCATTCTAGTAACATGTATATTGCATGAGCTAGAAATTTTAGAGGAAAAATGATTAAGCATGCTTTGATTTAATGAATTTACATGTAGAAATTAATAAGGTGGAGGCCCATTTCTGGACTAGAAATGAGTGACATGAGGAAATTGAGTGAATAGGCATGCTGCCCTTGGTGACCTGCAGGACTGGTTGTGAGTCCAGCAGGTTTGGGCAGCTATAAATGGAGATGTATAGGTTCAATTGGTGCAAGGCCAATTGGACATGAAACTAGACACATAATGACACAACTTTGGTGAAGAAACCATGTCCAGAAAACCAAACCAACTTGACCAAAAGTTTGCCCTAATTCGGGTGACCTGCAATCTGCCTGGGCAAAATGACCAAATGAACAGTATTTGGTCATTTGGCCATAACTCAATGTAGCAAGGTCCAATTGACCTGAAAGTTTACCAGCGACAAGTTGAGATATAGACCAACAACTTTCATGAAGAAACCTGACCCAAATTATGACCATAACCTAGTCAAATTGCCAACCAAACTTAAGTTACCAAATCTGGCAGAAACAATTTTACCCAGAATTTTGGGTTCTGTCCAATCCGGCCAGTCATGGTTTTTAGGCCATAACTTGAGTTACAAAACTCCAAATTGAGTGATTCAAAAAAAGAAATTCAACTAGACAAAATAGGGAACAACTTTCATGTTGATCAGTTTGCCAAATTCCTACTGCAAAATTGACCAATGGAACAGTAAATACAAGGCATGAAAACTGAAAATTCTGCCCAATTAACATTAAGCTTGGAAATGGTATTGGCAACCAATACCAACCAATTTTGAATGCAGAATGTGGTATCTTGGAGAACTTAGGTTCAATAAATTTATTATGTATTAAAAAGTCAACAATTTGAGTGAATAGTAATGTGAATAGTAATACAAAGACACAAAGTATAATAACTAAATTGATAGAGGAAATTAAAGTATGAAATTTGGAATCCATGAAACATTCATGAATTACTTGGAATAGAAATAGTAATTTACCTAAATATATTAGCTGTGTTCATGAAGAGGAACAGAAGAGGAGTGGTGATCAGCAAAAGAGGAAATTTGGACAGTCTAGTAATAAGAGGCCGAGAGAACAGCTTAAGTCAGACATCTGATCAAAGTAGGAGATCTAGACCCAGGCTTATACCTAGAAGAGATCAACCAGAAACACTAGTAGTGAGTGCGCCAGGATTAGCAAGAAAATGTGGCCATTGTAACAAGTGGCATAAAAGTGAATGTAGGGGATTGACTGGAGCCTGTTATAGATGTGGGGCCATAGACCATTGTCTGAAAGATTGTCCTAAGAGGAATTTACCACGAACCGAAACAGAGGTCGTGGAAGGACCAAGTACAACAGTAACACCACTTCCAAATGTCACCCAAGCCAGAGAGGAGCAAGAAGCCCCAAATGTGAATTTGAGGTAAAGTATCCTTCCCTTCTGATATGCCTAGGTATATAAAGATAGATTCGAAAAGACTAAATAGTACCATATATATAAAAGAAGTAGACAGAGGGAGCAATAGAAAGGTAAAAGAATTATCTCAGAACCCAAAACACCCAGTAAATTTCGAGGACGAAATTTAAATTAGAGGAGAAGAATTGTAACACCCTCACTGTAGCAATTCCGTACATTCTACTGTTCGGGTGACCGGTGTCGGTCCGGACAGCTAGAACGTCTGGAAAAATATTTAGACTAGAGTGAGGAGTCATAAATAACTCAAACAAGTATAAGAAAAATTAAGGAAAAATTTTAGAAATAAAATACAACCAAGTTAAATGAGCCGGTGCCCTAGCGATGGGTAACCCAGTGGGAAGTTGCGGTTCTCGCAACTAGGAGCCCTAGACCCGAGAGAAAATTCATAAAATAATTTTTGGGACTCCAGAGAAGGGTCATTGAGGTTCCTATGGCATTAGAATGCGAAGAAAATACTTAAAAAAATTTTTCAATCGGTACAGACAATTTTAGTCTGTTAAGCCAAAAGGAGGGCATTTTGGTCATTTCGTCTTCGGAGATGATTTTTGACCGACTTGTCCAATTAAGTAAATAATTATTATGATCTAAAATGTGAATAAATATTTTTAAAAATTTAATTGAAAATGAGTAGAAAAGAAAATAAAATAAAATATAAATTATGGCATCATTATTGTGTCATTAAAAGTCCACCAATCATATTGTAACACACACCTTATAAACTAATTAAAAAGGGATAAAATGAGTTAAAATGAAAAACAACAATCTGTTGCCCTTCTTCTTCAACCAGCCGAAACTCTCTCCCTCTCTATTCTCCATGGATGCTTTTACTTCCCTCTAAAAGTTCCTTGTAAACACACCATAAAATCACTTGTTGATTTCACAAAAATTGCTCCTTGCAACTAGAACAAGCCTAAGGCAGCAAAAGAAAAGGAGAGAAAGATTTTTCTTCAAGCTTGGGTTGACACACACAAAGGTTAGTGCTTTAACTTATAGTTATTTCTGTGTTTTATGAAAGAAATTAGTAAATCCTACGACTAGGTGCCATAGGAAATTATAGATGAGTGAAAATCTGGAATCAGCAAAGATATGCGTGAACAGTAAATTTTAAAAATTCATAACTGGAGTTAGGGATCTTAGATCAGGGTGAATTTTATGTCAAAAGAAACCTTAAGGAATGTTCTAAAACTTTGTAGTTTTATGGCAGACCTGATTCTAATGTTAGGTTAGGGTTTAAGGACAAAACATTTTATTGCTCAAATGTAGACTCTGTTCTGCTGATTTCCTGCAACAGGACAGCCACCTTCAATAAATCATAACTAGAGCCACAAAACTCGAAATGATGTGACTCTTGAGTCCTTGAAACGCTTATTGAATGCTCTAAAACCTTGTAGTTATGGCCAAGAGCTAATTGTGGTAGCTGCTGGTTGATATTTTTGCATTTCCTTACTACTATCCTGCATGTACTGGATTCTGGACAGGTTGCACCTTTTTAATTAGTTCTGCAATTTCCGATCTGATTTTGATGTGATTCCAATTGGAGATTGAGTTAAACATATGAAGGTTGATTTCTGGAAAATATGGTCTTGAAATCTTGTTTCTATAAATTATGGTGATTATTTTTGCACCCTGTTTCTGCATGCTGATTGTGCACTGAGTGCACTATTCATTCTAGTAACATGTATATTGCATGAGCTAGAAATTTTAGAGGAAAAATGATTAAGCATGCTTTGATTTAATGAATTTACATGTAGAAATTAATAAGGTGGAGGCCCATTTCTGGTCTAGAAATGAGTGACATGAGGAAATTGAGTTAATAGGCATGCTGCCCTTGGTGACCTGCAGGACTGGTTGTGAGTCCAGCAGGTTTGGGCAGCTATAAATGGAGATGTATAGGTTCAATTGGTGCAAGGCCAATTGGACATGAAACTAGACACATAATGACACAACTTTGGTGAAGAAACCATGTCCAGAAAACCAAACCAACTTGACCAAAAGTTTGCCCTAATTCGGGTGACCTGCAATCTGCCTAGGCAAAATGACCAAATGAACAGTATTTGGTCATTTGGCCATAACTCAATGTATTAAGGTCCAATTGACCTGAAAGTTTACCAGCGACAAGTTGAGATATAGACCAACAACTTTCATGAAGAAACCTGACCCAAATTATGACCATAACCTAGTCAAATTGCCAACCAAACTTAAGTTACCAAATCTGGCAGAAACAATTTTACCCAAAATTTTGGGTTCTGTCCAATCCGGCCAGTCATGGTATAACTTGAGTTACAAAACTCCAAATTGAGTGATTCAAAAAAAGAAATTCAACTAGACAAAATGGGGAACAACTTTCATGTTGATCAGTTTGCCAAATTCCCACTGCAAAATTGACCAATGGAACAGTAAGGACAAGGCATGAAAACTGAAAATTCTGCCCAATTAACATTAAGCTTGGAAATGGTATTGGCAACCAATACCAACCAATTTTGAATGCAGAATGTGGTATCTTGGAGAACTTAGGTTCAATAAATTTATTATGTATTAAAAAGTCAACAATTTGAGTGAATAGTAATGTGAATAGTAATACAAAGACACAAAGTATAATAACTAAATTGGTAGAGGAAATTAAGATATGAAATTTGGAATCCATGAAACATTCATGGATTACTTGGAATAGAAATAGTAATTTACCTAAATGACTTAATAAATATTTAAGTTATGTGGGTATATGATTAAGATTTGTATTCTCCTTACTAGTAGGTCTAATAAAACATAAGTAATACCACTTGAATGTGAAATAAAATTAAATTAGATGGATTTTTGAGTATAAATACGATGAGGTTTATATTAAGATTTATGTTTCCATTACAAATAAGATAATAACACCTTGTATGAGTTATGAATTTATATAAATATTGTAATGAATAAATGAATCACATGAAAATATGAATGGAACATTAGTTTTCTTTGTAAGAGAAAGGAAAAATATTTTGAGTACAATGGTATATGAACACCATTGTTGTGAATTGTGATCAATATGAATGATGTAAGGAATGTATGAATATTATGATGAATATATAAATTATGAAATTTATCATGAAATAATAAACTCATAAAACACAATATATTAATATTTAATGATATTATGTGCCCTTGTATTGCCTAGACATGTGTGTCAGATTGGATAGTTTGTCATGCCAATAGGGTATTGTTTTAGCAGTACTGCGAAAGGCTTTTTGCCTGTATTCATGGCTTTATGCCCGTATTCATGGCTTTATTCTCGTATTCATGGCTTTATGCCTGTATTCATGGCTTTTATGCCCGATTATGTGTTATCATGGCTTTTTAGCCATACTGACTGCATACGTGGTTGACGTTCCGCGTCCCATGGTAAGACGGCCCGAGGCATCGCAGTGTCCAGTGCCAACGACCCGTTATCCAGTTTAGTCAGCCTGTCATAGGTTACTTGGACAGTGTAATTTATTGAAATAAATTAAGACTATTAATAATTAAAAATATTAGAAATAAAATAAATGAGTTAATAAGACTTCAAAAGAATTAGTTAGAATTATGAAATGATCCAAACCACATAAAAATTGTTAAGTAACATGATAAAAGAGTTGCAAAAATAGGTATAACTTAACTAAATATTTTAAATGTATCTTCTATTGCCATATGAATATAAACTGAGTATTTTTATTAATTATGTATATTGTACATTATCACTGTGAATTTAGGAATTAAATGCTTCCAAAGCGGAACAAATTAGAACAAAAGATAATTAATATTAAACACATTGTATTAAATTAAATTGATTTTTAAATATTCAAGTTATGCTTCATTCTTTCTTTATTTGTATATTTTATTTTCTTGTTATATTATTGCACCACTAAGCAGCAATGCTTAGCGCGATGGATTTGTTTCCTCGCGCAGGTACTTTGACTAAGATTTTTGGAGTCCAGATCTGCTGAAGTGTCTGAAATATTCAAGGTTTTCACCTCCTCAGCAATGCATGTAGATAGGGCCCATATAGATCATATTTTGTATTTTGTATAAAATGCTAGATATTGTATTATAATGTAGATTATGAACAGATAATTAATAGAAATGTGATGTAAATTAATAAATTAGCTTTTTCATATGTAATTAATTTATATATCATGTAAATTATGAAATTGTGTAAATTAATGAAATTTGAAAATTTTACTTATGTGATTTTAGCATTAATGAGATTGTATGGATTTGAAGACAGATTTGAAATATATAGATAATGCATGGAAATGAATATGAAATTAAGATATATGAATGAGATGTGAATTAGGAGATGGTTATGAAAATAATTGATGGGATTTTTATTGTAAAATATTATTGAAAGTTTCAAACAGGTAAATAGTAAAACACGTCAAACGATAATAAAATAGGGGAAACTCCGTTAGTTTCTCCATCGAAAAATAATCAATATTAAATATAACGAGAACAAAATTTTTAAAAAAATAAAGTAAGGTAAGTTAGGGTGCTCCAGCACCGAATGTAGCAAGCCTTGCTCTGCTACACTGTAGTCGGGTGAGGGGTGTTACATAAAGAGTTTAATTGATTAATTAAATATGTTTGGTTTGCAATAAGATTGCAAATTCCATAGCATGGCTTGAAACCAAATCTATGTTATTGGATGTATAGTATAAGTTAAAATTATATTTAAAGTATTTAAATATGAATTTAATTATGAGAAATTAATTAATAGAGATTAATTAATTAATTTATATTTGATATAAATTGATTAAAAGAGAAGAAATAATTATTTTGGGTTGAGAACTCAAAATTAAAACACAAGAGTAATTTGGTCATTTCATAGGGTGACATGTGGCACCATGAGATGGTGACACATGGCACTATATAAGCTTGCCATTTGTCTTCCTATCATGCAAGGTGATCAAAGTCAAGATTAAATCTAGCTTTGACACTTGGCTTAATCTGATTAGGTCAATTAAAATTAAGATGCAATCAAGTGATGACATGTGGCAAGGGTTTTAAGTGATGACCTAATTATAAAAGGGAAAGAATGAAAGAATAATATATACATTCTGATTTTTCTCAAAGTGTGCCACCATCCAAAAGGCTCTCCTCTCCTTTTCTTCATCTTTTCTCATCAATTCAAAGAGAAATCAATTGTTTTCCTTGAATTAAAATTGCTAGAAATTATTTCTAGTTTCCTATATACATCAACAACCTATCTAAAGGCAAATCCCTAATTTCTAATTGGTTGGCAAGGCTTGAGAAGCTGGTTTAGGGGCTGCCATTGGTGATCTTGGTGTGGACAAGCTAGAGGGACAACTGTTGGGGTCCTAGGTGCTTCACAAAGGTACCAATTATAACTACAATGTATCAAAAGGTTAGTGCACATATTCTTGTATCAATCTAGGGTTCAAATGAATTAATTTGTTAATTCAAAAATCTTAAATGGCAAATGTAGATCCTAATACATATTAAAAGTGTTTTAATATACAATTGAACATTGAAATCAATTAGGCTCATAATGGATGTGGCATGATGCATGAAACCCTAGAAGAAAATTTTTAAATTCAATATTCTAATCTAACAATTTTCATGCTTCTGCTCCTTCAATTGGTATTAGAGCCTCTATATTTTCCATTTAGATTGTTTAATATCCGATTTAATTGTGTGAGTTGATCAAAAGTTGATTGATTCATTGCTGGTTGCATAGAAGAGTGTGGCGGTATCATGTTTGTGCTCTATGGTGCGCATGGTTTTAGCACCACAATGGTGTGCAAGGTATATGGGCTTTGAATGTGCAATTGTTGTATGATCTAAGGCCCATCTCATGACTAATTAAAATGTTTAATTAGGAGTTTTAATCACACAATTAAATTTTAATTCAAATCTGAATTTTTAAATTTTTTTGAATGAGATTGAAATCTGAATTTTTAAATTTATTTGAATGAGATTCAAATTTGAATTTTTAAATTTGTTTTGAATAAGATTCAAATCTGAATATTTAAATTTGGTTGAATGAGATTCAAATCTGAATTTTTTAGTTGAATATGAGATATTTAATTTAATTTTAGTATGTATGTTTTATTTAATTGTTAAATGGTAATATGCATGATGGATGATCATAGACAACAAAAGCCCAATGTGATTGGATTTATTTCTTTTATTTTTCTTTAGGTTGTAAAATAATTAATTTTATTTTAGTAGCATGTATTATAAAGGTTGTAATATTTTTGGCTTCTAATTTCATTTATTTGAGGACTTTGAAGTTAGAAGTCCATGATCATACCATATTTATATGTTTATCCATGAATGCATGAGATGTATGGGAATGTATGCAAGTATATGATATATGCATGCTAATTGGGTAATGTGCAAAGTGAGACCATAATAGTAATTAAGCCGACCACTAAATCTTTCAAAACAAATGATTAAGTTGGAAATGATATAATTAAGGTAATTATATCATGGGCCCTCCATTGAGGCAATTATTTTAAGAAATTTTAAATACTTCCATATGATGCAATTAATTTAAGAGATTTTCTTAAGAATAATTGTTAAGCATGAGATGTTGTAAATATGTAAATAGTTTTGTGGCCAATAATGGATGTGCCTGAGGACATGAAAATTATTTGCATGTTTACTGGCTCAATAGGATCAACTTAACTAATGCAAGATAAGTCAATAATAGATGTGCCTGAGATTTTGAGCATTAGGGGCTAGGTAAAAGGATTGAACCTCACATGAGATGTGATAAGCAAAGAGTTGCTCAGTTACAGTTTATTGTAATTCCAATAATGGATGTGCCTGAGGATGATCAATAAGACTATAAGAATTCAATCACCCACTAGAAATCCATCCAACTAGGATTTCCGTTTCCCACTTTGGAAGTGTAGGATTCGCTAAGTTAGTGGGAAGACCAATTTGATTAAAAGACCATAATCATTTTGGTTAATTACATGATATATTTACTAATTAATCTGGTTATTTTCTGCAGTTATTCTTTTGATAATAATGAGCACACAACAACCACCACTATCCAATGTCCTTGCAAGCATACTTGATCACAATAGGTTAACAGGACCTAATCTTTCCGATTGACTAAGAAATTTAAAACTTGTCCTGAACTTAAAACGTATTGGATATGTTCTAAACTCAAAGGTTCCTGGTCCCTTACCTCCAGAGGCCACTCAAGAGGAACATGAAACTTTGGACAAGTGGAAGGAGCATGATATGAGAGCCAAGTGTTACATGCTTGCTTCTATGAGTAATGAGTTACAGAAGCAACATGAAAATATGCAATATGCAAGTGAGATCCTCCTTCACCTACAAGAGTTGTATGGTGAGCACAGCAGGAATGCTAGGTATGAGATATCTAGATAGCTATTCCGCATGAGGATGTCTGAGGGACAGAATGTTGGGGATCATGTCCATAAGATGATTCAGCTGATTGAGCAGCTGGAACATCTTGTCTTTCACATGGATTTCCAACTGCATACGGATTTGATCCTTTAGTCCCTACCTGAGTCATTTGGGAATTTTGTGACAAATTTCCATATAACTAAGCAGGAATACACCTTGGATGGTTTACTTAACATGTTGGTTATTACCCAAAAGAATATGCCAGACAATAAAGGAAAAGAGATAGCTTTGATTGCACATTCTTTTGCTGAAAAATCCAACAAGAAGAAGGGCAATAAGAAAAAGAAACCTCAAATTCCTAGTCCTTCCAAGAAGATAGCTAAACAGAAAGGGAAGACCAAAGCTGATGGAGGCAAAGGAAAGTGTTTCCATTATCAGAAGGATGGGCACTGGAAAAGGAACTGCCCAAAGTATCTTGCTTCACTGAAGAACAAGAAGGATACACCTTCAGAAGGTATGTCTATATCTTGTTATTTAGATGCTGATGGTTTAGGGTTTAGGGTTTAGGGTTTGGGTTTTAGATATTGGTGCCAGTTCTCACATTTCTTATGATATGCAGGAACTAGCAAACAGTAGCAGCTTGCGTTCTCGAGATGTTAGACTCCGGATTGGTGATGGCTCAACTGTTGAACCTTTAGCCATAGGATCTAAATCTGTTTACATATCTGAACATGTTTTGTATTTGAATAATATTTTATATGCACCTGATGCTTTTAAAAACATCATTTCTATATCTAGTTTGACTAGAAATGGCTATGAATTTCAGTTCACAGATGATGTTTGTAATATTTATTTTGGAAATAAATATGTTGGCTCGAGTTATATGCATAATGGTCTTTATTATTTGGATAATAATGATAAACACAAAGTGAATACAAGCAATCTAAAAGAATGCAATGCTATGGTGAAAATCAACTCAAGTTCAAAATATAATTGGCACTTAAGATTAGATCATGTTGCAGAAGATAGGATTGCAAAACTAGAGAAAATAGGGATTTTATCCTCATTGGGTTCTGAACCTACTCCAACTTATGAATCCTGCCTTCAAGGCAAAATGACTAGATCACCCTTTATTGGACAAGGACTGAGAGCTGAAAATATTTTGGAACTAACATATAGTGATGTATGTAGTCCATCTAAGGAAATGGCTAGAGGCAGTTTTTATTACTTTATTACCTTTACTGATGATAAATCAATGTTTGGGTATTTGTATTTGATGAAATACAAACATGAATCCTTTGAAAAGTTCAAAGAATTTAAATCTGAAGTAGAAAATCAAACAGGAAAAAGTATTAAAACTCTTCGATCAGATCATGGAGGTGAATACTTAAGTACTAAATTTGATGAATACTTGAAAGAGCATGGCATTGTTTCCCAGTTGACTCCTTCAGGAACGCCACAGTTGAATAGTGTATATGAAAGGAGAAATCGTACCCTATTAGATATGGTACGTAGTATGATGAGCTATACTGATATGCCAACCTTATTTTAGGGATTTGCATTAGAATCTGCTTTACATATTCTGAATAGGATTCCATCAAAATCAGTTTCTTCCTCACCTTATGAGATATGACATAGAAGAAAACCAAGTCTTAAGCATGTTAAGATTTAGGGTTATCCAGCTTATATCAAAAAGTTGAACACTGATAAATTGGAAACCAGATCAGAAAAGGGTCGATTTGTTGGATATCCAAAAGAGAGTTTTAGATATTATTTTTATTTGCCTACATCACAAAAGGTTGTGGTAAACAGAATTGCCACTTTTCTTGAACAACAGTTTATTCAAGAAGGAGGCAAAGGAAGGCAAATAGAATTAGAATTGGAGAATTCTAACCAACCAACAGATCAAATGGATATAGATCCATCTAGTCAGCCTACACCTATTGATGAAACATCTACAGTTATTCCTCGCAGATCAACCAGGATATCTCACCCACCAGTGAGATATGGTTTTCTTCATGAAGATAAACAAGAGTTGTTTACTCATAAAGAAGTAGATCATGGAGATGATCCACTTACCTATGAAGAAGCTATATCAGATATAGACTCTTCAAAATGGATTGATGCTATGAAATCCGAAATTGATTCCATGTATAAGAATCAAGTTTTGGATCTTGTTGACCCACTTGAAGGTATTGTACCTATAGGGAATAAATGGGTTTTCAAGAAGAAAAATGGCTCTGATGGAAAGGTAGGTATAAAGTAAGGCTAATAGTGAAAGGGTTTTTCCAAAGGCAAGGAATCGACTATGAGGAAACCTTCTCACCTTTTGCCATGCTTAAATCAATTAGGATTCTATTAGCAATAGCTACATACTATGATTATGAGATTTGGCAGATGGATGTCAAAACAGCTTTTCTCAATGGATACATTGAAGAAAACATTTTCATGGAATAACCTAGGGGTTTTGAATCCCAAGATGGTTCCAAAGTATACAAGCTGAAGCGATCCATTTATTGGTTGAAACAAGCTTCGAGGAGTTGAAACATCCATTTTGATGAAGCCATTAAGTCATTTAGTTTTATAAAAAATGAGGATGAACCATGTGTATATGAGAAGGTTAGTGATAGTGCTATCACTTTCCTTCTCTTATATGTGGATGACATTTTGTTGATGGGTAATAATGTAAGTATGTTAACAACTGTAAAGGTATGACTGTCAAATACATTCTCCATGAAAGACTTAGGGGAGGCAACCTATATTCTTTGGATTCATATCTATAGAGATAGAGAAAAAAGAATAATTGGTTTATCCCAAAGTCTATACTTGGAAAAGGTGTTAAAGAGGTTTAACATACTTGATTCCAAGAGAGGATTGTTACCAGTGAGACATGGTATCCACCTTTCTAAAGAGATGTCTCCAAAAACACCTGAAGAAAGAGATAAAGTGGCCAGGATTCCATATGCTTTGGCTATTGGAAGTTTGATGTATGTAATGATGTGTACTAGGCCGAATATCGCACATGCTGTTAGTTTGACTAGCAGGTTTCAATCCAATCCAGGTTTGGAACACTGGATAGCTGTCAAAAATATCCTTAAGTACTTGAGAAGAACTAAGGGTTTATTCTTGATTTATGGAGGTGGTGACTTGCAATTGGATGGTTATACTGATTCTAATTTCTAATAAGATATCAATGATAGAAAGTCTATCTCTGGGTTTGTGTTCATTTGTAATGGAGGTGCAGTCAGTTAGAAGAGTTTCAAACAGAGTATGACTGTTGATTTCACTACAGAGGCCGAGTACATTGCTACATCAGATGCTACAAAAGAGGATGTTTGGATATAAGGAACCCCGGTCTCACTAGAAATCCAAACACATAGAAAGACACCACTACATTATCAGAGAGATAGTTGGGTGAGGCGATGTAGCCATGCAGAAAATAGCATCAGCTAAAAATCCAGCCGATCCATTCACTAAACCTATGTCACAAGCTCAGCTAGACAGATATCTTGAGAAGATGGGTCTAAGATATTGTAATGAATGGCTCTAGTGCTAGTGGGAGATTGTTAGTAGTATGCCCTAGAGCATATCATTTAGTATGTATCTTATACATGTTTTATTAATAAAAAAGGCATTTTCACTTTTCCATTTACATAACATATTTATGTGTAATAGAAAAGGTCCATTGATATTTTGTTAGAAATTCTATTATTAAGTTATTAAGAATATGAGTGACAGTATTTCTAGCATAAAGTATCATAAATTGGTTCACAATCGAGGATACTTCACAATAAGGACATGACTTATCCAGAAAGATTATAATCATGTTTGTTCCCAAGTTATTTATATGAGATGTAAATAAGATGGAATGGTGAGTCTCATGCCATATAACAAACATGATAGGCACTTATGCATTATAAGTAGGCCAAACCAATAACACTTATAACAAGCACGTGGAGTTTACTCTTGTCAATGCATTGTCATAAACCATATCAGTGCATATAATCTTTAGACCCGAGATAACACAGTTATCATGTATATAGGTGGTTTGAGTTTGATACTGCTTTCATACTTGTACTATGTATGGGTATATGGGTATGTGTTGGCTCCTACTAGTTATATATGGAGGTAGGTGTTGATCAAGATGGAATCTGTTATCCTAAGTAAATAGGGATAAAATCCTATGTTCATTTAATTGTTCTTGATGTTTGAAGTTTCTGGCCAGGACAGACAGATTTAATCAGAAAAGAGTTTTTGATAAGAAAATCTTTTTAATCAAGAATTGGAATTAAAAGAGAACATAATATTCATAGCAAATGGGGTTTGACATAAAACATGACTCTAGCTCGAATTGGGATTTTATAACAGAGAGATTCTAGTGCATGGTAACATATGATTTTAGGTTCATTTAAAGGTATTCCTTGTTATTGATTGGGTGGCCATGGCATGCTATGCTAGATGTCAACCATGGTCTATCAGATGCCTAAAATGATTTAGAGAAATCATTTATGGTAAGAAAGAGTTCTAATGATATTAAGAGTTAATATCATATCTCATTGCCAATTAGTGATGAGCCTAGTAAGTCACACACATACACAAGATAATCACTCAGTAAAATATGATTTAATTGATTAATTAAAGAGTTTAATTGATTAATTAAATATGTTTGATTTACAATAAGATTGCAAAGTCCCTAGCATGGCTTGAAATCAAATCTAGGTTATTGGATGTATAGTATAAGTTAAATTTATATTTGAAGTGTTTAAATATGAATTTAATTATGAGAAATTAATTAATAGAGATTAATTAATTAATTTATATTTGATATAAATTGATTAGAAGATGAGAAATAATTATTTTGGGTTGAGAACTCAAAATTAAAAAACAAAAGTAATTTGGTCATTTCACAGGGTGACATGTGGCACCATGAGATGGTGACACATGGCACCATATAAGCTTGCCATTTGTCTTCTTATCATGAAAGGTGATCAAAGTCAAGATTAAATATAGCTTTGACACTTGGCTTAATATGATTAGGTCAATTAAAATTAAGATGTAATCAATGTTAGTAGTATGCCCTAGAGCATATCATTTAGTATGTATCTTGTACATATTTTATTAATAAAAAGGCATTTTCACTTTTTCATTTACATAATATATTTATGTGTAATAGAAAAAGTCCATTGATATTTTGTTAGAAATTCTATTCTTAAGTTGTTAAGAATATGAGTGACAGTATTTCTAGTACAAAGTATCATAAATTGGTTCACAATCCAGGATACTTCACAATAAGGATATGACTTATCCAGAAAGATTTTAATCATCTTTGTTCCCAAGTTATTTATATGAGATATAAATAAGATGGAATGGTGAGTCTCATGCCATATAACAAACATGATAGGCGCTTATGCATGATAAGTAGGCCGAACCAGTGACATTTATGACAAGCACATAGAGTTTACTCTTGTCAATGCATTTTCATAAATCATATTAGTGCATATAATCTTTAGACCTGAGATAGCACAGTTATCTTGTATATAGGTGGTTTGAGTTTGATACTACTTTTATACTAATACTGTGTATAGGTATATAGGCATGTGTTGGCTCCTACTAGTTATATATGGAGGTAGGTGTTGATCAAGATGGAATCTGTTACCCTAAGTAAATAAGGATAAAATCCTATGTCACACCTTAGCCCTCCGTAAGGCATAACATGATCCCGTATAATACTTAATGAACTACCGAACTTCACCTACCAATAACTCATTAAGTACCCTACAAGGGATTTTAAAACGATTTTCTTACATTTTCGAAGTGGTGAGCATTTTGATGAGAATTAAAAACCATTTATTCAAAGCTTTAATACTAATAAAAATTTTTGTCCATTTTACTTTTGCCGCAATTTTTATAAAAATTTTGACAGAGTTCCCTCTGTATTTTGAGAAACCAGTTCTTCAAATACCTGAGAAAAACACTCCCAAAAATGTTTCACAACTCTCAACTTCCAATAATTCACAATTCAACTCAAATCAATTCATTCCAAAACAGTTCCACAATCCAAATCAAATTTGTCAACTAAAAATATTTAATGATTCCATTCACAAAACATAAAGCAGTAAATTCATATGTACAAATATTAATTTACAATAGAAAATCCAAAATAATATTATTACAATTTATTTACAACTGCTCAACTACATTGATACATACAACATTATATATATATTTACATCAAAATTATCTACAAGGGTATAAAATAATACCCGTACAAAATGGTCAGAGTAGTCCTCGATTCAACAGCAGCTCACTCTGCTGCTTTCCCCTTGCTCTTATCTGCGACAGCAAAATAAGCTATCGCTGAGTATAAAAATACTCAGTGGTGCACAATAAAAATTTAAAATGCCATAAATAAATCATTCGTAGCCAAACACAATTTAAATATTTGTCAATCACATTTCCTCAATATCAAAGTCCATAATGATACCATTTTGTCAAATAATCCATTAAACACAGTTTAGTCAAACAATTTCATAAACACAGTGTTGCCAAGTCATACACAACTTAAGCAATGACACAAAATTTCCGATCAATGTCGTGTTGTACACCACGACAAAACAATCTACAACCCCATTAATCGAAATCAATGAGGGAGGTGGCTAGCTAGCTAATGAGTACTCATTCGATCTACAACCTCAACTGGCAAGCCAGAGAGGGAGGAAAATAAACGATCTCAACCCCATAAATGGGGGAGGAATAATAAGTAACTGTCATGCTAAGTGTGAATCAAAAATCCATTTCAAACATTTCATTCAAATATTGCATACAAAAATCAAATCAATTTCCAAAGTTACAATTTGGTCACAAGGTGGCAACACAAAAGTTCATAAATTCATAATACGTACTAAATCAATTTTTCAAGGATAAAATGCTTAAATAGGGCTTATTGTGCACAAACCTCAAGCGAGTCGTCTCTTAGCCTCGACTCGGTTCCTCGGGTTCCTTCCCGATATTCTTTTCAACTGAAACACACAATTTTACAATGTTTCAGTACTAGAACTTAACATAAATCCAAAATAAATTTAGCTTCACAATTACCTAGCTCTAACGTGCTAAATTCGACGTTCTTTAAATTTTATGTTTCGAGTTACTAGTCACTGCACTATTCAAGTCAAATAGTTGACTTTCTAAGGCTTAATAGGTTTGGAAACTCCAACTTCACCCACATACCACATTTTGGTCATTAAACTTGTTGGTTTTGGTCATTTTCTCAAAGCTTAGGTCATTTTGGCAAAATTGCCAATTTTCGATTTTGTTACTCCGAAGTTGCACTGTTCCATTGGTCAATCTACTGTTTGAATTTGGCAAAACTTCCTTCATAGAAAATGTTCCTTATTGTCTTAAGTGTATTCTCATTTTTGGATCACCCCAATCGGAGTTTTGTAGCTCAAGTTATGGCCAAAATACAATTACTATTCACGTGCACTGTTCATGCTAAGATTTTGGTTCTAGCAGATTTTTGGTCCAACTTTGTTCAGTAATTTGATCAAGTTAAGTTCATAATTTGGTCTAACTTTCTTCATATGAAATGTTCTAATATGTCTTAGGTTTCCATCGGTTTAAGAATCGCCTAAATTGGAGTTTTCTAGAGAGAGTTATAGCCATTGGAACTTTACTGCTCAATGGCAATTCTGCAGAATCGCAGGTACAGTAACTCCACTTTGCTCAATAATTTGACTAGGTTAATGGCATAATTTGGGATTGTGTTCTTCATGAAAGTTTTATTTCTATATCTTATCTAATTTCTGGTAAAATTTCAGGTCAATTTGACCTTCCTAGCTCGAGTTATGACCAAATGAACAGTTACTGTTCATTACTGTTCATTTGGTTAGTTTGTGCAGTGGCAGCCTGCTCTCATTTCACTTTGGTCAATTGGTTCACTAAGTTTTGGTCAGTTTTTGGCCATGGTTACTTAATGAAAATTGTGCTATTTTATGTCTATTTTCATCCCCAATTGGTGGCATATCAATTGGACTTGTAAAATTTGAGTTTTGGTCCTTCAAAGTAGGTTTGGTCATGCTGCCAGCAGCATGACCATTTACCTCCGAATTTAACTTAATTTCCTATCATTCCCACACAACTTATTTGGTCATAATTGACCATTATTTCACTTCACAATAGTTCAAACATGTCATTTATGTATTTCTCCAAATTTTGGTTCACAAACCCTAACCTTCAAACCCTAACTCACTTAATTGTTACAATTAATCACATTTATGCATTTCCATCTTACTACTACACTCATGTAAGTTTACTAGCACCTTTAATTCACTCTTAACACATCAAATTCTCATACATCCATGGGTGGCTGAAATTCACTAAAAGTCTCCCAACAATTGTTTCCTTTGATTTTTTGATTAAAATCTAAGTTAAATTAACTTAATACATCTGAATCAAAACCAAAATTTCAAAGTAAATTACTTACCTTCACTTGAATTCCAATTCTTCAATTTCACTCACTTTTTCCTTTTCTTTTCTTCAAGTTTTTTCTTCTCCTTTTTACTCCTAAGTGATGTATCTAGGTGTAAGAGTGTGATTTTGTGTTGGAGTTTAAGAAATTTATGGGAAGAAACTAAAGAAAAGCAAGCTTTCTAAATTCAAAAATGGTGGAAATGAAGAGAAAATGAAAAAGAGAAATTGGAGAGAGGGACTGACGGGAATGGAGAAGTAAAAAAAAAAATTTTTTTTCTTTTATTTATTTTGGTTTATGGAAGACTACAAAAACCTAATTAATTAATTAAATTAATTAATTTATTTATGGCATCATGCATGAGGTCATGCATGATGTCATCACCTTTTTACCTTTTTCTTTTTTCTCTTTTTTTTTCTATTTTTCTATTAGTTCTTTAATTTAATTCTCGATTCCAAAATTTTCTTTTCTCTGATTTTATTTGACAGTTAGGTCAGGAGTCAGCTCTGGGGTCAATTGACCAAATTGCCCCTCGCCGGTTCAACCCGGTTTGTAAATAATCCAATATTTCTTCCGGCTCCCTGACCTAATTATTTGACTGACTTAACAGTTCTTTTTCGTGATTTTCTCTTTTCCATTGTGTTCATAAGGATCCTAAGGACCGCAGCGTCACTTTTTACGGTTCGAAATTTGAGTTTAAAATGACTTCAGATCGTTCAGGAGGTCACTCATCGCTGTGACTCTCGGCTCGTTTAACTTCTTATGTTCTGTTTTTCTTATTTATACTTAACTAATTGGAAATCACTAATTATTGGTGTTTATGGTTTCTCTAGTTGTCTTAAGTATGGTTCTAATCCCTTTAATTGTCCGGACCGACACCGGTCACCGGAACAGTGAAATATACCAGGCTATACCAATAGGGGTGTTACAATTCTCCCCCCCTTAAATAAATTTTGTCTCGAAATTTTACCTGGTATCAATCTCTGAACAGTTGTGGGTGTTGTCTCCTCAAGTCCTCCTCTCGTTCCCAAGTAGCTTCTTGGCCCGAATGATGGTTCCACAGCACTTTTACCAATGGTATCTGCTTGTTCCGTAGCTGCTTCACCTCATAAGCCAGAATCTTTATGGGTTCTTCTTCATATGTGAGGTCTGGATTTACTTCAATTTTCTCTACTGGTAGTACATGAGATGGGTCTGATCAATACCTCCTCAACATAGACACATGGAAGACATTATATATCTTCTCCAACTCTAGAGGTAGTGCCAAACGATATGCCAAAGGACCCACTCTTTCCAATACCTCATATGGCCCGATAAAACGAGGACTTAGTTTCTCCTTCCTGCCGAATCTCATAATCCTCTTCCAAGGAGAAACCTTGAGGAAAACTTTCTCACCCACTGCATACTCAATATCCCTTCTTTTCAAATCAACATAGGACTTTTGTCGGTCTGATGCAGCTTTAAGTCGACCCCTGATCACCCTGATTTTCTCTTCAGTCTGTTGAACAATTTCGGGTCCAATCATTTTTCTTTCACCCATGTCATCCCAACAATACGGGGTTCTACATTTTCTGCCATACAAAGCTTCATATGGAGGCATCCCAATGCTTGATTGGTAGCTGTTGTTGTAAGCAAACTCAATCAAAGGCAAGTGTGTGTCCCAACTACCCTCAAACTCAATCACACAAGCCCGTAGCATGTCCTCCAAAATCTGAATCACCCTCTCGATCGCCATCCGATCGTGGGTGGAATGTCGCATCTTGAAGTTCAATCTAGTTCCTAGGGCTCTCTGAAGACTACCCCAGAATCTAGAAGTGAACCTAGGATCTCTGTCTGATACGATAGATATTGGCACTCCATGAAGTCTCACAATCTCATCGATGTACAATCTGGCCAATCTGTCCAAACTGTAGTCCATTCGGACTGGCAGAAAATGAGCAGACTTAGTCAGTCTGTCAATAATGACCCATACTGCATCATGACTCTTCTGTGTCCTCGGAAGTCCCATTACAAAATCCATAGTTATTCTTTCCCATTTCCATTCGCACCGGCGGTGGATGTAATAACCAGATTGGTACTTGATGCTCGCTTTACTTGCTGACAAGTTAGGCATTTTGACACAAACTCTGCCACGTCTCTTTTTAAACCCATCCACCAGTAATGCTCCTTTAGCCCTCTATACATTTTTGTACCACCAGGGTGCATAGCAAAAGGAGACTCATGTGCTTCCTTCAAAATGATTTGCCTCAAATCAACATCATTAGGAACACATATTCTGCCTTGGTGTAGCAATAAACCATCATCTCTGATTGAGAACTCTGGTTTCTTACCCTGTTGGACTTCTTTCATCAGCTTCTAATACTTCTTATCATTCTGAGGAGCCATTCTAATCTGATCAATCAACACTGGCTGTACATGCCATGCAACTGCTGTCTGCTCCTCATCATTAATCTCTAAACTGGCATGTAATGATCTCAACTCATGTATCAAAGACAAAGGAGTAACTTGTAGACTTGCCATAGTCTTGTGACTTAGGGCGTCAGCCACAACATTAGCTTTCCCTGGCTGATAGTCTATCAGACAATCATAGTCTTTTATCAACTCTAACCACCTCCTCTGTCTCAAATTCAACTCTTTCTGGGTGCCCAAATACTTCAAACTCTTATGATCTGTGTAGATGTAACACTTCTCCCCATACAAATAATGTCTCCAGATCTTAAGAGCAAACACAATGGCTGCAAGCTCCAAGTCATGTGTCGGATAATTCCTCTCATGCGGTTTCAGCTGTCGTGATGCATAGGCAATGACATTTCGATCTTGCATCAACACACAACCTAACCCATTGTGAGAAGCATCACTGTAAACTGTATATTCTTTACCCGGTGTAGGTAAAGTCAGGACTGGAGCCTCAGTCAAACGTCTCTTCAATTCATCAAAACTTTGCTGGCAATTGTTCGTCCACTGAAATTTCACATCCTTTCTAAGCAGCTTGGTCAATGGAGATGCCAACATGGAGAATCCCTTCACAAATCTACGGTAGTATCCAGCTAAATCCAAAAAACTGCGAATCTCTGTGACATTTCTGGGTGGCTTCCAATTAAGGACAGCTTCAATTTTGCTAGGATCTACCTTAATACCCTCTTCTGATACTACATGCCCCAAAAAGGATATCTCCTTCAGCCAAAATTCACATTTCGACAATTTGGCGTATAGCTGTTTCTCCCTCAAAATCTGCAGTCCAATCCGCGGATGTCTATCATGCTCTTCTGCATTCTTCGAATAGACCAATATATCATCGATAAATACCACAACAAACTGGTCGAGGTATGGTCTGAAGATAGTGTTCATCAGATCCATAAAAGCAGCCGGAGCATTAGTTAACCCGAATGGCATGACTAGGAATTCATAATGGCCATAACAGGTTCTGAAAGTAGTTTTAGAAATACTCTGCTCTTGTACTTTCAGCTGATAATAGCCTGACCTCAGGTCAATTTTGGAGAACACAACTGCACCCCTCAACTTATCAAACAAGTCATCAATACGGGGCAATGGGTATCTGTTCTTTATTGTCACCTTATTCAACTGCCGATAGTCAATGCATAACAGGAGAGTGCCATCCTTCTTCTTTACAAACAATACCGGCGCTCCCCAAGGTGACACACTAGGGCGGATGAAGCCCTTGTCAAGCAATTCTTGCAACTGTACTTTCAATTCTTTTAGTTCTGCTGGTGCCATTCTGTATGGTGTTATGGAGATTGGGTCCACACCAGGCATAACATCAATTTCAAACTGCACTTCTCTTTCTGGAGGTAATCCCGCAATTCTTCAGAAATACATCCGAAAGTCACATCTGAGGGAATGTCCCTTAGTCTTTGGACTCCCACTTGGGTGTCTATCACATGTGCCAAGTACGCCTCACATCCTTTTCTAATCATTTTTCCGCGGCAAATTGAAATGATGTTTGAAGGCAATAACTGTCTCTCCCCATGTATTACTACATCACCATACTGAGGAAGACCAAAAGTGACTGTCTTCAGTCTACAGTCAATCATGGCGTGATGCCTGGCTAACCAATCCATGCCCAAGATAATGTCATAATCTCTGAAGGGCATTTCAATTAAATCAGACAGAAAAGTGTGTCCTTGGATCACCAAAGGACAATCTCTATATAGCCTATTTACCCTGACCTCCTGGCCTAATGGACTAGTTACTAACACATCATAGTCCATTGGTACACACGGAATAGCAGTAGAACACATCACACTAGCACTAACATACGAATGTGTGGAGCCAGGATCAAATAACACATACACATCTTGGTCAAGGATAGAGAAAATACCAGCTACAACATCTGATGTTTCAGCCTCTTCCCTCTAACGCATGGTATACACTCTAACTGGTGCGCCACTGGATGCTGGCTGGTTAACAGTACTCTGACTTCCAGGGGTGTTACCAGGACCCCTACCTCTGCCTCTACCTCTAGCGGTGATCGTGACCCTGCAGGTGCAGACTTGGGCTGAAGCTTCAGATGTGGCAAAAGACCCAGACCGGCGCAGACTAGTGCAATCCTTAGCGAAATGTCTGCTTCCTCCACAGTTAAAACATGCACCAGTAGCCTTGAAACAAACCCCACCATGAGTTCTACCACACGTTTCACACTGCCGGACCGATAGAGATCCTCGAGAAGCTTGTTGGGTCGGCTGACCAGACCGAGGTGGTCTTTTAGCCAAAAAATCTGCCTCTACCTCTACGAGAGCTAGATCCCCCAAACTGTTTCCTCTTGCCAGAACCACTTTCAGATGCTTGTCCAGTAGTCTTTTCAGTCTTCTCTTTCTCTTGTGAACCCTTCTTCACTGCCCCTTCGGATTCTATCCTTTCTAATTCTAAGGCTTGGGAGATCAATTCAGCAAAATTCTGATGTCTGAAACCCACTACTTGCATTCTCAAATTCTGCCTTAGTCCAGACTCAAACCTCTTGCATCTGTCTTTGGGGGTAGAGACTAAGCTTCTAGCATAGTAGCTTAGCCTTGAGAAATCTCTCTCATATTCTGCTACAGTTCGGTTCCCTTGTTTTAAACTCAAGAATTCTTGCAATTTCATGTCCACATATGCATCGGGAACCCATTTCTGTCGGAACTCCCTCAAAAAGTCCATCCATGTCAGCACAGGTGGCTCAACCAGGCTGTGGGGGATGGTCTTCCACCATTCATATGCATCCCCTTGGAGAAGAGATACTGAATACTCAAACATCATCTCTTCTGTACACTGTAATTTTCTGTAAACCCGTTCCATTCTTTCCAATCACTGTTCTGCCTCCAGTGGATCCATAGTGCCTTTAAACTTGGTAGCCCCAAATTTCATCAACTTTTCATATTGCCGAGCTGAGGGCTGTGGTTGTGCTGCAGGTACTGGTATCTGAGCTTGGGGTGGCACATTACCCGCCATTTGCTGGAAGAAGGCAGCCATCTGCTGCATAAATTGAGCAGAAAACTGCGGTGCTGGAGTGGCTGACCCACTCACATTCTGGAGTGCTGGGGCTTCCCCTTGAACCTCAGCCTCAACAGATTGTTCTTCGGAATGATCTCCTCCTTCTATTCCGTTTTCTCAAAATTTCTAGTTCCTGAGATCAAACACAAGGAGGTTGATCTCCGTTAGTGCATATTCATGATGTAAATATGTCATATATATCAATTAAAGACACTTGAGCAGTTGTACTTATCAAAGAAATATTCATACATATAGTCAAAATTTATTGAAAAACCAGGCTCTGATACCACTAAAACATGTCACACCTTACCCCTTCGTAAGGCATAACATGATCCCGTAGAATACTTAATGAACTACCAAACTTCACCTACCAATAACTAATTAAGTACCCTACAAGGGATTTTAAAATGATTTTCTTACATTTTCGAAGTGGTGAGCATTTTGATGAGAATTAAAAACCATTTATTCAAAGCTTTAATACTAATAAAAATTTTTGTCCATTTTACTTTTGCCGCAATTTTTATAAAAATTTTGACAGAGTTCCCTCTGTATTTTGAGAAACCAGTTCTTCAAATACGTGAGAAAAATACTCCCAAAAATGTTTCACAACTCCCAACCTCCAATAATTCACAATTCAACTCAAATCAATTCATTCCAAAACAGTTCCACAATCCAAATCAAATTTGTCAACTCAGAATATTTAATGATTCCATTCACAAAACATAAAGCAGGAAATTCATATGTACAAATATTAATTTACAATAGAAAATCCAAAATAATATTATTACAATTTATTTACAACTGCTCAACTACATTGATACATACAACATTATATATATATTTACATCAAAATTATCTACAAGGGTATAAAATAATACCCGTACAAAATGGTCAGAGTAGTCCTCAATTCAATGACTCACTCTGCCGCTTTCCTTGCTCTTAATCATAAAGAAATAAGCTATCGCTAAGTATAAAAATACTCAGTGGTGCACAATAAAAATTTAAAATGCCATAAATAAATCATTCGTAGCCAAACACAATTTAAATATTTGTCAATCACATTTCCTCAATATCAAAGTCCATAATGATACCATTTTGTCAAATAATCCATTAAACATAGTTTAGTCAAATAATTTCATAAACACAGTGTTGCCAAGTCATACACAACTTAAGCAATGACACAAAATTTCCGATCAATGCCGTGTTGTACACCACGACAAAGCAATCTACAACCCCATTAATTGAAATCAATGAGGGAGGTGGCTAGCTAGCTAATGAGTACTCATTCGATCTACAACCTCAACTGGCAAGCCAGAGAGGGAGGAAAATAAACGATCTCAACCCCATAAATGGAGGAGGAATAATAAGTAACTGTCATGCTAAGTGTGAATCAAAAATCCATTTCAAACATTTCATTCAAATATTTCATACAAAAATCAAATCAATTTCCAAAGTTACAATTTGGTCACAAGGTGGCAACACAAAAGTTCATAAATTCATAATACGTACTAAATCAATTTTTCAAGGATAAAATGCTTAAATAGGGTTTATTGTGCACAAACCTCAAGCGAGTCGTCTCTTAGCCTCAACTAGGTTCCTCAGGTTCCTTCCCGATATTCTTTTCAACTGAAACACACAATTTTACAATGTTTCAGTACTAGAACTTAACATAAATCCAAAATAAATTTAGCTTCACAATTACCTAGCTCTAATGTGCTAAATTCGACGTTCTTTAAATTTTGTGTTTCGGGTTACTATTCACTGCACTATTCAAGTCAAATAGTTGACTTTCTAAGGCTTAATAGGTATGGGAACTCCAACTTCACCCACATACCACATTTTGGTCATTAAACTTGTTGGTTTTGGTCATTTTCTCAAAGCTTAGGTCAGTTTGGCAAAATTGCCAATTTTCGATTTTGGTATTCCGAAGTTGCACTGTTCCATTGGTCAATCTACTGTTTGAATTTGGCAAAACTTCCTTCATAGAAAATGTTCCTTATTGTCTTCAGTGTATTCTCATTTTTGGATCACCCCAATCAGAGTTTTGTAGCTCAAGTTATGGTCAAAATACAATTACTGTTAACGTGCACTGTTCATGCTGAGATTTTGGTTCTGGCAGATTTTTGGTCCAAATTTGTTCAGTAATTTGATCAAGTTAAGTTCATAATTTGGTCTAACTTTCTTCATATGAAATGTTCTAATATGTCTTAGGTTTCCATCGGTTTAAGAATCGCCTAAATTGGAGTTTTCAAGAGAGAGTTATAGCCATTGGAACTTTACTGCTCAATGGCAATTCTGCAGAATCGCAGGTACAGTAACTCCATTTTGCTCAATAATTTGACTAGGTTAATGGCATAATTTGGGATTGTGTTCTTCATGAAAGTTTTAGTTCTATATCTTATCTAATTTCTGGTAAAATTTCAGGTCAATTTGACCTTCCTAGCTCGAGTTATGACCAAATGAACAGTTACTGTTCATTTGGTCAGTTTGTGCAGTGGCAGCCTGCTTTCATTTCACTTTGGTCAATTGGTTCACTAAGTTTTGGTCAGTTTTTGGCCATGGTTACTTAATGAAAATTGTGCTATTTTATGTCTATTTTCATCCCCAATTGGTGGCATATCAATTGGACTTGTAAAATTTGAGTTTTGGTCCTTCAAAATAGGTTTGGTCATGCTGCCTCCGAATTTAACTTAATTTCCTATCATTCCCACACAACTTATTAATTCTTTAATTTAACTTAGTGAACCAATTGACCATATAAGCTTTGACATTTGTCTTTAATTAATTAGGTAACACATGGCACCATATAAGCTTGCCATTTGTCTTCTAATCATGTAAGATGGTCAAAGTCAAGATTAAATTAAGCTTTGACACTTGGCTTAATGTGATTAGGTCAATTAAAATTCTGAGCCAATCAGAAGATGACATGTGGCAAGGGTTTTAAGTGATGACCTAATTATATAATGTGATGTTATGAAAGAATAATATAACAATCTGATTATTCTCTCATGGTGCCGCCACCCCAAAGAGGCTCTCCTCTCTCTTCTTCTTCTTCTTTCATCAATTCAAAGAGAATTGCCCATATTCTCTTGAATTAAAATTGCTAGAAATCATTTCTAGTGTCCTGTATACATCTACAACCTCTCTAAAAGCAAATCCCTATTTTCTAATTGGTTGGCAAAGCTTTAGAAGCTGTTCAAGGGGCTGCTATTGGTGATCTTGGTGTGGACAATCTAGAGGGACAACATTTGGGGTTCTAGGTGCTACCCAAAGGTACCAAACACTTCTAAAGTGCATCAAAAGGTTAGTGCACATGTTCTTGAATTAATCTAGGGTTCTAATGCATTAATTTGTTAATTTTAAAATCATAAAAGGCAAATATAGATCCTAATACATATTAAAAGAGTTTTAATATGCAATTGAACATTGAAATCAATAGGTAAATAATAAATCTTGCATGATGCATGAGACCCTAAAAGAAAATTTTTGAATTCAATGTTCTAATCTAATAATTTTCATGCTTCCGCTCCTTCAATCAGGCGATGACATGTGGCAAGGGTTTTAAGTGATGACCTAATTATAAAAGAGAAAGAATGAAAGAATAATATATACATTCTGATTTTTCTCAAAGTGTGCCACCACCCAAAAGGCTCTCCTCTCCTCTTCTTCATCTTTTCTCATCAATTCAAAGAGAAATAAATTGTTTTATTTGAATTAAAATTGCTAGAAATTATTTCTATTTTCCTATATACATCTACAATCTCTCTAAAGGCAAATCCCTAATTTCTAATTGGTTGGCAAGGCTTGAGAAGTTGGTTTAGGGGCTTCCATTGGTGATCTTAGTGTGGACAAGTTAAAAGGACAACTCTTGGGGTCCTAGGTGCCTTACAAAGGTACCAATTACATCTACAATGCATTAAAAGATTAGTGCACATATTCTTGCATCAATCTAGGGTTCAAATGAATTAATTTGTTAATTCAAAAATCTTAAATGGCAAATATAGATCCTAATACATATTAAAAATGTTTTAATATGCAATTGAACATTGAAATCAATTAGGCACATAATGGATGTGGCATGATGCATGAAACCCTACAAGAAAATTTTTGAATTCAATGTTCTAATCTAACAATTTTCATACTTTTGCTCCTTCAGTTAGAGCTAACTATTCTGCGGATAAGTCAGCTCTAGTGTACGTGTGTCACACCTTACCCCTCTGTAAGGCATAACATGATCCCGTAGAATACCTAATGATCTACCGAACTTCACCTACCGATAACTCATTAAGTACCCTACAAGGGATTTTAAACAATTTTCTTACTTTTGACAAGTGGTGAGCATTTTCTAATAGGTATTTAAAACATATGATTACAAGTAAATCTAATTAATATTTTTAGTCCATTTTAGTTTTTCGCAAATTTTATAAAAATTTTGACAGAGTTTTGCCTGTATTTTGAGAAACCAGTTCTTCAAATACCTGTAAAAAGCACTTCTAAAAGTTTTTCTCAACAACTGCTTCAATTTCATACTCAATCTCAATCAATTTCTCAACACATTTATTAACTTTCAAATTTCAAATCCACTATCAAACGATCATCAAAATATTAGCAATCCATTTCATTCAAACTAAATAAAATAGTTGTACTCATATTTCATTAGAGACAAAATAATTTATATACATTCTTACAAATTTTACATCAAAAGAAATACAACTAAACTTTATTACAAATTTCATATAAATTTTTGTACAAGCTGCTCAAAACCCATTTACATGTCCATACATTTATGTGCAATATATACATCAAAAGAAATATTTACAGTTAGGGTATAAATTATACCCGAAGACTTCAAGCTGATGACTCCTCACACCTCACCAGCTCAGTCTGCTGCACCTCTAGTCTCTGTATCTGCGACAGCAATAGAAGCTATCGCTGAGTACTAAGACTCAGTGGTACACAACATACTAAAATAATTTTTATGCAAAATATAAATCACGTTTATTCCAAAATTTTGACTAAACATGAACATTAAACACAAAACATGAATTATGAGGTTTTAATGCAAACCAAGTTCATTTCGAAGTATCAAAACACGTTTCATAAATCCCACTGTTAGATCATGCCATTCGAAACAAATAGAATCTCAATAGCCAGAGGCTAAAGAGAAATCACATCACAAGGCTAGCTAGCTCAAATATATGGATATCCATTCAAATCCTCTTCTACTGGCACACCTCAACACTTCTCTAGAGAAGGAATCAAAATTCGAAACTAATTACCCCCACTAATCGTGTTAGTAAGGTGTTCAAATGTATGGTCATGATACTGTGGTTTCAAAACTTATCTTAACAATTTGTTAAACATTGTCATTTCAAATATACACAATAACTTCCAACAATTTAAGTCAAAACATCATAACTAATGTCACAAATAAATTCTCAATAATTCAAAGCAAATGTAAAATACATATTTCATTCACTTTATCAACACATTTTAATGCATAGTGATGTTGTGCACAAACCTCAAATGAGTCACCTTTTGGCCTTAACTTGACTCCTCGGGTTCTGTCTCGGTATTCTTTTCCACTGAAACACACAATTTTATAGTGTTTCAGTACCATAATTTAACATAAATCCAAAAATAAATTTAACTTCACTTATACCTAGCTCTAACGTGCTAATTTCGACGTTCTTTAAATTTTTGTGTTTCGAGTTACTATTCACTACACTATTCAAGTCAAATTGTTGACTTTTTAAGGCTTAATAGGTATGGGAACTCCAACTTCACCCACATACCACATTTTGGCCATTAAACTTGTTGGTTTTGGTCATTTTCTCAAAGCTTAAGTTATTTTGGCAAAATTGCCAATTTTCGGTTTTGGTGCTCCGAAATTGCACTGTTCCATTGGTCAATCTACTGTTGGAATTTGGCAAAACTTCCTTCATAGAAAACGTTCCTTATTGTCTTAAGTGTATTCTCATTTTTGGATTACCCCAATCGGAGTTTTGTAGCTCAAGTTATAGCCAAAATACAATTACTGTTCACGTGCCTTTATTCATCTTGAGATTTTGGTTACGCAGATTTTTTGTCCAAATTTGTTCAGTAATTTGATCAAGTTAAGTTCATAATTTGGTCTAACTTTCTTCATATTAAATGTTCTACTATGTCTTAGGTTTCCATCGGTTCAAGAATCACTTAAATCCGAGTTTGCTAGAGAAAGTTATAGCCCTTCAAACATTACTACTCAAATGAAATTCTGCAGAATCGCAGGTACAGTAACTCAACTTTGCTCAATAATTTGAATGGGTTAATGGCATAGTTTGGGGTGATGTTCTTCATGAAAGTTTTAGACCTATATCTTATCTAATTACTGGTAAAATTTCAGGTCAATTTGACCTATCTACCTCGAATTATGAACAAATGAACAGTTACTATTCATTTGATCAGTTTGGTGCAGTGGCAGCCCGCTCTCATTTCATTTTGGTCAATTGGTTCACTAAGTTTTAGTCAGTTTTTGGCCATGGTTCCTTAATGAAAATTGTGCTATTTTATGTCTATTTTCATCCCCAATTGGTGGTATATCAATTGGACTTGTAAAATTTCCGTTTTGGTCCTTCAAAGTTGGTTTGGTCATGCTGCATTTGACCTACAAATTTGGTTTTCATTCCAACAATTCCCACACATCTCTTTTGGTCATTATTGACCATTTTTCATCTCACAATAGACCAAAGTCATCAATTTCATGCATTTAACTACTTTTAATGGTTTTAATGTTAATCATTCAACTAAGTAAGGTTTCCTAACTCATTCAAACTCATTTAATTCATGCAATTCATACTCCCTTCAACCAGGCCAAAATTTCAGCAATGGTCCTTCCCCATATTTGTTTCATTTAATCAAGTTCTAAGCTCACTTAAATACCTAAACATGCATTTGAAGTAGAAAATTGAAAGTTAGCACACTAACCTTTGCTTTGGATTCTAAATCTTCAATTTTCCTCTTCTTTTCTTCTTTCTTTTGTGATCAAACTTCTTCTCAAGTAACTAAATCAGGTTCTAATAAGTCAAGTTAGGGTCAAAATAGGTTTAAATGGTTGAAAGAAAGCTTGGATTCAAGCTTCTCTAGTGTAACAATGGTGGTTTATGGGAGAGGGAAGAGTGGCCGAAACTTTTGGGGAAGGAGGTCTGAATTTTCTTTGTTTTTTTGTGTATTTTATGAAAAATTATCTCTTAAGTTTACTTGGTCAAAATTTACAATAATTTAAATTCATTTATGATGTCATGGTGGGACCCCTTGTATGATGTAACAACTTTTCCTTTCTTTTTCATTTTCCCTTTTTTTTTCTATTAGTTCTTTAATTTAATTTTCGACTCTGAAATTTTCTTTTCTCCGATTTTATTTGACAGTTAGGTCAGGAGTCAGCTCTCAGGGTCAATTGACCAAATTGCCCCTCACCTGTTCATCCCGGTTTGCAAATAATCCAATATTTCTTCCTGCTCCCTGACCTAATTATTTGACTGACTTAACAATTCTTTTTCGTGATTTTCTCTTTTCCACTGTTTTCATAAGGGTCCTAAGGACCGCAGCGTCACTTTTTACGGTTCGAAATTTGAGTTTAAAATGACTTCGCAGTCTTTCCCGAGAACGTCACCCATCGCTGTGACTCTCGGCTCGTTTAACTTCTTATGTTCTATTTTTCTTATTTATACTTAACTAATTGGACATTACTAATTATTTGTGTTTATGGCTTCTCTAATTGACTTAAGTGTGGTTCTAATCTCCTTAATTGTTCGGACCAACACCGGTCACCGGAATAGTGAAATATACCAGGCTATGCAAACGGGGTGTTACAATTCTCCCCCCCCCCCCCCTTAAAATAAATTTCGTCTCGAAATTTTACCTGGTATCAATCTCTGAACAGCTGTGGGTGCTATCTCCTCATGTCCTCTTCCCGTTCCCAAGTAGCCTCCTAGCCTGAATGATGGTTCCACAGCACTTTCACCAACGGTATCTGCTTGTTCCGTAGCTGCTTCACCTCATAAGCCAGAATCTCTATGGGTTCTTCTTCATATGTGAGGTCTAGATTTACTTCAATTTCCTCTACTGGTAGTACATGAGATGGGTCTGATCGATACCTCCTCAACATAGATACATGGAAGACATTATGTATCTTTTCCAACTCTAGAGGTAGTGCCAACCGATATGCCAAAGGACCCACTCTTTCTAGAACCTCATATGGCCCAATGAAACGAGGACTCAGTTTCCCCTTTCTACCGAATCTCATAATTCTCTTCCAAGGAGAAACCTTGAGGAAAACTTTCTCACCCACTGCATACTGAATATCCCTTCTTTTCAAATCAATGTAGGACTTCTGACGGTCTGATGCAGTCTTAAGTCGACCTCTAATCACCCTGATTTTCTCTTCAGTATGCTGAACGATTTCGGGTCCAATCATCTTTCTTTCACCCATGTCATCCCAACACAATGGGGTTCTACATTTCCTGCCATACAAAGCTTCATATGGAGGCATCCCAATGCTTGATTGGTAGCTTTTGTTGTAAGCAAACTCAATCAAAGGCAAGTGTATATCCCAACTACCCTCAAACTCAATCACACAAGCCCGTAACATGTCCTCCAAGATCTGAATTACCCTCTCAGACTGGCCATCTGTCTGCGGGTGGAATGCAGTACTGAAGTTCAATCTAGTTCCTAGGGCTCTCTGAAGACTACCCCAGAATCTAGAAGTGAACCTAGGATCTGCATGCGACACGATGGATACTGGCACTCCATGCAGTCTCACAATCTCATCGATGTATAACTTGGCCAATCTTTCCAAACTATAATCCATCCGGACTGGCAGAAAATGAGCGGACTTAGTTAGTCTGTCGATAATGACCCATACTGCATCATAACTCTTCTGTGTCCTCGGAAGTCCCATCACAAAATCCATCGTTATTCTTTCCCATTTCCATTCTGGTACTGGTAGTGGATGTAATAACCCAGTGAGTACTTGATGCTCTGCCTTCACTTGCTGACAAGTTAGGTATTTGGATACAAACTCTGCCACATCTCTTTTCATACCCATCCACTAGTAATGCTCCTTTAGCCCTCTATACATTTTTGTACCACCAGGGTGCATGGCAAAAGGAGACTCATGTGCTTCCCTCAAAATGATCTTCCTCAATTCAACATCATTAGGAACACACATTCTGCCTTGGTGTAGCAATAGACTATCATCTCTAATTGAGAATTCTGGTTTCTTGCCCTGTCGGACTTCTTCCATCAACCGATGCCAGATCCTACGGCGACCATTCTTATTTGATCAATCAACACTGGCTGTACATGCCATGCAACTGCTGTCTGCCCATCATCATTAATCTCTAAGCTGGCATGCAATGATCTCAACTCATGTACCAAAGACAAAGGAGTAACCCGTAGACTTGCCATAGTCTTGTGACTTAAGGCATCAGCCACAACATTAGCTTTCCCTGGCTGATAGTCTATCAGACAATCATAGTCTTTTATCAACTCTAACCATCTCCTCTGTCTCAAATTCAACTCTTTCTGGGTGCCCAAATACTTCAAACTCTTATGATCTGTATAGATGTAGCACTTCTCCCCATACAAATAATGTCTCCAGATCTTAAGAGCAAACACTATAGCTGCAAGCTCCAAGTCATGTGTCAGATAATTCCTCTCATGCGGTTTTAGCTGGCGTGATGCATAGGCAATGACATTTCGATCTTGCATCAATACACAGCCTAACCCATTGTGAGAAGCATCACTGTAAATGGTGTATTCTTTACCCGGTGTAGGTAAAGTCAGGACTGGAGCTTCAGTCAAACATCTCTTCAATTCATCAAAACTTTGCTGGCATTTGTCCGTCCACTGAAATTTCACATCTTTTCTAAGCAGCTTGGTCAATGGAGATGCTAACATGGAGAATCCCTTCACAAATCGATGGTAGTATCCATCAAACCCCAAAAAACTACGAATTTCTGTGACATTTCTGAGTGGCCTCCAATTAAGGACAGCTTCGATCTTACTTGGATCTACCTTGATGCCCTCTGCTGATACTATGTGTCCCAAAAAGGATATCTCCTTCAGCCAAAATTCACATTTCGACAATTTGGCGTATAGCTGTTTCTCTCTCAAAGTCTGCAGTACAATCCACAGATGTCTATTATGCTCTTCTACATTCCTCGAATAGACCAATATATCATCTATGAATACCACAAAAAACTGGTCGAGGTATGGTCTGAAGATAGTGTTCATCAGATCTATAAAAGCAGCCGGAGCATTAGTTAACCCAAATGGCATGACTAGGAATTCATAATGGCCATAGCGGGTTCTGAAGGCAGTTTTAGGAATTTCTAAGCAGCTTGGTCAATGGAGATGCCAACATGGAGAATCCCTTCACAAATCGACGGTAGTATCCATCTAACCCCAAAAAACTACGAATTTCTGTGACATCTCTGAGTGGCCTCCAATTAAGGACAGCTTCGATCTTACTTGGATCTACCTTGATGCCCTCTGCTGATACTATGTGTCCCAAAAAGGATATCTCCTTCAGCCAAAATTCACATTTCGACAATTTGGCGTATAGCTGTTTCTCTCTCAAAGTCTGCAGTACAATCCACAGATGTCTATTATGCTCTTCTACATTCCTCGAATAGACCAATATATCATCTATGAATACCACAAAAAACTGGTCGAGGTATGGTCTGAAGATAGTGTTCATCAGATCCATAAAAGCAGCCGGAGCATTAGTTAACCCAAATGGCATGACTAGGAATTCATAATGGCCATAGCGGGTTACGAAGCGCTTTTAGGAATACTCTGCTCTTGTACTTTCAGCTGATAATAACCTGATCTCAGGTCAATTTTGGAGAACACAGCTGCACCCCTCAACTAATCAAACAAATCATCAATGCGGGGCAATGGATATCTATTCTTTATTGTCACCTTATTCAACTGCCGATAATCAATACACAAACGGAGAGTGCCATCTTTCTTCTTTACAAACAACACTGGCGCTCCCCAAGGTGACACACTAAGGCGGATAAAGCCCTTGTCAAGCAGTTCTTGCAACTGCACTTTCAACTCTTTCAATTCTGCAGGTGCCATTCTATATAGCGTTATGGAGATTGGATCCACACCAGGCATAACATCAATCTCAAACTGCACCTCTCTTTCTGGAGTAATCCTGGCAATTCATCAGGAAACACATCCAGAAAATCACATACAATAGGGATGTCCCTTAGTGTTGGACTCCCCATTTGGGTGTCTAGCACATGTGCCAAGTATGCTTCACACCCCTTTCTGATCATTCTTCTGGCTAGTGCAGCCGAAATGATGTTTGATGGCAGTAAATGCCTCTCCCCGTGTATTACCAAATCACCGTACAAAGGGAGACCAAAAGTGACTGTCTTCAGTCTACAGTTAATCATGGCGTGATGCCTGGCTAACCAATCCATGCCCAAGATAATATCATACTCTCTAAAGGGCATTTCAATCAAGTCTGACAGGAAAACATGTCCTTGGATCACCAAAGGACAGTCTCTATAAATTCTGTTGACCCGGACCTCTTGTCCTAATGGACTAGTTACTAGCACTTCAAAATCCATTTGCACACATGGAACAGCAAGTGAACTAACTATGCTAGCACTAACATATGAATGAGTTGAACCCGGATCACACAATACAAATACTTCTTGATCAGAGATAGAGAATATACGTCAGAAGTCTCAGCCTCTTCTCGCTGTCTCATTGTATAAATTCTGGTTGAAGCACTTCCTTGTCCTGACTGACCAACTGTGCCCTGACTGCCTGAAGTAGTGCCTCTGCCTCTACCTCTTCCTCCTTGGCCCTGTGAACCTCCGAGAGCGGGACTCGAATAGATCCTCGGCGTAGTAGGAGTGGACTATATCTCGGAGCACTAGTACGCAGTCTTTAGCTATATGGCCCTTGCCACCTTGATTAAAGCAGGCTCCAGTGGCCCAGTAGCACTCCCCCCCATGAATCTTGCCACAAGTCTCATAGGGGCGGGCAGAATGTGAACCCCTGCTCGACTGCTGACCAGACCTAGGGGGTCTCTGTCCGGAGAATCGGCCCCTACCAAATCTTCCACCTCGACCCCTGCTGGGTCCACTAAACTTCTTCTTTTTCCCAGAAGTCCCACCAGAACTCAGCTCTACAGACTTTTCCCCCTTGTCTTTCTCTAATTTCTCAGCTTTCTCTGATTTTTCTTTCACTGGGGTTGCTTCTGATTCTATTCTTTCAAACTCAAGTGCTTGAGACATGAGCTCTGAGAAGTTGTTGTGTCGAAATCCCACAACTTGCATCCTTATGCTGGGCTTCAAACCCGTCTCAAATCTCTTGCACCTTGCCTTGCTAGTAGTAAGGAGACTCCCCGCATAGTGACTCAGGCGGGAGAACTCTCTCTCATACTCTGCCACTGATCGGTTTCCTTATTTCAGACTCAAAAATTCTTGCAGTTTCTGGTCAACATATGCATCTGGGATGTATTTCTGTCTGAATTCTCTGATGAAGTCATCCCAGGTCAACACTGATGATTCAGCCAAGCTTTGGGGGATGGTCTTCCACCAATCATACGCATCCCCTTGCAGTAGCGATACAGAGTACTCAAACTTCAGTTCATCTTGGCAATGTACCTTCTTAAATACTCTGTCCATTTTCAAGCCATTGCTCTGCCTCTAAAGGGTCCACTGTACCCTTAAATTTTGCAGCCCCATACTTCAGTAATTTATCACATTGTCTAGCTGGAGGCAGTGGTTGTGCCACAGGTGGTTGGGGTGGAGCTTGAGCAGGCATGCCCCCAGCCATTTGTTGAAATATCGCAGCCATCTGCTATGCAAACTGTGCAGGGAACTGCGGCATTTGTGGGGCTGGTGCTGCTGACCCTCTAACATTCGGTAAAGCTGGGGCTTCCCCTTGTGCCTCAGCTTCAGCAATTTGCTCAAGCGAGCGATCCTTCTTCCATAATGATGCAGAGTAGGGTATCTCCTGAACAAGTAACACATGGAGATTTCCCTCCGTTAGTTCATATTCATGATGTAATGCACTGTATGTAACAATTATGGACATTGACCAGTTGTACTTAACAAGAAATACACAAATTTATATGTTAAAACATACTTCAAAAATTTGCTCTGATACCACTAAAACATGTCACACCTTACCCCTCTGTAAGGCATAACATGATCCCGTAGAATACCTAATGAACTACCGAACTTCACCTACCGATAACTCATTAAGTACCCCACAAGGGATTTTAAACAATTTTCTTACTTTTGACAAGTGGTGAGCATTTTCTAATAGGTATTTAAAACAAATGATTACAAGTAAATCTAATTAATATTTTTGGTCCATTTTAGTTTTTCGCAAATTTTATAAAAATTTTGACAGAGTTCTGTCTGTATTTTGAGAAACCAGTTCTTCAAATACCTATAAAAAGCACTTCTAAAAGTTTTTCTCAACAACTGCTTCAATTTCATACTCAATCTCAATCAATTTCTCAACACATTTATTAACTTTCAAATTTCAAATCCACTATCAAACGATCATCAAAATATTAGCAATCCATTTCATTCAAACTAAATAAAATAGTTGTACTCATATTTCATTAGAGATAAATAATTTATATACATTCTTATAAATTTTACATCAAAAGAAATACAACTAAACTTTATTACAAATTTCATATAAATTTTTGTACAAGCTGCTCAAAACCCATTTACATGTCCATACATTTATGTGCAATATATACATCAAAAGAAATATTTACAGTTAGGGTATAAATTATACTCGAAGAATTCAAGCTGATGACTCCTCACACCTCAAGACTCGATCTGCTGCTTCCTCTAGTCTCAGATCTGCAAAGAATAGAAGCTATCGCTGAGTACTAAGACTCAGTGGTACACAACATACTAAAATAATTTTTATGCAAAATATAAAACACGTTTGTTCCAAAAATTTGACTAAACATGAACATTAAACACAAAACATGAATTATGAGGTTTTAATGCAAACCAAGTTCATTTCGAAGTATCAAAACACGTTTTATAAATCCCACAGTTAGATCATGCCATTCGAAACAAATAGAATCCCAATAGCCAGAGGCTAAAGAGAAATCACATCACAAGGCTAGCTAGCTCAAATATATGGATATCCATTCAAATCCTCTTCTACTGGCACACCTCAACACTTCTCCAGAGAAGGAATCAAAATTCGAAACTAATTACCCCCACTAATCGTGTTAGTGAGGTGTTCAAATGTATGATCATGATACTATGGTTTCAAAACTTATCTTAACAATTTGTTAAGCATTGTCATTTCAAATATACACAATAACATCCAACAATTTAAGTCAAAACATCATAACTAATGTCACAAATAAATTCTCAATAATTCAAAGCAAATGTAAAATACATATTTCATTCACTTTATCAACACATTTTAAAGCATAGTGATGTTGTGCACAAACCTCAAATGAGTCGCCTTTTGGCCTTAACTCGACTCCTCGGGTTCTGTCCCGGTATTCTTTTCCACTGAAACATACAATTTTATAGTGTTTCAGTACCATAATTTAACATAAATCTAAAAATAAATTTAACTTCACTTATACCTAGCTCTAACGTGCTAATTTCGACGTTCTTTAAATTTTTGTGTTTCGGGTTACTATTCACTACACTATTCAAGTCAAATTGTTGACTTTTTAAGGCTTAATAAGTATGGGAACTCCAACTTCACCCACATACCACATTTTGGCCATTAAACTTGTTGCTTTTGGTCATTTTCTCAAAGGTTAAGTCATTTTGGCAAAATTGCCAATTTTCGGTTTTGGTGCTCCGAAATTGCACTGTTCTATTGGTCAATCTACTGTTGGAATTTGGCAAAACTTCCTTCATAGAAAATGTTCCTTATTGTCTTAAGTGTATTCTCATTTTTGGATCACCCCAATCGGAGTTTTGTAGCTCAAGTAATAGCCAAAATACAATTACTGTTCACGTGCATTGTTCATGCTGAGATTTTGGTTCTGGCAGATTTTTTGTCCAACTTTGTTCAGTAATTTGCTCAAGTTAAGTTCATAATTTGCTCTAACTTTCTTCATATGAAATGTTCTACTATGTCTTAGGTTTCCATCGGTTCAAGAATCACCTAAATCCAAGTTTCCTAGAGAAAGTTATAGCCCTTCAAACATTACTGCTCAAATGGAATTCTGCAGAATTGCAGGTACAGTAACTCAATTTGCTCAATATTTTGAATGGGTTAATGGCATAATTTGGGGTGATGTTCTTCATGAAAGTTTTAGATCTATATCTTATCTAATTTCTGGTAAAATTTCAGGTCAATTTGACCTGTCTAGCTCGAATTATGACCAAATGAACAGTTACTGTTCATTTGGTCAGATTTAATGCGATGGCAGCCTGCTCTCATTTCACTTTGGTCAATTGGTTCACCAAGTTTTAGTCAGTTTTTTGCCATGGTTCCTCAATGAAAATTGTGCTATTTTATGTCTATTTTCATCTCCAATTGGTGGTATATCAATTGGACTTATAAAATTTCCATTTTGGTCCTTCAAAGTTGGTTTGGTCATACTGCCAGCAGCATGACCATTTGACCTACGAATTTGGTTTTTATTCCAACAATTCCCACACATCTCTTTTGGTCATTATTGACCATTTTTCATCTCACAATAGACCAAAGTCATCATTTGTGCATTTCTCCAAAATTTGATTCACAAACCCTATCATTCAAAACCCTAACTCATCAATTTTATGCATTTAACTACTTTTAATGGTTTTATTGTTAATCATTCAACTAAGTAAGGTTTCCTAACTCATTCAAACTCATTTAATTCATGCAATTCATACTCCCTTCAACCAGGCCAAAATTTCAGCAATGGTCCTTCCCCATATTTGTTTCATTTAATCAAGTTCTAAGCTCACTTAAATACCTAAACATGCATTTGAAGTAGAAAATTGAAAGTTAGCACACTAACCTTTGCTTTGGATTCTAAATCTTCAATTTTCCTCTTCTTTTCTTCTTTCTTTTGTGATCAAACTTCTTCTCAAGTAACTAAATCAGGTTCTAATAAGTCAAGTTAGGGTCAAAATAGGTTTAAATGGTTGAAAGAAAGCTTGGATTCAAGCTTCTCTAGTGTAACAATGGTGGTTTATGGGAGAGGGAAGAGTAGCCAAAACTTTTGGGGAAGGAGGTCTGAATTTTCTTTGTTTTTTTGTGTATTTTATGAATAATTATCTCTTAAGTTTACTTGGTCAAAATTTACAATAATTTAAATTCATTTATGATGTCATGGTGGGACCCCTTGTATGATGTAACAACTTTTCCTTTCTTTTTCATTTTCCCTTTTTTTTTCTATTAGTTCTTTAATTTAATTTTTGACTCTGAAATTTTCTTTTCTCCGATTTTATTTGACAATTAGGTCAGGAGTCAGCTCTCGGGGTCAATTGACCAAATTGCCCCTCACCGATTCATCCCAGTTTACAAATAATCCAATATTTCTTCCGCCTCCCTGACCTAATTATTTGACTGACTTAACAGTTCTTTTTCGTGATTTTCTCTTTTCCACTGTTTTCATAAGGGTCCTAAGGACCACAGCGTCACTTTTTATGGTTCGAAATTTAAGTTTAAAACGACTTCGCAGTCCTTCCCGAGAACGTCACCCATTGTTGTGACTCTCGGCTCGTTTAACTTCTTATGTTCTATTTTTCTTGTTTATACTTAACTAATTGGACATTACTAATTATTTGTGTTTATGGCTTCTCTAATTGACTTAAGTGTGGTTCTAATCCCCTTAATTGTCCGGACCGACACCGGTCACCGGAACGGTGAAATCTACCAGGCTATGCAAACGGGGTGTTACAACGTGGCAGAGATAGTAAGGTTAAATGGAGCTCTAATGACTATAGTCTTTGACAGAGGATCATTGTTTACATCAAGGTTTTAGCATTGTCTTCAGAATATGTTAGTCACCAGGTTGGAATTCAGCACAGCTTTCCATCCTCAGATAGATAGACAATTAGAAAGGGCCATACAGACTCTAAAAGATATCAAAGAATGTGTACTTGACTTTGGAGGATCATGAAAAAGTATCTTCCTCTAGTTGAGTTTGCATACAATAATAGCTATCAGTCTACCATCAAAATGGCACTGTATGAAGCTCTGTATGGGGGGAAGTGCAGGTCTCCTGTGTGTTAGGAAGAAGTAGGTGAAAGAGCCTTAGTAGGAATAAAGTTGGTGGAAATCACTAATTAAGCCATGCCTTTAATAAGACAAAGTTGATGATAATAACCCATAAACAGAAAAGCTATGCAAATCTCCATTGAAAAGAAGTGGTTTCCAACAAGGGGATATGGTGCTTCTTAAGGTATCTCTGATCAAGGGTGTCATTTAGTTTGGGAGGAGAGGAAAACTAGCTTTCAGATATATTGGACCGTATGAAGTGTTACAAAGGGTCAGAAATGTATCTTAGAAGCTAGCCTTATCGCCATAAATGGAAAGGATCCATCCGATGTTTCTTATGTCTATGTTGAGGAAGTTTGTGGTAGATCCTAACAACGTTATAAGTGAACCAAACATGGAAATTTCAGAGGTTCTTTCTTATGTTGAATAACCTATACGGATTGTGGACACACAGATCAAAGGCTGAGGAACAAGGAGATATCTATGGTCAAAGTCCTATGGAATCCATAACATGGAAGAATGCACATTGGAGACCCGTGACTCTATGTTACAGCAATATCCTCATCTCTTCTAGGTATGTTTTGCTATGTTTATCTATGTTATGCTTTATGTGTTTATGTTGTTTTAACATTTGAGGATGAATGTTCCTAAGGGGAGAGGGGAGAATGTAACACCCACCATTTCCCAAAGTCAAAATTTATGTCATTGATGGAATATTCTGACAAATTATAGGATTCCACAAATGGTGGTAGAAAGTGTTTGCATATGTGTATGTATGTATGAGGTGTTAAAAAATGTACTTAAAGATGAAAATGTTTTAAAGGTCATGTTTTATAAAAGTTTAAAGTGTTTCTTTGAATAAAAGGAACTTCGGCAGCTAAAATAAGGACTTTTAAATGACGAAGTCCTTTTTTACTGTTCAAATTTCTTTTTGGATAGAATGGACTTTGGCAGCCAAAATTATGACTTCTGGTAGTCAAAATTCCCTTGACAGTGAGCTTATAAAGGGCCAACAACATGCGTTTCTGCTAAAAAGGAAATGAAACTCTCTTTTCTCTCTCGTCAAGCTATTGTGACATGCAAGTTTGGGTTTGGGGAGGTTTT
Source organism: Hevea brasiliensis (assembly GCF_030052815.1). Classification (NCBI taxonomy): domain Eukaryota; kingdom Viridiplantae; phylum Streptophyta; class Magnoliopsida; order Malpighiales; family Euphorbiaceae; genus Hevea; species Hevea brasiliensis. The sequence goes on along the minus strand of NC_079510.1, from coordinate 24,906,164 downwards.
CCTTGCCCTTTCATTCTTCGAAGCTTGATTCTTCGAAAGGGAAGCTTGGTGAAAGTGGATTGAAGTTAGGATTGCTAATTCACTGAAGTAGCGGAAGCATGAAAATTGTTAGATTAGAACATTGAATTCAAAAATTTTCTTCTAGGGTCTCATGCATTATGCAATATTCATTATATACCAAATTGATTTCAATGTTCAATTGCATATTAAAACACTTTTAATATGTATTAGGATCTACATTTACCATTTAAGATTTTTGACTTAACAAATTACTTCATTAGAATCCTAGATTAATACAAGAACATGTGCACTAACCTTTTGATACACTGTAGATGTGATTGGTACCTTTATGAAGCACCTAGGACCCCAAATGTTGTCCCTCTAGCTTGTCCACACCAAGATCACCAATGGGCAGCCCCTAAACCAGCTTTTCAAGCCTTGCCAACCAATTAGACATTAGGGATTTGCCTTTAGAGAGGTTGTAGATGCGTATAGGACACTAGAAACAATTTCTAATAATTTTAATTCAAAGAAACTTGGATCATTCTCTTTGAATTGATGAGAGAATATGAAGAGAGGAGGAGAGCATAGAAGTGGCGGTACCAAATGAAAGAAACTAGATTGTTCTTTTGTTTTTTCATCCTTTTCCTTATATAGCTAGGTCATCACTTAAAACCCTTGCCACATGTCATCTTCTGATTGGCTCTTAGTTTAATTGAACCAATGACATTGTGCCAAGTGTCAAACCTAGATTTAATCTTGACTTTGATTATCTTACATGATTAAAAGAAAAATGGCAAGCTTATGTGTAATGCCATGTGTTACCATCTCATGGTGCCACATGTCACCCTGTGAAATGACAAAATTATCCTTGTGTCTTAATTTTGAGTTCTCAACCCAAAATAATTATTTCTCTTCTTCTAATCAATTTATATCAAATATAAATTAATTAATTAAACTCTATTAATTAATTTCTCATAATTAAACTCATATTTAAACACTTTAAATATAAATTTAACTTATACTATACATCCAATAACCTAGATTTGGTTTCAAGCCATACTAGGGACTTTGTAATTTAATTGTAAACCAAACCTATTTAATTAATCAATTAAACTCTTTAACTGATTAATTAAATTACATTTAACTTGGTGATTACTTGTGTATGTATGTGACTCACTAGGCTCATCACTAATTGGCAATGAGATATGATATTAACTCTTAAAATAATCAGAACTCTTTCTTACCATAAATGATTTCTCTAAATCATTTTAGGCACCTCATAGACCATGGTTAACACCTAGCATAGTATGCCATGGCCACCCAATCAGTAATAAGGAATACCTTAAATGAACCTTTTATCATATGTTACCATGCACTAGAATCTCTCTGTTACAAAATCCCAATTCGAGCTGGAGTCATGGTTTATGTCAAACTCCATTTGCTATGAATATTATGTTCTTTTTTTAATTCCAATTCTTGATTAAAAAGATTTTTCTTATCAGAAACTCTTTTCTGATTAAATCTATCTGTCCTGGCCAAGAACTTGAAATATCAAGAATAATTAAATGAACATAGGATTTTATCCCTATTTACTTAGGGTAACAAATTCCATCTTGATCAACACCTACCTCCATATATAACTAGTAGGAGTCAACAAATGCCCATATAACCATACACAATACAAGTATGAAAGTAGTATCAAACTTAAACTACCTCTATAAAAGATAACTGTGCTATCTCAGGTCTAAAGATTATATGCACTGATATGATTTATGACAATGCATTGATAAGAGTAAACTCCATGTGCTTGTCATAAATGTCACTAGTTTGGCCTACTTATCATGCATAAGTGCCTATCATATTTGTTATATGGCATGAGACTTACCATTCCATCTTATTTACATCTCATATAAAAAAATTGGGAACAAACATGATTATAATCTTTCTGGATAAGTCATGTCCTTATTGTGAAGTATCCTCGATTGTGAACCAATTTATGATACTTTATGCTAGAAATACTGTCACTCATATTCTTAACAACTTAATGATAGAATTTCTAACAAAATATTAATTGACGTTTTCTATTACACATAAATATATTATGTAAACAAAAAAGTGAAAATGCCTTTTATTAATAAAATATGTACAAGATACATACAAATGATATGCTCTAGGGCATACTACTAACATGCCTTTTACTCCAAACCTGTATTGGATTGATACCTGCTAGTCAAACTAACAGCATATGCGATATCCGGCCTAGGACACAACATTGCATACATCAAACTTCCAATAGCCGAAGCATATGGAGTCCTGGCCATTTTATCTCTTTCTTCAGGAGTCTTAGGAGATATCTCTTTAGAAAGGTGGATACCATGTCTCACTGCTAACAATCCTTTCTTGGAATCAAGCATGTTAAACCTCTTTAACACCTTTTCCAAATATAGACTTTGGGATAAACCAATTATTCTTTTCGCTCTATCTCTATAGATGCGAATTCCAAGAATTTAGGTTGCCTCCCCTAAGTCTTTCATGGAGAATGTCTTTGACAACTGTACCTTTACAGTTGTCAACATACCTGTGTTGTGACACCCCTTACCCGTGTACAGTATACCCGAGTAAGTAATGCCACACGGTGTACCGGCACACTCTAATATACCTTAATTAATTTATATCATGCTTTTGAATATAATTTATGAAATATAATTTATTTTAGCCATTTATCAAAAGTATTATTTATTTGAGGTTCCGAAAATTTTAAAGAAAATCCGGCGGAGTACCGACTAAAAATGGAGAAAACAGTTCTTCGGAACCTGTTAAAAACACTTCCAAATAATTTCCAAACAATCCCAACTTCAATTCATCAGCAGAGTCTCAATATCAAAATCTCAACATTTTTTTCAGTTTCAGTTCTCAATCATCATTTCTCAGGGTTCTCATATATAAACAATAATTAAATACTCAAATTACTTCCATACATAACCATAAATCTTTATTATTTACATGAACCTCAAAATACATTATATAAATCCAAATACATATGAGAAAATAAAAATTTAGTTACAAAATGGCAAAATGACACCTAGTGCCCTACCAATGCACTGTAGGTAGTGAGGTGACACGGACACTATGCAGAGCTGCAGGATGAACTCACCCAGTCTGCGGTCTACTGGGCTCACGATCTGTATCTCCAGAACCTACGCGTGGCAAAAGCAACGTGCTAAGCAATAATGCTTAGTGGTGCAATAATAAAATAAAAGAAATAGCAATAAAATAAATATGTAGTGAATGTATATGTTTAATTTGTTTTGAATTTGTATGTCATTAACTTCGTCCACTTTCATTCATTTGATTGCCCAAGTAACCTACTCTAGATGATTGGACTGGATAAATGGATAAACTGGCACTGGGTATCAAGTACCTCGGGCCGTCACACCATCGGTCACATATGCATCTCCCGGTGTGCATGAGCGACTAACAATTTGTAAATACATCAGGCACAAGGCTAGATCTCAATACAAGGTCAGAATGGCTAAAAGCCATAAAATCACAGAATGGCAAATTGCCATGTGCGATCGCTAATCGAACCCTATTGGCATGCCAAACTATCCAAACCAATCTTGTTAGGTATACTAGGGCATTTGAAACTTTTAAATTCTTCAATTTGTGAATTTCAAGTTTTGGTGTCACTATTCACCTCATTGGTCAACAAAAATGTTGACTTTTAGATAGAAAATATGTACATTGACTTTGGCACTCCCAACATACCACATTTGGCATTCAAAACTTGTTGGCATTAAGCATTTATACCATTTCAAAGTTTAAACCAAGGGAAGCAGAATTTTCAGTTTTTAGAACTCAACTTTACTGTTCCATTGGACATTGTTTCAGTGGGAATTTGAAGAAATGCAAACATGAAAGTTGTTCCTTATTTTGTCTAGTTGAATTTCTTTTTTTGAATCACTCCATTTAGAGTTTTGAAGTTCCAGATATGATCCAAAAACCACAGCTGGCCGGATTTCCATTCTGCAGAAATTACCAAATCTACAGTAACATGAATAGTGACTGTGACTGCCATTTGGGTGAGGTTCTGGTCATAATTTGGGGTAGGTTTCTTCATGAAAGTTGTTTGTCTATGTCTTAAATTTTTTCTGTAAAAATTTCAGGTCAATTGACCATATCTACAGTGAGTTATGGCCAAACAGTTACTGTTCATTTGGTCATTTCTGCAGGTGCTGTTGCAGGGGATCCGGATTGGGGCCAACTTTTGGTCCTCTTGATTTGGTCTTTTGGGCATGGTTTCTTCAGCAAAAATGTGACATTATAAACCTAGTTTCATGTCCAATTGGCCAAACACCAATTGGACCAACACAGCCAAAGATATGGCAGTCCAAGTGGACTGAAATCTCAGTCACCTGCTTTGCCCTCATTGGCGACATACTCATTCACTTTGCCATGCTATATTTCAGTCCAATTTATGGTCAATTTACCTCAAATGGTCACTAATTGACCATTAGAGTGTTATTTAACAATTTCATAAGCCAAGTCAAATTTTCTCTCCTAAACCCTAGCTCAAATTCATAGTTTTGTATAAACTACCCTAGTTAACTAACTAAATCAATATCCTTATGTTTATATACTTTAAACTTGATTTGTAGTTCATTCCATGTTAATCAAAAACACCCAATTCTATTCCTTCATTAGGGCAGCCGAAATCCATGGGGTGCATACACTCAACTTTTATTCATTTAAGTTACAAAATCTCACCTATTTCAAGTAACTATCATGGATTAAAAGAGGTTTTTGTATAAATATGCACTAACCTCTTGTAGGCAGATTTTTCCCAACTCAAAACTTCACTTTCCTTCACTTTCTAGGCTGCCAAACACTTCCCAAGAGGTATAGACAAGTTTTTAGTGAAAGGACTTAGGGGATTTGAGGTAAGATTGGAGAGATTTTTCAAGCTTAAATCAAGAAGAGAAATGGAGGTCTTCTTGGCCATGTGGTGTGGCTGGAAATGAGGTTGAAGATGGCTGATAGGTTTTTGATTTTCTTTAGTCTCTTTTGTCTCTTTTATTAGTTAATTTAAAGGGTTGTTTAATTTTGATTGGTGGAAGCTTTTAATGACATCACCATGATGTCATAAATAGCCTTTTTTCTCATTTTCTTTTCTTTTCTCCACTACTCATTTCCAATTTAATTTCTAGTAATGTTTATTCACATTTTATGTCATATTAATTATTTACTCAACGGGACAAGTCGGCCAAAAATCACCTCTGAAGGCGAAATGACCAAAATGCCCTCCGTTTGGCTTAACGGGTCAAATTTGTCTGTACCGATTGAAAAATTTTTCTAGGTATTTTCTTGGCATTCTAATGCCATGGGAACCTTAATAACTCTTCTCTGGAGTCCCAAAAATTATTTTATGATTTTTCCCCCGGGTCTAGGGCTCCTAGTTGCGAGAACCGCAACTTCCCTCTGGTTACCCATCGCTAGGGCACCGGCTCGTTTAACTTGGTTGTATTTTATTTCTAAAATTTTTATCAAATTTTTCTTATTAATATTTTAGTTAATTATGGTCCCTCACTTTAGTTTAAATATTTTTCCGGACATTCTAGCTGTCCGGACCGACACTGGTCACCGGAACAGCAGGATGTACGGAGTAGTTATCGGGAGGGTGTTACATGTGTCATTACCTATCAACAGAATATCATCTACATATAAGACAAGAAAAGTGATAGCACTATCACTAACCTTCTTATATACACATGGTTTATCCTCATTTTTTATAAAACCAAATGACTTAATGCTTCATCAAAATGGATGTTCCAACTCCTCGAAGCCTGTTTCAACTCATAAATGGATCGCTTTAGCTTGCATACCTTGGAACCATCTTGGGATTCAAAACCCCTAGGTTGTTCTATGAAAATGTTTTCTTTAATGTATCCATTGAGAAAAGCTGTTTTGACATCCATCTACCAAATCTCATAATCATAGTATGCAGCTATTGCTAATAGAATCCTAATTGATTTAAGCATGGCAACAGGCGAGAAAGTCTCCTCATAGTCGATTCCTTGCCTTTGGCGAAACCTTTTTGCTACTAGCCTTGCTTTATAGGTCTCTACCTTTCCATCAGATCCAATTTTCTTCTTGAAAACCCATTTGTTCCCTATAGGTACAATACCTTTAAGTGGGCAACAATATCCCAAACTTGATTCTTATACATGGAATCAATCTCGGATTTCATAGCATTAATCCATTTTGAAGAGTCTATATCTGATATAGCTTCTTCATAGGTAAGTGAATCATCTCGATAATCTACTTCTTCATGAGTAGACAACTCTTGTTCTTCTTCATGAAGGAAACCATATCTCACTGGTGGGTGAGATACCCTGGTTAATCTACGAGGAATAATTGTAGATGTTTCATCAATAAGTGTAGGTTGACTAGATGGATCCATATCCATCTAATCTGTTGGTTGCTCAGAATTCTCCAATTCTAACTCTATTTGCCTTCCTTTGCCTCCTTCTTAAACAAACTGTTGTTCAAGAAATGTGACATCTCTACTTACCACAACCTTTTGTGATGTAGGCAAATAAAAATAATATCCAAAACTATCTTTTGGATATCTAACAAATCGACCCTTTTCTGATCTGTTTCCAATTTATCAGTGTTCAGCTTTTTGATATAAACTGGACAACCCCAAATCTTAACATGATTAAGACTTTGTTTTCTTCCATGCCATATCTCATAAGGTGTGGAAGATACAGATTTTAATGGAATCCTATTCAGAACATGCAAAGCTGATTCTAATGCAAATCCCCAAAAAGAAATTGGCATATTAGTATAGCTCATCATACTACATACCATATCCAATAGGGTACGATTTCTCCTTTTAGATACACAATTCAGCTGTGGTGTTCCTGGAGGAGTCAGCTGGGAAACAATGCTACTCTCTTTCTAGTATTCATCAAATTCAGTACTCAAGTATTTACCTCCACGATCTGATTGAAGAGCTTTAATACTTTTTCCTGTTTGACTTTCTACTACAAATTTAAATTCTTTTAACTTTTCAAAGGATTTATGTTTGTATTTCATCAAATACAAATACCCAAATCTTGATTTATCATCAATAAAGGTAATAAAATAATGAAAACCGCCTCTAGCCATTTCTTTAAATGGACCACATACATCACTATGTATTAGCTCCAAAATATTTTCAGCTCTTAGCCCTTATCCAACAAAGGGTGATCTGGTCATTTTGCCTAGAAGGTAGGATTCACAAGTTGAAGTAGGTTCAGAACCCAATGAGGATAGAATCCCCATTTTCTCCAATTTTGCAATCTTATCTTCTGCAATATGACCTAACCTTAAGTACCAAATATATTTTGAACTTGAGTTGATTTTCATCATGGCATTGCATTCATTTAGATCACTTGCATTCAATTTGTGTTTATCATTATTATCCAAATAATAAAGACCATTATGCATATAACCCAAGCCAACATATTTATTTCCAAAATAAATATTACAAACATCATCTGTGAACTGAAATTCATAACCATCTCTAGTCAAACTAGATATCCAAATGATGTTCTTAAAAGCATCAGGTACATATAAGATATTATTCAAACACAAAACATGTCCAGACATGCAAAAAGATTTAGATCCTATGGCTAAAGCTTCAACAGTTGAGCCATCACCAATCCGGAGTCTAACATCTCGAGAATGCAAGCTGCTACTGTTTACTAGTTCCTGTATATCATGAAAAATGTAAGAACTGGCACCAGTATCTAAAACCCAAGCTACAGATGAACTATGAGTATCATCAGAATCTAAATAACAAGATATGGACATACCTTCCAAAGGTGTATCCTTCTTGTTCTTCAGTGAAGCAAGATACTCTAGGCAATTCCTTTTCCAATGCCCATCCTGCTGCTAGTGGAAACACTTTCCTTTGCCTCCATCAACTTTAGTCTTCCCTTTTTATTTAGTTATTTTCTTGGAAGGACCAGGAATTTGAGGTTTCTTTTTCTTATTGCCTTTCTTCTTGTTGGACTTTTCAGCAAAAGAAGATGCAATCAAAGCTACCTCTTTTCCTTTATTACTCGGCATATTCTTTTGAGCAATAACCAGCATGTTGAGTAAACCAGCCAAGGTGCATTCCTGCTTAGTCATATGGAAATTTTTCACAAAATTCCTAAATGACTCAGGAAGGGACTGAAGGATCAAATCCGTTTGCAGTTGGAAATCCATGTTAAAGTCAAGATGTTCCAGCTGCTCAATCAGTCAAATCGTCTTGTGGACATGATCCCCAACATTTTGTCCCTCAGACATCCTCATGCGGAATAGCTATCTAGATATCTCATACCTAGCATTCCTGCTGTACTCACCATACAACTCTTGTAGGTGAAGGAGGATCTCACTCGCACTCTCCATGTTCTCATGCTGCTTCTATAACTCATTACTCATAGAAGCAAGCATATAACACTCGGCTCTCATATCATGCTCCTTCCACTTATCCAAAGTTTTATGTTCCTCTTGAGCGGCCTCTAGAGGTAAAGGACCAAGAACATTTGAGTCTAGAACATATCCTATATGTTCAAGGTTCAGGACAAGTTTCAAATTTCTTAGCCAATCAGAGAGATTAGGTCTTGTCAACCTATTGCGATCAAGTATGCTTGCAAGGATATTGGATGGTGGTGGTTGTGGTGTGCTCATTATTATCAGAAAATTAACTGTAGAAAATAAATAGCTTAATTAGTAAATTTATCATGTATTTAACCAAAATGATTATGGTCTTTTAATCAAATTGGTCCTCCCACTAACTTGGCGAATCCTACACTTTCATAGTAGAAAACAGAAATCCTAGTTGGATGGATTTCTAGTGGGTGATTGAATTCTTATAATCTTATTGATCATCCTCAGGCACATCCATTATTGGAATTACAATAAACTATAAGTAAGCAACTCCTTGTCCATCACATCTCATTTGAGGTTCAATCCTTTTATCTAGCCCCTAATGCTCAAAATCTCAGGCACATCCATTATTGACTTATCTTGTATTAGTTAAGTTGATTCAATTGAGCCAGTAATTATGCAAATAATTCTAATGTCCTCAGGCACATCCATTATTGGCCACCAAACCATTTACATATTTACAATATCTCATGCTTAATAATTATTCTTAAGAAAATCTCTTAAATTAATTGCATCATATGCAGGTATTTAAAATTTCTTAAAATAATTGCCTCAATGGAGGGCCCATGATATAATTACCTTTAATTATATCATTTCCAACTTAATCATTTGTTTGGAAGATTTTATGGTCGGGCTAATTATATTATGGTCTCACTTTGCACATTATCCATTTAGCATGCATATATCATATATTTGCATACAATCCCATACATCTGATGCATTAATGGATAAACAATAAATATGGTATGATCATGGACTTTCTAAGGGATTCAATTCTAAGCCACCAAGAATTGAATCAGGGCATTCCTAGGTGCATTTCATTCATTCATATTACAAGAGTTGCTAAAGAAGTACATACTCAACACTTGATCTTGAATTCCTCCCACTGGTCCCACCAATGCTTTTGACCTCCTTGATCTTCTTGCAATCCAATTACATAGTAATCCTTGGCATACCAAGGCAAATGTACAAGAACCAAATAAATGAAATTAAAATCAAAATATTACAACCTTTATAATACATGCCACCAAAATAAATTAAAATTAATTAATTAATTTACAACCCAAAGAAACATAAAAGAAATAAATCCAATCACATTGGTCTTGAATTTTCCATGATCATCCATCATGTATATCACTATTTAACAATCTAGATTTGAATATGAATCAAACAAATTTAAAAATTCAGATTTGAATCACATTCAAACAAATTTAAAAATTTAGATTTAAATCACATTCAAACAAATTTAAAAATTCATATTTGAATCAAAATTTAATTGTGTGATTAAAACTCCTAATTAAACACTTTAATTAGTCATGGGCCTAATTATGGGCCTTGAAACCAAGCCCACATTCAAGCCCAAAAGCCATGCACATGGTTAAATGCACCAAACCATGGGTACCAATGGTGTTCATCATCATGCCGCCACCTATTCCTTGCAACCAGCAATGAATCAATCATCTCATGATCAAATCACACAATTAAATCATATATTAAACAATCTAAATGGCGAATATAGTGGCTCTGATACTAATTGAATGAGAGGAAGCATGAAAAATATTAGTTTAGATCATTGAATTCAAAAATTTTTCTTCTAGGGTCTCATGCATTATGCAGTATTCATTATATACCTAATTGATTTCAATATTAATTGCATATTAAAACACTTTTAATATGTATTAGGATCTACATTTGTCATTTAAAATATTTGAATTAACAAATTAATTCATTAGAATCCTAGATTAATACAAGAACATGTGCACTAACCTTTTGATGCACTGTAGATGTGATTGGTACCTTTGTGAAGCACCTAGGAGCCCAAATGTTGTCCTTCTAGCTTGTCCACACCAAGATCACCAATGGGCAGCCCCTAAACCAGCTTCTCAAGCCTTGCCAACCAATTAGAAATTAGGGATTTGCCTTTAGAGAGGTTGTAGATGTGTATAGGACACTAGAAATAATTTCTAATAATTTTAATTCAAAGAAACTTGGATCATTCTCTTTGAATTGATGAGAGAATATAAAAAGAGGATAAGAGCATAGAAGTGGAGGCACCAAATAAAAGAAATCAGATTGTTCTTTTGTTCTTTCATCCTTTCCCTTATATAGCTAGGTCATCACTTAAAACCCTTGCCACATGTCATCTTCTGATTGGCTCTTAGTTTAATTGACCCAATCACATTGTGCCAAGTGCCAAACCTAGATTTAATCTTGACTTTGATCATCTTATATGATTAAAAGACAAATGATAAGCTTATGTGCAGTGCCATGTGTCACCATCTCATGGTGCCACATGTCACCCTGTGAAATGACCAAATTACCCTTGTGTCTTCATTTTGAGTTCTTAACCCAAAATAATTATTTCTCTTCTTCTAATCAATTTATATCAAATATAAATTAATTAATTAAACTCTATTAATTAATTTTTCATAATTAAATTCATATTTAAACACTTTAAATATAAATTTAACTTATACTATACATCCAATAACCTAGATTTGGTTTCAAGCCATACTAGGGACTTTGCAATCTAATTGCAAATCAAACCTATTTAATTAATCAATTAAACTCTTTCACTGATTAATTAAATCACATTTAACTTGGTGATTACTTGTGTATGTGTGTGACTCACTAGGCTCATCACTAATTGGCAATGAAATATGATATCAAGTCTTAATATCATCAGAACTCTTTCTTACCATAAATGATTTCTCTAAATCATTTTAGGCACCTCATAGACCATGGTGAACACCTAGCATAGCATGCCATGGCCACCCAATCAGTAATAAGGAATACCTTAAATAAACCTTTTATCATAAGTTACCATACACTAGAATCTCTCTGTTACAAAATCCCAATTTGAGTTGGAGTCATGGTTTATGTCAAACTCCATTTGCTATGAATATTATGTTCTCTTTTAATTACAATTCTTGATTAAAAAGATTTTTATCATTAGAAACTCTTTTCTGATTAAATCTATCTGTCCTGGCCAGGAACTTGAAACATCAAGAATAATTAAATAAACATAGGATTTTATCCCTATTTACTTAGGATAACAGATTCCATCTTGATCAACACCTACCTCCATATATAACTAGTAGGAGCCAACACATGCCCATATACCCATACACAGTATAAGTATGAAAGCAGTATCAAACTCAAACCACCTATATAAAAGATAACTGTGCTATCTCAAGTCTAAAGATTATATGCACTGATATGATTTATGACAATGCATTGACAAGAGTAAACTCCATGTGCTTGTCATAAATGTTACTGGTTCGGCCTACTTATCATGTATAAGTGCCTATCATATTTGTTATATGGCATGAGACTCACCATTCCATCTTATTTACATCTCATATAAATAACTTGGGAACAAACATGATTACAATCTTTCTGGAAAAGTCATGTCATTATATTGAAGTATCCTCGATTGTGAACCAATTTATGATACTTTGTGTTAGAAATACTGTCACTCATATTCTTAACAACTTAAGAATAGAATTTCTAACAAAATATCAATGAACCTTTTCTATTACACATAAATATATTATGTAAATGGAAAAGTGAAAATGCTTTTTATTAATAAAATATGTACAAAATATATACTAAATGATATGCTCTAGGGCATACTACTAACATTCACTTCCTTCTCCAATTCAGGGGAAAGAGGTAAATTCTCTTTGCTTTTGATCTTTTAGAAGAATCTAAGTATGTCTTGGTGTGTTAGATTATTGGTTTTTGAATGCATGTATGTTGGAGGAGTTTTGGAGCATGACTAGGTTGAGTTCTTGATGTTCTTCTTATTAAATGTGATGAGTGAAGCTAATGGAACTTTAAATTCTAGCTTTTAGTGGTTGCATGTGAGTTTAAGCTTGATTTCAAGCTTCCTTAGGCCTTAAATGACAAGTTTCTTTTGATGGATTCAAGAATTTCTTAATGATGAAATGTTTGAAGTTTGGTTGCATCTTGAAATCAAGTTCAATTTGGATTGCATGTGTGTATGGAGCATGATTCCAAGTTGTTTTTGGCCCTAGACTTGTGTCAATATGTGTGTTTTGGAAACTTGTAATGGCTTTGGGAGGTTTTGAGAAATAGATTTTGCAGGTTTTCGACTTGAGAATTCTAGAAATTCCTAGGCTCGACTGTAGAAAAATGGTTTTCGACAACCGAAGCATGCAGTTTTATAGGAAAATCTGAGAAATTTCTAAGTTCGGTAGTTAAATTCTAAGACTTCAGTAGCTGCAGTGGCTACTGGTAAAAAAAGGGACTTTTGAGCCTCAAGGGTTTTCAGCAACTGCAGTAGCTATTGGACTAAAAGGCTAATCAAAGCCTGAGACTTCGACAGCTGAAGTCCAAGACTTCAGCTACTGAAGTGGGTTCTGCTAGGCCTAATCTCCCTTCTTTCCTATGGTTCCAAAATATGATTTCTTTGTTCAAAAGGGCCTAGCATAAGATGTGTGATGTATGTATAGAGTTTGAAAGCTCCAAATAACTCTGTAGGATCGAATATTTATAGGATCGGACATGAGGGATTCGAGAAACTAAGGATTCAATGCTAGCTACCATTCGTGTTAGATTGTTGATAAGCTAAAAGAGGTGAGTAACTCTAACTTTAATAAATTTAAGTTCTTTAAATGTACTTCGTGATCATCCATGTGCATCATTTCATTATTTATTAAGGTGTATGTATTTATACTACCCAAAAAAAAAAAAGATAAGCAACCAACCAAATCAGTTGCTAATATATTAAAATTGATTGCTAATTGATTTAGCAACCGATTTAGCAATCGATTCAATCGATTGCAATGAGTCTGGTTACAAATAGCAACCGATAATCAAATCGATTGGAAATAGCAACCGATAACAAAATTTGTTGCTAAATTAATTAAACTTAAAAGAAAAACTTTTGATAAAAACTATCAGTTGCTAGTAATGGGTTGCTAATAGCAACCAAAACATAAACAGTTGCAAAAAAATTTAGTGTTTTTAATTTTGCAATTTTGCAACTATTTATAAATCAGTTCGTATTTGCAATCAATTTAGCAACCGAGAAATTGATTGCTAATTTTAAAAAAATTAAATTTTTAAATAAGAAATTAAAAAAATTCAAATAAATAATTTTTTCAAAAATTACTAAAATAATAAATTACTAATGAAAATTAGTACTAAAAATTAAGATAAAAATATTATACAAAATTGCTAATAATAACTATTATAAAAAAAATAACAAAAAATTAAATATAAAAACATATTTATAAGACAAATTATTAAAAAACAATTCCCACACACACACACACACATATATTGTAACAAAAAAATTATTAAAAATTAATACTACAAATAATTCACTAACAAAAATTATATTTGTACAAAAAATTTTATTTTATATTAAAGAAAAATAAATTAAATGAAAAAGAAAAAGATGATAAAGAAAATAGATGATAAAGAAAATAAATAAAAAATAAAAAGATGATGAAGAAGAAAATATATGAGAAAGAAAAGGATGAAGAAGAAAATAGATGAGGAAAAATGATGAAGAAAATATGTTAGAAAAGAAAAGATGATAAATAAAAAAAATGAGAATGAAAAAAATGATGAAGAAAATGAGAGAAAAGAGAAGAAAGAGAGAAAAAATGAGTAGTAGAGAAAAAAAATGAGTAATTGTTTATATAAAAGAATTAACAACCGATTTTAACAACTAATTATTGATTGCTAATTTCTTTTAAAAATCTAACAAAATTTTTGGAGAGAAAATTTTACAATCGATTTGGAATTGATTACAAAATCAGTTATTAATAACAACCTATTTCAATTTGTTGCAAAAATTAGTTACAAATAAAAAATAAAGATAGACAGGAATTTTTGAGAGAAAAAATCGATTACTAATAGCAACTAATTTTCATCGGTTTTAAAAATCAGTTACTATTAGTAACCAATTCACAAATCAATTGCAAATTAAAAAAAAAATAAAACAAAAAATTGGATTGTAATTTTTGGAGGAAAAAAATTAGTTCCTAATAGTAACCGATTTTAATCGGTTGCTGTTAACAATTGATTTGCAAATCAGTTGCAAATTAAAAAAAGAAAATAAAAAATTAGACAAAAATTTTTTGGAAGAAAAATCAGTTGCAAATAAAAAAGAAAATTGGGCTAAAATTTTTGGAGGAAAAATTTAGCAACCAATTTACAATTAATTGAAAAATTTGAGTTGCTATTAGCAACAGACAAAGAATCGATTGCAAATAACAACAAATTTTAGCAATTGATTACAAATCAGTTATTAACTCTAGAGCCAATTAAAATAATTTTTTAATTTAGCAATGGATTTTAAAATTGATTGCTAATGGTATATTTTAAAGTTTTTTTAATATTAATTAGCAACCGATTTAGCAATCAATTATAAATCGATTGCTATTGGCAATTAATTTTAGTAACTAATTTTAAATCAGTTTCTAATAACAATCAATTTAGCGACCAATTCTTTAATCAGTTGTTAAACTTTTTTAAATTAAAGATTTTACTAAAAAAAAATGGAAATCACAAATCAATTGTAAAATTGGTTACTAATAGCAATTGATTTTAATCAGTTACAATAATCAATTGCAAAACTGATTATTTTTATAATGCTAGAACATGAATAGGTTGCATTCTGCTTAATTCTTGTTGATGCTTGATGGACTTTGGATGACCTGCAACACCCTCACTTTAGATAGTCCATATGTTCTACTGTTCAGTGACTAATGTCTGTCCGGACAGCTAGAAAATTTGGAACTATATGTAAACTAGAGTGAGGAGTCATAAATAACCCAAATAATGGTAAGAAAAAATTTAGAAAAATTTAAGCTATGAAATACACCAAGGTTAAATGAGCCGGTGCCCCGGTGATGGGTGACCCTAATGGGAAGTTGCTGCCTTCACAGCTAGTAGCCCTAAACCCGAGAAAAATTCCATGAAATAATTTTTGGGACTCCAGAGAAGAGTCATTGAGGTTTCGATGGCACTAGAATGCCAAGAAAATGCTTAGAAAAATTTTTAGATTGGTACAGACAATTTTAGTCTGTTAAGCAAAATGAAGGACATTTTGATCATTTCGTCTTCAGAGTTGATTTTTGACCAACTTGTCCAGTTAAATAAATAATTATTATGACATTAAATATGAATAAATATTGCTAAAAATTAAATTGAAAATGAGTAGGAAAAAAAAGAAAATAAAATAAATAAAAATTAGAATTATGACATAGGATGATGTCATTAAAAAGCCTTCCACCTAATCACAACTTGACAAACAAATTAAAAGGGATAAAAACTAAATAAAAAGAGACAAAATGAAAAATGAAATCTGCCATTCCATCTTCAACCAGTAGAACCAAGAGAAGAGAGAGAGAGAGAGAGAGAGAGAGAGAGAGAGAGATCCATTAAAGCTTTGATTAAGCTTGAATTCCCACCCTTTCTAACCATAAAAACCCTAGATCACTTCAATAAAAATTTTTCCTACACCTTAAAGAAGCTAGTGGCAGCCAAGAAGTGAAGAAATTCTTAAGGTTTTACAAGACCTAGATTGGCTCCAAAGAGGTTAGTGCATAAACTAGTTTCCTTCCTTCTTCTTTAGTTAAAATTTAGTTGAATTATGATGAGCTTTTTATGGAATTGAGGTGCGTATGAAGGCATGGAAAATTTGGTCAGCCTTGATGGTATGGGATTTTCATGGTTTTGATAGTTAGGATGCAATTAAATTTGTATATTAAAGTCAATTGATGTGTATATATATATATAATAGAGTTGAAATTTGATGAGTTTGTAGAAGATGGAAATTATGACCAATTAGGGTTGATGACAAATTTGGGTTTTGCTCATGTGTTGGTGAATGGAAGTCCTAATGGTCAATTAGTGACCATTTGGCTGTGTTTGATGAGGAATTGAAGTGAATTATGGCTTTGGATTTGAGGTTGGGTATGCTGCCTCATAGGACCTGCAGGGCTGGATGTGAGTCCAGCAAGTTTGGGCAACTGTAACTTGAGTTGTGTAGGTTCAATTGGTGCAAGGCCAATTGGACATGAAACTAGACACATAATGGCACAACTTTGATGAAGAAACCTTGCCCAGAAAACAAACTTAGGATGATCTAAAAATTATTCAAATCCGGGTAACCAATTCTGGACCTGGTAAAAGTAAACAAATGAACAGTGTTTGTTCATTTTCTCATAACTCATTGTAGAAAGGTCCAATTGACCTAAATTTCATATCAATGGAAAGTTTAGACAATTTGGAACAACTTTCATGAAGAACACAAACTTAGATTCTGAACCTAACCAATTCAAATTGCTAGTCCAAATTAGGACACCAAATCTGGCAGAACCAAATTTGCCCAGAAAATCTAGGTAAGGACCAATCCGGCCAGTTATGGTAAATTGACCATAACTTGAGCTAGAAAACTCTAAATGGAGTGATTCAAAGAGGAAATTAAAGAAGATACATAAAGGAACAACTTTGATGAAGAAAAGTTTGCCAAATTTCTACTGTAACAATAACCAATGGAACAAAAAACTTAAGACATGAAATCTGAAAATTTTGAATAACATAAAATAAGCTTTGAAATGGTATTGGCAATCAATACCAACAAATCTAGAACCCAAAATGTGGTATAATTATGTATCTATAATTTGTATACATATTATGTATGAAAAAGTTAAGAAATTGAGTGAATAGTAATATGTGAATAGTAACCCAAAAAATATAAGGAATAATAAAAGAAATTAAAGAAGCTATTATGATTGATAATATATAATATGATTAGTGAATTGTGATTTTTGAATTTGCGTAACCCTAAAACATAGAAGAATGTTTTAAGTACAATGGTGCATGAGAACCATTGATGAGAATTGTGATCATATGAATGATCAAATGAATGTATAAATTATGGAATTTGTCATGAAATAATGAAGTCATAAAACACAATATATTAACATTTAATGGTACTATGTGCCCATGTATTGCCTAGACACGTGTATCAGATTGGATAGATTGGCATGCCAATAGGGTATTATTTTAGCAGTACTGCGAAGGGCTTTATGCCTGTATTCATGGCTTTATGCCCGCACTCATGGCTTTATGCCCGCACTCATAGCTTTTATGCCCGATTATGTGTTATCATAGCTTTTTATCCATATTAACTACATACGTGGTTGACATTCCGGTCCCATGGTATGATGGCCTGAGGCACCGCGGTGTCCAATGCTAATGACCCATTATCCAATTTTTTCAGCCTATCATAGGTTACTTGGGCAGTAAAATAAATTAAGAATATTAGAAAATTAAAATATTAGAAATTAAATAAACGAGTTAAAAAGATCTGGAATAAATTAGATTAGCTCCAAGAAAATCATTTATTTGAAAGACCCGAAATGAACTAGATTAATATTAAAATTTATATATTATAAAATAACTCTAAAAATTTTAAGTATTATGAAATGATCTAAGATAACCGAGAAAATATTAAGAAAGCGATAAAAAGATTAGCAAGGAAATTATAACTTCAATAAACATTATAAATATACTTTTTCCCAATAACATAAAGTTAAGAATAATATTCTTAGTATTTATGGGGATTGTATATTATTATTGTGAATTTAGGAATTAAGTGCTTTTGAAGAGGAATAAATTAGAACAAAAGATAGTTGGTGCTAGAAGTATTATATTAAATTAGATTAAATTCTAGAGTATTCAAATTATAATCCATTTCTTTCTTTATTTGTATATATTATTTTCTTGTTATATTATTGTACCACTAAGCAGCAATGCTTAGCGCAATGGATTGTTTCCTTCGCGCAGGTACTGAAGCTAAAACCAAGTGGACATTTGACTGGGATTTTTAGAGTCTAGATCTGCAGAAGTGTCAGAAGTGCTCAAGGTTGTCACCTCCTCAGCAATGCATGTAGATAGGGCTCACATTAGTCATTTTATGTATTTTGTATATTATAAATATCTCTTATGTTGTAAATGATTAATTTGTATATCATGTAAATGATGAATTTATGTAATTAGTTTGCAAATTATGTAAACTAATGAAATTGAAAATTTTGATACATAAATTGAGTATGAATGGATATGTATGCAAATGAGATAGCAAGAATTGAATGTGTGATAATGATGATATGAGTATGCATAAATTATTTTAAGGAAAATATTGTTGAGAATCTTAAACAGGTAACCAGTGAAATACGCCAAATGGTAATAGAAACAGGGGAAACTCCACTGGTTTCTCCTTAGAAAAAAAAATTGATATTAAAATATAACGAGAACAAATTATTAAAGGAATAAAGTAAGATAAGAAAGGGTGCTCCAGTACCGAGTGTGACATACTTTGCTCGGCTACACTGTAGACGGGTGAGGGGTGTCACATGACCTGCTGGCCTCCCCTATGTCATGTATATGCTATGTTTATGATATGACCATGCATGGAGTCTTGAGGAACCCCCGTATAAGCTGGACACATTAGATCTAGGAGACCACTGATGACAGGTCCATCCTATGTGAATTGTTTGTGATGTGAAACTCATTTGGATGATGCATTGCATATGCATGAAATGAATGATATAATTAAATGATGTTGATTAGTTTACTCACTAAGTTTATATAAGCTTATCCCTTTCCCCTTACCACAGATTCAAGAGTGTGGGAATAGAATAGTTCTTTAGAGATTGAGCATCTGGAGTAGCTAAAAAGTGTTTTCTTTGTATGTTATATGTTTAGTGGACATGTAATATGTAAAGGGATAATTATTGTATTGGTATTCAAGATTTTTGATATATGCTTCATCTTAAGCATTAGTGATGTTTTGATAGATACCTATAATCTAAGCTAACTTTTTTTTTTTTTAGTATGTATGTTGAACCAATTAGACTTTAGTGACTTTTATGTATGTGAGGTTCAAATTCTAAACCAAATTTATGTTAAGCATGAATGAGAAAACTAAAGAGTAATGGTTTGGAGTATGCTTAGATTGTGAGATATAGGGATATGTTTATATTTAACAGGTTTTTTGGCTTGCTACAGGTATCGGTAGCCTTAAGCTGACCTGACCCTTAGTGCTGGTAATGGCCTCCAGGCTAGGTTGTTACAACCAACACCTACAAAGCATGGAAACGACACTAGGTAGTGCTTTGCAGTGTCTTAAACATTTTCAATGCAAAAATGAGATGACATAGCTCGAAGACTTTTTCAAGCCATTTCTGGAAATACAACAAATAGGAGGCACATTTTGGTGGCCAAAAACTCGTTTCTTTAAAAAAAAAAGGAAAAAGAAAACAGATAGGTTAAAAATGTAAACAAAAATCACACCACATCATAAGTTCACACTTCACAACTTATCATGTTCAATAGAAGAAGAAGAAGAAAAGGAGGAGGAAAGGATCAGAGGACTTACCTGGCAGTGCAGTGCAGCAATGATCGGCAAAGGCAACGGCAACTACATTCGACAGTGACGATGGAGATGAGGGAACTCTCACTGCATCTCCCTTTCTCTTCTCTGCCTCTCCCTTGCCTCGAAGCGTTTCACCTTCTTGACTTCTCTTATTCTCTTTTCCATCGTGCTTCTCATTCTCGATTGTTTGATTGTTGGATTTTATTTTCTCAATTGTTTGATTGGGGTTTTATATTGGAATGGGTTTGATTAGTTTGAGTTTTTGAATCTGATTTGATTTGGTTGGATGATTGTTTTATAATTTATATGAATAGAAATTATGTATATATTTGCTTAAATTAATGACTTTTTTCTTATCATTTAATTGATTATTTTCCTTTTTATTAATTTTTCCTTTTTTTAATTTCTTTCTAAAACAAATTCATCAAAAAATTTCCATGAATTAATCACAATTTTGTCACATTTAATATCAATTTTCTCTCCAAATATATATGCCATAATTAGATTTTTCTCAAACTAAATTTGAAGAGTTGTCATAAATAATTTTTTTTTGAAGGGAAGACTAAAAAATTCCTCTCAAATTCACTAAAAATTTCCAAGATTTGCCATATTTTTGCAATCAAAGTTTTAAGGGAAATTAAGGACAAATATAAATATATTTTTAAATTTATTTTTATAATTATAAAATTTCAAGTTTAAATCTAATTAATGATAAATAAAAAAATTCCAACATTCAAATTTTGAATAGTAAAAAAATATGTAATCTATAGTTATATTAATATATTTTACATTTTAGTAATAATTTATATATAATTTGTTTAATTCAATTTGTTTTATTTATTTTGTTTTATGTATAGTTATATTATATATTAAAATGTTTTGTAATAATTTTTATAGTTAATATATTCAATTCTATTGTTTAACTCATTAATCTCTTAATATATAATTTGTATTGTGCTTTAATCTTTAGTATATAATTTGTTTGAATAATTTACAAATTGTATGAAGTTGCTTTGTCCTTTTTTTTTTTTTTGGTCTTTTTTATAGGATAATATTTGAATGGATTCTTTGAATTTTAATTTTACTCAAGCAAATAGCACTAGTGCTATTTCTTCAAGAACTAGGGAGGAAGAATTTAACCCTTTGTAAAGATATGTGACTAAGCTTGAGAAAACCAGAGGAGGGGTAATTGTAAATGGATATGTAATTTTTGTGGACAAGAAAAGCAAGAGACTTATACTAAAGTGAGGGTTCATTTATGGAAAATCACTACGAAAAGGATTGGTATGTGTAAAAAAGTGGGGAATAATAGTATTTCTGAAATGAGAAAACGGGAGGATAAGGCAACAAATAGAATTACCAATTCACAATCTAGATGAGTTCCTTTGCCTATTAGTACAACTTTGGTTTCTTCATCGAATATAACTAAACCAAGTGTTTCAGCAGCTTTAAAGAGAAGAAGAGTTAATGATTTTCCTCTTGGTAAAGCTTTTAACTTGCAAACTAGAGCTCAAATGCAAAGATTACTATAATGTTCTACACCCGGGGATCCACCTTTTAATTTTGCTATAAACCCTTATTATGTTTCTTATTCCTTTGCTGCTAACATGCTTTGGGTGGTTATGTGCCACCTGGTTATAACAAATTGAGAACCACATTACTTCAGCAAGAAAAGACAAAGGGTGTTAGTATTATGAGTGATGGATGGAGTGATCCCCAGAGGAGGCCTTTGATTAATTTTATGGTTATTTCTAAGTTTGGCCTTATGTTTATCAAATCTATAGATTATTCTAGTGAAGTGACAGATAAGCAATTCGTTGCTAATTTGCTAAAGGAAGTAATTGATGAGGTTGGTCATCAAAAAGTGGTGCAAGTTGTTACTGATAATGCTTCGAATTGTAAGGGTGCCGGAGAAATTATTGAGGGAATGTTTTCACATGTTTATTAGACTCCTTGTGTTGTGCATACTTTTAATCTTACTTTGAAGAATTTATGCAAAGCAAAAAAATGCGGAAACTAATCAAGAAACTTATGACGTGTGTCATTGGATCATTAAAATTCATAGGGATGTTTTATAAATCAAGAATTTTATAATGAATCATTCTATGAGGCTTGCAATTTACAAGCGGTTTAGCCCTTTAAAGTTGCTTTTAGTTGCTGACACTCGTTTGGCTTCTATTATTTGATGATTTAAAGATTTAAACTCATTTGGCGTGCTTTAGAAGCAATGGTTATAAGGGATTAATAGGCACAATACTGAGAAGATGACCAAGGCAAAGCTAGATTTGTTTATGACAAAATGGTGGATGAGGATTGGTGGGAAAAAGTTGATTACATCCTTGCTTTTACTAGACCCATTTATGACATGATTATAGTTTGTGACACAGACAAGCCATGCCTTCATTTGGGTTATAAGTTATGGGATTCTATGATTGAAAATGTGAATAAAGTTATTTATCATGAAGGAAAGCAAGCAGATGAGTTTTCACTTTTCTATTATATGGTTTATTGAATTCTTGTTGATCATTGGGCAAAGAGCAACACTCCCCTTCATTGTTTGGCTCATTTATTAAATTCAAGGTAAATTTCTAAATTATATACTCTTCTTCTTCCTACAATTTTTTTTTTTTGTTCCCTGAATTTATTTTCTTATTTTTAAAGATTTTACAATGAAAAATGGCTTCAAGAGGGAGAGAAGTTAAAGTGCTTCCTCATGTGGATGGAGAAGTATCCACTAAAAGAATTAAGTACTTCAGAAGGATTTTTTTTTTTTTTTTCTAATGAAGATGAGCAAATTAGTTGCAAAATTTTCTCTTAAAAGTGGGCCTTTTACTAATCCTAATTTTATTGGAAGTATGTATGCTATAAGTCTTAAGAAGTGGTGGGTATGTTTTGGTTCCAATGCACCTTTACTTCAAAGACTGGCTTTTAAAGTGCTTGGACAACCTACTTCCTCTACTTGTTGTGAAAAGAATTGGAGTACTTATTATTTCATTCATTCATATAGAACGAATAAATTAACTCCAAAATGTGCAAAGGACTTGGTTTTTATCTACAATAATCTTTGTATTTTGTCAAGAAACTCCTCCCAATATTATGATGAGAAGACAAAATTGTGGGATGTTGGTGGTGATCAATTTGGGAGCATGGAAGATATAGGAGTTCTTGAGTTTGCCAACCTTTCATTGGATGAACTAGAGTAGGGGTGGCCATGGTTCAGTTTCGAACCGGAACCGAACCGGAATCGGTTCGGTCAAAACCGGACCGAAACCGGTCAAAACCGGACCGAAACCGGTCAAAACCGGAACCGGCTTTAAACCGGACCGAAATCGTCCTTCTACGGTTTGGTTCAGGTTCATAATTTTTAGAAACCGTGAACCAGCGGTTCCGAACCAGACCAAACCGACGATTTAAATACAAAAAAATTCAATAAATACTTCACTCTACTCCTAATTCATTTATATATATATATATATATATATATATATATATATATATATATATATATATATATATATATATATATATATCATTAATTCTCTACACAATTATTCTCTACATTCTCTTTAATTCTTAATACTTTTTCAATTTCTCAAATTTTCTAAATAATTATTTTCTACACTCCTTTTAATTCTCAGTACTTTCACAATTCTCCTACTTTATTATTTTTATGCTCACTGAAATTTTTAATACTATCTCAATTACTCTGTTATTATTTTATATCTTCAATAAAATTTTCAATACCCTCTATTTTGATTTTTTTTTCTTTTATGTTTTTTTAATTATCAATTATCATATAATTTTTTTAAAAATGGCAAGTAATACTCAATTTAACTCAATTCAACTAAGTTTTTATCCCAAAAATTTATTGGGATAGGCTATATGGATTCTCTTTCTCCACTCTAAACGATTTTGGGTTAAATCCTCGGAAATGTGTAATGTTTCTAGGTCATGTTGTACTATTCTCCTCCAAGTCAGTTTAGGTCTACCTATTATTTTCTTTCTATCCTCAACTCAATATGCTCTACTTGTCTAATTGGAGCTTTCCTATGTCTATACTTCACATGACCAAACCACCTCAATCTCCCTTTTCTCAACTTATAACTGAAAATTTTGATTCCTCTAAATCCTAAAGGGATACATAGGCAAAATTAAGTTCATGCACATTTTTTCAATTTTTTTTTAAATTAATTTTATCTCTAATTTTTTAATAAGTTCAAGTATTTGCTTATTAAATTTTTCTTAAAAATAATTTATTTTATTTTGATTGAAAGATTTTTAAGAAAAATTAAAATATTTTTACAAATATAACTTAAATTCTAAATCAATAAAATTTTCCTCTAATTTTTTTCCTTTAAGTTGCTCTTAAACCCCTTTCAAAGCGTCTTGAACTGTCATTTTTCGAACCGTCCTTCAAACCGTTTTAAACCGGGGCTCGAACCGGAACCGGCGGTTCAAGAACCGTCTTCCAAACCGTCCCATGACGGTTTGGTTCAGGTTCATGATTTCATTGAACATGAACCGGCGGTTCAGGAACCGTAACCGGCGGTTCCTGAACCGTGGCCACCCCTAAACTAGAGTCAAAGTCTTCTTTTTTTTTTTTTAAATGAAAATGCAACTACAAACATGGAGAATGAGAAAGACAATGAAATATAGGAAATGCCATAAATTTTATTATCTTTTCCTTTTTTAACATTTGAATGTGTTGTAGTTTATATTTTTTTCTTATGAGTATGAAACCTATAAATATGTATCTTTATGGTTGAACTTGAATATTGCTTTGGAATTTATTTATTGTTGAACATCTTCATGATTTGGATATATATATATATATATATATAACATTTTCCCATGTCTGTGTTTCCATTTCTGTGCTACATAGACAATACAACACAAAGATTTTGCAGCATATTCGTGAATGTGCAATATACATTTATATAAATAATCCTAAAGATGCATTCATAGCTAGTAACATATATCATGATGAATGAATGCATATGTATGTTGTATTGAGAATTTATTTTAAAGAGTTTTTGTAGGTTCTACTCACAAACTGAGTGACCATTTACTACTATTGAATCTGCTAGGGCTACTAACTCTGTTGGTTGGAAGAATCTATACAAATATACTAACACTTATTAGATACTTAATTATTTATTAACTTTAATTACTTAATTAACTTAACTATCCTGCTAAAAATCTGGCAAAGTCTGCCCTATAAATAGACCTATCCTCTCTGCAAAGCAAACTCAACAAAGGGCCTCTTGCTCGTAACAACATCATAATTCTATAGCAATCCTAATCAAGTGTGCCACATCATGGTGATAGAAATGACATGGCATATGTGGGTCCTATTACTAGGTCGAGAAGCAAGTTTGTCACATTGTTTGCTTATGTGGAAGCATGAAGTATTGGGTTAGACTTGTTAAAGCCCAAGTGGCATAGGGTTTTGGTCTCCAAATTGGCATGTGGGCTAGAGTATGTTCAAGTTAAGAAAAATAGGCCCATGATCATAAATGGTGTGTGGTGTTCTCCTTATGCTTATTGGAGTTTGACAAGTCAAAAACTTTTTGTAATAAAGGAAGTTTGGAAAAGTATCTTGCAATTAAGGAAGAAGCTTTTATAAAGGAGAATTATTAACTTTTCAAAGCTCTCTCTCTCTCTTAAGATTTCGGCCAAGGTAATCCCATACACTAAGGCCATGTTTGTTATAACGTAATCAAAGTTGTAATGTAATCACAATTACATTGCATATTTGATTATGTTGTTTGGTAGCATAAAGAAAATTGGCATAATAGAATGACAATTACTTAAAGCAACATAATAGTCATTACATACAAAAATTATTATAATCATAATTACTTATTTTGATTTTTCTTATTTATTGTCAATACTATCACCACCACTACTATTTAGCCACCATTACTCCTACTCTGTCACCACTACCACCACCATCACAATCACCATCACCGCAACCATCACCATCACCATCACGATTTTGTTACTGCCATCACTATCACCATCACTTGACTACCATACCACTTAGATATTGTTACCTCTACTATCACTTGGCCACTACCACCATCACTATCTCACCTTGTCACCACCACCACCACCGCTTAGCCATCACTATCACTCGACTACCATTGTAACTATTACCACTTATTATTAACTCATAAATAAATTAAATATTAAAATAAAAATTATCATTATATTACACTACTTATATTTTTATTTTGCAATCAAATAGAGGAATGTAATGACAATTATATTACATTACATTACAATTTTGATTGCATTACATAATTGATTATATTACATTACATTACACTCTACCAAATGTAACCTAAGGGATTTATTTTCCTACAATTGTAAGATGTCTTCTCTCCTTATTCTATTCAAGATTCGATTGTCACACTTAAAGACTATTCAAGCTACTTTATTTATTAGTTTTCTTGTTAAGAACTACTACAAGTTCCAATTTAGTTCTCTTTGTATTTTCCTTTTTAGTAGCTTGTCTTTGCCTACAAATAGGATCTCATATGTAAACATTATTCATTTTTTTAGATTAATATAATGAAGTGTTGTTGAATTTCTTATCAAACCTATGGTTTGTGGTGAAATCAATAGAATTATCATAATTCATATTGTGTGGCACCAATATCCGAGCTTGTCATCTTTGTGGCGTTTATAACTTACCAAAGATCACATTCTCCTACTTATCTCTTCTTTATGCCTTTCTTTTTGTTTTATGCAACTTATAAACTAAAAATACCAAAAAGAAACTAAAAATGCCAAAATGCCAACCTGACCCGAATGGACTCCTAATGCTTCTAGGACTCTGAAATTAGGGTTTTTACATCAAATATAAATATAACAAGTCAAGAATTGAAAGGAGGAGGAGAATTTACATTCAAGGATGCACATCAACTTGAAGGGAGGCAAGAGAGAAACAAGATCTGTACGATTACTAGAAGGGATTTTTAGTTGAAGTTTCAAAAGTCCAAGGCTGCAACTCTCCTTCTGGGTTCTTTTACTCTATTTTCTTCTCATGTCTTCTTTTTATCTTTTTATAAACTTAATTGTAAAACTCACCATGTGTGAGTAGTCTCTTTATTCTAGGGTTGGGGTGTAGCACTCTCAATTTAATTATGGATCTTGTTTGATTTTATTTAATACATTGGGAATTTTATTATTTGATTCAATCTCTTGTGTTCTTAATGCATGCTATGTGATGGTACTCACCTAGCCATGATCTAAGATATTAATTGAAGAACTGAAAGGTGAATATTAGTATTAGAAAATCAGGATTTTGAACCTAGAAAATCTGACCTAGAGATAGGCTGATGACCTTTATGGAGTTCCAAATTTAATCAAAGATTTTAAAGGGTTTTAATTAATCTAATCACCACGAAAATAGGATTTAGGTTAATTAAAATACACCTTGAGTGCCTTGAGAGAGGACTTAAGATAACTTAGAATTAATTTTCATCAAAATAATAATCTCCCAATTATTGAATAAATTAGATTGATTCTATAATTGATTGAAGTGAGAACCCTTAGCTCTAGAATGTTCTCATCAACTAGTATTTTAGTTTAGATAATTGTTTTAGACTTTATTTCTTCTAGTTTAGATTTAATTATTATTTCTCTATAACTCGATCATCTAGATAATTAAAATCACTATAGTTTGGTACTCAACACAGTCCTCGTGGGAACGATACTCTACTCATCACTTTATTACTTGTTAGCAATCCGTGCACTTGCGGTGATTGCAAACCTAGCAAATAAGTTTTTGGCACCGTTGCCGGGGACTGTTGCTTGATATTAAACTATTAAGTGATTTGATTACTCTAGACATTCTTATTTCTTTTATAGTTTATTTCTTGTCTAATTTTATTTTTACTTGTTTTTCTTGTTAGGTGCATTGAGATGCTTCATCAATAAGTCTTCACAAGTTTTATTCAACAACACAATGAACCATTTTACAATGCTTGGAGAAGATTCAATGAATTGGCAAAGTAATTTGCCAATCATAGTCTTTCAAATCATGAACTCACTCTTAATTTCTACAATGGTTTAAATAAAGCAATAAAGAATTGGGTAGATTATAGAGCTTGGGCTACTGGTGATCTCATTCTTCAAAGAGACCATGAGGATGCCATTCACTTGTTGAATGACATGGCAAATTTTGATTACCATTGGTATTGGGATCCTTCACTACAAGGTTGGAGCCATTAATACCCACCACACGCCTATCAACCTAATATTTCACACCAACCATTTGAGCTACAACTAGAGAACATAGTGGAAATTGAATAGGCAGTAGCTCCATTGGAAAATTTTGACAACTTTATGATGAACAATGAACTATCACTTTATGAGGAGGAATCAAATGAACAAAGTTGGGAAAATGAAGAAGCTTCATTGGAATTTGAACCTATAGAAGAAGTTGAGCCTCAAGAACAAAATTCCTTTAAAGATGACTTACCAGTAGAGTTCCCACAAGAACAGGAGTTACTTGAAGAAGAAGTAGAACCTAAAATTGAAGAAAGTAACTCCTTTATTGATGGAGGGTCATTGAAAGAGTGCTTACATGAAGACAAATCAAAGATGAAGGTGGTGGATGAAGAAATATATAAGACTATCAATCTGAGTTCATTAATGATTCTTACACATACACCACCAGAAGACCCCTTTCTATCATGGACACCTCCTACATCATTGCATGTCCTCCATGAGGTAAAGCAGTCCTCTTCCCAAGCATATCACTCGAAACCATATGTTGTTCATTCTACATGCAATCTTGTTTCAGATCTTGTCAATCTTGAGGGTACCAAAAATCAAGACCCATATATGGTGTTACATGATAACTACTATGGGTGAAAATCGCTTTTTTATCAGCAATTCTAAAAGGAGTCAAGCTAAAGACCTTAAATTAGCGCTTCTTAGGAGGCAACCCAAGTTTTAAATTTAATCTTTGCATTTGTCTATTTCCTTTTTTTATCACCCTCCCAAACTTATTTCGATGTTTGTTCACTTTGTAGGTTCAAGAAGCACTTAAAATGTACAATGGAGATCAAACTCACAAATATTCAGGGAAAGGCACGCTTCAAGGGGGAGTATTCTATATCCATTAACTTTTCCTTAGTATTACATTTATGATGTTGCTCTTGACCTGATTGTGATATCTTGATGACATTGAGAACAATGTCAAATTTGAGTTTGGGGGTGCATTTCATGCATTGCATTCATATATTGCATTTCATCATCTTATTATGTCTATATTATATTTGTGTATCAAAAATCTAGAAATTTTTTGCAACTTTTGAAAGTTCAAGACTTTTTCAAAAGGCTTTTAACTTAGAATTATAACTAAAACCTTGATGAGCTAATGATTGGACCCCATGGAATTGAGGAATGAATGTATTAGGATAGGCAAAAAGGCTTTAATATGTTGTTTGCGAAAAACTTAATCACCTTAGTAAAGCTAGACTAGTTAAACCCGTTCACAGCTATTAATCTATCACATTGAACTTGCAAAATTAGGATAAGATTTTTGAAATACAAACAAACTCAAAATGCCTCACCAGCTCTAGAATATGTCTCTTGGACCTATCGAAGCAAAATCCTAGCATATGCTTATGAAGAGATGATTAAGGCATTTTTTGATATTGCCCTATTAAGTCAGAGCCATTCTTAATTAAAATATATATCCCTTGCAGCCAACTTAAAGCTAATATTTATTCCTTAGAATTTATTGCTTACCCACATTATTTACCTAGCCCCTAACCTAAACACCAACCCTACCCTTTTGAGGAAGCTAAATGCATAAGTAAAAGGTATATTAAGTGCCAAAAAAAAAATTGAGAGAGGGTGTAGAACTCAAGAAAAAGTGCAAGTGTGCAATTGAAATCAAAGAAAATTTTGCCTTTTCAACCCAGCAAAAGCAATGAGTTTGGGGGAGAGGATAAAAGGGACATAAAAAAAAAAGAGAGAGAGAGAGAGAAGAAGAAGAAGAAGAAGAAGAAGAAGAAGAAGAAGAAGAAGTCCCAAGATAAGTATCATGGAAGCATGCATGGCACTATAAAAAAACTAAAAGCCCCTCTTCTCCATACAAAATCAAGAGAATAAACTTAGTATACTTGGTATTTTATGCATACATGCTATCCTCATATTTGCATTCCCTAAAAACATTTTATTGGCAACCAAGTCATCCATTTAGCCCATTACAACCCTTTTAAAGACCTTTTGATCTTTTGAAAAGTGTATGCTACATTAGTGGAGATAGAAAATTGAGATATGACTATGGAGTTGAAATTGAGTCACTTCACCACAATTAACCAAAATAGAGGCAAATTTGGGGGGGTAAGTGTTTCTCTAATCTATCCTGATAAAACAGGTTATTTGTGGCTTATTAATGGCCTTGCATAAAGGAATAATTCATTGAAGCACCATGAAGGGGGTGAGGTTCTAGCAAGCAACTGTTAAGGTCCCTATGCCTTAAAAGTGGGAATTGGTATGAAGGTTGAAGAATGTCCAATTATGCACAAGTTAATTTTTTAGTTATGCTTCTAAGTACCCCAATGAGTTTTTATAAAGTTTTGTTTTGCTTGAGGACAAGCAAAGGTTTGAGTTTGGGGGTATTTAATTAAGTCAAATTATATAGACATTTAAGGTTAACGCTCATTACATTTTGTTAGCATTTAGTTTTATTTTATGTTTATTTTTATGTGTTTTCATTATTATTTTAGAAAACATGTTAATCCAACTCAATTCATTGATTTCTATATTTTATTAGGTGTTTTTATGTGGTTTTAGAATCAAAGATGAGTTTGGAAGAGATTTAGAGATCAAAACGTGAAAAATACAGTGCCAGAAGCATTACACGGGCCTTGTAACCTGCCCCGTATAACTTTCTGGACCCCGTGCAACTTTCTGGACTGAAGAAAACTTGAAAAACGAAGTGGCAAAAAGTTACATGGGGCGTGTATCACTACATGGCTCGTGTAAAGTCCCCTGACAACAATTCTGATGTTACTTTTCTTGCTTCCAACCTGACCCGGATGGACTCCTAATGCTTCTAGGACTCTGAAATTAGGGTTTTACACCAGATATAAATATAACAAGTCAAGAATTGAAAGGAGAAGGAGAATTTACATTCAAGGATGCACATCAACTTGAAGGGAGGCAAGGAAGAAACAAGATCTGCAAGATTGCTAAAAGGAATTTTCAGCTGAAGTTCCAAAAGTTCAAGGCTGCAACTCTCCTTCTAGGTTCTTTCACTATATTTTCTTCTCATGTCTTCTCTTTATCTTTTTATAAACTTGATTGTAAAACTCACCAAGTGTGAGTAGTCTCTTTATTCTAGGGTTGGGGTGTAGCACTCTCAATTTAATTATGGATCTTGTTTGATTTTATTTAATACATTGGGAATTTTATTGTTTGATTCAATCTCTTGTGTTCTTAATGCATGCTATGTGATGGTACCCACCTAGCCATGATCTAAGATAGTAATTGAAGAACTAAAAGGTGAATATTAGTATTACAAAATCAGGGTTTTGAACCTAAGAAATCTGACCTAGAGATAGGCTGATGACCTTTGTGGAGTTCCAAAATTAATCAAAGATCTTAAAGGGTTTTAATTAATCTAATCACCATGAAAGTAGGGCTTAGGTTAATTAAAATACACCTTGAGTGCCTTGAGAGAGGACTTAAGATAAATTAGGATTAATTTCCATGAAACTAATAATCTCCCAATTATTGAATAAATTAGATTGATTCTATTATTAATTGAAGTATGAACCCCTAGCTCTAGAATGTTCTCATCAACTAGCATTTTAGTTTAGATAATTTTTTTCGCCTTTATTTCTTTTAGTTTAGATTTAATTATTATTTCTCTATAACTCCGATCGTATAGATAATTAAAATCACTATAGTTTGGTATCAACACGGTCCTCGTGAGAATGATACTCTACTCATCACTTTATTACTTGTTAGAAATTCATTCACTTGCGGTGATTGTAAAACTAGCAAACAATTTTTCTACTAAAGTAATTGAAGGGTATTGAAGTACTTTCCACATAAACAATAGCAATTTCCCTTCATTCCCCTCTAATTGGGAGAGAAATTATTTAGGGCAAATGCAATGGAGAGGAGAAATGTATTTTCTCACCTTTTCTCTTCCTTTCTCCTCTTTTCTCTCTTCAAATTGATGTTCAAACAAGAGAATTGATGGAAACCAAATTTCATTTGTTTTCTCTTCTCTCCATTTCCATCAATCCAAACAAAGGGTAAAATTACAACCATGACAATAGTTATACTAGTTGTAATCAATTTATAACAAATTAAACATAATTAAATTATTGATATTACAACTTTATTAATTTCTAAATTAATGCCATATATTTATTATTTTATGAATTTCTACTAGTTGGAAAAGAATAAATATTCTGTCTTTAGACAGATATTCTGAAAATCTCCAGAAAGGGGCATTACAATCTCTCTCTCTCTCTCTCTCTCTCTCTCTCTCTCTCTCTCCTAGAACCCAAAATTACTCTAAAATCCACACAAAAGACTCAAGAACTTGTTCTAGAATCCACAATATTTACAGACACAAACACACGCCCCACCAGTAACCTATATAGCTGGGTATGCTAGCTTAGACTTAGAATAGTTCTTCTATCAGGAAACAATCCAATGTGAACAGGTATTACAGATGTTGTAAATATAAGTTATAAGCCAATTTGTAAATGTTTATAAAGTATTATGAGTAGTAAAACTATGGAAGTAGTATATAGTGAATTAGGAAGTAATAAATTACATGAAGTATATAAAGATAATAATAAAATGACAATGAGAACCATTAGGGGACTAATAATGTGTAAATGAATCTTACTATAGAAAATGGGAATATGTTAATGAGAAAATGAGTAAAATGATAAAATCGACCTACATGATTGCTTTACATAATGATCATATATGGAAGGGTTACATGGAAAAATTTATAGTTAAATTAATGACAATAGAGTGTAAAGTTATTGTGATTTAGTAGGTATGTTGATACATTATTCTAATATAAAAAAGGATTTTTAAAGAGTGTGTTTTTACCAAAATTATTCTAACACTTGCATAACAAAGGGTGAACTCTTTATGGTGAACTATAGTCTATGAGAAGCAAAGTGTTAATGGATTATTCGGTCAACAGAGCTCGAAAAGTATAAGGATTGAAGTTGACTAACGACTAGAGATGTTAAAAATCAAGAGCCAATACTCT
The DNA here is from genome assembly GCF_030052815.1 of Hevea brasiliensis. Lineage (NCBI taxonomy): Eukaryota > Viridiplantae > Streptophyta > Magnoliopsida > Malpighiales > Euphorbiaceae > Hevea > Hevea brasiliensis. Next base: position 24,872,760 of record NC_079510.1, on the reverse strand, counting down.
TTTATCTTTTAAATTTTAATATCCTTATAGTCACTCCTTACTAAGAGTGATTTTCAGCTGATTGCATGGTTCCTACAGGAAATGATTAGATGAAAAGGGGGGATTTCTTGAGAAGAATGTATGCCTATTAGACATGAAAACAACTCCATTGTGAACTATTTGGGTCATGTATGTGAGCATGAGCATGCAATATTGTATTATTTAAGATTATTTTTGTATGTTTAATTTTAGAAGCAATCTTTGAAGTTCATATGTATAATAAAGAATAGTCCTTTACGATGCTTTGTGATAACTTAATAAAGCTTTAAAGATATTGTATTGAAAAAATTTTACTGTTAAATGTGATTTGTAAATCGTTGAGATTTAAAATTTATTTGTTTCTTCAAAGGTGGATTAAAGTTTTTTTTATAAAGGAGATTCTACCGAATTTTCGATAGAATTCTAGAGAAATAATCTAAATAGCTAATATCTTAATAAATAAATGAATGGTAAGATTCCATTAAGGGGGAAATACAATTGTATGAATTAGGAGGAATGAATAGTGATAGGAAGAAAATGTCTTCATATAATGTAACCCCACTACTTGTTAACTTATCCACTTCCACAACAAAAGCATCATTATGAAGCTAAACAAACTTCCCCTTTGATCCATCTTCTAATATCGCCTACTTATCCTCCTAAAACCCAAGTCCTTTATTTAAGATATGAAGTTTGATATGACAACAAATCCAAATTTAAAGTGTCATGGAACATCTTAACTTTACCCTCCAAATAGGATGGATATTTGCTTATCTTAAACCTACCCTTATGGTGCACAACCACCCTAACAAATGAGTTTGTCATTTTGCAAAATCACATAAGGAATCAATAGAGACAATGTCATGTCAACTTTTGGTCTAATATACCAAAGATAACTAGTGCTTTTACTTAGCATCCTCATCAAAACTTTAAAATCCTAACAAAGAAGTGAAATACAACCTAAATGAGAACTAAAATAAAATGGAAAAACGTCCAAATAAGCCATTGTACTTTCAGTAAAGTGTTAAATAAACCCAAAATTAAGTTTTGGATCAAATAAGCCCTTGTACATTCTAATAAGGCCAAATAAGTGCACACCTAATAAAATATTATTTTTTTCCTAATTTTAAATATTAAAAATTATTTATTGGTTTTAATTAAAATAAAATTGTAAAAAAAAGAAATAAAAAAATATGATGAATAAAAATTGTTTAATATTAAAATTATTATTTTTAATATTTTATTATTTCAAAAACTAGAAAAATAATATTTTATTAGGTATGGACTTATTTGACCTTAATTAAAAATGATAAGACTTATTTGGCCAATAAATTAATTTTATACTTATTTGGCATTGACTAAAAGTATAAAGGCTTATTTGATCTTTTTTTTCAAAACAAAACCCCTATCCTAAGTATAAATGCATACATAATATCAGATAAAATAGATTAAAACCTCCAAAATTAGACAAAGCATGAAAACAAACCCTAGACCTAACTTGAACCGAACTACACATGCATGCAAATAGTATTGGATAGCAAATATTTAAATAAAGCATTGTCTCCTTAAATTTACTAAACCCTAGACCTAACTTGAACCCTCCACTACATATACAACAAGTATATATTGTACCCATACGACAACCATATATTGATAATTTATAACATAAACTAACATTTCAAAGTGATGGACAAACACACTGCTTACTGATTCTAAAGATGTAAAGTCCTTTGAAATATTTGATACAAATGCAAAGATTATTGTTATGATCGTCATGAGATGAATGAATCAAAAAAATTTTAAACTTTGTTCAACAATTAAAACCTTTTCAGAGAAGTTTTGAGATTCTCTGCAAATAAGCTTAAGGGCTTTATGTGCTTTTTTTTTTTTTTTCGAGGGGAACAAATTTGTAAGCTTACAAAGTTTTTGCTCCCACTACAAATGACACTATTTCTATTAGTGATGATCCAATGTGTTGTGCAATTTAACGTCTACTCACCTTTAACGAGGCACGCAATATACACGTTTGACTCTTTTTTTTAAAAATGTGTTTGAAAAATTAGATTTAAGAGCTCAATTGTCACACCTTACCCCTCTGTAAGGCATAACATGATCCCGTAGAATACCTAATGAACTACCGAACTTCACCTACCGATAATTCATTAAGTACCCTACAAGGGATTTTAAAACAATTTTCTTATCTTTGACAAGTGGTGAGCATTTCTAATAAGTATTAAAAACATTTAGTTGAAATTAAAACTAATTAATATTTTTGGCCATTTTAGTTTTCCGCAAATTTTATAAAAATTTTGACAGAGTTTCCTCTGTATTTTGAGAAAACTGTTCTTCGAATACCTGTAAAAAGCACTTTTAAAAGTTTTTCTCAACCACTACTTCGATTTCACAATCAAACTCAGTCGATTTCTCAAAATTCACAAGTTCAATAGTTCTCAAAATACTGTCAATCAATATCATTCATATTCATTAAAAACAAAATAATTTATACGCAACCTTACAAATTTATATCAAAAGAAACATAAACTAAATCATACAAATTTGTGTACAAGCTGCTCAAGACCCATTTTTACATGTCCATACATTTATGTGCAATATATACATCAAAAGAAGTATTTACAGTTAGGGTATAAATTATACCCGAAGGCTTCAAGCTGATGACTTCACACACTTCAGCAGCTCAGTCTGCTACTCCTTAAGTCTCTGTATCTGCAACAGCAATAAAAGCTATCGCTGAGTACTAGGACTCAATGGTGCACAATATACTAAAATAATCTTTATGCAAAGCTTAAAGCACATTCATTCAAAAATTTGGCTAAACATGAAAATTAAATACAATCATGCATTGTGAGATTTTACATGTAAACCAAGTTCATTTCAAAGTATCAAAACACATTTCATAAAACCCACAGTTAGATCACGCCATTCGAAATAAATAGAATCTCAATAGCCAGAGGCTAAAGAGAAATCATATCACAAGGCTAGCTAGCTCAAATATATGGATATCCATTCACATCCTCTTCTACTGGCACACCTCAACACTTCTCCAGAGAAGGAATTAAAATTCAAAACTAATTACCCCCACTAGTCGTGCTAGTGAGGTGTTCAAATATGTGGTCATGACACTGTGGTTTCAAAACTTATCTTAACAATTTGCTAAACATTGTCTTTTCAAATATACATAATAACTTTCAACAATTTAGATCAAACATCATAAGAATGCCATAATCCGATATTTCATATTATTCAAAACGATATGCAAAAGATGATTATAAAAGTATATGTTGTGCACAAACCTCAAACGAGTCGTCCCTTAGCCTCGACTCGGTTCCTCGGGTTCCTTCCCGATATTCTTTTCAACTGAAACACACAATTTTATAATGTTTCAGTACTAGAACTTAACACAGATCCAAAATAAATTTAGCTTCATAATTACCTAGCTCTAACGTGCTAAATTCGACGTTCTTTAAATTTTGTGTTTCGGGTTACTATTTACTGCACTATTCAAGTCAAATAGTTGACTTTCTAAGACTTAATAGGTATGGGAACTCCAACTTCACCCACATACCACATTTTGGTCATTAAACTTGTTGGTTTTGGTCATTTTCTCAAAGCTTAGGTCATTTTGGCAAAATTGCAAATTTTTGGTTTTGGTTCTCCGAAGTTGCACTATTCCATTGGTCGATCTACTGTTGGAATTTAACAAAACTTCCTTCATAGAAAATGTTCCTTATTTTCTTAAGTGTATTCTCATTTTTGGATCACCTCAATCGGAGTTTTGTAGCTCAAGTTATGGCCAAAATAAGTTTACTGTTCACGTGTACTGTTTATACTGGTATTTTGGGTTCTGGCAGATTTTGATCCAACTTTGGTCAGTAATTTGATTAAGTTAAGTTCATAATTTGGTCTAACTTTCTTCATGTGAAATTTTCTACTATGTCTTAGGTTTCTATCGGTTCAAGAATCGCCTAAATCCGAGTTTTCTAGAGGGAATTATAGCCATCCAAACATTGCTGCTCACTAAAAATTCTGCAGAGTTGCAGGTTTAGTAACCTAACTTTGCTCAATAATTTGAATGGGTTAATGACATAATTTGGGGTGATGTTCTTCATGAAAGTTTTAGATCTATATGCCCTCTAACTCCTGGCCAAATTTCAGGTCAATTTGACCTGTCTAACTCGAGTTATGACTAAATGAACAGTCATTTGGTCAGTTTAGTGCAGTGGCAGCCTGCAATCAATTCACTTTGGTCAATTGTTTCACCAAGTTTTGGTCAGTTTTTGGCCATGGTTCCTTAATGAAAATTGTGCTCTTTTATGTCTATTTTCATCTCCAATTGGTGGCATATCAATTGGACTTGTAAAATTTGAGTTTTGGTCCTTCAAAGTGGGTTTGGTCATGCTGCCAGCAGCATGACCATTAACCTACGAATTTGGTTTGATTTCCTACCATTCCCACACAATCCATTTGGTCTTAATTGACCATTATTTCACTTCACAATAGGTCAAACATGCCATTTATGCATTTCTCCAAATTTTGGTTTATAAACCCTAGCTTCCAAACCCTAATTACACTAAAATGTTGTATTTATTCACATTTAAGCATTTCAATCTTACTATCACTTTCATACAAACTTACTAACACATTTAATTCATTCAAAATACATCAAACTCTCCCACATCCATGGCTGGCTGAAATTCCCTTTGGTCCTCTACAAATGTTTTCTTTTGATTTTAATTAAATTTCTAGATTACTCAAACCACAAAAATAACCAATAAACTAAAATTTGCAATTTAGCTTGCTTACCTCACTTGAAATTCCTCTTCCTCAATTTTCTTCTTTTTTTTTCCTTTCCTAATCTTGCTCAAACTTCCTTTCAAGGGAAATCAACAAGGTTTAAGGTTGGTAAATAAAATTTCTAGGTTGGGATTTAGAGGATTTATGGAAAGGAACCAAGAATTCCAAACTTTTCTTGCTTAAAAATGGTGGAACAAAATAAGAAGAGAGGGAGAGGAGAGAGCTATGGGAAAAGCAAAAGAAGAAGCAAAAAAAAATGTTTTTGAATTTTTATTTTTATCCATTTTTGAAGACCAAAATTCCCAAATTAATAAATTAATTTAATTAATCTTTTATGACATCATCTTTGACTTTTCTAACTTCTTTCTTTTCTTTTTCTTTTTTTTTCTATTTATTTTTTTCTATTAGTTTTTTAATTTAATTCTTGATTCAAAAATTTTTATTTCTCCGATTTTATTTGACAGTTAGGTCAGGAGTCAGCTCTCGGGGTCAATTGACCAATTTGCCCCTCGCCGGTTCATCCCGGTTTGCAAATAATCCAATATTTCTTTCGGCTCCCTGACCTAATTATTTGACTGGCTTAACAGTTCTTTTTCGTGATTTTCTCTTTTCCACTGTGTTCATAAGGGTCCTAAGGACCGCAGCGTCACTTTTTACGGTTCGAAATTTGAGTTTAAAATGACTTCGCAGTCGTTCCCGAGGAGGTCACTCATTGCTGTGACTCTCGGCTCGTTTAACTTCTTATGTTCTGTTTTTCTTTTTTATAGTCAACTAATTAAACATTACTAATTATTTGTGTTTATGGCTTCTTAAGTTGTCTTAAGTGTGGTCCTAATCCCCTTAATTGTCCGGACCGACACCGGTCACCGGAACAGTGAAATCTACCAGGCTATGCAACTGGGGGTGTTACATCAATTACACAAAACTTTTGTGGAAAACTCAATAGCAAAAAAAAAAAAAAAATCTAAGGGCTTAAAAATGATTTTTTTTTTTTAAAAAAAAAGGTAAACTATAATTTAGTCCCTAAGATTTAGTTAAATATAAAACATATTTTTTTTAGTTTTAAAACAAGCAATTTAGTCCTTAAAAACCTACAAGTTAGTGCATACCGTTAGAATTTCAGTTAAGTTACAATTAATTTTAGTAGAAATAACCAAAATGCACTTAACTCTATTTTTAATAGGAAAACAATTTAGTTACTTTTTTTTTATTTTATAAAAATTTAATCCTTGAGATATGGTTAAAATTATAACTTTTTCCCGATAATTTTAAAGTCAAGAAATTCATCTCTTAACATTTTAATAAACCTACAAGTTAGCTCCTGCTATCAAAATGTCAATTAAGTTACCTTTAATTCTAGTAAAAATAATAAAAATGCTCTTAACTCTAATTTCAATCCAAAAATAATTTAATTCTTAAGGTTTTATTTTGTTAATAATTAGCCCTCAAGATTTTATTCTATTAGCAATTTAGTCTTTGTATTTTTTAAAATGTGCGTAAAGTTACATTAAAAATTTCTAAATTTAAATTATAATATTAAAAATATGAATTAATTATTTTAAGATTTTTAAAATTTTTGTTAATTACAAAAGCATCCACATATTTACAAATTGATCCTTAAATATTATAACTATTTATAAATAAGTTCTTATAATTTTGTAAATTTTATTCATTTTTATTATTATTTTAATATATATATATATATATATATATATATATATATATATATATATATATGTATATATATTTCATATACTATATTACATTGTTTTATATATAAGAAAAAAAGAAAAAAAAATAAATCTGGACGCAAATTGTTAGTTAATAAAATAAATTTTCAACTGTTTTTGGGTGGAAAATGGAGTTAAAAATATTTAGGTCATTTTTACTAAATTTAATGTGGAATTAACAATGATTCTAACGACAACAAGTATTAATTTATATATTTATTAAAATATCAAAAGCTAAATTGCTTGGTTTTAAAATTATATGAACTAGGTTATAGGTTTAACCATATTTTAAGGATTAAATTGTTTATAAAATAAAATCTTAAGGACTAAATTATTTTCTGATTGAAATTGAAGTTAAAGGCATTTTAATCATTTTTACTATAATTAACGGTATCTTAACTAGAATTTTAATAGTAGAGACTAACTTATAAATTTATTAAAATGTTAAGAAATAAATTACTTGATTTTAAAACTAAAAGAACTAAGTTATATAGTTAACAAAACTTCAGAGACTAAATTATAATTTACCCAAAAAAATTCACCAAAATGCATATTACAGGCCTCTTTCAAGTAGGAAAAAAAAAATCAAAATGTATTCTAAAAACAAGCCATACCAGAACTGCTTAGCAAAGTGGACTCTTGAAGGCTAGAAATGAACATCCATGATGCCTTCATTGGTCTTTTGGATCTGTTTTTTTCTCAAGCCTTGGACTACTGTCTCTTAAAAGTCTCGCCTCTTGAGCGATCCTTTTATTAAGCAAAAGAACATTGTTATCCAGCCATTGCTCTTCTTTTTGTTTTGTTGATGAAATCTGTTATTTGGGTAATAGATTTTGAAATTTGAGAAATTTTCTTCTTGACATTTAATGGGTTTCATGGAGCGGTTCAAGCTTTTTTCCAGTTCAGATTAGTTCTTTTTTTATTAATTCCTTTGTTTTTTTCACTTTTAATTTTAGTTAATGATCTCCAGTTTCCGATTTAGATAATACTTTTTATTATCTAAAATGTAAAATTAAATAATACCTGCATTATCTAATATAATATGCATTGCATGTTGTATATACTTCTAATCTGTACTCGTAATTTAATTTTATTATATATATAATCTAAAAAAAAACTAATCAACTAATAAACCATAAAAAGTAATAAATATTTTTATCAAATTAAGTATAATAGTAATACAATAAATTTAAAAATAAAAATAAAGTAAGATTGTAAATCAAAACTATAAAAACAGACCACTCATCAAGGGAAATCCAATTGCAAATATTTTAGGCATTCATGCTACCTTCTTAGAGAAACATAGGAAGAAAGTTCCAATAACCCCTTATACTTTTAATTGATATCCAAATTAAGTTAAATTAATTTTTTGTCCTAATAAAACTAAACCTTTTAATTTAGAGAAAATTATTATTTAGTCTTTATATTTTAACGAAATTAACTATGTGATTCTTATATTTTAAAAACTATATTATTTAGTCTTTTTATTTTGCTTTTATCAAACTATTTTATCCCTTCGTCAAATTTTCTGTTATTCATGCTATTCAAACTACTATTTAATCCTTCTATTTGTATTTTTTCTACTAGAAAATAACTTTTTTTGATCACTTAGGAATTTAAAGAAACTAATTAACTATTTTGTATAGATAGCTTGTACTGTTTTTTTCAACAGATGAAAACAAAGTGAGAATGTTAGGGAGAAAAGTGCAGGCATAGATAAGAAAAAATATGGGGAGAGAGAGAAATAAGAGAAGATAAAAGAGAAATAAGCGGGAAATGATTACGATAGTTTAAGTATAAAAAATACTTATGGACTAAATAGTTAATATAGTTAAATTATAGAAATTAACTAATATGTTTTCTAAAATATATAGATTAACTAATTAGTTTTACTAAAATAGAAAGACTAAAAAATAGTTTGACCAATAATGACTAATGAAAAAATTAACAAAAGAATTAAAAAGTTTAACAAAAGTAAAATATATGACCTAAATAATATATTTTTCAAAGATATACGAATCAAAAAATTAATTTTATTAAAATATGAAGAATAAATAATAATTTATCCAATAATTTAAAACCATTTATACTCAAAGTAACGGTGCGAAAGGTACACACTCCAAAAAAAAGGTGTGTATGCTTTTTTTTATATAATCAAAATAATGAGCCCTTAAACAATAATTATGCTTATTAAAATATGTTAACATTGATAATTTTAATGAAAATTTTAATTGGAGGAAATTTATTTTAAAGTGTCACTATTTTGAATAAAATTTTAATTATTTTAACATAACTTTTTAATTTTTATTAATTTCGCATTCAGGGATATATTTTCATGTATGATTTATTTTATTAAATTTTATTGAAATTATCTAAATCATTGAATTGAAAAATTTTTACAAGGTCGAGATTAAAATTTAAATAATTTATATAATAAATTTTAAAAGTTAAGGTATGTATTGAAAATTTTTAATTAATTATTTTAAATATAAAAAATAAATTATTTAAATTTAATCCTACAGAAAAATCTATTTAATTCATGTTTATGAAAACAATATATTTTTACTATATTATCATTATAATTATAATTTTTATTGAAATAATATATCTCTTTTAATTAATCCTTTTTAAGTTATAATCACATAATTATAGTACAATATATTTAAAAATTCTCCCATCACATTTTTATTAGGATCAAAATGTACATACAACATGAATAACAGTAATTTGGCCAAATAATAATAATAATAATCTCATTTTTATTTTAAATAACTATTTAAACATAATTCTTAATATAAAAATTATTTAAATATATTACAAATTTAATTACATTTAATAATAATAATAATAATAATAATAATAATAATAATAATATAGTCTACAATAATATAAAAATAATTAGAATTAAAATAAATGATTCAAAGATTATTTTGGGTTGAATTAGAAGGGTATATTTAAGCTTTATTCTAATAAAAAAAATAAATCTCTTATTTTTTAATTATTTTATATTGTGAATTCTCAAATTCTAAAATTTGTTAAAGTTTGACCTTAAATGGACTTAAACTAAAAGGTTGGATTTCATTGGGACAAAAAGTTAATTTTAACCTTATTTGGACATCAGTTAAAAAGTACAAGGGTTTATTTAAGCTTTCTTATAAAAAAAAGATATCAAAAACATAAAATTCAAGACCTAGTTTGATGTTATATATACGAGAGCATTTGAAGAATATTAAGAAAAGCTGGGTTCCTTCAATATTTGTTTTTTGTTGAAACAAATCAGAATAGAAATATCCATAGTAGCCACATGCTGGATTCGGCAAGCCTTGGTCAATTGTCAAGGATTCACAATCAATATCGCCTTCCTTGGCACTTATTGTTGCGTCTCCTACTATACAAATACACGATGCTGATTTTGAGAGCTCACATCCTTTGAAGGAATGAATAAATTTTAATAACTGTCTCTCAACTTATATGCTTATAATATTACAGTTATTTAACTTTAAAATATAGCATAAAATCCCCCTAAACTTTTAAATTTTATACAATAAAATTCCTCTGACTTTCAATTATTGATTTTCCAGTTAAAAATTAATGTAAATAGCTCTCATATAGTATTTTGTTAATATTTTTCTCTCCTTTTCTATGCAAAGTGTAAAATTATTCGCTTTACATGTGAAAAATTATTTTATCTATAGAGAGGAGAATGATTCAATTTATACATAGATTGAGGGAAAAAAGGAAAATACTGACTAAACTCCATGCTGGAGCTATCCACGTCAGCGTCTAACTGAAAAACTGGTAATTAAAGGTTAAAGGGATTTTAGTGTAAAATATAAAAGTTGATGAGATTTTATGTTACATTTTCAAGTTGAGAGACTGTAATGTTACAACTAGATAAGTTTAGGGGCAGTTGTTAAAATTTATCTTTGAAGGAATCCAAAAAAAAATATATTATAAGTAGCAAAATAACCACATATCACCAAAAAACGAATATAAGAAAATCAAATCAAACTATCATGGCTAATAGGAAGGCAATTGAAATTTAATTTGAGAATCCAATAGATATAGGCTCCAATGACCCTTAAAAAAGATAACTTTGACTAATCCTATGCACCAATACATGCAAGTACCTTCCCCTTGTAAGTATTATTAATTAATTAAAAATTATTTAGATTCTTATTAATTCCTGACCTAAAATCTAAAATTGAATTGGAGATCCAATGAGGATTCTTACTAATTATTTATCCGGATTTCTACTAATTCTTAACTATAAATTTCAAATACTTAAATAAATAATTTTCATAATTATAGCCGGTATTTTCAAGAAGTAGGAAAAGGGAAAAGAATGACGAACTGATTAACATCATGAAAGTAGTTTCTCATTCACTTATAAATTAAGACATTGTTAAGCTTGCATTCAACAAGGAATTTATCTTGATTTCCCTTCCTGTTACCTCGACCAATGCAAATATGGACATACTTTAAAAAATGGTAATTAAAATATTGTACCTGTCATTTGAATTCATAGCTAAGTCTCGCAACGAAATATAATTAAACAGATTTTTTGAAATGGATCCTGTAAATTTATTGAAGCTTGGATTAATTAAATCAAAGAGTATTTGTCTATGGAAGAATTTTTCAATTATTAAATAATTTTGATGGATTTTATTTGTCACGACCCAACCTATGGGCCGGACCGGCACTAGGACCTGGGCAAGCCTAAAGCCCCCGAGGCCCGTAGTAAGCCTAACTGTTCATTAACCCAACTCTAAGGCCCCATTTGGGCCCAATTTCAAGAAAACAAACGAACAGAGTCCGGCCATAAAATGGACTTATCAACGGGGAGTTTTCGACTCACCCGACCTGTAAACATAATATATAGTCAATTGGGGAGCTCATCTCACCCTCCACATACTCATCAACATAAAAATAAATGGGAGCTCAGCTCCCTCATCCAATCCATCAAACATGCATAGCATATTAAGTTTACAGGTCCCAAAATAATAATTTAGTTTACAGACCCAAATCAAATAAACATTTCTAACACATGCGGAAATTCTAAGATTTAACAAGTTTATACAAACAGTAATAATTGACCTGCGAGGGAGAAAGCAGGTTAACCTCAAAAAAATATCCTCCTGTGGCCTGTAAAAATTTTTGAACAGGAGTGAGCGTTCGACTCAGAGAGTAAAATATCAATTTTAACCATAATCTCTATAACTATCTAGAACTAATGCACCCTGTAGAGTGAAATGCAACATGAACAACATTTTCACATCATAACATCAAAAAGGTAATTTGGAGCACTCACGCACCCTGTAACATCAATCATAATATATGGGAGCTGATCCCCTATACAGCTCTCTTAAATCCAACCTGGTGCCAGCGAAGAACTCAGCTCGGACTTCCACTTAATAACCAAATCGAGGGTCCCAGCGAAGAACTCAAGCCGTGACTACCCCTCGAAGGATCGGGTCCCAGCGAAGAACTCAAGCCGTGACTACCCGTCCTATCCATAGTCCACACCACATCACACGCACGCCAACGCACGCACACTGCTCCAAATTACCGCAACAACATTCATGGCACTTTAACAGTTATCAATGCAACATAAATCGTGCCTAGAGTTTAACTACATAAATATATGCATATAAGTGATGCATGGGCATGCTGAACATATAATAATATCGAAATTACAATTAAAATTAATATTTTACTCACAGACTTGACGACAATCACTGTGGCGGCTGGGCGGAGGAAGAAGGCTGTCCCGGCTCACCTGACAATTATATTACAATTATTTAATACAATCTGACTCAATACAAACAAAGAAAAAGACCAATACGTCCTAAGTCGTGCCGAAAATCCGGCAGAGTCTCCCCTATACCTAGGACTTACCCAACCTGCAAAAGGGTTCAAAACACACTTCTATACTCACAATCCATATATCCACAACTCAATCATATCACACAGCCCCTCCTGGGCCCATCAAATCAATCATCCATCACAGTATGTAATATTTCAATTTAGTCCTTATAATTGACCATTTTTGCAAAAACTGTCCAAATAAGCTCTAAAAATTCTAAAACTTTGCCCCGCGGTCCTTAGCAATATTACTAAGCTATTGCAAAAAGAATCATAATTTTCTAAGCTATTGCAAAAAGAATCATAATTTTCTAAGCTATCACGAATATTTTACGGATTTTTTTAATCCTATTTAAGCACTAGAAAATTACGTAAAAACAAGGTTCGGGTTTACCTTTGCCGATTCCGACTTCGGGAACGCGTTCGAGACGTCTGACAATAGGGGGGTTAGCCAAAACCTCGGTCCAATTTGAAGACTTTTCCGGTAACGGGTCTGTCTGGCCGGAAATTCGCAGACCCGGTCAACTGTCGAATTTCCGCGAATTGAGGATACCTACACGAAGCCCATAACACGGGGGTTAGTACATAAATTTTTCAGAATTTTCAAAGCTCATTTAATGCTCGGAAAAATACTGCGAAGTTCCGTGGGACCCACCGAAAAACGGTGTCAGAAAAATTTGAAATTTATGTCGTCGCGAAGCTCTCGACCAGTGGAGCGCGCTGGTAGCCTCGGTTTTCTCGTGGGATTCACGGTTTTCGAGAAATCTAGCCCAAAAGTCGAAATGGGCTAAAATCTTCCCGAGCAAAAATCGGACAAACCGCTCGATGGATTTCGGCGTTCTTGGTGTGTATGGAAAGCTCTCGCCGAGTAGATGATTTTAGACAAAGACCCGGTCCAATTGGTGGCCGGATCGGCCGGATTTTGGCAGGGAAGTCCAACAGTCGCGCGCTTGTCCGCTTCCAAGGCCGTTTCCTGCTCCAGCGCCGGCCGTGGGGGAAGGCCGAGGTGGGGCGCCGGCGAGGTGGGGACGCAGGGGAGGCGGCGGCACGGCAAGGGGAGGAGGGAGGAGAGAGAAAAGAGAGAGAGAAGAAGAGAGGGTCGACGCGCGCGGGAGGGAGGAGAAAAAGAGAAGAAGACCGGTCCGATTCGACCAGTCCGATCCGGTCCGGTTCGATTCAGAATACAAAATTTTAAATTTTTACTCTGCCTCGGGATCGAAAACGAGGTCCAAAAATTCTGAAAAAATTTCAGAAAACTCAGAAAAATACGTAGACTCCAAATATATTTTTAGTTTTGCCACGTGGTCTTTAAATTAATTTTTAAAATTCATCAAAGTTTATATTTTCAAAAAATCGAACCCGATTTTTAAAATCCGAAAAATCTCAAAAAAATTTCTAAAATTTAAATAAAATTAAAATACAAAAAATACTCATAAAATTTAAAATTCCGGGGTGTTACATTATTGGTTATTAATTTCACTTATTTTTACTAACATTATGTCTACAGTTATATAATCATATGGATTAGCAAATCATATATATGGATTATATGCTATTGGAATGTGTTTGAATGTTTGTGTTTGATTATTATTTCAACTCTTGCTGAATTTTTTTTATTATTTTTTATATTTGAAAATTTTATTATATTAAATAAATTAAGATGTAATTAATAAGAAGGCAAGCCCCTTAATCTAAATAGTATTCTATTTAGATATAATATTAGAAAAATATATATATATGTTTAGTCCTCTCACATTAATTGGCAAGCTTCCATTGTATTTTTGATTCCATTTAAAAAAATATATAATTAATTGAAAGTCAAACACTAGTAGATTATTAAATAAATTAAGATACAACTAATCAGAAGGCAAGCTCCTTAATTTAAATACAATTCTATTTAGATATAACATTTTAAAAAAATTTAGAATCTTAAATTTATATAAATTTTAAATTTAATTTAAATAATAAAAATAATAAAATTATAAATAATGAAATGTATTTTTATCAAAATTAATGTCCCCATTTGTATACTTACATTTTTTTTTACTTATTAATTTTTTATTTTAACTAATTACTTTTTATAAAATTTTATATTTGATAAAAGTTAAATATAAATAAAATTAAAAAATTTAAATTTATATAAATTATAAAATTAAAAATTTTAAATTTATATAAACATTAAAATTATTTTAAATAATAAAATATAATTATAATTAATTTAAAAAATAAAAATTTTTTAAGTAAAATCAATATTCACACACATTGTACAAAGATTAAAATTATTTTAAATAATAAAAATACAATTATACTTATTTAAAAAATAAAAGATATTTTTAGTAAGATCAATATATATATATATATATATATATATATATATATATATATATATATATATATATATCCCACATGACTATTTTTAACGTCCGTGTGATCAATTTTTTACTCAAATCAACCGCAAACTTTTTTCTAAGTGCTTGATTTAATTTGATGCCATTTCTACGATTTTAAATCCATTCGAGTCACCAGATACTATCAAACAGATGGGTAACATCTAACCATTATTCCTTCATCATTTCGAATGAAGGACGGACTGTAACACCTGCACAACTGCAACAATTATTAGACATTTTAACCTTCTACTTCAAGCGCAGCTAACTCATATTGCGCAAGAATATTATAAAATATCTTACAATTATAATGTACTGTAATGCTCTCAAATTGTTCTACTCTGTTCCCAGCCCACCAACTACAACAAATAGAGCTACAAGCATCTTCATTATCACTTTCTATAAGATTGTATGAGAAAAAGGTTTTTTTGAATGTAGGTGTCAAAAGAAAAAACTGAAGACCATTTGTGAGTGCTGCCCAGATAGCACTGTGCAGATGGCTACTGATCTAGAAGAGGACTTCCTTCTTTAACTAGAACAAAAAGACCACCATCCCCTCTAGAGATACGTAAATCCTTATCGAGGTACGTAATAAGAAGCCACGACCTTGACTGATTACCCGGAATGGGAACTTTAAGTGGTGGCTGACCAGAAATGGTTCTTGAAATATTTGACACTACCTCCTGCAAAGGATTAAGAGATTGCTGCACAGGAGACAAATTGATATTCTGACCAAAAAGATCCAAATTTGCTGGGAGATCAATGCTGGACTTAATCTCTGGAGGTTGCAGGGTGCCTTCCTTGAATTCAACCTTGAAATATTTAAAGTAGACTAGTAAGGTTCTGGATTTCATTTATTCAATAACAAAGTTAATACTCAAAAACTGCAGGATACTCAGAATTATTTCCTCCATCTCATATGGCCACATAATTTCAACTGAATTGTTAAAGAAAGTAGATCTCTTCATAAGAATTTCATGAACTCAGTAAACACTGAATAATTTAGAAAACCCAATACAGAGAAGAGGACTGAAAGCTCAAACAAAACAAATCTGCCACAATGCAATCTTTTCAGAAATTTATTACTACATATATTTTCAGAAATTTACTACTATTCTTTTTAATTGTTTCTCATTTTTCAACACCAACTGCTCCACGTTACCAATACTTATAAGGAGTACCTGTATTCTTGAAGGAGTTCGAACTTCAAATGTGGCAGATGCACTGAATGAGAAAGTGGCAAAAGGGCTTGACAATGTGATGGAGTTCACAATGGAGAGATTGCTGGTATCAATTGCTTGGGATATACTTTCAGCTTTCAACAATGGCATTGTACCAACTGCTAGAAGTGGCAACAACTCAGAGAATGCAGTATACCTATCAGTTACAAAGCCAAATAAAAAGCAGAATTATGATAAAGCTTCAGCTATATTGCAAATGAAAAATATGATACAATGTTGTCTATTGATGTTGTCTATTGATTGGGATATTCAACATTTTATTTTCCATGCATCTGAATGAAATCAATAGCAAAAATTTGCATGTGTGTACACTACTGGAATTATAATTTAGCAGAGTTCCCAGCCCCTGTAAATGCCATTTGCCAACCATAGAACGCTGTATGTATTGGGTTGTGGTACAGCTACGTGGTACGCCACTTGGCTGGATGGGTATGCAAGGAGTAGGCTTAGTTGATACCCCAATTTGAAACGCAGTACGTGAATCATAATAATTCGGTTCGCAGTACGTGAATCATACTAATTTGGCTTGCAGTACATGAATTACACTCAATTAGTATAATATCCAAGTTTAGAACACCAAACCAAATAATAATTTTCTTTTATTTTTTATATGTTTATTTTTTTATAATTTATACATTTTTTTAAGATTAGTATTAATAAAAAGATAGTCTAATAATGGGCTTTTAACTGAAATTTAATAATCTAACAGGCTCCATAACTTTGGTCCAACGCATCTGGCAACTATGATGCCAACAGTATAGAAGGACAAGACAATCATGTATTGATATTTTCTAGAAATAACAATCAAAGTCATTTTGCAGTCTTCCAAATAAATGGCAATGCTAGTTCATGGTTCCATTGCTTGCCCTAGTTCCTTGCGGCATAATGGATTGTTATGGAGCATCGTTGGAAAAAATGAAAAAAAGAACAACGATGCTTACAAGAACATTCAAAGCTTCTCCAAGAAGAAAATGGGAAAGTATTAGTTGTCACGTGTAAATAAGGCAAGAATTTTTAAATTTCATATAATAGGAAGATTATGACTAGGATTTAGCATAAAAAATTCACAAATTAGAAAAGCAAGCTAATACCTAATACTTAACATGGAATTTGGTTATTCTAAATGTGATAACAAATGAGAAAGGTTAAAAGCATGGTTGTCAAAGGCTTGCCAAAGGTCCAGCTCACTTGAGCTAGAGGTCACTCACCTCTAATGGGCTCAAGCTAGGCTCCATCCCTTAAAGACTAAGATAAGATAGCCCAACTTCTCACACAATTATTGAAGGATGTTAAGATTTTAGAATAAGAATAAGAAGAAGAAAGAAAGGGAAGAGAAGAGAAAAATCAAAGAGCTAGATTTTTAATTCTCACTCAATCTATATAATAAAAGTTTACATATTTATATATGATAATCTCCTACCTATCTAAGAATATAAATCCTACTATAATTACCCTATTAATTAGGAATACAAATCATTTCTATTTAGGAATATAAATCCTATGCTAGATAGGAATGTAATATTAACTTTCCTTAAAACTTCCTCTTAAAATGGAGCATGGAATCTCGTCAATTCCAACACTCCCCCTTGATGAGATTCTTAGAAGACTGCAACAGGTCTTGCGATCCGAGGTTCAAACACAAATTAACAGTACTGCACCATATTCAGAAACACCTACACAAAGGCTCGAACACCAAAAGCAAACCCTCTCCAAAGGTAATGCTGGCGAGGAATTACCCAAAGAAATGGCTGTAGATGATGAAGAAATTGAACTAGAGGAGGTGCTACAAAAAAGGAAAACAATTTTTGAAGGAGCTAAGGTTTCACAAGTATTGATCCAATGGAAAGGTAGACCCATAGATGAAGCAACTTGGATGGATGAGGTGGATTTGCACAATCAATTGCCTCAATACAACCTCTTGAGGACAAGGCTCCTTCTTGAGGGGTTAGCAGTGTTATGGATCAAACAGAGAAGATGGGCTCAAAGAAATTGAAGTATTGAACAAGGGCCTAGGGTTATTAAGAGTTTACACCAGAAGAAAAATGGGAATGCAAGGCATTCTGGAAACACTAAGCTGGCAGAAGGTTCCAAAAGGGAATCAAGTTGAGAGGGAATCCCGAAGCAATTGCCACTTGGTGATACTAACAATAACACTGTAATGTTGTATAGTGGAAGAGTAATTGATGAAATAATGCAAAGAATATTCTCTCTCTAGTTCTTTCTCATTCTCTACTCTTCCCTTGCTCATCTCCCTTCTCTCTTCCAATCTTCTTATCTTCTTCTATATTCTTCTATCAATCTAAGCTGAGTTTAGGGCTATAGTCCTAAACTTAGTATCAAAAGACCCACCCTAGCAGAGCTGAAATTGGCGAGAAAGAAGCGAACCATGGCGTCACAAGGGCTGACGGTGGTGTCACCAGATCTCGAGGAACGCATGTAGTCCTTGGAACAAAGGTTGCAACACCTGAGCCAAGAGTTACACGCGTCGAGGTTGAGAAATCTAAGGAAAGGAGGGAACTGGTACAAAAGATGAATCGGGATTGGGTGGAGTTTTTACAGGAATTTGATCAGATTAAGGAGATGTACCGAATGTTGAAATTTAAAGGTGAAGACCATGTTATTCCTGTGGTTAATTTGGCACCTGAGTTGAGTTTCTTTGATAATGGGGCAAGAAAAATTCTGCCACTACCTAGGGTTAAGGAAATAGTTGAATATAGTAGGAATGTTGTTGAGGAATTTAGTAAATCACATAAAGAATTTGTTCTTCCTACCCCCCCATCAACAAGTGATTTCTGAGTCTCTTTCTCAAGTTCACGAGACGAGATATTTTGCCTCCGCCCCAATCTCAACTCAAGAAGGTTGATGAATTCAGTATTGGAACTAATGGAAGCATGGGATATTTAGAAATGATAAGAAAACAAAGGTACAGTCTTAAGGAGGAAGATGATATGCTTTTGTTACTCATTGCCAAAATTATCGAAAAATTTAGTAACTTAGCAATGACAATTTCTCAGTCCAGTTTTCATTCAATTCATAAGCTAGATTCAGCACGTATTGATGATGTTCTTTATAGGAAAGGTGAAAAGAAAGAAGTGAAAAAGGTAAATGGTAAAAGTGTTGGGATTATGGACTCAATTTTAAGTTAAAATCCTAGGAATTTGTGATTCTTAAAGAATATGAATTTGAGATGTGGAGAAGACAAAGAGAGAAGTTCATATTCTATAGTGCAGGGAGTTGTATTAGTAATAAAATAAAAATATTTGAGCTGGGATCATGTGATCAAATAATACTTAAAGAGAATGAATTGGAAATGTGGAAGAGACATAGGAAGAAAATGCAAATTTGGGAGATAGAGGATTCTTGCATTGCAAATGTGGTCATATCAGTTAAGGATGTTCAGCTTAAACACAGTGAAGAAGTTGGTATTATTGGGCCTTCAGGGATTGAGAAATCTACAATATTGAAGACTATTGCAAGACTTGCAACTTCGAATAAAGGGAAGGTTTGCATGCAAGATACAAGAAGAGTTGTTTTAATCAACAATTTGGGTATATCATAGCTTTGAATGAGAATGGTGTTCCTAAGTTGAGCACTTTGTGATCCTCTGATTGAACGTGAAAATACAAGGTTTCTTTTCCATGAAAACTCAGCCATCGGAAAGGTACAAATCTCAGAGCTCGCGAAGGAAACAATGGCTATTGTAGGCCTGAAGCGGATTGCCAGTCGATTATAACTTGAGAAATGGGACAAAGAAAAGCAAGCCAAAGGAAGCTAAATGCAAAATCGCAAATAGAAGCACTTGACCAGATTTCTTGTAAGTGTTCAAGTGTTTGAATGATTTGTTCACAAGTCATGGGGACAAGAAGCTGAAGCTACTTAAATATATTAAGAAGGGGACCGTGGGGGGAAAACGGAATAATAGTAGATAACTAATATCTCAATAATGTTAACCATTTGGTACAAGTATTACTAGCTGTTATTATTTATGTGTTAAATGATCATTAAGAACCTACTTAATATTTTAATTTACAACATTGTAATTTAAAAAAAAAGAATTACATAAAAATATAGAAATAAACATTAATTAATAATCACAACCACTTTTCTTATATCTTCAACATTAATAAATTTTTATTTAAAATATGAAGTTATTTACATGTATTATGTAGAGTATTTAATAGTTATATTTTATTATTGTGATTAAGTATTTATTATAGTCATATAAAGAAAAAGTGTCAACTGATCTTTTTTTAAAAAAAGTTAACATGGATAATTGAGTCAGAATATCTTAAAAATTCCTAATGGTTATCAATTATTGGGAAAACTCCATTTTGGATCTTTTTGAATCAGATATAATTTGAGCTCCCTACAACTATCAACAATTGATTAAAAAAATATACCAAACACTTTTTGGTCGAACAATTAAGGTTGAACAGCCAACGGCTGCTCAACTCCAATCAAAACCCAGTAAAATGATTTAACGCCATCTCTAAGGGAATGTTTGGTTGCAGAAATTCAATACATCCATTTGGATTCATTTTTCTAAGAAATTAGTTTTCCAAGAAAGTAATACTAGGAATGTAAGATTATGATTATTCATTATACTTTCTATTTTCATTGGAATGTATAATTTTTATGCTTGGTTAGATTATGAGAAAGTAGCATAAAGTGTAATTGAATACCACAATAACCCTAGTCTAAATATGTCCAATGAATATATAAAAACAGACATCATAGTTTATACAATAAAATTTATCATAATAGCCATACTAACATAAAATATAGATATTATTCAAAAAATATTTAAAAAATACTACGTACTTTGTTTAAAATATATGATTAAAAACAAAAATTAAAATTAAAAAAAAAAGTTCCAAAAGATAGAATCAACTATTAAAAATCAACTAAGAGACTATAACCTCTTATAGCATACTCATGATCAGCATTTGAAATCTCTTGTTAGTCCAGATTTAGAGAAGATTTATATAATTGTTTTTCGTAAATATTATTATAAATAAAGGAATTAATGTCTATATATGTTTTTAACTTTCCAACAGCTAAATATTGATAGAAAATTGTTATCAAACAGAAGCCAAAAATGATCTGTATAGCCAATGCCAACTAGTTGAGGATTATGACTTAGTTGCTGTTTTTGTTGTACTTTCCATGAAAAAGTTGCTTTTCATTGCAAAGTAAAGGTGAGACCGCAAATTTAGGAGAAGGTAATATCCCTGAAAAAAACCAAATACTGAAATTTAACATTTTTAATCCCTTTCCTAGCACATTCCAGCTACCAAAAGCCAAATCAGTAAATCATCCATCCTCACGCCACCGGCAGCGAACCTTTGCACTTTATGTTCCTAGACTCATCTCCATCTCATTAACAAAGAAAACCCCTTTTGTCAATTCTTGGCATTTTCTTCAGAATCGCAAATAATAATTCTACAATCTTATTGCAAGAACCAGTAAACACACAATTATGAACTTGCTGAATTAATAATAATAATGAAGGCAAAGAACTTACAACAAAACCCAGTTGCCATCGAGGATCCCAGTTGCATCCACGGGTGCTTGAATAGGGTTCACAGCTTCCAACTGATTAACCAACTCTAAAACTTCGCCCCTAACTTCCGAGCTGGCCTGAAACCCGAAATTCGTGCCATAAACCGTATCAACCAAACACCTTTTCAAGTCCCCTAATCTATCATCCTTTTCCAACACCACGCCTGTACCCTTAGCAGCGCTGCCATTTTCTACAGCAACATACTCCTCCTCCCACTCATCATCATCCTTCGGAGGATCCGCATCGGAATCTTTCGGGTATTCAGGTTCTGGTTCGGGTTCTATCTTTTCGCCCCACTCATCAGTGATGCTGATTGGAGTTGGGGTGGGATTTGCATTGGGATCCGGACTGGGTTTTTGAGTCGGTTCATTATCTGGTTCGGGTGTGGGTTCTGAGAGGGAGGAGAATGGGATTAAGGAGGGGAATGTAGATTTTTCAGTTGTGGGGTTTTTGAATGTGATATGAAGGGTTTTAGAGGGAGTTTTGTTGCAGAAGAAGAAGGATGATGGGAAATCTTTAGAGGCAGAGAGAAGAACTGGATTATTTAGGCTTGAGGAGAAGAAGACAGAAGAGTGGGAGGAGGAGAAGAGGGCCATCATGGAACTTGTGAACGAGATTCTCTGTTGTATGGCATGCGTTCCTTTTTGAACCTTTAAAGGATTTTAGAACCTGAAGAAAAATCAAATTGCACCGAGTACACGTGCACATCTCTAAATGTTTCAAATTTAGATTTCCTATTGAATACAAAATCCGTACCTCACGCAATTTGTTAATTAAAAAATAAAATATTCTAATAATAAAAATACATAATAATAAATAAATTTTAAATTTATCAACAAAAATAAATCTAAAAATTTATTCATTCATAAGTTAATTGTAGAAATATGCCTATTAAGAAAAATTTAAAGAAAATTGTTACATAAAAATATTCACTAATGAGTACTTAGATAAGATGCTAAAGGGAGAAAGGATAAAATAATTTAAAAAATAGACTTAAAAATTAATTATATTATTTTAATCTAATTTTTTAATAAATTAATTTGATTTAATTTTTATATTAAAAATTCAACTTATTAATTCAATTCGATTTTTATAAAAAATTAGACTAAATAAATTATTTCTAATTAATTATTAATGTTAAGTCAAATTAAAATTAAAAATGTAAAATATGATTTAAATTAAATTCAAATAAGCCTAAAAAAACCTCAAGATAAAGTCTAAATTGTAAATCCAATCCAATCGATCAATATTCATCCCAACTGTTGCTTAACACGTTTTTTAGAAAATTACTCTAAAAAAAAGTGAAAAATAGAATTTAGTATTTAGTTTTAAAAAATTTAAATCAAGATTAAAAAAAAATTCTATATTCTCCGCCCAATAGCTGAGTCGCAGAAAATAAATAAAATTAATTATTTATATTGAAAATACACTACTTTAAAATAAATTGAAAATTATATTTTTTTACAAGTTCAATTTCTGAAGTTTTTTTTTTCCTTATCTCTATTTTTCATATTTTTAATTGCCATCTCCCCTCTAGTCTTCTAAAATTAAAGGCCAACTAGTCATATTGTCCATGCATGGTCTGAATTATTATTTTTATTTATTTTAATATTATAATTTAATATTTATTTTCTTTTATTTTATATTTTTAAAATTATACTAATATTTTGTTAATATTAAAATTTTCATTTAATTATGTTAAATACAAATTAAATTTTATTAAAATTTTAAACATTAGTATCATTAGTCCATCACTGACTAGTAAGAAATATGAATAAAAATGAGTATTTCCATGAAAACTTTTATTATCTTACTTTTTGTGCAAATGTGTTTTTTTAATCTAATATTAATAATTATTAAAATAAATTTATTAAGTCAAATATTATCCAATAATAATAATAATAATTAAAAACATAAATTAAAATGAAATTTCAATTCAATTAGGTCTAATCTAACTTTTTTTTTTCAATAAATATTTTTTACCTTTTAAATTTCAAATATTTTTATAATTAATAATTAAGAGAAGATAAGAAGTTATTTAAAATAAAAATTTAAATATTTTATACTATTTATGTAACACCCCTATTTACATAGCATAGTATATGTTACTGTTCCGATGATCGGTATCGGTTCGGACTATTAAGAGTATTGGAACTGTGTTTAAGACACCTAAAAAAGCTCTGATTGAAAATAAATAATGATTGCCAGATAGAAAAGTAAAAATAACAAAAACAGAACATAAGAAGTTAAATGAACCGAGAGTCACAGCGATGGGTGACCTTCTCGAGAATGACTGCGAGGTCGATTTAAACTCAAATTTCGAACCGGAAAATGTGATGCCGCGGTCCTTAGGACTATTGCGAACACAGTGGAAAAGAGAAAGTCACAAAAAAGAATTATTAAGCAGGTCAAATAATTAGGTCAGGGATTCGGAAGAAATATCAAATAACTTGTAAACCAGATCAGACCGACGAGGGGCAATTTGGTCAATTCGCCCCTAGAGCTGACTCCTGACCTAACTGTCAAATAAAATCAGAGAAAAGAAAATTTCAGGACCAAGAATTAAATTAAAGAACTAACAGAAAAATAAATACAAAAGAAAAAGAAAATTGAAAAAGTTTATTACATTACCTTTATGACATCATCATGATGTCAAAACTAATTTTGATTTTCCAACCTAAATTGACTAGGTCAAAAGCAATTTTAAAAGACATAAAATACTTAAAAAAAGAAAAGAAAAATCATTTTCTTCCTCTTCCAACCAAGTGTACCTCCCCACTTTTTCCTTAAATCACCATTGTAGCACCACCATAAAAGCTTGAGTTTAAGCTTTCTTTTAACCACTTAAACCCACTTTGACCCCAAAATAATCCATAAAAACTTGTTAGTCCAACTTGAAGAAGCTTTTGAGGAATAAAAGAAAGGAAGAAAAGAGAGGAAATTGAAGAGGTGAAAATCAAAGAAAGGTTAGTAATAAACTCTAATTTATTTCTTTAAATTTCATGCAAATATGCTTTAATAAACTTAGAAATTGAAACAAATAAAAGGAAAACATAGTTGAGGAACCAAACATGAATTTTGGCCAACATTAGTTAGGGTTTGAAATGGGTGAATTTGATGCATTTGAATGGTTGCTTAAGTTGAATTAAGTATGTAAACTATGGATAGATGTTTAGAATGCATTAGGTTTGAATTTTATGAGTTAGGATTTTGGCACCTACGGTTTGGGATGCAAAAATGTGAGAATTGGTCGAATGGTGTGTTTGACCTTGTTTGATATGAAAAATGGTCATTTGTGACCAATTGAGATGTGTTGTAAGTGAGTTTAAATTCGGATTGAAAATGGTCATTCTGCAGGTAGCAGGACCAAGGTCCCTTTTAGGGACCAAAACTGAAAATTTACAAGCCCAATTAGTGTGAGGCCAATTGGGAATGAAATTAGACACAAAATGACACATTTTTCATTTAGGAATCATGCCCAAAAAGTGATCAAAACCTAGTGAACAAATTGACCAAATATGAATTTATGCAGTCTGACCTGTACAAAAATGACCAAATGAATTTGTTCATTTGGCCATAACTTAGGCTAGGTAGGTCTAAATGATCTGAAATTTTACCAATGGATAGCTGAGATATAGACCTAAAACTTTCATGAAGAATACAAACCCAAATTATGCCCTTAACTAAGTCATTTGGCCACCTAAAATTTGGTGACCTAAAACTGCCAGAACCAGTTTAGTGCCCAGAAATCTGGGTTAAGTCCAATCCGGCAGCCATGATTCAAATGGCTATAACTTGAGCTACAAAACTCCAATTGGAGTGATTCGAAAAGGAGAATAAATTTAAGACAATAGGAAATATTTTCTATGAAGAAAGCTTAGCCAAATTCTAACAGTAAAATGACCAATGGAACAGTGCAACATAGAACACCAAAATTGAAAATTTGCAAATTTGCCTAAAAGACTTAGAATTTGAGAAAACAAACAAAACCAACAAATTTAGTAATCAAAATGTGGTATGTGGGTGAAGTTGAAATTCTCATACCTATTAAGCCTTAGAAAGTCAACAAATTGACTTAAATAGTATAGTGAATAGTAATTCCGAAACACAAATTTTAAAGAACGTCAAGTTTAGCATATTAAAGCTAGGTATAAGTAGATTTGAATTTATTTTTGGAGTTATGATAAATGGTGATACTGAAACATTGTGAAACTGTGTGTTTCAGTAGAAAAGAATACCGGGAAAGAACCCGAGACATCTAGTCAAGGCCAAGAGGCGACTCGTATAAGGTTTGTGCACAACTAACTATTTTGTTACTTTTTACTTCTAAATTGATTTGAATAAATTTATTTTATTATTTATAATTTTGTTGTGTTGAGGATTTTAATTTGTTAAATGAAATTGTATAAATTAAATGTAAATTTTTTTTATGCATTTAAGGATTTATTGCATGGTTTTGATGATTGTAAATTTTAAGTTTGATGTGTTGCCAACCTTGAGCATGAATTTATAATGATTAAATATGTTGATGATTTTGTAAACACTTTGTAAATAGAAATTGTTTTGAATATGATTTGAAACCACAGTTGACATGGCAAAATATATTATGAATTCTCATTAGCTTGTCTAGTGAGATATATCCTCCACTAAATGGGGCGAGTTCCTTCCTCTCTGGCTTGTCAGTTGGGGAAGAGTTTGAATGAGTACTCATATACACTAGCTAGTCTTTGTTCCTCCCTTTTAGCCTCTATTAGGAGAGTATGAAATGTCGTAGTGTACAACACGGTATCTATTTGAATTTTGGGTCATGGGTTCAACTGTGTGAATTGTTGGTAACGCCCTTTAAATTATGTATAGTTTGATAAATTGTGATTGAAATAAATAATTTATCAGTGATTCAAAATATTTTTGTATTGTTTCGGAATTTAAAAGAAATGTAGATAAATAGTTATTATTTGATCAAAATGTTATTCAAATGAATAATTTGCATCAATGAAAATATTGATTTCTGAATGTTATGAATTTTGAAGAATTTAGAAATTTTAAATTTTTATTTATTATGAATTGTCAAACCATAACTTGTGTTAAGTTTTAAATTCTTAGTTTATGCACCACTAAGTTCACCACTCAGTGATAGCTTTGTATGATGTCGCAGGTGAAAGAAAATATAAAGCAGCTGAGCAAGATTACTAAAAGGTATAGTGAGACTATCTTCAGGTATATCATAGGTATACCCTTGTATTTTATATTTTGATGTAATTCTGTAATTATATGTATGAAATTTACTTTGAGCAGTTGTACCAACTCTTTTGTAATATATTTTTGGATTGTAATGAAATACAAATTATTATAAGGTTATCTTGAGATTTTATATATTTATAAAGTTTTGCACTACTAAATTTTTTAATACTCCCATGAATGTAAATATTCATTTTGTTATCCTAATGAGATATTTCAATGTTTAATTTAATTTAAATTGCGTATTGAGTTGCTTGTTTTGATTTGTGAAATGAGATTGAATAATGGAGTTGTGATTGAGAAAAATATTGGGAGTGTCTTTATTTTCAGGTTTTGAAGAACTGTTTTCTTAAAATACAGACGGCACTCTGCCGAAATTTTTATAAAAATTACGGAGATTTTAAATATCTAAAAATTTGATTTATGTTTGGACTTTAAATAAAGGTTTTTAATATCTGAAAAAATTTTACCAACCAATTTAAAAATCAAAGAAAATTGTTTTAAAATCTCTTTTAGTATATTTAATGAGTTACCGGTAAGCGAAATACTGTAATTCATTAGGTATACTACGGGAGCATGTTACATCTTACGAGAAATAGGGTGTGACAATTCAAATTCTAAATATTTTATATTTTAAAATAAAATCAGCTTAAACATGTAACAATTTTTGCCAAGTGGCATATATATTAGCAAATGTTAGGGATAATTATACTAATAAAATGACAAATAATAAAATTTTAAATATTTTCTTAAACACGTAACATGATTTTGTGAGATGTTTGTATGTTTTAGCCTATATATATATATATATATATATATATATATATATATATATATATATATATATATATATTATTGAATAAAAAAGTTTAAACATTTGTGCTTATTCATAATCTATACTATATATAAATGTGTGAAGGGCAACATTGAATTTGCTAAAAATACTTTTCATTTTTTAAATTAATTATAATAATATTTTTATTATCTAAATTAATTTTAATATTTGTATAAGTTTAAAATTTTAAAATTTGTATAAGTTTAAAATTTTAAAATTTTTAATTATAAAGTTTATATAAATTTAAAATTCTTAATTTTACTTATATTTAACTTCAATTAAATATAAAATTTTATAAAAATTAATTTGCCAAAATAAGAAATTAATAAGTGAATAATAAAAAATACAATTAATCTATAATCTTTATTTATTTATCTATGTATCTATAATTTATAATATATATAAATGTATGAAGGGGAAGGGAAAGGAGGATATTAGGTTTATCAAAAATATTCTTCATTTTTAAATTAATTATAATTATATTTTTAATATTTAAATTAATTTAAAGTTTGTATAAATTTAAAATTGTCAATTTTAGAGTTTATATAATTTTATAATTTTTAGCCCTACTCATACTTAATATCAATTAAATGCAAAATATTATAAGAAGTAATTAACTAAAATAAAAAATTAATAAGTGAAAAATAAGAAATATTATTAATCTATAATTTATATTATTAGTTGAAAATCCAAATAATTTTAGAATTCATAATTAAATTGAAATTGAAATATCATTTATTTTTGTTAACTATTAGTTTAATTGAATAAACTTAAAATGGAATGTAATCTACAATTAAATATTATTTGTAAACACATTAATCGAATTCGAAATTCAAATTAAATATGATTTATTTATAATATATATAAAAATATATTTAAAATAAATTACTAAAAATATTATTTAATTAATATAGAAACTCAAATAAAATTTAAGAATACTAGAGGTCTACGTATTAGTATTAGAAATTTTTAATTTATATTTTATAAAATATAATCAAATTATTAATTAAAATTAAAAAAATAAAAGTTTAATATAATAAATTGTATATTGAGATGAGACTGACATATAGATGCTTTGGAGCTTATTCTTTTTGTTTACTTATTGATCTCTTATACTAATTTATTAGTAATATTAAAATTATATATATATATATATATATATATATATATATATATATATATATATATATATATATAAAGAGCAATAACATAAATTAAACCAATTTTTTTATAATAATTTAAACTAAAATAACAATAATAATGCTGCTAAAATTACTAATATTAAATAAAACTAAATATTTCAGCATTTTTAAGACTATTATTTAAACAAAAAATTAAGTAAAATAAATAATAAATCAACTAAAGATATTTTAAGAAAAAAATGTAAAATTTAAAAGAAAACCTTTTTTCTTTTTAATAAAAAATTAATACTAATGCAAAATTATTAATTGACAATTAAATTTAAATTTAATTAATTTATTATCATATATTTTATAATTATAATTTTCTAAAAATTATTATTATACATTGTTTAATTATATATATATATATATATATATATATCATAGCCTGGGGGATAGAGTGATTATTGGTATCAGAGCCTGGGGGATAGAGTGATTATTGTCTAATATTTTTGTGAGTTTAGGGTGTTTGATTAGTGCATTCCTGAGTCCTTTTAAGGTTGCTGGTCATAAGTCTTAGTGGTTTGGCTGTAAATCCAAATATCCTATTGTAGGGAATGTATTAATTAGACTATTCAACTCATTGATATATTTTGCAGAAATCAATCTATTTCCAGTTCTTCTACCTTTGAGACTGGAGAAAAGACAGTCAACAGTGAAGAATTAATTATTGAAGACTTTGAAAAAGCAATAGATAATTGGGAACTTCTTAAAGTCCAGAAAGATCAGATCTATAAACAAAGCAAGTTTAACTTCCTTACCAAAACTGATTATACCATTAAAACTGAGGAAAGAGATATTTCAATTACAAAGCCTTTTGAAATCATTAAGCTTTTAACTACTGCTTCCTTAAATAAACACAAAGCCAAAGGTTACAACTATGTCCATATAGGGTTAGTTCAGGTAGGGATCAAGCCCTTAACGAAAGAAGGTTTGAACACTTCTATCTTAGCTGTTCTAAGAGATGCTCGCTTCTATGACTTCCAAGATTCTTTGCTTAGTTCTATTGAGTCTAGTCTTTGCACTGGTCCAATTTCTTTTGAATGTTATCCAAACTTAACTGTTTCTTTAAATGATAGAAATTTGCTTGATAGTCTTATTTTGCAAATTAAAACTCATAATTATAAAATGCTTCCTAGATCTATTCCTGTTGCTTTGATTTTTAAAGTTCATTACAAAGCCATGATGACTGCTTTTGCTTCTAAAGTTCTTATTCACAGTCAGAAAGGAGAAACCCTCCTCCTTTAAACTGATCTTACCAGAGCCAATGCTGTTATTCCTAAAGCCATCAAATGGAATGAAGTCTCACTACCTGAAGACTGGATCCTAGAAGGAGCCACAAGACCACAACCACTGCCTCCACCTAGCCCAAATACCCAGCTTAAAGAAATCGCCCAGTTCCCTAACGGAAAAGTAAAACTCCCTTTTGCTAGAAAACCCCCAACTTCCAGAAGATCTTTTGATGCTACCTCTTCCTCTGGAACTATAGACCTAGGAAGAATCTCACAACTACCTATTGTCATAGATCTACCCCTAACCAGAACGCTCTCTGTAGTTAATTATCCAACAACTGCAGAATACTTTACTCGAATCCCAGATCTACCTAGACACTCAATTTCAGACATACCAAGAACAACGTTAATGCAAACTGCTGACTTTTCAACTACCATACCACGACCTGTCTATTCTACTCCTGAAGAATAACCCAGACCAACATCTCCAACCTTCTCCTCTGTGATTAAGAATATAGAATCTTAACTGAATGTTCTTCAAAAAGATTTTCAGATTAACAAAGCTTATCTTCCAAAAGATTTTTATGCCCCTCACAATCATGAGAAAAAACTTTGGTTTTTCCAAAACTACATGGATCAAAGGCAGGAAATCCAAGAGAAATTTTATGCATTCCTTCATGAGCATCAAATGCATATTTTCTTCTTTGATTGGTTTGAAAAATATGCTTCTGAAAGTCATCTGGAATATCCTTTTGCTTCTAAAACCTTAAACCCACTTTCTGAAACAACTTCCTGGCAAACTTCAAAAGGAGAATGGATTCAATCTGTCCATCCACCTCTTCGAGAACTTCAAATCAAACACCTCAAAACCACCCTTACAGCTTATCCTTTCAAACTTAAAAGTGAGAAGAACACTGAGAGAGATCTTGAAAATATCATCCAGCAGAGCAACTGGACCAATAGTCATCTTCAGGCTATTGGAAAACTGTTAAATGATCTCCAAAAGCAGGTTCAGCACCCAAACACCATCATCGCCTCTACAGAAACAAAGATGAAAGCCCCAGCCTTTAAGCCTTTTGAAGTTTCAAAAAGCTCTCTGGCTAGCCTCCAACAAAAGAATAATGAAGAATTTCTATAAGCTATTCAAGATCGCCTGAACCAACTTCCATCAACTTCTTCAAAGTCCAATGTCATCATTCCAGACACTCCTGAAGCCTATGTCAATGTAATGGAACAACCGTCTGATGAAGAGAACGCCTTCCAAGAAAAAGCTCTTCCAAGAATATATAAAGTTCATTAGCAAAATCCTCAACAGCTTTACTATCCACGAGCCACTGCTCCAGATATCAATCTGGAAGATAAGCCGAGTGCCTTCTCCCAAAGCCGCTACAATGCTTCTTCTGTCTATGAATGGAACATAGATGGAATGTCAGAATACAATGTTCTCAACATTTTCCAACAAATGACGATGGCCGCAAATCCCTATCGAACCCAGACAGGCACCACTGATCAAGCTATTATAGAACTTCTCATAGCAGGACTCGCAGGTCAACTAAAAGGATGGTGGGATTACTATCTCACTCCCCAGCAGAAACTTGAGATTCTAAAGTCTGTTGAACTCGATGAAGATCAAAATCTGATACTTGATGAACATGGCAGACCAATTCAAAATGCTATTGCCACCCTCATCTTAGCCTTGACACTTCACTTTGTCGGAGATCCTTCGCATCTCAAAGACAAGAATGCCGAGCTTCTTTCAAATCTTCAGTGCAAAAAGCTTAATGACTTCAAATAGTATAAGGATACTTTCCTTACCAGAGTTATGCTTCGGGAAGACTCTAATCTACCATTTTGGAAGGAGAAATTCCTTGCTGGCCTCCCCCCTCCCCTTGGAGAAAAGGTTCAAAATAAGATCAAGGAACAGAACAACGAAAAAATTCCTTATGATCAGCTCACTTATGGAGAACTCATCAGTTTCACCCAGAAAAGAAGGCTTGAAGATTTGCCAAGATCTTAAGCTACAAAAACAACTCAAATGGGAGCTCCACAAAACCAAAAAAGAACTTGGAACCTTCTGCCAACAATTCGATATTTCCTACCAAAAACCATATTCCTCTTCAACTTTCAAACCATGCACAGACTGTCAAACTAGAAGACATTGCAAGCACAAAAAACACTTTTCCAAACAGAAAACCACCTACTACCAAGACAGACCTCCTAAAGGAAAGTCTTACAATAGAAAGTACCAAAAACCTTCTCAAAGACCCTATGATCCCAATTCTACTCCCAAAAAAGATGTCACTTGCTATAGATGTGGCAAGAAAGGTCACACTGCAAAATATTGCAAGCTCAACAGGAGAATCCATGAGCTCCAACTTGAAGAAGAAACTTTGTATAAACTTGAAGCCCTTTTGCTTGAGTCTTCTGATTCTGAAGAAACTGTTTCAATTTCTTCAGAAGATAATTAGGCCCTCCAGCTTGATGAAGTCCTTTCCGACTCTTCTACTTCTGATAAATCCGAAAAGCAACTGAATATGCTCACCAGAGATCAAAGGTTTATGCTTGATGTTATTCAACACATCCAAGACCCTCAACTTCAAAAAGAATATCTCACCAAGCTTTAACATTCTTTTGAGGCATCATTTTCTCAAATCCCTTCTACTTCTGTGCCATCTAAAGCTAATAACCCATATGACCTCATAGTCATCTTACAAAAGGCCAAAACTTCCAAAACAAAAACCTCTGCTTCCACCATTCAAAAACTCCAGACTGAAATTAAAACTATCAAGTCTGAACTCTAGCAACTCCAAACCAAACAGAACGAAGACTCTGTTGCCATTCAACTTCTTCTTAACAAATTTTCTGAAGAAGAAGAAGACAATCCAGAACCTGAAACTGAAACACCACAACTAGCCAATCTACAAGATGTTCCAGATAATTTTCTTTCAATTTTAAAACAAGTCACTTCCCAAAAATATTTGGTCAAAATAACTTTGAAAATTTCTAATGATTTCCGATTGGATACTATTGCTCTCTTTGATACAGGTGCTGACCTTAATTGTATCAAGGAAGAAATAATTCCAAAAGCATTTCAAGAAGCAGCTACTGAAAAGCTCAAGGCCGCTAACAACTCATATCTCAAAATTGATTCAAAAACTGATGCATACGTTTTGAATAACGGTTTGCAAATCAAAACTTCATTCTTGCTTGTGCATAACATTCATCATACGGTCATATTTGGCACTCCATTCATAAATCTTATTACTCCTTATGCTGTTAATTATGATCATATTTCTGCTAAACTTAAAGGAAAAAAGATTGTTTTCCCTTTTATTGAAAAACCCCAAACTCGTAACTTGCACATTATCAAAGCCTGCTATGTTTATGAAAATCAACTCAACTCTCTGATTTTATCAAAGGAAATAGAACTCCAAAACCTAAGAAAAACTATTTTAATCCAAAGAATTCAAAATCAACTTCAACATCCTATTTTAAAGAAAAGGATTTCTCTTCTTCAATGACAAATAGAAAATACTGTTTGTTTAGATCTTCCGAATGCTTTTTGGGAAAGAAAACAACATGTTGTTGATCTCCCTTACGAAAATGATTTTCAAGAATCTCAAATTCCTACTAAAGCCTGCCCAATTCAAATGAATAAAGAACTTGAAGACCACTGTAGAAATGAGATTAAAGATTTGCTTTCTAAAAATTTAATTTTTGCTTCAAGGTCCCCCTGGAGTTGTGCTGTTTTTTATGTTAATAAGTCTTCCGAAATTGAAAGAGGAGTCCCCCGACTTGTTATTAACTATAAGCCTCTTAACAAAGCTTTAAAATGGATTCGTTACCCGATTCCAAACAAAAAGGATCTTCTTCAAAAACTTTTTACTGTAAAAATCTTTTCAAAGTTTGACATGAAATCTGGCTTTTGACAAATACAAATAGCTCTCAAAGATCGTTACAAAACTGCTTTCATCGTCCCATTTGGCCAATATGAATGGAATGTCATGCCATTTGGTTTGAAAAATGCCCCATCTGAATTTCAACGCATCATGAATGACATTTTTAATCCATACTCTGCATTTTGCATAGTTTACATTAATGATGTCTTAATCTTTTCATCTTCTATTGAGCAACATTTCAAACATCTAAGAACTTTTATCCTTGTTACTAAAAGAAATGGATTAGTAGTTTCTAAGTCCAAAATTAGTCTTTTCCATACTAGGATTAGGTTCTTAGGACACTATATCTCCAATGGTACAATCTCACCAATAGAAAGGTCACTTGCTTTCACTAATAAGTTTCCTGACAAAATTATTGAGAAAACTCAACTTCAAAGATTTCTAAGATGTTTAAACTATGTCTTAGATTTCTTTCCAAACTTAAATAAACTGCTTCAACCACTTCATGAAAGACTAAAAAAGAATCCTAAGCCCTGGACATAGGAATACACTTCCCTTGTTCAGAAAATCAAAATCCAAATAAAGCAAATTCTTTGCTTACATCTTGCTGATCCATTTGCTTTTAAAATTGTTGAAACTGATGCCTCTGATCTTGGATATGGAGGAATTCTAAAGCAACTTAAAAATAACAAAGAAGTTATATTTCAGTATGTTTCTGGACATTGGGATGAAACCTAGAAAAATTATTCCACTATTAAAAAAGAAATTTTATCCATAGTCATCTGCATTCAAAAATTTCAAAGTGATTTGCTTAATAAAAATTTTTTGCTTCGAATTGATTGCAAATATGCAAAAGAGATTTTGAAAAAGGATGTTCAAAACATTGCTTCCAAACAAATCTTTGCTCGTTGGCAAGCTATTTTAAGTATTTTTGACTTTGATATCGAATATATTAGAGGAGATATGAATTCTATCCCTGACTTCCTAACTCGTAAATTCTTGCAGACTCCTCACAATTATCCCAAGAACGAAGACTGAAGAATCAACAAAAGAAAAAACTTCAGCTTCTACCTCAAAGAAAACTTCACCCAAACCCCAAGCTTCCTCTCAACAACTTACACTAAGCCAACCTAAGATGACTTCCCAAAGCCCTATTGTCTCATGGAATACTTTATTCCAGAAAGAAATAGATCAACTTGACCAACCTTCAACTTCCCAAACTCCTCCAGAACAACTTTCTCTAAGTAACTTGCAAGTTTGGCTTGCAGGTCTCATTAATCACCCACAACTTTGCCAGGCCCTCAGAGATTCGCTCCTAGAAGGACAACCCAAGAAACTTTTAACTCAAGATTTCTCTCAAGAAGCTGAGAGAGAAATTATTGTTCAAAACCAAAAAACTCTCTCAAAAATCACTTTCTCAAACTATTTCAACTCCTAAACTTGTTCCTTCAACGGATTTGACTATAAAATCAAACGAACCAGTGGTTTCACAAAACTTTTCTCAAAACTCTGGTTCAGCATTCAACTGGATTTTAAAGGATTCTTGTCAAAGTATTTTAACTGTTGAGGATGGATTTTATGATTTTAACCCTCGTTTATGTGCAGCTAAGTTCTTTGGTTCTTGACACTTCAAGCCGTGGGATAAGTTTAAAGATCCAGCCTACTACCAAAGTATCTTGATTGAAACTGGGTCAGTCAAAATTAAACACTTCCCAGAAAACTCCCCTGTCCCAAACTATTCCACCTGCACTATACTTAAAGTTATCCACCCTGCTAATTGGGGACAAGACTTATCTACCCAAAGAAATTTCAAGCTAGATTTGGTCAAAGCATCCCTTCTACTACAACTTTCACATATTGGGATTACCACCAAGCTTAGATCATGTACCTAGATCCGTGTAGTATCCCCGGACCCTTGTAAGTCTCTACCGAGCCAGGCTTGAAGAACTTCCAGAAGAATAACAGTACACGGGCCGTGTACTTAGACGCGTGTAACCTCCTGTGACCTATGTAACCTTTTGTGCCAATGCAAGATAGACCCGTTCAGCTCCAACAAGTTACACGGCCCTGGGCTGTGTAGTGATACACAGGCCGTGTATCTATTGGCAATCAGTTTTCCTGATTTCACTCCAGTTGCAGTTTTTGACAGGGAACAAGACTCCTAACACCTCAGGGACTCTAAAAAAACCTAACTCTAAGACGAATAAAAAGGGGAGCTGCAGAAACACGCAAGAGAGGACAGAAAAAAAAACACACACACAACAAAAGACAGAGAGAAAAAATAGAGAAGAGGTAGAAACAGCAGAAAGAGATCCAAGGTCTGAGGAGATAGAGATCCAAACACAGCAGTTCATTACTTTCTCATAGCCGTCTAGAAGAGCAGGACATCAGTATTAAAGAGAAGCCTTCAGTCAAAGTTCCAAAAGATCAAATCTGCAAATCCTTTTTGGTTCCCTTGTTCTATTTCTTCTAGAGGATTTCTTTTTACTGTCTTTACTTTTTTATCATGATGTTTGCTGAACTCACCATGAGTGATAGTTTTCATATTTTGGAATTAGGAGAGTAACCTTGTAATCATTATTATGGATAAACATTAAGTTTTGTTTATTGGATTCGAGAATTGTTTCTTGATTAATTTCTTGTGAACTTAATGCATGCTATGTATTGGTACCCACTTAGTATTGATTATAGATATTAATTGAAGGACTGAAAGGTGAAGATTAATATTAGAAAATCAAGATTTTGAACCTAGGAATTCTGACCTGGACATAGGCTGATTACCTTTGTAGAATTTCAAAATTGGTTAAAAACCTTAAAGCGTTTTAATTAATTTGTTCGCCACGAAAGTCGGGTTTAAGTTAATTAAAATACACCCTAGGTGCCTTGAGAGAGGACCTAGGATACCTTAGGATTAATTTTCATCAAGGCAAATGATTCTCAATCTAGTAAATAAATAAGATAACTGAAAGAGCAGAAGCATAAAAAATACAAGTTTAGATCATTAAAATTCAAAATTTTTCATCTAGGGTCACATGCATCATGCAAGATTCATTTTTATCTATTTGATTTTAATGATAAACAGCATATTAAAACTCTTTTAATATATTTTTGGATCTACATTTGCCATTTAAGATTTTAGAATTAACAGATTAATTCATTAGAACCCTAGATTAGATCAAGAACAAGTGCACTAACCTTTTTGATGCACTGCAGTGTGTTTGGCACCTTTGGGATGCACCTAGGACACCAGATGTTGTCCCTCTAGCTTATCCATACCAAGATCACCAATGGCAGTCCTTGAATAGCTTCTAAAGCTTTTCCAATCAATTAGAAAATCAAGTTTTGCCTTTTGAGAGATTACAGATATAAACAGGACACTAGAAATGATTTCTAGTATTTTTAATTCTAAAGATTATTGTCTAATCTCTTTGAATTGATGAGAGATGAAGAAGAAGAGAAGGAGAGGCAACCAAGGGTAGTGGCACCAAAGAGATAACAGCAGCTTGTTATATTTTCTTTTCATAATAACACATTATATAGCTAGGTCACCACTTAAAACCCTTGCTACATGTCACCTTTTGATTAGCTTTAGGTTTAATTTAACCAATCACATTGTGCCAAGTGTCAAACTATATTTAATCTTAACTTGATCATCTTACATGATTAAAAGACATATGGAAAGCTTCTGTGTAGTGCCATGTGTCACCATGTCATGGTGCCGCATGTCACCCTGTGAAATAATCAAAATACCCCTATGTCTTAATTTTGAGTTCTCAACCCAAAATAATTATTTCTCTTCTTCTAATCAATTTATATCAAATATAAATTAATTAATTAATTTCTCATTAATTAAATTCATATTTAAATACTTTAAATATAAATTTAACTTATACTATACATCCAATAACCTAGATTTGGTTTCAATCCATGCTAAGGACTTTGCAATCTAATTACAAACCAAACCTATTTAATTAATTAATTAAACTCTTTAATTAATTAATTAAATCATACTTAATTTAGTGATTACTTGTGTATGTGTGTGACTAACTAGGCTCATCACTAATTGGCAATGAGACATGATATCGACTCTTAATATCATCAGAACTCTTTCTTACCATAAATGATTTCTTTAAATCATTTTATGCACCTCATAGACCATGGTTAACACCTAGCATAACATGCCATGACTACCCAATTATTAATAAGGTTTACCTTAAATGAACCTATAATCATATGTTACTATGCACTAGAATCTCTCTGTTACAAAATTCCAATTCGAGCTGGAGTCATGGTTTATGTCAAATCCCATTTGCTATGAATATTATGTTCTTTTTTAATTCCAGTTCTTGATTAAAAGATTTTCTTATCATAAACTCTTTTCTGATTAAATCTATCTATCCTGGCCAGGAACTTGAAACATCAAGAATAATTAAATGAATATAGGATTTTATCCCTATTTAGTTAGAGGAATAGATTTCATCTTGATCAACACCTACTTCCATATATAACTAGTAGGAGCCAACACATGCCCATATACCCATACACAGTATAAGTATGAAAGCAGTATCAAACTCAAACCACCTATATACAAGATAACTATACTATCTCAGGTCTAAAGATTATATGCATTGATATGATTTATGATAATGCATTGACAAGAGTAAACTCCATGTGCTTGTCATAAATGTCAAGTGGTTCGACCTACTTATCATGTATAAGTTCCTATCATGTTTGTTATATGGCATGAGATTCACCATTTCATCTTATTTATATCTCATATAAATAACTTAGGAACAAACATGATTACAATCTTTCTGGATAAGTCATGTCCTTATTGTGAAGTATCCTCGATTGTGAACCTATTTATGATACTTTGTGCTAGAAATACTGTCACTCATATTCTTAACAACTTAAAAATAAAATTTCTAACAAAATATCGATGAACCTTTTCTATTACACATAAATATATTATGTAAACGGAAAAGTGAAAATGATTTTTATTAATAAAATAAGTACAAGATACATACTGAAAGATATGCTCTAGGACATACTACTAATAATCTCCTATTAGACCCATCTTCTCAAGATGTCACTCTAATTGTGCTTGTGACAAAGGCTTAGTGAATGGATCAGCTGGATTTTCAGCCAATGCTATTTTCTGCGTGGCTACATTGCCTTGACTAACTATTTCTATGATAATGTGGTAGCACCTTTCTATGTGTTTGGATTTCTGGTGAGACCGGGGTTTCATATATCCAAACAACTTCTTTTGCAGCATCTGATACAGCAATATACTTGGCCTCTGTAGTGGAATCTGCAGTCATACTCTGTTTGGAACTCTTCCAACTGACTGCACCTCTATTACAAATGAACACATATCCAAAGGTAAACTTTCTATCATCGATATCTGATTGAAATCAGAATCAATATAACCATCCAATTGCAAGTCACCACCTCCATATATCAAGAATAAATCCTTAGTTCTTCTCAAGTACTTAACGATATTCTTGACAGCTATCTAGTGTTCCAAACCTGGATTGAATTGATACCTGCTAGTCAAACCAACAGCATATGCGATATCTAGCCTAGTACATAACATTGCATACATCAAACTTCCAATAGCTGAAGCATATGGAATCCTGGCCATTTTATCTCCTTCTTCAGGTGTCTTTGGAGACATCCCTTTAGAAAGGTGGATACCATGTCTCACTGGTAACAATCCTCTCTTGGAATCAAGCATGTTAAACCTCTTTAACACCTTTTCTAAGTATAGACTTTGGGATAAACCAATTATTCTTTTCATTCTATCTCTATAGATGCGAATCCCAAGAATATAGGTTGTCTTCCCCAAGTCTTTCATGGAGAATATATTTGACAACCATACCTTTACAGTTGTCAACATACCTGTGTAATTACCTATCAACAGAATATTATCCACATATAAGACAAGGAAAGTGAAAGCACTATTACTAACTTTCTTATATACACATGGCACATCCTCATTTTTGATAAAACCAAATGACTTAATGGCTTCATCAAAACGGATGTTCCAACTCCTCGAAGCTTGTTTCAACCCATAAATGGATTACTTTAGCTTGTGCGCTTTGTAACCATCTTGGGATTCAAAACCCCTAGGTTGTTCCATGAATATGTTTTCTTCAATGTATCCATTAAGAAAAGCTGTTTTGACATCCATCTGCCAAATCTCATAATCATAGTATGCAGCTATTGCTAATAGAATCCTGATTGATTTTAGCATGGCAACAGGCAAGAAAGTCTCCTCATAATCGATTCCTTGCCTTTGGCGAAACCCTTTCGCTACTAGCCTTGCCTTATAGGTCTCTACCTTTCCATTAGAACCAATTTTTTTCTTGAAAACCCATTTGTTCCCTATAGGTACAATACCTTCAGGTGGGTCAACAAGATCCCAAACTTGATTCTTATACATGGAATCAATCTCGGATTTCATAGCATCAATCCATTTTGAAGAGTCTATATTTGATATAGCTTCTGCATAGGTAAGTGGATCATCTCCATGATCAACTTCTTCATGAGTAGACAACTCTTGTTCTTCTTCATGAAGAAAACCATATCTCACTGGTGGGTGAGATACCCTGGTTGTTCTACGAGGAAAAATTATAGATGTTTCATCAATAGGTGTAGGTTGACTAGATGGATCTATATCCATCTGATGTGTTGGTTGGTCAGAATTCTCCAATTCTAACTCTATTTGCCTTCCTTTGCCTCCTTCTTGAACAAACTATTGTTCAAGAAATGTGGCATCTCTACTTATCACAACCTTTTGTGATGTAGGAAAATAAAATAATATCCAAAACTATCTTTTGGATATCCAACAAATCGACCCTTTCCTGATCTGATTTCCAATTTATCAGTGTTCAGCTTTTTGATATAAGCTGAACAACCCCAAATCTTAGCATGCTTAAGAATTGGTTTTCTTCCATGCCATATCTCATAAGGTGTGGAAGATACTGATTTTGATGGAATCCTATTCAGAATATGCAAAGCTGATTCTAATGCAAATCCCCAAAAGGAGATTGGCATATTAGTATAGCTCATCATACTACGTACCATATCTAATAGGGTACGATTTCTCCTTTCAGATACACCATTCAGCTATGGTGTTCCTGGAGGAGTCAGCTGAGAAATAATGCCATGCTTTTTCAAGTATTCATCAAATTCAGTACTCAAGTATTCACCTCCACGATCTGATCGAAGAGCTTTAATACTTTTTCCTGTTTGATTTTCTATTTCAGATTTAAATTCTTTGAACTTTTCAAAGGATTCATGTTTGTATTTCATCAAATACAAATACCCAAACCTTGATTTATCATAAGTAAAGGTAATAAAATAATGAAAATTGCCTCTATCCATTTCTTTAAATGGACCACATACATCACTATGTATTAGCTCCAAAATATTTTCAGCTCTTAGTCCTTGTCCAACAGAGGGTTATTAAGTCATTTTGCCCTGAAGGCAGGATTCACAAGTTAGAGTAGGTCCAAAAACCCAATAAGGATAAAATCCTCATTTTTCCCAGCTTTGCAGTCCTATCTTCTGCAACATGACCTAACCTTAAGTGCCAAATATATTTTGAACTTGAGTTGATTTTCATTATGGCATTGCATTCTTTTAGATTGCTATACTCTGGGTAGTTCCCATTCTTGTGCCCATCCTTTTGGCACTGGAAACACTTTCCTTTGCCTCCATCAGCTTTAGTCTTCCCTTTCTGTTTAGCTATTTTCTTGGAAGGACCAGGAATCTGAGGTTTCTTTTTCTTATTGCCCTTCTTCTTGGTGGACTTTCCAGCAGAAGAAGATGCAATCAAAACTACCTCTTTTCCTTTATTGCCCGGCATATTCTTTTGGGCAATAACCAACATGTTTAGTAAACCAGCCAAGGTGCATTCCTGTTTAGTCATATGGAAATTTATCACAAAATTCCCAAAAGACTTAGGAAGGAACTGAAGGATCAAATCCGTTTGCAATTGGAAATCCATATTGAAGTCAAGATGTTCCAACTGCTCAATCAGCCGAATCATCTTGTGGACATGATCCCTGTCGACACCATATTTTGGCCAATCCCCCAAAATTAATAAACCTTGAAGCCGATCCCCAATACAGTCCCCTTTACCAACCGACCACACTTCCGATCTCCCCACAAAAAGAATTTAATTAATACCAAGTCTCCAGGTCATTTAAAGCCTCACCGATCCCTCAAACCAATTCTCGAGTCCCCCGATCATTTAATTGTATTTCCGATCTTTCTTGTCAAATAAAATTGAACCAACATAAGGCCTTCGTAACACCAGTCTTGTTGCCCGTCTCTCATTTAAAATTTGAGAATGATAAAGGTTTCGACTCGGTTTAAAGATGATCCTGATCTTAAATGTTCAAAGCCAAATTTCTAATTTTAATTAAGTCCCGTTTTGTAACTGATCTCATGCATATTGTGTTCTCCGATCTCCTATACTTAGATTAATAATCACTTTCAGTTGTCATTCTAATATGTTCAAACAATCGAGTGCTTACGCAATCTAGAAATTTTCCGATCACAATCAATCATTGAACAAAAGGGGAACTTTCATTGCATTTCATTTCAAAATTTATATGGGGGATCGCCCCCAGCCTGAACTACATGTTCATTTTCTCTCTCACCTTCAGCCTCCCCTTCGCTATCCTCACCTTCGTCCTCGGGAGCCAGGTTGGCCATCCAGGAGAAGTCCTCCTCAGGATAACGCTTCTTGAGCTCAGCCAGGAGATCTCTATGAGCATTCACATAAGCGCCGGCCACTCTGGTCACCATTTCTTCTTCTTTCGCCTTGAGCTCCTCAGCAAGATGAGCGAGTTGAGCAGCATCATCAACTCGGAGCGCCTGAACTTCCCTGAGAACACGATCTCGCTCGGCCAGAACATGAGCTTGCTCGGCCAGCTTGTCCTCATAGAACTTCATCCGTCCCTCAATCTGAGATATATAGTCCTGAGCGGACGAAAGTTGGAATCGGAGAGAAGACACCTCATGACCCATCTTCTCGACTTCCTTACCCAGGCGATGAGCCTTCTCCCGGACCATGTGCTGGTTCACCAAACACTCCACGTTCAGGCTCATAGATCTGGTCAAGATGTCATCAAGGTTATCCAGAGATAGCCTATCCCGATCTTCTCAAAGGCAGATGGAGGACGCCAAGACCTTAGCGAAACCAGGGTTCTCTCGAACCGTGCGGTTCTTCTCCAATGAGTGGATCAGCACTTGGGCACCGCGGGAGAGAGTCCTTGGGGCAGGCTGGGAAGGACCCCCTTCCGCACTCGGAGCGACTGGAGGAGGTGGAGGCGGCTCTTCTCGGTGAGGAGGAGATCAGACCACTTCTATGATCGGAGGCCCAGAAGGTTGAGACGAGCCTTCCTGTATTTCCTCGGGCTCATGACCAAGCGTTTGAAGCAGCTCGGAACGCTTCATCTCCCGTACCTTTCGGGAGATCTCTCTCTTTCGCTTCCGGCTCTCTTTAGAATCTTCGCCGCTTGCCATACCTACACAAAGAAGAGGTCAGTGAGATCGCTAAGGTCCAAAGATCTGAGATATAGAAAATACCGATGCCGAGATCAGAGAGCTGAAGCCCGTGATCTTGACCGGTGACCAGCTGCATAGTCCAATGGTGTAGCTCGGCTGTCACAGCATCCCAACAAGAGAACTTCTCTCTGGACGCCTGTTCCTTCAACTCCATCACCATTGCCCCCTCTTCCCTATTTAGGGCGATGTGCTTCGCAAGCAAAGGACCCTGATGCAGCCAACTGCGGGGGAAGCCCTCAAAGCTGTTCGGAATTTTTCTCCTCAGGATAAAGAAGCGGTTCTTCCAATTCTTCAGGGAGGAAAGTAGATCAGTAAAAAGCCCACAATGGTGTTTCGCCTGGAAGAACCAATACTCATTGTCCTTGCGACGAGTTAACCAGTGCAGTTCAGCGAACACCTTAGCCGTGGGTCGGAGCCCCTTAGCTCGGCATAGGCCTCAGAAGGCTACTAA
Source organism: Hevea brasiliensis (assembly GCF_030052815.1). NCBI lineage: Eukaryota > Viridiplantae > Streptophyta > Magnoliopsida > Malpighiales > Euphorbiaceae > Hevea > Hevea brasiliensis. Next base: position 24,828,723 of record NC_079510.1, on the reverse strand, counting down.
GATCCGCCACGAGTTCGGGTGAACTTAGGCGATACACACTTGGTGATATTTTAAAACCTCTTTAAAGAAGTCATCAAGAGGGAACCACAGCCCGGCTTTTAACTGTTCTTCATACACCATGATCATATCGTCCCTCTCAAAGAAGTGATCTGCTCGAAGGTCGCCATGACACCGGATAAGTTCGTACGAATCAGGCCGGATGTTATACTCCTGGCTGAACGACTGCAGGTCGGTTTCTTGCAAGATTGATGGCAGCTCTTCCATGGGAAGATTTTCCCTCCCCGAAGAAGGCACATGCCTTGATGATGCTGGTTATCCCCGAGCTGGAATAGAGACCCTAGGAAGTTCAGGCCGCGCGCTTGGTCCGACCACCTCTACCTCATCGGACGACCACGAGAACTGTATGGAAGGGGGGCTTACTGCTCTTTGACCCTCGGCACTGCTCATTTTCAAAGGAAATAGAGAATTTAAACTAAAAGAAAGATCAAAACCCTTACCGGAGCTTGATCGGTGTCGGAGGAACTTGAGAAAACGAGAGAATGTTGAAGTTGTTCGCGAAAGACTGAAAATGAGATAAAAGAGCAACTGGCTAACCCCACCCCTATTTATACTCGTCTGAGCATTTAATGCTCATGATGTTCCAGGTAGTGCATCGGATAGCGGGACTCGCCAGCTGTTCTGACACGTCTCACGAATATTTTGGAGATTCCATAAAGAGGTCGGTTAACTATAGAGCGACAGATTAAGGTGTTTTGAATTACGGATCGGATAAGTCTCATTCAAATTAAGAGTCGGATCAGATAAATACTTCAGAGATCGGAAAATAATCAATGCAATAATAATAAAACGACTGTTGTCAAAATAAATTTTATTTCTGAAAAGATCTGATTACATCATTTGGGCGATCTCTGGAGATCGAATTACATTAAAGGTCTAATTACATCATTTGGGCGATCTCTAAAGATCGGATTACATTAAAGGTCTGATTACATCATAAGGGCGATCTTTAGAGACTAGTGGAACATCCTATCTAAAAGGCCTATGTCAAAGCCTAGTCTCATGGCTGAGTCAAAAGATGTGTTTGACCAGGAGACTGGCTGGGGGAACTATGACTCTCATGAGAATGAGAGAGGTCGTCATCAAAGTTACCGCTCAAAACTGAGCCGCTGTCGGAACAGCCAGAGTGGAGAGGAGCCAGATGAACGCCAAAGAGCAGTCACCGGTATTGAGGGGAATATTAGCAGTCTTCTCGCTCGAAACCAGTTTGTCGATTATATCGGGCGAATGATTCGAGATCGCACGATCGAGGTCCTCGATCCAGATCGGTTAATTAGTCCAGTTCTCTCACTGTCATCATATAAGGTCATCATGATTTTTCGATCACCGGGATCGTAAATTTTCAGGCAAGGAACAAAGAGGACAACCGGAAAAAGATTAAAAGCGGTCATTTTGTCCGGGATTGTTGCCGGAGCAGCTAGAATAAGGAAATGAGGAGAATAGGGGAGAAAGTCAAGTGAAGTAGGGCTTTCCGGTTGAAGGTATATATATAGGAAAATTTGAGTATTTATTGCAAGCAGAAAACGAAGTGGACACCTCGAGAATTGAGGGAAATAAATGCTTTGACTGGACCGAACCCAATAAAAAGGAAGACTGGTGTGGTAAAATCGGTAGAAGAGAGCGTGTCAGGAAAGATCGGAAGAGAGCATGTCAGGAGAGATCGGAAGAGAGGAACCCAGTATGAGAGATCGAAAAAGGACCATGTTGAAAAGACTGGAAAAGAGAGGAGGTCGGAAGACAAAGAGAATAAGACAGCTCCTGTCAATTATCGTCATAATCAAAGCCGAGGTAGTTAAAGCGTTGCAGGAGAAATCTCAACCGCACGCCCCAGAATCGCCCGCATTTCTGACATGCGCCAGAGTACGTCAGGACAGCGCTATACATCCTAATCTCCACCGTTGATCTTACTTGTAAGGACGAGCTCGGAGCCCTCGGATCGAAGAAGAAAACGACAAGATCAGCGCCTTTCACTCCTAGCCCTCGGATCGCCCCGGACAAGAGAATTTGGGACCGTCAGATTAGAAGAAGAAAATGACAAATATTCTGAAGGGGATCTCAGCCGTCCATTCTGATCGTCTTTAATTCCTGAGCCTCAGATCATGTCCTTCGAAATCCTGACCCTCCATCTCCCTCAAAATAGATCCTGACCCTTTAGGGGAAGCACCCGGTTCCTATAAATACCTGCATGAAAACTGTTCAAAGGACGGGCAAAAAAAGAGAAATAGTTACTATAGTGGAAGAACTCTAAAATTTAATTCAGTTCGTTACTCTGCTGTTTTTAAGTTTTTGATAAGAAAAACTTTTGAAACCAGTTTTCTGAAGTGTTTTCTTGCAAAAGGGATTCTTGAAATACTAGAACTCTCCATTTTCAGTTCTTTCATTATCCTGTGACGCCCTTACTTTCAGTTCTTTGTCCTCTTTATTTCCATTCTTATTTCCCAAGCTCAACTTGCTTGTTTAAACCTGACTGCCGTTTAGCTAAGCATCCTTCGTTTCTAGGTGAGCTTCAGCCTTCGAGCTAAACAGCTTGTGCCCCTATTACGTTCTGCGATTAGTTTAGTAGGTTTGGCTCCTCACAGGTGAGTGTTTATATCTCTGTTTCACTAAAAGCTCTTTATTTTATGCATTCCCTTTACTTTTATGTTTGTAATCTTTGCCAAGTTTATATGGTGTAATGAAGGTTATTCCCGAAGTTTACTTTCTTTGTCAACTGGTCCATTCTTTTTGTTAAGCTTTGCTACTTCTAAAATGCGAAAGTCCTCATCTCAAGTAGCGTATAAGTAGTTCGGTAAAATGCAGGTAGTCGTGTCTTAAGTGCTTCTTTAAAATAGAAGGCCTGAATAATACGTCAAGAAAATAATAGAGTTGCATCACTAGGCTAACATAGAAGGTGATTCAGTATGACGTCATAAAGCAGAATGAAACTAAAATTCAGGTAAATAAATAGAACGGATTATGTATAAAAAGGTACTGGTAAGGTAATTACATAGGAGATCAGTAAAATTTAGTCTGGCATCCTTTGTCTGGTCACAAGGTACCAACCAGTTAAAAGAAGCCTTATTCAGACCCTTGGTATCTTTGAATGCCGAAACTCTTAGTCTCAGGTTCTTATGATGCGTAGCTGTAATTAAACCTTGAGACATCAGTAAAGTCCTTATCCGGTCCCCATAAATATTTAACAGAGGTCGGAGGAGAGTTCTTATCCAATCCTCGCCCAGAGTTTCCATAAATATTTAATAGAGGTCGGAGGAGAGTTCTTATCCGATCCTCAAACTTAAAATTTCCATAAATATTCAATAGAGGTCGGAGGAGAGTTCTTATCCGATCCTCAAACTTAAAAATTTTAATAAATATTTAAAGGAGATCGGAGGAGAGTTCTTATCTGACTCTCAAGCTTAAAAATTTTAATAAATATTTAATAGAGGTCAGAGGAGAGTTCTTATCCGATTCTCAAGTTTAAAAATTTTAATAAATATTTAAAAAAAAAAGAGATCGGACGAGAGTTCTTATCCGACCCTCAAACTTAAAAATTTTAATAAATATTTAAAGGAGATTGGAGGAGAGTTCTTATCCGATTCCCAAATTAAATTTTAACAAATATGTAAAATGATTCTCCCTGAAATAAAGTTAATACACAACCGCAATTCACTAAGGTCATCTCATTTACTTATGTATCTGGGTAATCTGGATTAGTGAAAAATCAAACATTCCTTTCGGTCAAAAGGATTAACATTTCCATTCAAGCCCTCCTAACTATGAAGAACGTGAAATTAAATCTGCTTACCCTCGTTGAGGGACGAGGTGGGGTGCCTAACACCTTCCCCACCCGTTCATGGACCCCGAACCTAGAATCTCTGTTTTTGAAGTGGTTTTAGTGTAACTTACTTTCACAAATGGTTTTCTTTAATTTCCCTTAAAATTAAAGTGGCGACTCCTCACTTTTCCCACTTCGGTGAGTGTTCGTCCAGGCGACCGCAAAATACCTTGCGACAGCTTGGCGACTCCACTGGGGAGGTTAAAACTTAACCCCGGTCTAGAGGTCCAAAAGTATATTTAATTTTGTGATCAAATCATAGTTAGGTGGGCTCACTCCTCAAAGATTCTATATGTTAATTATTGTTATTCCTGCTAACCATTTTGTTTGTCTTGCTTGTCTTATTTTCTACAGTGCTCTACATTTTAAAAAAAAAAGGAAAAATAAAATCCCCCTGAATTGGGAAGAGGTAAAGGTGTCCCTTCACACACTGAACACTCACATGATGTCCTCACACACTTCAGCCCTATACCCAGGCTTTCTTACCCTTTTAGGAAAGTAGGAGGGAGTCATGTAGCAGTACCCGTGGGTTTTACCCCGTTAGTATCCGTGAAGGCTTCTGCTCAAATTGAAACTCGTTCTATTCACTGTGATACCAGTGGAATTTTCCCGACAGTATCGTGGGGGATAGAATGGGGCTCCACTGTTTACAGTGGGGGCAATTTGGGAACCTGTGCTTTTAGAAAATTAGACCCTGAGCTAAACTATCACGATAGTTGGAAGCCGTAGCGAGCTGCTTTGTAAGATAGAACTGTCCAACTAGATAGCACCCAGCCGGTATTAGGACTTTCCTTTACTTTAAGAGAAAGGGGGCATACTTACTCTTACCTTATTCCGTTTATTTTATTTTGTTCTTATTTTTAAGAGTAATCTCGAATCATACTGTTGAGAAAACCTACACATTTTCCTACTTTGATAAATGTGTAGGCGTCACTCTGCCAACAGTATAATTCAAGATTACCTGAATTTATCCCGCTAACCAGTTTTTCTTGCAGGCATCACCAAAATAAGGTCTATAAAAGGATAAGCATCATTTTTAACATGGCATCCTCGAGTCAGTCGACAGAAGAAGTTCTTAAATCTGAACAGAATGCTAAACCATGGCCCGAATCGTCTCATAGCTCAGTGCCCCCACAAAGGGATATTAGCTCATTACCTCCATTGGACCTGAGCAAGATTGAAGTCAGGATGAACAGTCTCGAAGGTCTGGTCAATGGTTGGGAGTCGTTTCCCGATCAGGTCAAAGCACAATTTGAGAAGAAATATGGGAGGATTGCAACGTTAATGCGAGTTAGGGTCTAGGTCCCGGCCCTAAAGGCCATGTTGCCGGTTTGGAACCCTAAGTTTGGAGTATTCTCTTTCAACGACATCGATACTGCTCCCACTATCGAAGAATATCAAGCATTGCTAGAAATCCCTTATGCGGCGCAGAATCGGATTTACTTACACCTTGAACATAGGTAGACCTGGAAACAGCTCGCACATATGCTAAAGATCTCACCAGAAGAAGCAAAGGCGAGAGAAATCGTCAAAGGAAACACGCATGGATGGTATTGGACTTACCTTAAGAAAGGGTTGGATCAATGCATCCAAGATCAACAGTGGGATCAAGCTTCATTGATGCTCGCTTTAGCAATTTACGGCTTGATCTTGTTTCCTGGGCCTTCCGGAATCATAACCTGCGGGGTTGTGGAAATGTTAGGCGGTAGAAGCGTAAAATCAATCGATGCGGCAATACTTGCCGAGACTTTCTTAACCCTCACTTACTGTAGACAGCAAGGCAAGGGGTCCATTAAGTGTTGTTCTCAGCTGTTGCACCTCTGGATTATTAGTCATATGTGTCCAGTGGAAACAAAGGGACTAACTTGGTATCTTGATCAGCCTCTCATCGAGAAAATGATCCGATTGGTAATTAGTCCGAAGGATGAGCCGCAGTGGCAAGAACAGATTTTGAGCTTCAATAGCCATAACTATTGTTGGAAGAAATTGTGGACGTCAAGTCAATCCATCTTAATCAGCACGGGGAACAATCAATCAGTATCCCTAATCGAAGTGACTGGGTACACAAGTTACACTCCGGCCTTAGTAATGAGGCAATTCGGCTCAACATAGTTCAGAATCGGTGAAGAAGAGTGCCACCAAGGTCACTTCTACCATGAGCTCAAGGAAGAGGAGGGGTTGAAAATAGCTCACAAATCTTGGGAAAACATCACTCTGATAGAGAGGTCGCCTAAAGGTCTGAGTGCCACAGGCGACTATCTTAAATGGAGGGCTGACAGGGACCAAGAACACTGATCGCAGACCAAACAGCGACCCTCGCCGAAACATCCTATCGAAAGAAGCTAATAATCAGTTGGCTGACTCGCTACAAAAGGCAAACACTGAAAACTCGCGACTGTAAGAACAAATAAAGCAGTTGGAGGATCAACAGCAGAATCTTAAAAGAAACGTGAGAAGACTCAGGGAAGAGGCCAGGGTCGAAAAGATGAGCTTCGAAGAAAAAGAGGTATGGTGGGAAGAGGAAAATGGCTCTCTCTAAGCTTTGGTAAGAGAAGTAGAAGGGCATAATAGTAAGCTTCAGGAAAAGATGAAATACCAAGAGATACTCGTAGAAGAGTATAAACAAGAAAACAAAAAGAAGAAGCTCGAATTGAAGGAACAAGCACTGCTCATGAACGATATCCTGAAAGAATGTGCTAAGGAAAGAAAGGAAAAAGAAAGACAAGCTGCTCTTTATCAGGAACTGAAAGAGAATGTTGGCCAGCTGGAGAGAACAATAGCACAAGGAAAACAAGAACTCCTTCCTGAATCCGAGTATGCTCTGAAAGCATTCGACCCTGCCAAACAAGAAGAAAGGTTATACGAGTATCTCAGAAAATGTCATCTCATTATAAAGAGCCTCCCTGAGCCTAGGCCAATGTAAAGAATGCTGTATATAAATATTCGATTAATGGAAAACTTTTTAGGCCATTGTTTAGCAAAATTGTGAATGAATAGTATAACTCCCGTAGGAACCCCCTCGCTAGGGTTATGCGAAAAATTGAATATGCCATATGAACAGGTATCATAAACGCGCATTCAATCCAGTCATTCACAGTTAGACTATCGAATGATGCCATGATAAAATTGATGCAACCATCCTTCTGCAGATTTCATTTTGGCTTCCAAATGCCACCGTATCCTTCGTCCGAACTAGGACCTTTAGTTTTTTTTTACGAAATTCAAAATTCACTAAAAGTTTTTATTTATCTCCTCACAGAAAATCAAACATTGCTTCAAACAAGGCAAGTCTGACCAAGCACACGGTTCAACCCAAGCGAGTGTACTTAACAAGATCTTTAACCAAGAAGATAATGGAAGATTAGGAACAAGTACAGAACTTACAAGTGCAAGTATCCGAGTTGAAGGACCAGGTCTCAGAACTCATGAGGCTAATGAGGGAGATGTCCCAAAATAAATCAGCTTCAGAACCTAACCTACCACTACCTCCTCCACCACCCATGACAATAGATCATCATCAGGCTTTAACCTCCTTTACCTTTCAGTCACCTATCCCGAAACCGACAGTCACTGTCAATCCGACTACCATAAATAATGACCTACCTTTCTCCCATTACCCAGCCGTCTCAAATGCTGACCCATACCCTTCAATAGTAATCCCTCCAGTTCACTCTACCCCTCATCTCCCAACTGGAGGAGCATTTTATGCAGTGGGAGGAGAAAGTAAGGCCAGGGAAAATGAAAAACTATCTGCTCGGGAAGAAAGATTGAGAGCAGTAGAGGGGCTGAACATGTATGGTTCAGTCGATGTGGCTTCACTTAGATTTGTCACACCCTACCCCTCTATAAGGCATAACATGATCCCGTAGTATACCTAATGAATTACCAACTCCGTCTACTGATAACCCATTAAATACTCTACAAGGGATTTTCAAAACTTTTCTTACTTCTTTTACAGTGGTGAGCACTATTTACAGGTGTTAAAACCTTTTTGAACTGAAGTGATAGAATTGACACATTTGAATTATTTGGAATTTCTGTAAAAATTTTGGCAGAGTGCCCTCTGTATTTTGGATAAAACAGTTCTTGTAAAACTCGTAAAAGCACTTCAATATGTATTTGCAAATCTCAACTCCAACATATTTCTCAACACAATATTTTTCTCAACTCAAATCCGCAGTGATTTTTCAAAGACTGAGATACAAGAAATATAATACAAAACTATTCAAGTAAATGAAATCTCAAATTTACATTTACAATAATTTACATTTAATTACATACCAAAATATTTTACAAGAGTTTCTATACAACTGCTCAAATAATTTACATACATATTATTACATGCATACATCAAAACCTATGTACATGGGTATACCTATGATATACCTGGAGCTGATTTGAATATATCTTCAAGGAAATTTACTTACTGCTCTATGCTCTTCTTACCTGCGACAGCATACAAAGCTATCGTTGAGTGGTGAACTCAGTGGTGTACAACTATAATTTAAAACATAGTACAATATACATTGACAAAATTTACAGTAAATAAATTGAGAATCTGAATACTCATCAAATTTCAAAACTCAAAATATTCGTTGCCAATAATGTAAATCATTTATATAAATGACTTTGATCACAAAATTCAATTTATCAAATCATGACTATCCATTTAAATAATTCTAACGAAATCAATTATACATAAACCATAATTGAAATCAAAATTCCTTACCATTCAAAAGCCATTCTGTATCTCAAAAATCATTATGTATTTCAAAAATCATAATCAGATCTCAAAAATCATACTGTATCTCAAAACTCATTCTTTATCTCAAAAATCATTCTTTATCTCACTAAACATGCAAGACTAATCCGAAAGGGCCATATTCGATGTGATTCTAACTCCCTATGGTCGGGGAGGTCGAATCAGATTCTAACTCCCTATGGTCGGGGAGGTCGAATCATCGTGCACAGTACCATCACAATAACGAATCTTCCGCAAGGGCCATAACGATAAAATAAACTTAGATCTAACCTCAAATCAGAGGAAAATCTAAGCCTGTGCACGTACCATGGTAATCAAAACACAACTAACTCCATTGTCTTCTCAACAAATGAGAGAGACGGATAATAACCTAGTCAAGCATCTATAGTGAGATATAAAACAATATCACAATCCTTTTAGTGAGCATAAATCACAATATAATTCGATTCAAAGTCAATTCCAATATCCAATAATTTTTTATGCTCAACACAATTCAAATCATAAATTTGCATTTTTCCATGAAAATTACCATCACAATTCAAAACATGTTCTATCACAATTTTCCAAAACATAATTTATTCAATCCATAACAATGCTTAATACTTGTGGAAATACCATTTCACAAAGCTAAATTCATATATACTATAAAAATTTCAATAATCATTGAATTAAATCCAATGCTTATTAAACATAATACATAAGAAAGTATGTCATTTAATCATATGAAATATTCAAACAAAATCAGTTAAAAACTAGCTGTGCACAAACCTTTGATACTTGTCTCCTGGTCTGGACTCAGTGTTTCCTTCCCTTTTCCTGAGTCTTTGGTAACTAAGAAACACAATTTGAAGTGTTTCAGTACTAAATTAAACTGTCTCTATCGATAGTGTTTGGTAAATAATGCACTGAAAGCTATTATTTGCTTAATCACCTAATATACCGACCCTCGATGCGTTTTAGGTAAATTAGGTCTTAGTGTCGTTAATATGTCACATTCGATAGGGTTTTAGGTTTGGTACGTTTTACCAAAGTCAGTTCGTTGTTTAGTGCATTTTAGTGCAAATTGCTGGATTCCGGGATATTGGTTTGACCTAACCGGAGATCTAGTTCCCTCGGTTTTCGGGTCTCGGTCGAAACTACAAACTTGTAGATCTAGGTCTTATTACACACGAGGCAAAATTTCAGGTCAAACCGAGTTAAGTAGACCAGGTTATGGTCATTATACTATTGCTGGTCAAATGGTACCATTTTAGGTCAATTTGGTCAACTCTGGTTCGGCCAGTTTTTGGACCCGAACTTGTGCAAGTTGTTTGACTTGCTTATGGTCATTTCTGGGCTTTGGTGTCTTCATAAGACTTGTAGGTATGGGTCTTAACTATTCTTGGTCAAAATTTCAGGTCAATTGGACCTGGTTTGAGTGAGTTATGGCCTAAACACTTACTGCTGCCCAATTGGTCATTTTTCAGGTCCTAATTACACCTAATCCGAATTGGTCATTTTCTTAGGTCACCTTGCAAGCAGAATTTTGGTATGTTTTCTAATGAAAGTTGGCACATTTTGTGCCTAGTTTCACCTCCAATTGGTCTCATACCAATTGAGGTTACACATTTAAGGTTATAGGCTAAAATGTACACTACCCTCACTATGCCTTTCACACCCCACTTCAAACACATATTTACCTTGCAAAGTTTACTTCCATACCCTACCAATCTGTTTTGGTACATTACCAAAAGCATTTTCTACTTTACATTAACATTATTTTGGGCAGATTACCATTACCCTCAACACACCAAGTATAATTCACATTTACAATTTTTAAGTACCATTACATACACACCTAACCATTACAAATCTTACATACACTTTTCAATATCAATCTACATACATATCATCAATCCTTCTAGGTCAATATTCTGCCCACACTTCCTTCAATACATACAATTACTCAAGTGTTCCCAAGCTGCCGCAAATCTTCTTCAACATCAAAGTGCCGTCCAAGTCACCAATTCCCATCCAAGTGCATAAATCACCATATAAACATGAAATAATTCACTAGGTTACTAAATCACCATGATCAACATTATTTCTCATCAATTATATACACAAATATCTCATCAAAAACGTGACTCATGGCTGTCCAAAATGAAAACAACAATAACTCTTCAAACTCAAAATTTTCCTTCACCAAACCAACACCCATAACATGCATACAAAACTTAACAAAGGAATTCTCAAAAAATGTAAACTTACCTTTGATTGTAACTTGCTAAACCTTCACCAAACTCCTCAAAATTGGTATCAATATCTTCCTTGTGATGTGTAGACAAAGTTTAATGAAGAAACCTAATAGGTTGGAGTTGAAAATGGAGAGTTAAGAAAGCTTGCATGAAAAATGGCTATGGAGTTTCCTCTCACCTTCATTCACGGCAATGTTGAATTCATGTGGAGAAGATGGAGTTTCAGCTGCATATTAAGTGTACACATGTCCCACTATGTGTTTAATTAATTCCCTTAGTGGTCCACTAAAAAATTAAATCATATTTTAAGCTAAACTTTCACTTAATCCCACATTAACCCATGATTTTAGCTATTTACTTTAGGTACCACTAAACTAATTTTTCATTTTATTTTCCAAGTGTAATATTATTTATTTTTAGTGGACATTTAGGTCAAAAGACACTTCGGGATGTCAATTAACCATAATGCCCCTGTTCTGTTTTCATTAATGATTTTTCGGTAACACCGGGTTTTGTCTGTTTTTCGATTTCTCACTTTTCTTTGTACTAATTATTTAATTTTTCTTTGATCTTTCTAATGATATTTATTCTTCAATAAGGGTCTATTTAAGTCCCAAAAATGTTTTCCAGGGTTCCCCGTAGTCCAGGGCTAGTCAATGGTCCACGCCGTGGCTTCCCGGTGCGGTCACCCATCGCTAGGGTTTCCGGCTCGCTTAACTTTGTTACATTTCTTTGCTATTATTTTTCCTTTGTTTTTCTTGTATTTTCTTTTCTTGCATTTCATTATTTTATGTCTCCTCACTCATATTGAAGTGTAGTTTTAGGCATCCTAGCTGTCCGGACATCACTGGTCACCGAGCAATGACGCACTCTAGAACTTAGGGGTGTTACAATTCTCCCCCCCTTAAATAAATTTCATCTCGAAATTTTACCTGGCATTAGTCTCTAAACAGCTGTGTGTACTGTCTCCTCATGTCCTCTTCACATTCCCAAGTAGCTTCCTGGCCTGAATGATGGTTCCACAGCACTTTAACCAGGTGTATCTGTTTATTCCTCAGCTGCTTCACCTCATATGCCAGAATTTTTATGGGTTCTTCCTCATATGAAAGGTCTGGATTTACTTCAATCTCTTCAATTGATAGTACATGAGATGGGTCAGATCTGTACCTCCTTAACATGGACACATGGAAGACACTGTGTGTCCTTGCTAGCTCTGGAGGTAATGCCAACCAATATGCCAAAGGACCCACTCTTTCCAGAACCTCATATGGTCCAATGAAACGAGGACTCAGTTTCCCTTTTCTGCCAAATCTCATAATTCTCTTCCAAGGAGAAACTTTGAGGAATACCTTATCACCCACTGCATACTCAATATCTCTTCTTTTCAAACCAACATAGGACTTCTGACGGTCTGATGCAGCCTTGAGTCTATCTCTAATCAATCTGATCTTTTCCTCTGTCTGCTGAACAATTTCTGGCCCAATCATCTTCCTTTCACCTACTTCATCCCAACATAAGGGAGTTCTGCACTTCCTACCATACAAAGCTTCATATGGAGGCATCCCAATGCTTGATTGGTAGCTGTTGTTATAAGCAAACTCAATCAAAGGCAAGTGTGTATCCCAACTACCTTCAAATTCAATCACACAAGCCCGTAGCATATCCTCCAATATCTGAATAACCCTCTTAGACTGGCCATCTGTCTGTGGGTGGAATGCTGTGCTGAAGTTCAATCTAGTTCCTAGGGCTCTCTGAAGACTACCCCAGAATCTAGAAGTGAACCTAGGATCCCTGTCAGATACAATTGATACTGGCACTCCATGCAATTTTACAATCTCATATATGTACAATCTGGCCAATCTTTCCAGGCTATAGTCCATCCGGACTGGCAAAAAGTGAGCAGACTTGGTTAGTCTGTCAATTATAACCTATACTGCATCATGACTATTCTGTGTCCTCAGAAATCTCATCACAAAATCCATAGTTATCTGTTCCCTTACAATGTTTCATAGGGTGCCACTTGTATGCTAGCTTGACACTTATTAATGTATACAAATTCTGTTAGTGGGAAGTATCTGTCCCATCTCCTCTCGGATTCAATGACACAAGTTCTCGATATATTCTTGAGGGCTTATCACATTTCTGAGTTATTTTTATCATTTCATTTCATTATTTATAGGAACTCAATGAGTTTCTGAATTTACCTGAATTACTTGTTTCAATTGTCCATCTGTCTGAGGATGATACGTTGTACTGATATCTCTAAGCTTATAGCAATTACTGTGGTACTGGTAGTTCACATTATTGTAGGAGATTCTCGACTCGGCTACCTTACAAGTGTAGTCTTTCGACAGGCTAGTTCTGAAGTTTTAAATTTCTGACTAAAATTTTCATATTTATTTCCAGTAATAGTACCCTATTCGGGTGCAACTGTATCAATTTATAGATTACTTACAAATATTCTTACTTATTGTACCACGAGGAAACACGTAGCTCTACACAATAATCCCGTGTCGGTACTATAATCTGCAGCTTACAATACAAACATCGAGAACATTATATAGTCACTACGTTATAACTTCATGGACTAGGTTTTCTAACATCTTATCTTTCTCGAATCCACTAATATCCTAAATCGATTCCGATTACAATATCCATTAATAATTACTAACAGTAACATCTTTGCCCTCATCTAGAGCAATTCTATTACTGTAACTTACTTTTCGGTCCTCATGCCTTACATTACGTAGGCTTGCCAATTAGCTTTATAATTAATGGTGTGTTAGAAAATACTTTTAACTAACAATTCTTCAAAAATAAATGTCAATCATACTTGTTCTTGTAGTTTTGATCCTAAAAGACTAGTTACTAACGCATCAAAATTTATTCCCCTGTAAAGGAATAGCAACAAAACATATAGTTCTAATACTAACACACAACTAAGTAGTGCTGGGATCAAATAATAACTAATTGTTCGTTTCAAAATTTAAGAACTTACCAGCAGCTACATCTGAAGTTTTTGCTCTTTCTCCTTGGCGCATAGTGGACACTCTGACTGGTGCGCTACTATATTCGGGTTGATTCACTGTGTTATAGTGGTGAGGAGTACTGACTCTATTTCTATCTTGACTCTGACTGACGGTCTGTGAACTCCGGAGAGCAGATCGAAGTGGTTTAGCACAATCTTTAGCAAAGTGTCCAAGTTTTCCACAATTGTAACAGGCTCCAGAGGCCTTACGACAAATACCTCCATGATATCTTCTACAAGTTTCACATTGGCGGGAAGGGTAGGAACTTCTAGTTGTTCGACGACTAGATCTTAGTGGTCTCTTACGATGATCGCCTCTATCATATTTACGAGTTCGGGGTTCCTCAAATTCTTTTCTCTTCCCCAAATTACTTTTCGAACACTGACACAAAGGTTTCTCCATCTTTTCCATATCACACAGCCGTTGTGGGGTTGGAGTGCAACTTGGGCTTGGGCTGACAGATTATCAGCCATTTGTTGGAAGAAAGTGGCCATTTGCTGGGCCATTTGTGCAGTAATTTGTACCGGTAAAACTGGTACAGTCGGGCCTTCGACACTTTGTGGAGTTGGGGCCTCAACTTGTACTTCTGCTATTACGGACTGTTCTACTGTCTCATTCTTCTCTTCCATATCTTTTCACAAGATTCTCTATTCCTGTACAACCAACATAAGGAGATCCCTTTCCATTAGTTCACATTTATGATGTGAATGTACTATATGTATCAAACATTTGAGCAGTTGTAGTTACCGACAAAAAGATTTCAAATTCACAGTTCAAAATTTACTTTAAAACCATTGCTCTGATACCACTAAAACATGTCACACCCTACCCCTCTATAAGGCATAACATGATCCCGTAGTATACCTAATGAATTACCAACTTCGTCTACTGATAACCCATTAAATACTCTACAAGGGATTTTCAAAACTTTTCTTACTTCTTTTACAGTGGTGAGCACTATTTACAGTGTTAAAACCTTTTGAATCAAGTGATAGAATTGACACATTTGAATTATTTTGAATTTCAGTAAAAATTTTCGCAGAGTGCACTCTGTATTTTGGATAAAACAGTTCTTGAAAACTCGTAAAAAGCACTTCAATATGTATTTGCAAATCTCAACTCCAACATATTTCTCAACACAATATTTTTCTCAACTCAAATCATGATGATTTTTCAAAGACTGAGATACAAGAAATATAATACAAAACTATTCAAGTAAATGAAATCTCAAATTTACATTTACAATAATTTACATTTAATTACATACCAAAATATTTTACAAGAGTTTCTATACAACTGCTCAAATAATTTACATACATATTATTACATGCATACATCAAAACCTATGTACATGGGTATACCTTTGATATACCTGGAGCTGATTTGAATATATCTTCAAGGAAATTTACTTACTGCTCTATGCTCTTCTTACCTGCGACAGCATACAAAGCTATCATTGAGTGGTGAACTTCGATGGTGCACAACTATAATTTAAAACATAGTACAATATACATTGACAAAATTTACAGTAAATAAATTGGGAATCTGAATACTCATCAAATTTCAAAACTCAAAATATTCGTTGCCAATAATGTAAATCATTTATATAAATGACTTTGATCACAAAATTCAATTTATCAAATCATGACTATCCATTTAAATAATTCTAACGAAATCAATTATACATAAACCATAATTGAAATCAAAATTCCTTACCATTCAAAAGCCATTCTGTATCTCAAAAATCATTATGTATTTCAAAAATCATACTGTATCTCAAAAATCATACTGTATCTCAAAACTCATTCTTTATCTCAAAAATCATTCTTTATCTCACTAAACATGCAAGACTAATCCGAAAGGGCCATATTCGATGTGATTCTAACTCCCTATGGTCGGGGAGGTCGAATCAGATTCTAGCTCCCTATGGTCGGGGAGGTCGAATCATCGTGCACAGTACCATCACAATAACGAATCTTCCGCAAGGGCCATAACGATAAAATAAACTTAGATCTAACCTCAAATCAGAGGAAAATCTAAGCCTGTGCACGTACCATGGTAATCAAAACACAACTAACTCCATTGTCTTCTCAACAAATGAGAGAGACGGGTAATAACCTAGTCAAGCATCTATAGTGAGATATAAAACAATATCACAATCATTTTAGTGAGCATAAATCACAATATAATTCGATTCAAAGTCAATTCCAATATCCAATAATTTTTTATGCTCAACACAATTCAAATCATAAATTTGCATTTTTCCATGAAAATTACCATCACAATTCAAAACATGTTCTATCACAATTTTCCAAAACATAATTTATTCAATCCATAACAATGCTTAATACTTGTGGAAATACCATTTCACAAAGCTAAATTCATATATACTATAAAAATTTCAATAATCATTGAATTAAATCCAATGCTTATTAAACATAATACATAAGAAAGTATGTCATTTAATCATATGAAATATTCAAACAAAATCAGTTAAAAACTAGTTGTGCACAAACCTTTGATACTTGTCTCCTGGTCTGGAATCAGTGTTTCCTTCCCTTTTCCTGAGTCTTTGGTAACTGAGAAACACAATTTGAAGTGTTTCAGTACTAAATTAAACTGTCTCTATCGATAGTGTTTGGTAAATAATGCACTGAAAGCTATTATTTGCTTAATCACCTAATATACTGACCCTCGATGCGTTTTAGGTAAATTAGGTCTTAGTGTCGTTAATATGTCACATTCAATAGGGTTTTAGGTTTGGTACGTTTTACCAAAGTCAGTTCGTTGTTTAGTGCATTTTAGTGCAAATTGCTGGATTCCGGGATACTGGTTTGACCTAACCGGAGATTTAGTTCCCTCGGTTTTCGAGTCTCGGTCGAAACTACAAACTTGTAGATCTAGGTCTTATTACATGCGAGGCAAAATTTCAGGTCAATCCGAGTTAAGTAGACCAAGTTATGGTCATTATACTATTGCTGGTCAAATGGTACCATTTTAGGTCAATTTTAGGTTAATTTGGTCAACTCTGGTTCGGCCAGTTTTTGGACCCGAACTTGTGCAAGTTGTTTGACTTGCTTATGGTCATTTCTGGGCTTTGGTGTCTTCATAAGACTTTTAGGTATGGGTCTTAACTATTCTTGGTCAAAATTTCAAGTCAATTGGACCTGGTTTGAGTGAGTTATGGCCTAAACACTTACTGCTGCCCAATTGGTCATTTTTCAGGTCCTAATTGCACCTAATCCGAATTGGTCATTTTCTTAGGTCACCTTGCAAGCAGAATTTTGGTATGTTTTCTCAATGAAAGTTGGCACATTTTGTGCCTAGTTTCACCTCCAGTTGGTCTCATACCAATTGAGGTTACACATTTAAGGTTATAGGCTAAAATGTACACTGCCCTCACTATGCCTTTCACACCCCACTTCAAACACATATTTACCTTGCAAAGTTTACTTCCATACCCTACCAATCTGTTTTGGTACATTACCAAAAGCATTTTCTACTTTACATTAACATTATTTTGGGCAGATTACCATTACCCTCAACACACCAAGTATAATTCACATTTACAATTTCTAAGTACCATTACATACACACCTAACCATTACAAATCTTACATACACTTTTCAATATCAATCTACATACATATCATCAATCCTTCTAGGTCAATATTCTGCCCACACTTCCTTCAATACATACAATTACTCAAGTGTTCCCAAGTTTAATAAAATATTATTGAACATTAAAGTGCCGTCCAAGTCACCAATTCCCATCCAAGTGCATAAATCACCATATAAACATGAAATAATTCACTAGGTTACTAAATCACCATGATCAACATTATTTCTCATCAATTATATGCACAAATATCTCATCAAAAACGTGACTCATGGCTGTCCAAAATGAAAACAACAATAACTCTTCAAACTCAAAATTTTCCTTCACCAAACCAACACCCATAACATGCATACAAAACTTAACAAAGGAATTCTCAAAAAATGTAAACTTACCTTTGATTGTAACTTGCTAAACCTTCACCAAACTCCTCAAAATTGGTATCAATATCTTCCTTGTGATGTGTAGACAAAGTTTAATGAAGAAACCTAAGAGGTTGGAGTTGAAAATGGAGAGTTAAGAAAGCTTGCATGAAAAATGGCTATGGAGTTTCCTCTCACCTTCATTCACGGCAATGTTGAATTCATGTGGAGAAGATGGAGTTTCAGCTGCATATTAAGTGTACACATGTCCCACTATGTGTTTAATTAATTCCCTTAGTGGTCCACTAAAAAATTAAATCATATTTTAAGCTAAACTTTCACTTAATCCCACATTAACCCATGATTTTAGCTATTTACTTTAGGTACCACTAAACTAATTTTTCATTTTATTTTCCAAGTGTAATATTATTTATTTTTAGTGGACATTTAGGTCAAAAGACACTTCGGGATGTCAATTAACCATAATGCCCCTGTTCGGGTTGCATTCCTGATTTTTCGGTAACACCGGGTTTTGTCTGTTTTTCGATTTCTCACTTTTCTTTGTACTAATTATTTAATTTTTCTTTGATCTTTCTAATGATATTTATTCTTCAATAAGGGTCTATTTAAGTCCCAAAAATGTTTTCCAGGGTTCCCATGATCCAGTAGCTAGTCAATGGTCCACGCCGTGGCTTCCCGGTGCGGTCACCCATCGCTAGGGTTTCCGGCTCGCTTAACTTTGTTACATTTCTTTGCTATTATTTTTCCTTTGTTTTTGTTGTATTTTCTTTTCTTGCATTTCATTATTTTATGTCTCCTCACTCATATTGAAGTGTAGTTTTAGGCATCCTAGCTGTCCGGACAGCACTGGTCACCGGAACAGCAGAACGCACTACCGAACTTAGGGGTGTTACAAGATTGGTGCCAGATGTGGTGGTGCCACCCAAATTTAAGGTCCTGGATTTCGATAAGTACACCGGGAACTCAGATCCCCGCATCCACCTGGCAACCTACATTGCCAAAATGTCTGCCTTGACAGAAGATGACAGACTTCTCGTCCACTTCTTTCACGAGAGCCTCTCTGGAGCAGCCCTGAGATGGTGCATTCAGTTGGATAAGAGCAAACTGCGCTCCTGGAAGGATTTAGCTGATGCATTCTTAAAACAGTACAAATTTAACTGTGATGTGGCCCCTACGAGGAGAGATCTCTAAAACTTAGTGCAGAAGGACAGGGAAAGCTTCAAAGAGTATGCCCAAAGATCGAGGGAGAAGGCTGCAGAAGTATATCCTCCGGTGACCGATAATGAACTCTGCTCCCTATTCATCAAAACACTGAAGGCTCCTTACTTCAACCTGATGATTGAGAATATCTCCAACAGCTTCTCTGACATCATCCAAGCCGGTGAAAGGATAGAAGCTAATTTAAGGATGGGGCGGCTGCAGGAGTTGACTGAGAATCCTGCAAAGAAAACTGCCAGTTTTGGCAAAAAGAAGGAGGGTGATGTGCATTCCATTAGCCATCAGAATAACTATTCCCCTCTTCCCCAAAGTAACTACCAACCATATCCCCCCCGTGGCCAAACCATTGCCAACATTCCACCCCCTTTCCCAAATTATCTACACACACGCCCACAATACCCACCACTTGCAAATTATCAACCTAGACCTCCTCCTCTACCTACTCAACCCAGACCACCTCAGAATAACCCCAGACCACCAAGGAATCCTGATCCACCCCTTCCCCTCCCACTCAGTGAAATATACCGATACCTCGTCGGTATAAACCAGATAGTACCCGTTCCCCTAGACCCAATTCAGCCACCCTACCCCAGGTGGTATGATGCCACTGCCCGTTGTGAATATCATGGAGGGGCACAAGGGCATTCAACTGACAACTGCGGGGCACTCAGAGGGAGAGTGCACGCTTTAATTTGGAACGGGTGGTTGAAGATTGAGGGAAATGGTTCCCTCCCCAATGTTACCTGAAACCCGTTGCCCAATCATAATGCGGGCAATGGAGTAAATATGATAGAACCGGATGGAGAGAGGTTGGCACCAGAGGCAGAAGAGCTAATTCCTCACTTTGAGGAAATTTTTGCCATGGCGATGAGGGAAGGTTACCTTTGCCCTCAGGTATCGGAATCAGAAAAAGGTACGGGATGTCCTTACCATGGAGGGGTAGCTGATCATGAGCTGCGAGACTGTGAGGGATTCCAGCAAGAGGTCCAGAATCTGCTGTCCCTCAAAATTTTAAGATGCCAAAGGAGGTCAAAAATGGAGGGAGAAGTAAATACCGCCAGGTTTGGCCGGAATGCCTCTACCCCCAATCCTAGATTAACCTTCTCTGTCCCCAATGCCCCAATGCCCTCACCACCAGTAACAATTATCCGAACCCCGCCTCAGCTCCCTATCACCAATACACATGCCATACATTGGAATTATAACTTCCAAGTTTTCACCCAAGGAGCATCAAGCAGTACGTCGGCTCCTAATCTTGCTATACCTCCAGCACCTCCAAAACCGTGCTTCACTCCCCATGAGCACTTCAGAATGACATATACCGGACCTACCAGCAATACTACTCCCCAACCTAATCCTCAGCCCGTTGTTGCCACAAAATCCTCCCCACCTGAGCAAGAAGTCGAGTTTATAACTCGAAGTGGGAGATGTTATGGGAACGAAGAGAAAGAAAAGAAGAAGGGGAAAGTAAAAATGGGAGAACTACAGCAGAGTACAGAAGATGAGAAAACGGGGGAAGTGGAGCTCACCGGGCCTAAAGAAGAGGAGGAGCTGTTGCTCCAAATAATGAAGCAGAGTGAGTATGATGTGGTGGAACAGTTGAGAAAGACACCTGCCCGAATTTCACTGTTATCGCTGATTTTGAGCTCTGAGGTGCACCGTCAAGCCCTGCAGAAAATCCTGGATCAGGCCTTTATGAACCCCGACATCACACCGGGGCAATTTGAGAAAATAGTGGGACAAATCCAGGCATCCAGTTTTGTTACCTTTTTTGAGGAGGAGATAGATCCTACAGGCTTGGCACACACTAAAGCCCTTCATGTGATAGTGAAATGCAAAGGATGTATAGTGGCCAAGGTCCTCATTGATAATGGATCAGCACTCAACGTACTGCCTAGTGCTACCTTGGTTAGACTGCCAGTTGACCAATCGAATATACGTCAAAGTGCTATGGTGGTAAGAGCCTTTGACGGTACAAGAAGGGAAGTATTGGGAGATATTGACTTGCCACTTCAAATTGGCGCATGCACCTTCAACGTCACGTTCCAAGTGAAGAATATTGAACCAGCCTATACTATGTTGCTGGGGAGGCCGTGGATCCATTCAGCGAATGCCGTTCCTTCAACTTTGCATCAGAAAATAAAGTACATTATGGACGGCAAAATCATCACGGTGAGAGGAGAAGAAGCCATTTTGGTCACCAAGCCACAATCACTTCCTTATGTGGAAGCGGCTGAGGAGTCGTTGGAAAGCTCCTTCCAGGCCCTTGAACTATAAGAAACCAGAAATGAAGGGGCTATGGCTATGGTAGCCAAGATAATGTCAAGGAATGGGTATGAAGAAGGCAAAGGCCTAGACGCCGCATTACAAGGAATTGTTGAACCCATACAGGCTATCCAGAAGGTGGGCCATTGCGGTTTGGGATATGAGGAAGATGCCCTCATGGATGGGCGATTCTGGATGAGGAACAAACTTCGGGATCAGAGATTCGACCAGAAGATCGGGAGAATGAAAGTAGTCCCGAGAATCACAGAGGTATTCACTAAACCGGTCATTGAAAGTCTGGCTGAGGTTGAAGAATCACTGGATGAACCATCCATTGATGTCATCCACTTGGATTCCTTGTATGAGGCTCTGGTCTCGCCGATAGCTGAGGGGCAAGAGTTGGACAACTGGACAGCAGAGGACATCCCTGTACTTAATTTCGAGTAAAGTACCTTTGGTTATCTACACTTGATCATTTTGTCCATTTTGGCAAGTGTAACATTGTAAATGGACCCTCTTCTTATGTCATAAATTTTTAATGAATTAATAGCGCATTTATTTCCAATTCTCTTTTCCTTTCCATTTGAATTCCATCCTTATAATATATTCTATTTTCGTTCATTCAGGACCATTCATCAATTAACACCTAATAATTCAATAGACTCAAAAATTCCTCTGGTTAATTTTGAAATCCCCATAACTGCCATTACTTCAAGTGATTCTGAGGTAGAGCTCACAGAAGAAAGGGATGAACCTTCCCTAGTGCCTTGTGGAGACAAAACGCGCACCATAAACTTAGGCACGAAAGAAATGAAAAGGGAACTTAAGATTGTGGATAGTGAAGAATTGGGAGGTATGATCAGTTTGCTTAAAGAATTTCTGGATGTGTTCTCGTGGAGCTATGATGATATGGTTGGTTTGGACCCCTAGATAGTGACGCACAGAATTCCCCTAATTCCGGGGACAATCCCGGTGAAGCAAAAGCTGAGAAGAATGAACCCTAACACACTGCTCAAAGTTAGGGATGAGGTCAAGAAACAGTATGATGTTGGGTTCCTGGAAGTAGTCAAATATCCCCAATGGATAGCTAACGTTGTCCCGGTAATGAAGAAGGATGGGAGAGTTAGGGTGTGTGTTGACTACAGGGATCTTAATAAAGCAAGCTTGAAAGATGATTTCCCTTTCCCCCATATTGATGTGTTAGTAGAAAACGCAGCAGGATTGGGCAGGTGTTCGTTTATCGATGGGGCATCAGGGTATAACCAAATCCCAATGGATGAGGAAGACAAGGAGAAAACTGCTTTTATCACCCAATGGGGGGTATTTTGCTATCGGGTCATGCCTTTCGGATTAAAGAATGCTGGAGCCACCTACCAACGCGCCATGGTCACATTATTCCACGATATGATGCATAAGGAAGTGGAGGTGTACGTGGATGATATGATCATCAAATCCCGGGGAGAGGAGAGCCATGTACAAGTGATGAGGAAAGTATTCAAGAGACTCAGGAAATATCAGCTAAAATTGAAACCTGCCAAGTGCATATTTGGAGCTAGATCAGGGAAGTTGTTGGGATTCATAGTGAGCGAGAAGGGAATAGAAGTTGATCCGGAAAAAGTCTGAGCCATTCAAGAAATGCCATCCCCAAAAACAGAAAGAGAGGTGCGCAGCTTCTTGGGGAAATTGAACTACATATCAAGGTTTATTTCCAATCTCATCGCTAAAGTTGAGCCTATTTTTAGACTACTCTGAAAGAACAACACCACTCAATGGGATTTGGTTTGTCAAGAAGCTTTCGAGAAAATCAAGCAGTACTTGTCAAACCCGCCAGTGGTGGTTCCACCAGTGGCCGGGAGGCCTCTGATTCTGTATATGGCAGTCCAACAAAGCTCAATGGGATGCGTTTTGGGGCAACATGATGACAACGGCCTGAAGGAAAGAGCTATTTATTACCTGAGCAAAAAGTTCAACGATTGTGAGTCAAGGTATTCTTCCCTAGAGAAAACTTGCTGCGCACTAGCCTGGACAGCGAATCGCCTCAAGCACTATATGTTGAATCACAAGACATGGCTCATTTCCAGAATGGATCCTATCAAGTATGTATTCGAAAGCCCATTCGTGCCGGGAAGAATAGCCAAATGGCAGGTCATACTATCCCAATATGATATTGTCTATATAACCCAGAAAGCGGTGAAAGGTAGCGTGATCGCTGATCTCTTAGCAGAAAACCCCATCCAGGATTATGAAGCTCTGGATTTTGAGTTCCCTGATGAGCATATTAATGAAGTAGACTGCGAAGAAGAAGAGCTAGTTGATGTTTGGGAAATGTATTTTGATGGAGCTGTCAATTTGTCTGGTAATGAAATCGGAGCTGTATTGATATCTCCAGATGGGAGACACTTTCCGTAGCTATCAAGTTGAGATTTGACTGCACCAACAACATCGCAGAATATGAAGCTTGTGTAATGGGTCTACGAGCTGCTATCGAAATGAAAATCAGAAAGTTAGAGGTGTATGGAGACTCAGCTCTGATCATTTATCAAGTCAAGGGAGAATGGCAAACTAAAGATCCAAAGCTAATCCCCTATCAGAAGTACTTACTGGAGCTGATTAAGAAATTCGAAGAAATCTCTTTCACTCACCTTAGTCGAGAAAAAAATCAATTTACAGATGCCTTAGCCACCCTGGCTGTTATGGCTCAAATGGAAGAAGGACAGACGACCCAGGTGCTAAAGATTAAAGCAAGAAATGAGCCGGCTTACTGCTTCATGATCGAAGAAGAACCTGATGGTAAACCTTGGTACCATGACATCTTGCTCTACATCAGAACCAGAGAATTCCCCTCTGGGGCAAGCAAAAACGAAAAGAGGATGATTCGGAGATTAGCATTGGGATACTTCCCCAGTGGAGAAATCCTATACAATAAGAGCTCCAACGGTGGATTGTTGAGATGTGTGGATGCAAAAGAGGCGAAGAAAATCCTTTTCGAGACTCATGAAGGGAACTGTGCCACCCATGCTAATGGGCATATGATGGCTAAGCAAATCATGCGACGGGGGTATTTTTGGACTACCATGGAAAAAGACTGCATCGAGTATTTCCAAAGGTGCCATAAGTGTCAAATCTACGCGGATCCGATAAATGTTCCGCCTCACCAATTGTTCAATCTCGTGTCACCATGGCCTTTCGCAATGTGGGGCATCGATGTGATTGGTCCAATCAACCCTAAGGCATCCAATGGGCATAGATTTATCCTGGTGGCTATCGATTATTTCTCTAAATGGGTCGAAGCGACATCATATGCTCACATTACGCAGAACACATTCCTCAAATTCCTCAGAAATAATATTATCTGCCGACACGGTCTTCCCAATGAAATTGTCACTGACAACGCCAAGAACTTGAATGGCCCAAAGATCCAGAAGTTATGTGACCAATACAAGATTCGACATCTCAATTCCTCCCCATACCGGCCCCAAATGAATAGAGCAGTGGAAGCCGCAAACAAAAATCTTAAGAGGATAATTCAGAAAATGACGGTCACATATAGGGATTGGCATGACATGCTTCCCTACGCTCTTCACGCATACCAGACTTCTGTAAGGACCTCAATTGGTGCGACTCCTTATTCGTTGGTTTATGGGATGGAGGCTGTATTACCTATTGAGGTAGAAACTCCTTCTCTAAGAATTCTAAAAGAATCGGGGATTGATGAGTCAGAATGGATCCAGTCAAGGTTGGACCAATTAAATTTGCTAGATGAGAAGAGGCTAACGGCGGCATGTCACGGACAGCTGTACCAAACAAGAATGGCTAAGGCATTTGACAAAAGTATTCGCCTACACAAATTTCAACCTGGGGACTTAGTTCTGAAGAAAGTATTGCCAACTCAAAACGATCCCCGGGGCAAATGGTCACCAACCTACGAGGGTCCCTATGTGGTTAAAAAAGCGTTTTCAGGTGGGGCCTTGATCTTGACCCACATGGACGATGAAGAATTTCCAAGACCTGTGAATACTGACGCCGTCAAGAGATACTATGCTTAAAAAAAAAAAAGAAGAGTAGGGGTAAAAAAAAGAGTAGGGATCGTAAATTTTCAGGCAAGGAACAAAGAGGACAACCGGAAAAAGATTAAAAGCGGTCATTTTGTCCGGGATTGTTGCCGGAGCAGGTAGAACAAGGAAATGAGGAGAATAGGGGAGAAAGTCAAGTGAAGTAGGGCTTTCCGGTTGAAGGTATATATATAGGAAAATTTGAGCATTTATTGCAAGCAGAAAACGAAGCGGACGCCTCGAGAATTGAGGGAAATAAATTCTTTGACTGGACCGAGATAAAAAGGAAGACTGGTGTGGTAAAGATCGGTAGAAGAGAGCGTGTCAGGAAAGATCGGAAGAGAGCGTGTCAGGAGAGATCGGAAGAGAGGAACCTAGTATGAGAGATCGAAAAAGGATCACGTTGAAAAGACCGGAAAAGAGGGGAGGTTGGAAGACAAAGAGAATAAGACAGCTCCTGTCAATTATCGTCATAATCAGAGCCGAGGTAGTTAAAGCGTTGTAGGAGAAATCTCAACCGCACGCCCCAGAATCGCCCGCATTTCTGACATGCGCCAGAGTACGTCAGGACAGCGCTATACATCCTAATCTCCACCGTTGATCTTACTTGTAAGGACAAGCTCGGAGCCCTCGGATCGAAGAAGAAAACGACAAGATCAGCGCCTTTCACTCCTAGCCCTCGGATCGCCCCAGACAAGAGAATTTGGGACCGTCAGATTAGAAGAAGAAAATGACAAATATTCTAAAGGGGATCTCAGCTGTCTGTTCTGATCCTCTTTAATTCCTGAGCCTCAGATCATGTCCTTCGAAATCCTGACCCTCCATCTCCCTCAAAATAGATCCTGACCCTTCAGGGGAAGCACCCGGTTCCTATAAATACCTGCATGAAAACTGTTCAAAGGACGGGCAAAAAAAGAGAAATAGTTACTATAGTGGAAGAACTCTGAAATTTAATTCAGTTCGTTACTCTGCTGTTTTTAAGTTTTTGATAAGGAAAAACTTTTGAAACCAGTTTTCTGAAGTGTTTTCTTGCAAAAGGGATTCTTGAAATACTGGAACTCTCCATTTTCAGTTCTTTCATTATCTTGTGACGCCCTTACTTTCAGTTCTTTGTCCTCTTTATTTCCATTCTTATTTCCCAAGCTCAACTTGCTTGTTTAAACCTGACTGTCGTTTAGCTAAGCATCCTTCATTTCTAGGTGAGCTTCAGCCTTCGAGCTAAACAGCTTGTGCCCCTATTACGTTCTGCGATTAGTTTAGTAGGTTCGGCTCCTCACAGGTGAGTGTTTATATCTCTGTTTCACTAAAAGCTCTTTATTTTACGCATTCCCTTTACTTTTATGTTTGTAATCTTCGCTAAGTTTATATGGTGTAATGAAGGTTATTCCCGAAGTTTACTTTCTTTGTCAACTGGTCCATTCTTTTAGTTAATCTTTACTACTTCTAAAATGTGAAAGTCCTCATCTCAAGTAGCGTATAAGTAGTTCGGTAAAATGTAGGTAGTCGTGTCTTAAGTGCTTCTTTAAAATAGAAGGCCTGAATAATACGTTAAGAAAATAATAGAGTTGCATCACTAGGCTAACATAGAAGGTGATTCAGTATGACGTCATAAAGCAGAATGAAACTAAAATTCAGGTAAATAAACAGAACGGATTATGTATAAAAAGGTACTGGCAAGGTAATTACATAGGAGATCGATAAAATTTAGTCTGGCATCCTTTGTCTGGTCACAAGGTACCAACCAGTTAAAAGAAGCCTTATTCAGACCCTTGGCATCTTTGAATGCCGAAACTCTTAGTCTCAGGTTCTTATGATGCGTAGCTGTAATTAAACCTTGAGAGATCGGAAAAGTCCTTATCCGGTCCCCATAAATATTTAACAGAGGTCAGAGGAGAGTTCTTATCCGATCCTCGCCCAGAGTTTCCATAAATATTTAATAGAGGTCGGAGGAGAGTTCTTATCCGATCCTCAAACTTAAAATTTCCATAAATATTTAATAGAGGTCGGAGGAGAGTTCTTATCCGATCCTCAAACTTAAAAATTTTAATAAATATTTAAAGGAGATCGGAGGAGAGTTCTTATCCGACTCTCAAGCTTAAAAATTTTAATAAATATTTAATAGAGGTCGGAGGAGAGTTCTTATCCGATTCTCAAGTTTGAAAATTTTAATAAATATTTTAAAAAAAAAGAGATCGGACGAGAGTTCTTATCCGACCCTCAAACTTAAAAATTTTAATAAATATTTAAAGGAGATTGGAGGAGAGTTCTTATCCGATTCCCAAATTAAATTTTAACAAATATGTAAAATGATTCTCCCTGAAATAAAGTTAATACACAACCGCAATTCACTAAGGTCATCTCATTTACTTATGTATCTGGGTAATCCGGATTAGTGAAAAATCAAACATTCCTTTCGGTCAAAAGGATTAACATTTCCATTCAAGCCCTCCTAACTATGAAGAACGTGAAATTAAATCTGCTTACCCTCATTGAGGGACGAGGTGGGGTGCCTAACACCTTCCGCACCCGTTCATGGACCCGAATCTAGAATCTCTGTTTTTGAAGTGGTTTTAGTGTAACTTACTTTCACAAATGGTTTTCTTTAATTTCCCTTAAAATTAAAGTGGCGACTCCTCACTTTTCCCACTTCGGTGAGTGTTCGTCCAGGCGACCGCAAAATACCTTGCGACAATCCCCAACATTCTGTCCCTCAAACATCCTTATGTAGAACAGCTGTCTAGATATCTCATACCTAGCATTCATGTTGTGGTCACCATATAACTCTTATAGGTGAAGGAGGATCTCACTCGCACTCTGCATGTTCTTATGCTGCTTTTGTAACTCATTACTCATAGAAGCAAGCATGTAACACTTGGCTCTCATATCATGCTCCTTCCACTTATCCAAAGTTTTATGTTCCTCTTGTGTGGCCTCTGGAGGTAAGGGACTAGTAACTTATGAGTCTAGAACATATCCAATATGTTCGAGGTTTAGGACAAGTTTCAAATTTCTTAGCCATTCAGATAGATTAAGTCTTGTCAACCTATTACGATCAAGTATGCTTGCAAGGATATTGGATGGTGGTGGTTGTTCTGTGCTTGTTATTATCAAAAAATTAATTGCAGAAAATAACTAGATTAATTAGTAAATGTATCATGTAATTAACTAAAATGATTATGGTCTTTTAATCAAATTGGTCCTCCCACTAATTTAGCGAATCCTACACTTCCAAAGTAGAAAACGGAAATCCTAGTTAGATGGATTTCTAGTGGGTGATTAAATTCTTATAATTCTATTGATCATCCTCAGGTACATCCATTATTGGAATTACAATGAACTATAAGTGAGCAACTCCTTGCCCATCACATCTCATGTGAGGTTTAATCCTTTACCTAGCTCCTAATGCTCAAAATCTCAGGTACATCCATTATTGACTTATCTTGCATTAGTTAAGTTAATCCCATTGAGCCAGTAATTATACAAATAATTTTAATGTCCTCAGGTACATCTAATATTGGCCACCAAACCATTTACATATTTACAACATCTCATGCTTAATACTTATTCTTAAGAAAATCTCTTAAATTAATTGCATCTTATGCAAGTATTTAAAATTTCTTAAAATAATTGCCTCAATGGAGGGCCCATGTTATAATTACTTTAATTATACCATTTCCAACTTAATCATTTGTTTGGAAGATTTTGTGGTCATCCTAATTACTATTAAGGTCTTACTTTGTACATTATCCAATTAGCATGCATATATCATATACTTGCATACATTCTCATACATCTCATGCATTCATAGATAATAAATAAATATGGTATGATCATAGACTTTTCTAAGGGATTCAATCCTGAGCCATCAAGAATTGAATCAGGGCATTCCTAGGTGCATTTCATCCATTCATATTACAAGAGTTGCTGAAGGAGTACATAATCAACACTTGATATTGAATTCCTCCCACTGATCCCACCAGTGCTCTTGACCTCCTTGATCTTCTTGCAATCCAATTACATAGTAATCCTTGGCATACCAAGGCGAATTTACAAGAACTAAATAAATGAAATTACAACCCAAAATTATTACAACCTTAATAATACATGCCTAAAAATAAATTAAATAATTTACAACCCAAAGAAATATAAAAGAAATAAATCCAATTACATTGGTCTTTTATTGTCCATAATCATTCATCATGCATATCACTATTTAATAATTAAATAGAACATATATACTTAAATTAAATTGAATATCTCATATTCAACTTAAAAATCCAGATTTGAATATGATTCAAATAAATTTAAAAATTCAGATTTGAATTACATTCAAACAAATTTAAAAATTTAGATTTGAATCACATTCAAATAACTTTTAAAACTTAGGTTTGAATCACATTCAAACAACTTTAAAAATTCAGATTTGAATCACATTCAAACAAATTTAAAAAATTCAGATTTGAATCACATTCAAACAACTTTTAAAATTTCAGATTTGAATCACATTCAAACAATTTTTAAAATTCAAATTTGAATCACATTCAAATAACTTTAAAAATTCAGATATGAATCAAAATTTAATTGTGTGATTAAAAAACCTAATTAAACATTTTAATTAGTGATAGGATGAACCTTAGATCATACAACAATTGTAGATTCAAAAATCCAAACCTTACGAACACCATTGGAGATCGCAAAGTGTGCGCACCATTGGTTTTCATCACCATGCCGCCACTTTTCCTTTGCAACCAGCAATGGATCTATCATTCATGATCAAACCGCACAATTAAATCATATAATTAACAATTAAATGGCAAATATAGTGGCTCTGATACCAATTGAAGGAGCGGAAGCATGAAAAACACAAGTTTAGATAATTGAAATTCAAAATTTTTCATCTAGGGTCACATGCAACATGCAAGATTCATTTTTATCTATTTGATTTCAATGATAAATAGCATATTAAAACTCTTTTAATATATTTTTGGATCTACATTTACCATTTAAGATTTTAGAATTAATAGATTAATTCATTAGAACCCCAGATTAGATCAAGAACTAGTGCACAAACCTTTTTGATGCACTGTAGTGTGTTTGGCACCTTTGGGATGCGCCTAGGACACCAGATGTTGTCCCTCTAGATTGTCCACACTAAGATCACCAATGACAGTCCTTGAATAGCTTCTAAAGCTTTTCCAATCAATTAGAAAATCAAGTTTTGCCTTTTGAGAGATTACAAATGTAAACAGGACACTAGAAACGATTTCTAGTATTTTTAATTCAAGAGATTGTTGTCCAATCTCTTTGAATTGATGAGAGATGAAGAAGAAGAGAAGGAGAGGCAGCCAAGGGTGGTGGCACCAAAGAGATAACAGCAGCTTGTTATATTTTCTTTTCATAACAACACATTATATAGCTAGGTCACCACTTAAAACCCTTGTCACATGCCACCTTTTGATTAGCTCTAGGTTTAATTGACCCAATCACATTGTGCCAAGTGTCAAACCTATATTTAATCTTGACTTTAATCATCTTACATGATTAAAAGACATATGGCAAGCTTCTGTGTAGTGCCATGTATCACCATCTCATGGTGTCACATGTCACCCTGTGAAATAACCAAAATACCTCTGTGTCTTAATTTTGAGTTCTCAACTCAAAATAATTATTTCTCTTCTTTTAATCAATTTATATCAAATATAAATTAATTAATTAATCTTTATTAATTAATTTCTCATTAATTAAATTCATATTTAAACACTTTAAATATAAATTTAACTTATACTATATATCCAATAACCTAGATTTGGTTTCAAGCCATGCTAGGGACTTGCAATCTAATTGCAAAATAAACCTATTTAATTAATCAATTAAAATCTTTAATTAATTAATTAAATCATTTTTAATTTAGTGATTACTTGTGTATGTGTGTGATTGACTAGGCTCATCACTAATTGGCAATGAGACATGATATCGACTCTTAATATCATCAGAACTCTTTCTTACCATAAATGATTTCTCTAAATCATTTTATGCATCTCATAGACAATGGTTAACACCTAGCATAGCATGCCATGGCCACCCAATTAGTAATAAGATTTACCTTAAATGAATCTCTAATCATATGTTACCATGCACTAGAATCTCTCTGTTACAAAATCCCAATTCGAGCTGGAGTCATGGTTTATGTCAAACCCCATTTGCTATGAATATTATGTTCTCTTTTAAAAAGTTCTTGATTAAAAGATTTTCTCATCATAAACTCTTTTCTGATTAAATCTATCTGTCCTGACCAAGAACTTGAAACATCAAGAACAATTAAATGAACATAGGATTTTATCCCTATTTACTTAGAGGAACATATTCCATCTTGATCAACACCTACCTCCATATATAACTAGTAGGGGCCAACACATGCTCATATACCCATACACAATACAAGTACGAAAATGGTATCAAACTCAAACCACCTATATACAAGATAACTGTGCTATCTCAGGTCTAAAGATTATATGCACTGATATGATTTATGACAATGCATTGACAAGAGTAAACTCCATGTGCTTGTCATAAATGTCACTGGTTCGACCTACTTATAATGTATAAGTACCTATCATGTTTGTTATACGGCATGAGACTCACCATTCCATCTTATTTACATCTCATATAAATAACTTAGGAACAAACATGATTATAATCTTTCTGGATAAGTCATATCCTTATTGTGAAGTATCTTTGATTGTGAACCTATTTATGATACTTTGTGCTAGAAATACTGTCACTCATATTCTTAACAACTTAAGAATAGAATTTCTAACAAAATATCAATGGACCTTTTCTATTACACATAAATATATTATGTAAACGGAAAAGTGAAAATACCTTTTATTAATAAAATATGTACAAGATACATACTAAATGATATGCTCTAGGGCATACTACTAACAATAACATCCATAGTAAGATTCAAATGTAAAATCTTAATTCCGGAATTATTTCAAAATAGATTATTTTATTTTAAGTTTATCATTCTAGTGTTTAAAATAAACAACTTTCATTCCCTCATTATTCGATAGCCTGAACAGTCAAAATCACTATATAGTTTGGTAGTTACTAATTAAATTCCTCATGGGTCGATAGTCTACTCACTACTCTATTACTTGTTCGCGATTCGTGCACTTGTGGGGTTGCAAAACTAGCAAACAATTTCATGAGAGCATCTCATTTAAGTAAGAAATTTCAAAGATTTAGGAGTGTTGCCACAAAATCAATTAGGGAAAAATTCAAGGTAAGGGAGAATTGAACTTGGCATGCATGAATTCATGTTATCATGTTATAATTATGGCATAAGTGTGATTTGCGATGAAATTATGATGAGAATTTTTGAAATTTTTGGAGGAGGCAATTTGGTCCATGCTAATAAGGGGCAAGGGAAGGATAATAAGGTTGAGTAAAGGTGATTTTGAAGGGCTAAACAAAGATTAGAAGCTTGATTTTTGATATGTGCACTCTTAACACCTTAATTTCCTCCTTAAATTGTTGTATGCTAATTAGGGGTTTTAGCTAAATTGAATGTAACACCCTATTTGCATAGCCTGGTATATTTTACTGTTCCAGTAACTGGTATCGGTCCAGACAATTAAGGGGATTAAAACCATGTCTAAGACACCTAGATAAGCCTTGAACGCAAATAATTAGTAATTGCTAAATAGTTAAGTATAAAGAGAAAAATAAAGCATAAAAAGTTAAATGAACCGGGAGTTATAGCGATGGGTGACCTTCTTGAGAAATGACTGTGAGGTCTGTCTTAACTCAAATTTCAAACCGAAAAATGTGACGCTGCGGTCCTAAGGACTATTGTGAACATAGTGAAAAGAGAAAATCACAGAAAAGAATTTTTAAGCAGGTCAAATAATTAGGTCAGGGATCCAGAAGAAATATCAAATAACTTGCAAACCGGATTGAACCAGCAAGGGGCAATTTGATCAATTTACCCCTAGAGCTGACTCCTGACCTAACTGTTCAATAAAATTTGAAAAAAGAAAATTTTGAAATGTAGATTTAAATTGAAGAGGTAAATGAAAAAGAAATGAAAAAGAAGTGAAAAATCAAAAAGTTTATGACATTATCCATGACACAATAAATATTAATTTTTAAAATTTGAAAATTGGAAAATAATGCAACATAAAAAGGAGCCAATAAAAATTAAAAGAAAAGAAAATTCATTTTTTTTTTCTTTTCTTCTTCTTCTAGCCAATTCCATCATCTCACCTCTCTCTCTTTTTCTTCCTTCCTCCAGGGAAGCCCACCCAAGCTTTCCAAAACCCTAAAATTAACCATTAATTGTAGACTTTTCTTAACAAAAAATTATCCTTGAGTCTTGATTTGAAGATTGAAAGTAAAAAAGAAAAGGAAAATTGAAGAATTAGAGAAGATAAAAAAGCTTCATTGAGGTAAGCTTTCTTTTAAGTTAATTTAGTTATGTATGCATGGAAGTGAACTTGAAGATGAGGATTTAAATTTAGAGATCACAAAAATTAAGCATGTTAGACCATTAAGAAATTTCGGTCAGCCATGGTTAAGGTAAGATTTGATGGTGTTTAATTAAATTAAACATGGATTCTTTGTGAGTTAAAGTTGTATAGGTGATTTATATGTGTGAATTGCATGAATTGAAGAATTTAGAAAATTAGGATTTTTAACTTAGGGTTTGGAAAAGAAAAATTATAGAAAATGGTCAATGGATGCGAATGATCTTAATGAGGGTTAGAAATGGTCAAATGGGACCATTTGTGGTGTGTGTGAATTGATAGAACCAAATTGCAATTCGGATTGGTTAGTGTTCATATTCTGGCAGCTTGACCTAGGTCCCTTTCAGGGACTAAAAACTAAAAATTTACTAACTCAATTAGTGTGAAGCCAATTAGGAATGAAACTAGACACAAAATGGACCATTTTTCATTTAGGAATCATGCCCAGAAAATGACCATAACTTAGTGAAGAATTAGGTCAAACCCGAATTAGGCACATTGCCACTGTACAAAACTGACCATATGAACAGTACTTGTTCTAATAGTCATAACTTGGTCTAGGAAGGTCCAAATGACCTGAATTTTATACCGATGGAAATATGAGACATAGCACTACAACTTTCATGAAGAAAACAAACTCAAATTTTGACCATAATCTATCCAAAAACTCACCTGCAATCAACACACCAAAAACTGCCAATATCCAGAAAATGCCCAGAATTCTGGGTAATACCAAATTCGGCTAGCCTTAGGAAAATAGGTGTAACTTGAGCTACAAAACTCCAAATAGAGTGATTCAAAAAGGGAATTAAAGCTAAGACAATAAGTAACAACTTTGATGAAGGACACTTAGCCAAATTCTCACAGTAACCAGACCAATGCAACAGTAGAAAACAGGGGACCAAAACTAAAAAATTATAATTTCTCTTAGGAGACTTAGGAATTGAATTGGCAATCAATGCCAACAAAATTGACACCCAAAATGTGGTATATGGATGCACTTAGAACTAATAAACCTATTAAGTATAGAAAAATTAACATTTTGACTTGAATAGTACCATGAATAGTGCCACCATACACAAAAATGTGAAAGACTCGAAATTTATAAACCGTAATAGGTAGGATAAGTCTGCAAAGAAATTGTTGGAATTTAAGTATTAGAAATGGATACTGAAGCACTTTAAATTTATGTGTTTCAGTTGGAAAGGGATATTCGAAAGAGAAATGAAAGTTTTAGTAAATTGAGTCGACAAAATAGGTTTGTGCACAACTAGTTTTTGATTGAATTTGTTTTAAATATTTTACATAATTAAATAATTTTATTCTTCCTTATGCACTATGTTTATCAATTATGGGATTTATTTCAATGGTTATTGAAATTGGTATAGCAAGCATGGGTTTAGTTTTGTAAAATATTATTTCAACAATTATTAAATATTGTTTTGGACTAGATAAATAATGTTTTGAATTATGACGAGCAATTTGCATGAATAAAATATAAAATTTTGTTTTGGATTGTGATGAGCATAAAAAGTTATGGAATATTGGAATTGATCTTGAATTAATATTGTGTTGTGATTTATGCTCATAAAAAGGATAAAGAAATGCATGATATTGTTTTACATCTCACTATAAATGCTTGACTAGGTTATTACCCATCTCCTTCATTTATTGAGGAGACAATGGAGTTAGCTTTGTTTTGTTTTGAATACCATGGTATGTGCACAGGCTTAGATCCTTCTCTTATTAGAGGTTAGATCTAAGTATTTGTTATGGACCCATCGGAAGTTGCATTATTGTGTTGTGTACTGTATACGATGATTCGACCTCCTCGACCATAAGGAGTTAGAATCCTGATTCGATCTCCTCGATCATAGGGAGTTAGAATCACCCCGAAGATGGCCCTTTTGGATTAGTCTTGCATAGTTAGTGAGATAAAGAATGGGTTTTGATTAATAAGAAATTGTGATTTTAAATGAGATTGTGTACAAATGATTTTGTTAAAATAATTGTTTATTTCCATAATTGCAGGAATTATTTTTATTGTTCAGTTGTGATTTGACAAATTGAAATTTTGATTAAGGTTATTTTAACAAGTGACTATCATTATTGGCTATAAAAATTTTAACATTTGATAATTGGTTAAATTTTGAGATTCCAAAATTTTTGGTATAATTATTGTCAATGTATATTGTATTACATTTAAATTATAGTTGTGCACCACTGAGTTCACTACTCAGTGATAGCTTTGTGTGCTGTCGCAGGTAAAAGTAAAGATAGAGCAGCCGAGTAAGATTTTCGGTAGCTGCGCCTTGAAGACTCATTGGAATTAGCTTTGGGTATATTATAGGTATACCCTTGTATATTAGATTTTGAATATGCATGTAAATATATGTGTATAAATTATTTGAGCAGATGTATAAAACTATTGAAATGTTATTTTGGGTGTGTAATGGAAATGCAAATTTAATTGTAACAATAATTTTAGTACCTTAATAAATGTATTATTTACTTTCTTCTGGAAATTGAAAAATTATGGATGATTTCTTTTATGATGAGTTTGGCTTGATAAGTGAATTGAATTGATTGTGATGAATGAGAATATGAAAATGAGGGTATTGGAGTTGTGATTGTTTTGAAAATATTGGAAGTGTTTTTACAGGTGTTTGAAGAACTGTTTTTCTCAAATATAGATGGCACTCTGCCGAAATTTTTTCAAGATTTGCATAAAAATGAAAATGGACAAAAATTTTAACTAGTTTTTAAACTTCAATTAAATGTTTTTAATACTTGCTATAAAAGTTCACCACTTTCAAAAAGTAACAAAATTGTTTTAAAATCCCATGTAGCATATTTAATGGGTTACCGGTAGGCTAATACGGTAATTCATTGGATGTACTACGGGATCATGTTATATCTTACTAAGGAGTAGGGTGTGACATTGAATGTAAATGTTTAATTTATAGTTAGAAAAATGATGTTTAGCGTGTATAAATGATGTTGTGCCTATTTGGAATCATGTTGCTTGGTTTGTATTGAAGTATGCATTGTGAATGGGCATGTTAAGCAATCTGACTGAATTTGACCATATTAGACTTTTAAGTCCATATCTTGAGTTTTATAATTTCAAATGACCTGAAACTTTGACAAATTAAAGCTAAGATATAATGCTAAAACTTTCATGAAGACAAGTATCTCATATTCTGTGTGTAAGTACCTTGAATAATTGCTAGAAATTGAGTCACAAAATCTAAAACCTGGGAGCAAGGCACCATGAATAGTTCATATTGAAATGGGTATAACTCACCCTAGGAAACTCCAAATGAGATGATTCTTTATTTTTTGAGAAGATAAGATATAAAGGAACAATTTTCCTGAAGAATAAAATGACAAATTCTCAGTATAACTAGTTCAAATCTGGACTCCAAAACTATCTAGAAATTGTCCTGTGATCAGTGAAGTAGTGCATTTGAACATACCCTGTTTATTTGGACAAAAATCACTGTATAAAATTCCAAATGAGGTGAATCTTACCTTTTTGGAAAGCTAAGACACAAAGGAACAACTTTCATGAAGACCAATTTGATAAATTATGATTGAAACTTAATTGAAATTGAGTTTTAATCATGAGATGACCCTTTAGTGAATAGGTGTTCTGTAATAGGTATTTAGGGGGTTAATATAAATACTGAAGTTGTGATATTCTCAGGGGAGATTTTTTGTCCTATAAATATGAGTGCCTTGAGGAGGACTCTCCATCGGGTCTCAACCTAATATTCGGGATACTTTGGGAAGAACTTTCCCGCCGATCCTTTAGTGTATTAAGAATTTAATTTGAGAGCTCCGATAAGAACTTTCCCCCAATCTCTTAGTATATTTTAATTTGAATTTAAGCTAAGAGAATTCGGGTAAGAACTCTCTCCCGATCTCTTAATGCATTCTGTTAAAATTTAAGCGGAGGATTTCGGGTAAGAACTCTCCCCCAATCTCTTTATATTTTATTAAGATTTTGGTTGAGAATTCGGGTAAGAACTCTCCCCCGATCTCTTAATATATTACATTAAAAATTAGGCTGAGTTCGGGTAAGAACACTCCCCTGATCTCTTAATATATTGTGTTAAAAATTAGGCTAAGTTCGGGTAAGAACTCTCCCCTGATCTCTTAATATATTGATAAGAACGGCGTTTAATAAAAACTTTGAACTAGGGATTCAGGTAAAGGGTCTTTCTTGATCCCTGTTATATGGGAATGAAATACCAAAGACACAGGAAACCCCTGTGTAAAGCTTTTTCTAGCCTACGAGACTTTATAACTAGATGGTGGACGATAGGCCGAACTCCTTACCGATCTTCCGCATGATCGTTTTATCAGAACTCTTTGGTTTGTGACATCCGATCTCCTTTTAGTCGCTCACCCAAGATTTGAACTTGTCTTGATTCCCGATCTATTATCTTATCATCTGGGCTCGTTCTAAGGCCCGATCTCATAACTTATTTGTTTGACCTAATCTTGTTTCCAACCTATTCGACCTTTGCTACACCTATTTTCCTTTAGACCGATATCTTGAGAAGATGGGTCTAAGATACGGTAATGAATGGCTTTAGTGCTAGTGAGAGATTATTAGTAGTATGCTTAATTATGGGCCTTAAAAATAAACAATAATTGTACATTGAACCCAAGTAACCATGCACACTATTTGGGGTAACCCAAACCATGTGCACCATTGGTGCACAAAGCATGCCGCCACAAATATCATTCTAACCAGCAATGAATCAATCAAAATTTGGTTAAATCACACAACTAAATCTCATATTAAACAATCTAAATGGCAAATATAGTGGCTCTGATACCAATTGAAGGAGCGAAAGCATGTAAATTGTTCATTAGAGCATTGAATTTCAAAATTTTCTTCTAGGATTACATGCATCATACCACATCTTTTATGTGTCTAATTAATTTCAATGCTCAATTGCATATTAAAACATTTTTAATATGTATTAGGATCTATGTTTTCTATTCAAGATTATGAATTAATAAATTAATTCATTTAATCCCTAGTTTAAAAGAGGAGTTAGAGCATTAACCTCTTTGATGCACTATGGATGTGATTGGCACCTTTAAAAAGCACCTAGGACTCTAAGTGTTGTCCCTCTAGCTTGTCCACACCAAGATCACCAATGGGTAGCCCCCAATTTTCTTCTCAAGCCTTTGCCAACCCATTATAAATTGGGTTTTTACCTTCAGAGAGGTTGGATGTGTGTAAAGGACAATAGAAATAATTTCTAGCAATTTTAATTCAAAGGGAATGGAGTGATTCTCTTTGAATTGATGAGAAAGCAAGAAGAGGAGAGGGAGAAGAATAAGTGCCGCCACCTTTGAGGAAGAGTAAGTGTGTTATGTTTTTCTTCTTTCTTTTCCCTTTTATATAATTAGGTTATTAAGTCAATTAAACCCTATGCCACATGTCACCATCTCATTGCATCTTATTTTTTAATTGACTTAATTACATTAAGCCAAGTGTTAAACTAGACTTAATCTTGACTTTGATCATCTTACATAATAGGAAGACAAATGGCAAGCTTATATGATGCCATGTATCACCATTTTATGGTGCCATATGTCAACCTGTGAAATGACCAAATTACCCTTATGTTGTAATTTTGAGTCTCAATCCAAATCATTATTTCTTCTCTTCTAATCAATTTATATCAAATATAAATTAATTAATTAATCTCCATTAATTAATT
This sequence comes from Hevea brasiliensis, assembly GCF_030052815.1. NCBI lineage: Eukaryota > Viridiplantae > Streptophyta > Magnoliopsida > Malpighiales > Euphorbiaceae > Hevea > Hevea brasiliensis. The sequence continues at coordinate 24,789,013 of NC_079510.1, read as the reverse complement.
TCTCACAATTAAATTATATTTAAACACTTTAAATATAATTTAACTTATACTATACATCCAATAATCTAGATTTGGTTTCAAGTCATGCTAGGGACTTTGCAATATTATTGCAAATCAAACCTATTTAATTATTCAATTAAACTCTTTAATTAATCAATTAAATCACATTTTACTTGGTGATTATCTTGTGTATGTGTGTGACTTACTTGGCTCATCACTAATTGGCAATGAGATATGATATTAACTCTTAATATCATCAGAACTCTTTCTTACCATAAATGATTTCTCTAAATCATTTTAGGCATCTCATAGACCATGGTTGACACCTAGTATAGCGTGCCATGGCCACCCAATTAGTAACAAGGAATACCTTAAATGAACCTATAATCATATGTTACCATGCACTAGAATCTCTCTGTTACAAAATTCCAATTCAAGCTGGAGTCATGGTTTATGCCAAACCCCATTTGCTATGAATATTATGTTATCTTTTAATTCCAGTTATTGATTAATTAGATTTTCTTGTCAGAAAAACTTTTCTAACTAAATCTGTCTGTCCTGGCTAGGAACTTGAAACATAAAAAACAATTAAATGAATATAGGATTTTACCCCTATTTACTTAGGAAAACAGATTCCATATTGATCAACACCTACCTCCATACATAACTAGTAGGAGCCAACACATGCCCATATACCCATACACAGTATAAGTATAAAAGCAGTATCAAACTCAAACCACCTATAAACAAGATAATTGTGTTATCTCAGGTCTAAAGATTATATGCACTGATATGATATATGACAATGCATTGATAAGAGCAAACTCTATGTGTTTGTCATATGCGTCATTTGTTCGGCCTACTTATCATGTATAAGTGTTTATTATGTTTGTTATATGGCATGAGACTCACCATTCTATCTTATTTATATCTCATATAAATACCTTAGGAACAAACATGATTACAATCTTTCTGGATAAATCATGTCCTTATTGTGAAGTATCCTCGATTGTGAACCAATTTATGATACTTTGTGCTAGAAATACTGTCACTCATATTCTTAACAACTTAAGAATATAATTTCTAATAAAATATCAATGGATATTTTCTATTACACATAAATACATTATGTAAACGGAAAAGTGAAATTGTCTTTTATTAATAAAATATGTACAAGATATATACTAAATGATATGCTTTAGGGCATACTACTAACATAAGGCTTAATGAGGGTATATCAAAAAATGCCTTAATCATCTCTTTTTCAAATATATGCTAAGATTTCACCTTGATAGGTCCAAGAGACATGTTCTAGAGTTGGTGAGACATTTTAGGTTTGCTTATATTTAAAAAATTTTCTCCTAACTTTGCAAGTTCAATGTGACAAATTAATAGCTATGAAGGGGTTTAACTAGTCTAGCTCTACTAAGGTGATTAAGTTTGTTTTACAGACAATAGATTAAAGCCTTTTGCATATCCAGATACATTCATTCCACATCCCGTGGAGTCCAATTATTAGCTTATTGAATTTTGAGGTTATAGTTCTAAGTTAAAAGCCAGTTCAAAAATTTGAAATTTGCAAAATTTTCTGGAAAAATTTTCTGGATTTGAAAAATTTTCTAGATTTTTGATACACAAGTATGATATGGATATAATTAAGCAATGAGATGCAATGCATGAAATGCATCAGTACCCCAAAACTCAAATCTGGCATTGTCCTCAATGTCAAAACAATATGCAAAATTAAAGCATAACACACAGAATTATTAAAAAGCATATCATGTATTAAGAAATTTAAAGTTTGGACAAAAAGCAAGCAATAGAGACCTATGAGCACTGAGTAGGATTAGGGCATATAAATTTTTACATAAAAGATCTTATCCTAAAGTCCTAGCTCTAAAAAGTCTTTGATGGGGATGATGGTCCCTCGCCATCGAGTCTCTTCATGATCATGTCTAGCTTATTGTGGGCCTCCTGGAGACTATCCTCGAGCGCTTGCATCCTGTTGTTTATGGTAGTCTCCATTCGCTGAAGGCATGCAAGGATGGGATTTGTCGGGATGGAGTGTAGGGAGGCACTCGGGCTAGGGAATCATGGTGGAGTGGCTCTTGGGTTTCCTCCTGTGGCTCTGATGGTTCACCAGGCTCTGGTTGTGCTTCTTCTCTTCTGGGAATGACATTGCCTTCGGCATTGACTAGGAAGCAGGTGTTCCCAACATTCTTGCATATTCCCATGGATATGCAGATGGTTTGGTCAATTATGGTTATGTCAGTAATGGAGCGCAACCTGTGATGCCCCAGGACGAAGCCGAAGTGGAGTGCGAGGGCTGTGATGAGGCCACCAAGCACTATTTACCCTGTAGGCTAGTGACATAGGTGGCGAAAGTGGTTACAGAAGAAGAAGCCAGAGCTGCAGCACTGCCCAGTGACCATACACCACAGGAAAAAGAGTTCGTTAGCGTTTACTACACCCAGGCTATCCCCACGGCCCAGTATAGAGTGTGCGGAGAGTCGGTGCATGTATCTTAGGGCGAGACTAGTAATGCCAGTGGATTTAGATTTGCTGGAGTTGTAAACTTCAGTGTTTGGTGTGATGGAGCGCCAGAAGTCCACACTATTGTAGATCATTTAGTTTTGTGAAATCTCTTGGAATCCGACGCTGTCAAAGCCAAACACCTCATTGAACTCGTCCATGTTCATAACGCGATCAACGCCAAGAAGCCTGAACTCAATCCTTCCCCTGTTTTCCCGATCTGTAGGCCATAGGGTGGCCTTGAAACTCCCTAGGAACTCTAGGGTGGTGTCATGGTAAGCTGGGAATTATAGTTGGGCGAATCTAGTCCACCCAATGCTATCTAGCAATCCGTCAATCTCCTCACGTAGGCCTATTTGCACCAACAGCCCGAAGTCCATGTACTTGGTGGAGATAATCCTTCTGTTATTCAGCCGGACACACAAGTCTCGGTGGGTGTTGTCTCAGAATGGCCAGGCGATGGAAAACTCAGATTATCGTGGTTATGGTTCGGCTTGTGGCTAGATTTGCCTGGTTCTTGGGTGCTGGGCCAATGGCTGAGGAGGAGAGGGTGTGGAGTCACCTCCTTGCCTTGAAGAAAAGTCCATTCATTGGGCTAGTCCCTTTGCAGGTGCCATTGATGGTTTTCGAAGAAGGAAAGGCTAGGATTTGTGAGAGAAGAAGGAGATTTGAGGGGTTTTTTTAAAGAGAAAGAGGCTTGGAGAGGAAGGTTTTTATTGTGAGGGAGTTTAAGGGAGTGGGATGAATTTAGAGGGTCATTGTGACCTTTTGTTTCGTGCGTTTCGCACCCCAGGAGTCGCGTTTGCGACATGATACACGGGTCGTGTATCACTACACGGGTCCCGACTTGGAGACCCATGTAATCTTCTATCCGAGATTTTCCTTTTTCTTTCGAGTTACATGGCTCATATAAATTTATTCAGGGACCCGTGTAACTTCCTGTCTGAGAACGGCAATGCTAAATAATTACATGGCCCTTGTAAATTTAATTTGGGACCCAAGTAATTCTCTGTCTCCTTTAAATTTAAAGTTTCTCTTTCCATTATCAAAGCACGACCCATATAATGTTACACGGGGTTAACCCATGTAAGTTTTTGGGGCTTGTGCAGGGGTTTTTCCCAAATCCCAGATGGTTACATGGGGCGTGTAAAACCAATACACAACCCGTGTAATTTTCTAACTCTCTAATTCTACCTATATGAAAATTTTATGCCTACCACTATGCATAAAATGAATGAAAAGGTTAGCAATACAGCTATTTCTCCGGTTTTGTATGGTCTCCTCTTGTGTGGTTTAGACTTGACGTCTCCTCTCCTTTATTACCCTCAGTTCCTGCTTCTTACAGAATTAAGACTTGGGGTGCCTACAAAATAAAGCATGAACAAACATAAGACAAAACTAAGAGTTGAAATAAAGGAAATTATATAAAATAAAGTAAAAGCAGAAATAAAAATAGAAATTTTGGGTTGCCTCCCAAAAAGCTCTTTTTTTATAGTCATTAGCTCAACTATGCTTTCATTATATCACAGTCTGTTTGGAGGGTTGTTGAAGGTACAATTGGTTCCCTCCTCTATGGGTTCTCCTTGAAAATATGGTTTCAGCCTTTGCCCGTTCACTTTGAATGCTCCTAAGGTTTCACTCCAGATTTCCACAGCTCCATGTGGGAAGATTTACATAACCTTAAATGGACCTGACCATCTTGATCTCAACTTTCCTGAAAAAAGTTTTAGTCTAGAGTTGAAGTGTGACACCCCTCACTCGTCTACAGTGTAGCCGAGCAAGGCATGTCACACTCGGTGCCGAAGTACACTATCTTATCTTACTTTATTCTTTTAATAGTTTTGTTCTCGTTATATTTTAATATTAATTAAATTCATAGGAGAAACTGACGGAGTTTCCCCTATTTTATATCCAGTTGGCGTATTTCATTATTTACTTGCTTAAAATTTTCAATAATATTTTACAACAAAAATATCATCTATGCTCATCATAAACATTTCATATTTCAATAATCATCCATATATTTCAATTTCATATTCATTTCTATGCATTTCCATTCATGCACAATTTATATATAGAAATTCTTATAATTTCATTAATTTACATCCCATACATATTAAATACAATTTCCTCGATTGCATTACAACATATGAAATAATTACAATACACAAAATACATAATATGACCTATATGGGCCCTATCTACATGCATTGCTGAGGAGGTGACAACCTTAAACACTCTGTAGATCCGAACTTCAAAATCTTAGTCTAGTGTCCACTGGGTTTTAGCTTCAGTACCTGCGCGAGGAAACAAATCCATCACGCTAAGCATTGCTACTTAGTGGTGCAATAATATAACAAAAAAAATAATATACAAAATACAGATGAAAATAAAACATAGTTCATTGTATCATTTATTTAAATTATATATCTATTACTAATCTTTTTGTATCATTTAATTCAACACTTTTTAGGTTATCTTAGATTATTTTATAATAATTAAAGTTTTCAGTGTCACTCAATAATAGATAAATTTTTAATATCAGTCCAGTTCATTTCAATTCTTTCTACTAAATAACTATTCTAATTTATTTTAGGTCGTCTTACTCATTTATTTAATTTCTAATATTTTTAATTACTAATATTCTTAACTTATTTCAATAAATTTCACAGCCCAAGTAACCTATGACAGGCTGACTAAACTGGATAATGGTTCATTGGCACTGGACACCGCGGTGCCTCGGGCCGTCATACTATGGGACTTGTAAGCTGAGTATGTCAACCACATATGCAGTCAGTATGGCTAAAAAGCCATGATAACATATCAGTATGGCTAAAAGCTCGGGCATAAAAGCTATGAGTGCGGGCATAAAGCCATGAATACAGGTATAAAGCCTTATGCAGTACTACTAAAACAATACCTTATTGGCATGCCAATCTATCCAATCTACACACATGTCTGGGCAATATATGGGCACATAGTACCATTAAGCATTAATATGTATTATTAGGTCATTATTTCATTATAAGGTTCAATTACAATTGATAAAATTTTATTCTATTTCTAGTGAAACATAAATTCCTAAATCACAATTACACATAATTCATGCATTTCTCATAATTTATATATTCATTATTCCATTCATGATTATTGCGATTCACATCGATCAATTTTCGTGTACTATTTGTACTTCAAAATGTTTTTCTAAGGCCCTCTATATGGATTATTCCTTTATGTCCTAAAATCACTAAAGTTCAAAAATTTTTAATTCACTAATTACACTATATATATTAGTACTCATAATAGCTTTTTTAATTTCTTTTATTATTCCTTATGTTTTTGGGGTTAATATTCACACATTACTATTCACTCAATTTGTTGAATTTTCATACATAATAGTTACATGAGTTCTAACCACATGAGATTACCACATTTTGGTTCACCAAAGTGTTGGCATTGGTTGCCAATCAATACTTCAAACCAATAGGAAATAAATAAAAAATTTTAGTTTTGAGTGCTAGAGTCCACTGTTTCATTAGGCAATTCTACAGTGAAAATTTGGCCAACTGTTCTCAATCAAAGTTGTTCCTTTATGTGTCTTCTTTAATTCCCTTTTTAAATCACTCTATTTGGACTTTTCTAGCTCAAGTTATGTTAATTTCTTTAGGGCTGGCCGGATTATTTTCTACCCAGAAATTCTGGGCAAAACTGGTTCTGGCAGATTGGGTATCTTGATTTTGGCTACCATTTTGAATGGGTTAAGTTTAGAATCTGAGCTGGTGTTCTTCATGAAAGTTGTTCTAAATTGTCTAAGCTTTCTATTGATATAAAATTTAGGTCATTTGGACATTTCTACACTGAGTTATGGCCAAATGAACAAACACTGTTCATTTGGTCAATTTTCATGATCAGCAGGTTGGTTACCCAGATTTGGTCAATTTTTAGGGTATTCAAACTTTGTTTTCTGGGAAAGGTTCTTCATCAAAGTTGTGCCATTATGTGTCTAGTGTCAATTCCAATTGGCCTTGCACCAATTGAACCTACACAACTGTAACACCCTCACTTTAGCTATTCCGTACATTCTACTGTTCCGATGACCGATGTCAGTCTGTACAGCTAAAATGTCTGGAAAAATATTTAAACTAGAGTGAGGAGTCATAAATAATTTAAATATTAATAAAAAAAAATTTAGAAAAAATTTTAGAAATAAAATACAGCCAAGTTAAATGAGCCGGTACCCTAGCAATGGGTAACCCAGTAGGAAGTTGCGATCTTCACAACTAGAAGCCCTAAACCCAGGAGAAAATTCATGAAATAATTTTTGGGACTTTAGAGAAGAGTCATTGAGGTTTCTATGGCATTAGAATGCCAAGACAAGGTTTAGAAAAATTTTTCGATCGGTACAGACGATTTTGGCTTAATAAGCCAAACGGAGGGCATTTTGGTCATTTCATCTTCAGAGATGATTTTTGGCCGACTTGTCCAGTTAAGTAAATAATTATTATGATCTAAAATATGAATAAATATTGCTAAACATTGAATTGGAAATGAGTAGAAAAGAAAAGGAAAGAAAAATGAAAGAAATTAGGAATTATGACATCATATGATGTCATTAAACACTCTCCACCCAATCACAAATTGACAAGCCTTTTAAAAGGGATAAAAATGAGACAAAATGAAAAATAAATCTGCACTTGTCTTCCCCAATCAACCGAAATATAGAGAGAAAGATAGGGAGAGAGAATTTCCACCATTTTCACTCAACCAAAGCTCCATCTTCCAATTGATCACACCATAAAACCCCTACCTTTTTTTACAAAAACTTGATTTTACCTCTTGGGAGAGTGTTTGGCAGCCTAGAAAAAGAAAGAAAGTGAAGTTTAAGCTTAGGAAAATTCTGCTCAGAGAGGTTAGTGCTACTTTCTTCCATATTCTTTTAGTAAACTTAAATTTGAGCATGAAAATGGAAAGAATTACAAGAAAAAAAATTGAGAAATTATTCATGTTTGATGGAAGAAGAATTTTGGTTAGCAAGTTTACCTATGGGAATTGATGAATTTAAATGAAATAAAATGTGTTTATTGGAGTTGCTTAGTAGGTATTTGTGATTAGATGTGTTAGATGGCATGGATAGCATGAAATGGACACTTTGGGAATTAGGGTTTGTGAAAAATTAGAGTTTTGCTTATGTAATGGTATATTAACATTGTAATGGTTAATTAGTGAGTGTAACACCCCTAAGTTCGGTAGTGCGTTCTACTGTTCTGGTGACCAGTGTTGTCCGGACAGCTAGAATTCCTAGAACTACACTTCGATATGAGTGAGGAGACATTAAATAATAAAATACAAGAAAAGAAAATATAAGAAAAATAAAGGAAAAATAATAGTAAAGAAATGCAACTAAGTTAAGCGAGCCGAGAACCCTAGCGATGGGTGACCGCACCGAGAAGTCACGGCGTGGACCGTTGACTAGCCCTGGACCGCGGGGAACCCTGAAAAATATTTTTAGGAGTTAAAGAGATATCAATTGAAGTAGAAATATCATTAGAAATATCAAAGAAAAATTAAATAATTAGTACAAAGAAAAGCGAGAAATCGAAAAACGGACAAAACCCGGTGTTACAGAAAAATCGGGAATGCAACCCGAACAGGGGCATTGTGGTCATTTGACACCCCGAGTTGTCTTTTGACCTAAATTTCCATTAAAAATAAATAATATTACACTTAGAAAATGTCATGAAAAATTAAATTGGTGGTACCTAATGTAAATAGCAAAAATTGAGAGTTAAATGTGGAAAAATAGAACCTTAGAATAAACAATGATTTAATTCTTACATAGTGGTCCACTAACTCATTTAAGTGGACCACTAAAGCTTCATTTGGGTAGAATATACATCTTCATCTTCAACCTTAGAAGTAGCAGAAAATTTGCTCCCAAAAAACTCCATTGACGCATGGTTGAAGCTCCATGCATATGAGATTCAAGTTTCTTTCCTTCTACCTTCCTTCATCAAAGTTAGTCTACACCACTTGGGCAGTAGATTGGCAGCAAGAAGACCAAGTTTTGGTGAAGATTTAAGAAGTCTCATCCATAGGTAAGTTTGAGTTTTTGATTGTTGCTTTGTTAAAGTTTGTAAGGGTGTTATGGGTGTTTGATTTATGGAGAAATTTTTGAGTTTTGATGTTGAATGGGAATGTGCACTTTTGGCAGCCATGGAAACACCTTGAAGGCAGTTTAATTGTGCTTGTAAATGGTGAATTAAATGATTGATTAAATATATATTGTGTAGGAAATTGTTTGGGTAATGTATACTTAGTATATGTAAATGTAAAATGAGATTTAAAGCTTGGAAAGTAATGGAATGTAAGTGTACCATTGTGGCAGTTTGTTAACTCTTGAAGAATGATTGAATTCATGCTTGGTTTATGGAATAATGATGTTAAAATGTGTTGGTTGTTATGGCAGTTTGAATGTATGTATAGTGGTGTGAAGGTTGGACATGTGAATGAGCTTGGTTATGGAGTTAAATTGTTGTAAATTGAGTTGGGCAAATTCTGCACTTGTTGGTGCACATTGAACATAATTGTAAGCTGCCAAAATGACCTATAATGTGTTGTGAATTATGTTTAGGTCATGGTACAACCAGAATTAGTTTGAATGTTAAGTTTGGTGAGTGTTAAAAGTGATGTTTGATATGTATGCAAGAATTGCAATAAGGCAGTTTGAATTTTAGGCCTATAACTTTAAGTGTGTGGCTCCAATTGGTATGAGACAAATTGGAGGTGAAACTAGGCACAAAATGTGCCAACTTTCATGAAGGAAGCTTGCCAAAATGCTGCTTTCAAGGTAGCTTGAAAAATGACCAAATCCGGATTAAGTGCAAATGAGGCCTGAAAATTGACCATTTGGGCAGCAGTTAGTTTTTAGGCCATAACTCACTCAAACCAGGTCCAATTAACCTGAAATTTTAACCATGAATAGTTAAGACCCATATCTACAAGTCTTATGAAGACACCAAAGCCCAGAAATGACCATAAGTAAGTCAAACAGCTTGCACAAATTCGGATCCAAAAACTGGCCGAACCTAAAATGACCTAAAGTGACCTAAAATGACCAATTTTGGTGCAATTTGACCAGCAATAGTAAAATGACCATAACTTGGCCTACATAACTCAGAATGACCTGAAATTTTGCCCTACGTTCCATAAGATATAGATCTACAAGTTTGTAGTTTTGACCAAAATCCGAAAACCGAGGAAACTAGGTCGTCTGGCTAGGTCAAACTAGTATCCCGGAATCCAGCAAATCGCAAGAAAATGTAGTATACACGGAAATGAATTTGGTAACATGTACCAACCCTAAAAGACTATCGAATGTGACATATTAATGACATTAAAACCTAAATTACCTAGAATGTACCAAGGGTCGACATAGTAGGTTGACTAAGCGAATAAATTAATTTAGTGAATTAATTATCAAGCATTATCGTTAGAGACATTTTAAATGAGTACCGAAACACTTCAAATTGTGTTTCTCAGTTAGCAAAGACTCAAGGAGGGGAAGGAAACACTGAGTCAGAGCCAAGAGACAGTTATCAGAGGTTTGTGCATAATAAGTATTTCTTTTGAATTTTTCAATTGAAATAAATTATGATTATTTCTATGTTATTATTTTAAATTGTGTTTGTGCACAATAAGTTTGACTTCTCATTTTCTACTTAAAAATTTTTAATTCAACATTATAGTTTTAAATTGTGTCCGTGCACAATACTTTTATATTCACTGCTTTTACTAGCAAATTTATGTAGAAAAATGAGTTATGAATAAGTTTTGATTACTTTGGTTTTGGGAATATTATTTGGAACTTATTGTATTGCCAACTTTGCAAATGAAAATTTTGAGATAAAATGTGATTTATGGTTTGTATGAAATATTGTGATTTGAAATTGTTTTGATTCACATTTGGCATGACACTGTTGATATATTCCTCCCTCTTTGACTTATCAGTCTGGGGTGAGTGTGATTATGTTCCTCCTCATTGACTTCGATCTAAGGTGAGTATGGATGAGTACTCATTATTCACTAGCTTCCTCCTCATTGATTTCGATTATTGGGGTGAGTGTGTCTTGTCGTGGTGTACAACACGGCATGTGTGGAAAAAATTGTGTCATGGCCTAAATTATGTTATCGATTGGCAACATTGTATTATTCAGTTATTTGATCGAATTGTGTTATTGATTTGCAAAACAGTATTATTCAGTTATTTGATCGAATTGTGTTATTGATTTGCAAAACGGTATTATTCAATTACTTGATCAAATTTGTGTTAGATGAATTTTGTAAATTGTGAAATGGAATTGTGAATCATTTGATTTGTGAACTATCAATAAAAGATTTATATATCGCATTTCAAATTGTTATTGTGCACCACTGAGTAAATTTTTCTCGTGATAGCTTTCATTCTTTGTCGCAGTAGACAGATCGACGAGCGGCAGACTAGGTCGCTAGTACATTCAATGAGAAATCATCGGGTATATTGAGTATACCATATTCTGCATTTTATATTGTAATGTATGTTCCTTTGTATGTATATAGTGTTCTTGGTTTTGAGCAGTTGTAAATTAAAATTGTACATTAAAGTTGTAAAATAAATTATGAGTTATTTGGACTTGTAAAAATTGTATTATATTTCTTGTATCTCAGTCTTTGAAAAATTATTGTGGATTTGTGTTGAATTATGCTAGAGTTTGAGATTGAGAAAAATATTGAAGTGCTTTTTACAGGTTTTTGAAGAACTGTTTTATCCAAATTACGGAGGGCACTCTGCCAAAATTTTTTTACAGAAATTACTAATAGTCTAAATGTGTTAGTTAATTCACCTCAGTTCAAAAAGGTTTTTAACACCTGTAAATAGTGCTCACCACTGTAAAAGAAGTAAGAAAAGTTTTTGAAAATCCCTTGTAGTGTATTTAATGGGTTATCAGTAGGCGAAGTTGGTAATTCATTAGGTATACTACGGGATCATGTTATGCCTTACAGAGGGGTAGGGTGTGACATGTTTTAGTGGTATCAGAGCTAGTTTTTTTAAATTCTGTTTTCACATGTTACTTGAATATTCTTTCTTCATAGTACAACTGCTCAATATCATTGTCTGATACATACAGTACATTACATTATAAATATGCACTAACGGGAGGAAATCTCCTTGTGTTATTTGTTTAGGAGGTCTAAGATCCTTGCATTGACTATGGAAGAGGGTGATCGTTCAGTCAATCAATCTATAGAGGCTGAGGTGCAAGGGGATGCCCCAGCCCTACATAATGTCAGTGGTTCAAGAGCACCGGCAGCGATGCAGAGTTCCTGCTCGATTCGCTCGTGAGATGGCTGCAATGTTCCAACAAATGGCTAGTAATGTGCCTACTCAAGCCCCAATACAGACACCAGTGGTACAACCACAGTCTTCTGCTAGACAATATGACAAATTGATGAAATATGGGGCTACAGAGTTCAAGGGGACAGTAGATCCTCTAGAGGCAGAACAGTGGTTAGAAAGGATGGATAGGGTATTCAAGAAAGCGCCTTTGCACAGAGGAGCTCAGATTTGAATACTCAGTATCTTTGCTACAGGGGGATGCTTATGACTGGTGGAAAACCATTCCCCACAGTTTGGTAGAACCTGCAGTGCTAACCTGGAGTGACTTTCTCAGGGAATTCAGACAAAAATATGTCCCTGATGCTTATGTAGATCAGAAACTACAAGAGTTCCTAAGTCTGAAACAGGGGAGTAAATCGGTGGCTGAATATGAAAGGGAATTTTTCCGCCTGAGCCATTATGCAGTAAGTTTACTTTCTACCAGTAGGGAGAGATGTAAGAGGTTTGAAACCGGCTTGAAGCCTAATATCAGATTTCAAGTGGTCGGATTCAAACATAACAACTTCTCTGAACTTATTTCTCAAGTACTAGAATTAGAAAGAATTGAATCTGAAGCAGCTTCTAAGAAAAAGAAATCAGAGAAGACAGAAAAAGAGGGAAAGTCAGTAGAACAGAGTTCTAGTGGTCTTACTGGAAAGAGGAAAAACTTTGGGGGATACAATAGAGATAGTAAGAAGTCCGGTAGAGATAGATCTTCTGGACAGAAACCACCTCGATCCGATCAGCAAACTCAACAGAAACCCAGGAATGCATTGTCAGATCGACTTTGTGAAACTTGTGGTAAACCACATAGTGGGGTATGTTATAGAGCCGTAGGAGCATGTTTTAACTGTGGAGAGACTGGCCATTTTACTAGGGATTGTGTAAATCCAGGTCGTTCTGGATCATTTACTACACTAAAGGGATCAACCCAAGTTTCTACCCCAAAGAGTTCACCATCAGTTAGTAGAGGCAAAGGTAGAGGTAGGGGTAGTACACCTAGAAGTCGAATCTTGTGAATCACGAGCAGGTGATGCTCCATTTGGAGTATATGCTATCTACAGAGAGAAGAGACTTAGACTTTTGATATTATTTCTGGTACTTTCTCAAATAGTAACTAACATATATATATGTATTGTTTGACACAGTGCATACTTTTATGTTAGTGTTAGAACTATATGTTCTATTGTTATTCCTTCTGAGGAATAAATTTTGATGCATTAGTGATTAGCCCTTTAAAATAAGGATTGTGATAATAAGTGAAATTAGTTTTGAAAGAGTTTATTGGAGAAAAGTATTTTCTAACACACCATAAATTATAAAGCTAATTGGCGAGCCTACTTAATGTAAGGCAAGAGGACGTAAAAGTAAGATGCAGTAATGGAATTGCTCTACATGAGGGCAAGGATGTCACTGTTAGTAATTGTTAATGGATATTGTAATCATAATAAGTTCGGGATATTAGTGAATTCGAAAAGGATAAAAGATAGGAAAATTTGATCTATTGGGATGTATCGTAGTAACTATGCAATGTTCTTGATGTTTATACTGTAAGCTGCAGATTACAGTACTGACTTGAGATTATTGTGTAGAGCTACGTACTATCCGATAGTACACCTAGATAAGAATAGTTGCCAACGGCATCTGTTTTGGTATAGTTATGCCATGACAGAATTTAATTGTTAGAAATAAGTTTGAAAATCCTACTTAGGGATCTAAAACTCAAAGGTTAGAATATCGAAAGGTTATAGTTCAGTACAAAAGAAAGTAAGTTATAGAATATTGACAGATAAAAAGAGTTATGGAAGTAAAAATTCGAACAGTTGGTTCATATATAACAAAGAAATGTTACGAATGTGAGAAAGACTATGGACTAGAATGGTCAGAGGACCAATGACTAGATAAAAGATTCTAACATGACCTCAAGGGTCATTCAAGAAGGAACATGAATCGAAATATTAGACAGTTCAATAGTAAGAGAAGATTGGTGTTGTACAAACAAATTAAATGTTGTATTAGATTGTTAAAAGTCTTATACAAATTCGAGAGAAAGAAGATTATACGATCATATAGAAAGGAGAAAATAAACGTATGACTATTGTAAGATGGCTATTGGGAAAAATTTCGTGGACGAAATTTATTTTAAGGGGGGGAGAATTGTAACACCCCTAAGTTCGGTAGTGCGTTCTACTGTTCCGGTGACCAGCGTTGTCCGGACAGCTAGAATGCCTAGAACTACACTTCGATATGAGTGAGGAGACATTAAATAATAAAATACAAGAAAATAAAATATAAGAAAAATAAAGGAAAAATAATAGTAAAGAAATGCAACTAAGTTAAACGAGCCGAGAACCCTAGCAATGGGTGACCGCGCCGGGAAGTCACGGCGTGGACCGTTGACTAGCCCTGGACTGCGGGAAACCCTGAAAAATATTTTTAGGAGTTAAAGAGACATCAATTGAAGTAGAAATATCATTAGAAATATCAAATAAAAATTAAATAATTAGTACAAAGAAAAGCGAGAAATCGAAAAACGGACAAAACCCGGTGTTACCGAAAAATCGAGAATGCAACCTGAACAACAGGGGCATTGTGGTCATTTGACACCCCGAGTTGTCTTTTGACCTAAATGTCTATTAAAAATAAATAATATTACACTTATAAAATGTCATGAAAAATTAAATTGGTGGTACCTAATGTAAATAGCAAAAATTGGGAGTTAAATGTGGAAAAATGGAACCTTAGAATAAACAATGATTTAATTCTTACATAGTGGTCCACTAACTCATTTAAGTGGACCACTAAAGCTTCATTTGAGTAGAATATACATCTTCATCTTCAACCTTAGAAGCAGCAGAAAATTTGCTCCCAAAAAACTCCATTGACACATGGTTGAAGCTCCATGCATATGAGATTCAAGCTTCTTTCCTTCTACCTTCCTTCATCAAAGTTAGTCTACACCACTTGGGCAGTAGATTGGCAGCAAGAAGACCAAGTTTTGGTGAAGATTTAAGAAGTCTCATCCATAGGTAAGTTTGAGTTTTTTATTGTTGCTTTGTTAAAGTTTGTAAGGGTGTTAAGGGTGTTTGATTTATGGAGAAATTTTTGAGTTTTGATGTTGAATGGGAATGTGCACTTTTGGCAGCCATGGAAACACCTTGAAGGCAGTTTAATTGTGCTTGTAAATGGTGAATTAAATGATTGATTAAATGTATATTGTGTAGGAAATTGTTTGGGTAATGTATACTTAGTATATGTAAATGTAAAATGAGATTTAAAGCTTGGAAAGTAATGGAATGTAAGTGTACCATTGTGGCAGTTTGTTAACTCTTGAAGAATGCTGGAATTCATGCTTGGTTTATGGAATAATGATGTTAAAATGTGTTGGTTGTTATGGCAGTTTGAATGTATGTATAGTGGTGTGAAGGTTGGACATGTGAATGAGCTTGGTTATGGAGTTAAATTGTTGTAAATTGAGTTGGGCAAATTCTGCACTTGTTGGTGCATATTGAATGTAATTGTAAGCTACCAAAATGACCTATAATGTGTTGTGAATTATGTTTAGGTCATGGTACAACCAGAATTAGTTTGAATGTTAAGTTTGGTGAGTGTTAAAAGTGATGTTTGATATGTATGCAAGAATTGCAATAAGGTAGTTTGTATTTTAGGCCTATAACTTTAAGTGTGTGGCTCCAATTGGTATGCAACAAATTGGAGGTGAAACTAGGCACAAAATGTGCCAACTTTCATGAAGGAAGCTTGCCAAAATTCTGCTTGCAAGGTAGCTTGAAAAATGACCAAATCCGGATTAAGTGCAAATGAGGCCTGAAAATTGACCATTTGGGCAGCAGTTAGTTTTTAGGTCATAACTCACTCAAAACAGGTCCAATTGACCTGAAATTTTAACCATGAATAGTTAAGACCCATATCTACAAGTCTTATGAAGACACCAAAGCCCAGAAATGACCATAACTAAGTCAAACAGCTTGCACAAGTTCGGGTCCAAAAACTGGCCGAACCTAAAATGACCTAAAGTGACATAAAATGACCAATTTTGGTGCAATTTGACCAGCAATAGTAAAATGACCATAACTTGGCCTACATAACTCAGAATGACCTGTAATTTTGCCCTGCGTTCCATAAGACATAGATCTACAAGTTTGTAGTTTTGACCGAAATCTGAAAATCGAGGGAACTAGGTCGTCCGGCTAGGTCAAACTAGTATCCCGGAATCCAGCAAATCGCAAGAAAATGCAGTATACATGGAAATGAATTTGGTAACATGTACCAACCCTAAAAGACTATCGAATGTGACATATTAATCACATTAAGACCTAAATTACCTAGAATGTACCAAGGGTCGACATAGTAGGTTGACTAAGCGAATAAATGAATTCAGTGAATTAATTATCAAGCATTATCGTTAGAGACAGTTTAAATGAGTACTGAAACACTTCAAATTGTGTTTCTCAGTTAGCAAAGACTCAGGGAGGGGAAGGAAACACTGAGTCAGAGCCAAGAGACAGTTATCAGAGGTTTGTGCATAATAAGTATTTCTTTTGAATTTTTCAATTGAAATAAATTATGATTATTTCTATGTTATTATTTTAAATTGTGTTTGTGCACAATAAGTTTGACTTCTCATTTTCTACTTAAAAATTTTTAATTCAACATTATAGTTTTAAATTGTGTCCGTGCACAATACTTTTATATTCACTGCTTTTACTAGCAAATTTATGTAGAGAAATGAGTTATGAATAAGTTTTGATTACTTTGGTTTTGGGAATATTATTTGGAACTTATTGTATTGCCAACTTTGTAAATGGAAATTTTGAGATAAAATGTGATTTATGGTTTATATGAAATATTGTGATTTGAAATTGTTTTGATTCACATTTGGCATGACACTGTTGATATATTCCTCCCTCTTTGACTTATCAGTCTGGGGTGAGTGTGATTATGTTCCTCCCTCATTGACTTCCCAGTCTAAGGTGAGTGTGGATGAGTACTCATTATTCAGCTAGCTTCCTCCCTCATTGATTTCGATTATTGGGGTGAGTGTGTCTTGTTGTGGTGTACAACATGGCATGTGTGGAAAAAATTGTGTCATGGCCTAAATTATGTTATCGATTGGCAACATTGTATTATTCAGTTATTTGATCGAATTGTGTTATTGATTTGCAAAACGGTATTATTCAGTTATTTGATCGAATTGTGTTATTGATTTGCAAAACGGTATTATTCAATTACTTGATCAAATTTGTGTTAGATGAATTTTGTAAATTGTGAAATGGAATTGTGAATCATTTGATTTGTGAACTGTCAATAAAAGATTTATATATCGCATTTCAAATTGTTATTGTGCACCACTGAGTAAATTTTACTCGTGATAGCTTTCATTCTTTGTCGCAGTAGACAGATCGATGAGCGTGCAGACTAGGTCGCTAGTACATTCAGCGAGAAATCATCGGGTATATTGAGTATACCATATTCTGCATTTTATATTGTAATGTATGTTCACTGTATGTATATAGTGTTCTTGGTTTTGAGCAGTTGTAAATTAAAATTGTACATTAAAGTTGTAAAATAAATTATGAGTTATTTGGACTTGTAAAAATTGTATTATATTTGTTATATCTCAGTCTTTGAAAAATTATTATGGATTTGTGTTGAATTATGCTAGAGTTTGAGATTGAGAAAAATATTGAAGTGCTTTTTACAGGTTTTTGAAGAACTGTTTTATCCAAATTACGGAGGGCACTCTGCCAAAATTTTTTTCAGAAATTACTAATAGTCTAAATATGTTAGTTAATTCACCTCAGTTCCAAAAGGTTTTTAACACCTGTAAATAGTGCTCACCACTGTAAAAGAAGTAAGAAAAGTTTTTGAAAATCCCTTGTAGTGTATTTAATGGGTTATCAGTAGGCGAAGTTGGTAATTCATTAGGTATACTACGGGATCATGTTATGCCTTACAGAGGGGTAGGGTGTGACAGTGAGCATTTGAATGTGTGTGAGGAGGAATTGAAGTGAGTAAGGATAATGGAGTTGAGCTTAGGCATGCTGCCCTTGGTGACCTGCAGGACTGGGTGTGAGTCTAGTAGGTTTGGGCAGCTATAACTGGAGTTTTATAGGTTCAATTGGTTCAATGATAATTGGACATGAAACTAGACACATAATGGCACAACTTTGGTGAAGAAACCCTGCCCAAAAAACCAAACCAAGTTGACCTAAAAATTACCCTAATTCGGGTAACTAACATGCTGTCCCTAGAAAATGACTAAATGAATAGTATTTGTTCAAATGGTCATAACTCAGTGTAGAAAAGTTCAATTGATCTAAAATTTTACTAGAAGAACGCTGAGAATAGCTCTACAACTTTCATGAAGAATACAAATCAAAATTCTGACCATAACCTAGTCAAATCGCCAACCAAACTTAGGTCACCAAATCTGGCAGAACCAAATTGCCCAGAAATTCTGGGTATAGGTCAATCCAGCCAGTTATGGTAAAATGACCATAACTTAAGTTACAAAACTCCAAATAGAGTGATTCAAAAAAAGAAATGTAACTAGACACAATAAGGAACAACTTTCATGCAGATAATTTTGTCAAATTCCTACTGTACAAATAACCAATGAAACAGTAAACTTAGGGTATGAAATCTGAGAATTTTGAATAACATAAGATAAGCTTTGAAATGGTATTGGAAATCAATACCAATAAAAATAAAATGCAAAATGTGGTATCTTGGAAAACATAAGTTCAATAAATTTATTATGTATTAAAAAGTAAACAATTTGAGTGAATAGTAATGTAAATAGTAATACAAAGATACAAAGTGTAATAACTAAATTGGTAGATGAAATTTGTAACACCCCTATTTGTATAGCCTGGTATATTTCACTGTTCTGATAACCGGTGTCGGTTTGGACAATTAAGGGGATTAGAACCACACTTAAGACAACTAGATAAGCCATAAACACAAATAATTAGTAATTGTCAATTAGTTAAGTATAAATAAGAAAAACAGAACATAAGAAGTTAAACGAGCCTAGGTCATAGCGATGGGTGACCTTCTCGGGAAGGACTGCGAAGTCATTTTAAACTCAAATTTCGAACCGTAAAATGTGATACTGCGGTCCTTAGGACCCTTATGAACACAGTGGAAAAGAGAAAATCACGAAAAAGAACTGTTAAGTCAGTCAAATAATTAGGTCAGGTAGCAGGAAGAAATATTGAATTATTTGCAACCGAGATGAACCGGCGAAGGGCAATTTGGTCAATTGACCCCGAAAGCTGACTCCTGACCTAACTGTCAAATAAAGTCAGAGAAAAGAAAATTTTAGAATCGAGAATTAAATTAAAGAACCAATAGAAAAATAAATAGAAAAAAAAAATGAAAAAGTTAAAAAGGTGATGACATCATGCATGATGCCATAAAAATAATAATTAATATATTTAATTAATTGGAATTTTTGGTCTTCCTAAGACATAAAAGAAAAGAACAGAAAAGAAAAAAAAAAGTCATCTTCTTCTTCAAAAAAACGTGACCCATCTCTTTCCTCTCTTCCTCACCAAAAACCACCATTGAAGCTCATCTTTGAGCTTGAAGACTACAAAATCCCACCATAGAAAATTGTCTTACCATGGTTAAAGTTTGTTTGGAAAACTAGAAAAGAAGATTCAAGGGAAAGAAAGAAGGAGAAAATTAAGAAAAGGTAGATTGAAAATTCTGCATTCAAGGTTAGTAGCTAAACTTGGAAATTATAGTTTAATTTAAGTATTTATAGCATGAAGAGCATGGAAATATGCTTAAAATGAAAAGAAATTAATTGTTGGAGGACTAGATGGAAATTCTAGCAGCTAGGGTTTGTGATGAAAAGCATGTGTTTTGATTGAATTTAATATGTTAGGCAAGCTTATGTGAATGTGGTAGTGAGATTGAAATGTTTAGATTTGGTTAAATGCAAAGAAATTGTGAACTAGTGTTTTGCACTTAGGGTTTAGAGACAAAAATGGGAGAAATTTGTAAATGATGTCTTTGACCTAATATGAAGTGAGAAATGGTCATTTGTGACCTAATGAAGAGTGTTAGAAGTGTTTGAATCATAACCGAATTCGGATTGAGTGTGGTCATGTTGCTGGCAGCATGACCAAGTCAACTTTGAAGGATCAAAAATAAAATTTTATAAGTCCAATTGGTATGAGACCAATTGGGAATGGAAATAGACACTAAATGACATAATTTTCATTTAGGGAGCATGCCCAAAAAGTGACCAAAACCTAGTGAACAAATTGACCAAACTTGAAAAATCACAGTCTACCTATGTACAAACTGACCAAATGAACAGTGTTTATTCATTTGGCCATAACTTGAGCTAGGCTGGTCAAAATGACCTAAAATTTTACCAGTGGTTAGATGAGATATAGACCTAAAACTTTCATGAAGAACACAAACACAAATTATGCCATTAACCAAGTCATTTGGCCACCCCAAGTTGGTGACTCAAAACTGCCAGCACCAAAAAATTGCCCAGAATTTTGGGTTGTGTCCAATCCGGTAGCCATGGTTCAAATGGCTATAACTTGAGCTACAAAACTCCAATTGGAGTGATTCAAAAAGGAAAATAAACTTAAGACAATAGAAAACATTTTCTATGAAGGAAGTTTTGCCAAATTCTAACAGAAAAGTGACTAATGGAACAGTGCAAAATTAGACTCCAAAACTGAAAATTATCAAATTTGCTTAAAAGACTTAGAATTTGAATAAACAACCAAAACCAACAAATTTAATGACCAAAATGTGGTATGTGGGTGAAGTTGGAATTCCCATACCTATTAAGCCATAGAAAATCAACAATTTGGCTTGAATAGTGTAGTGAATAGTAACATCGAAACACAAAATTTCAAGAACATCGAGTTTAGCACGTTAGAGCTAGGTAAAAGTGAAATTAAATTTATTTTTGGATTTATGCTAAGTTATGGTACTGAAACACTGTATAATTGTGTGTTTCAGTTGAAAAGAATATCGGAAAAGAACCCGAGGAACCTAGTCAAGGCCAAGAGGCGGCTCGCTTGAGGTTTGTGCACAACATCACTATGCTTTAAAATTCATTGATAAAGTGAATGAAATATGTATTTTACTTTTGCTTTGAATTGTTGAAAGTTTATTTGTGACATTATTTATGATGTTTTGATTTAAATCGTGAAAGTTATTGTGTATATTTGAACTAGCAATGTTTAACAAATTGTTAAGATAAGTTTTGAAACCGCAGTGTCATGACCATATATTTGAACACCTCACTAGCACGACTAGTGGGGGTAATTAGTTTCGAATTTTGATTCCTTCTCTGGAGAAGTGTTGAGGTGTGCCAGTAGAAGAGGATGTGAATGGATATCCATATATTTGAGCTAGCTAGCCTTGTGATGTGATACTCCTTAGCCTCTAGCTATTGAGATTATATTTGTTTCGAATGGCATGAACTAACTTTGGGTTTTATGAAATGTGATTTGATACTTCAAAATGAAATAATTTGGGATTAAAATCTCATAATGCATGATTTGTATTTAATTTTCATGTTCAGTTAAATTTTCGAATAAATGTGATTTAAGTTCTGCATAAAGATTATTTTAGTATGTTGTGCACCACTGAGTCCTAGTACTCAGCGATAGCTTTATTGCTGTCGCAGATATAGAGACTAGAGGAGCAGCAGACTGAGCTGCTGAGGATTGAGGATCTATTAGCTATTAGCATGAAGTTATCGGGTATAATTTATACTCTGACTATAAATATTTCTTTTGATGTATGTATTGCACATAAATGTATGGACATGTAAATTTGGTCTTGAGCAGTTTGTACAAAGTTTGTATAAAGTTGTAATAAAATTTAGTTTGAATTTTCATACTGTAGATTTCGTATGATGTATATATATATAGTTTGTTGTCTTTAATGAATGGAAATGTTTTATTTTAATTTGAATGAGTTTGATAGATATTATTTTACTGATGATTGAACTTTGGAAATTGAAAAATTGTTGAGATTGATTATGAAATTGAAGTAGTGGTTGAGAAAATTTTTGAAAGTGTTTTTTTTTTAGGTATTTGAAGAACTGTTTTCTCAAAATACAGACGGAACTCTGGCAAAATTTTTATAAAATTTGCGGAGAAATAAAATGGGCCAAAAGTTTTAACTAGTTTTTAATTTCAATTAAATGTTTTAAACACCTATTAGAAAACGCTCACCACTTAACAAAAGTAAGAAAATTATTTTAAAATCCCTTGTAGGGTACTTAATGAGTTATCGGTAGGTGAAGTTCGGTAGTTCATTAGGTATTCTACGGGATCATGTTATGCCTTACAAAGAGGTAAGATGTGACAAAATTACGGTATGAAATTTGGAATCCATGAAACATTCATGGATTACTTGGAATAGAAATAGTAATTCACCTAAGTGACTTAATGAACATTTAAGTTATGTGAGTATATAGTTAAGATTTGTACTCCCATTACTAGTAGGTCTAATAAAACATAAGTAATACCACTTGAATATGAAATGAAATTAACCTAGATGGATTGTTGAGTATAAATGGGATGAGGTTACATTAGGATTTATGTTTCCATTACAAATAAGATAATAACACCTTGTATGAGTTATGAATTCATATAAATATTGTAATGAATAAATGAATCACATGAAAATATGAATGGAACATTAGTTTTCTTTATAAGAGAAAGGAAGAATGTTTTGAGTATAATGATACATGAACACCATTGTTGTGAATTGTGATCAATACTAATGATGTAAGGAATGAATGAATATTATGATGAATGTATAAATTATGGAATTTATCATGAAATAATGAAATCATAAAACACAATATATTAATATTTGATGATATTATGTGCCTTTGTATTGCCTAGACATGTGTGTCAGATTGGATAGATTGGCATGCCAATAGGGTATTGTTTTAGCACTACTGCGAAAGGCTTATTACCTGTATTCATGGCTTTATGCCCGCACTCATGGGTTTATGCCTGTATTCATGGCTTTATGCCCACATTTATGGCTTTTTATGCCTGATTATGTATTATCATGGCTTTTTAGCCATACTGACTGCATACATGATTAACCTTCTGCGTCCCATGGTATGATGGCCCGAGGCACCGCGGTGTCCAGTGCTAACAACCCGTTATCCAGTTTAGTCAGCATGTCATAGGTTACTTGGGCAGAGAAAAAAAAATTTATTGAAATAAGTTAAAAATATTAGAAACTAAATAAATCAATGAGAAAAATCCGAAAGTTATTAAACTAGTATTAATAATTTAATTATTGCAAAATGATCCACAACACATAGAAAATATTAAGAGAGTAAATAAAAGACTAGCAAAATAAGCATAGCGTAAGTAATTATTAGAAATGCATCCTCCATAATAAAATAAACATAAACTAAATATTTAGATTTATTTGTACATTATATAAATGATTATTGTAAACTTATGACAAAAGAGATTCTAGAGAGCAACATAAATGACAAAAAATGTACTGTATGGAAAATTTCATATGAACCCAGTAAAATTCTTGAATATAGAAAATATGCTCCAATTATTTTTTTATTTGTATAGATTATTTCTTATTATATTATTGCACCATTAAGCAGCAATGCTTAGCGCGATGGATTTGTTTCTTCGCGCAGGTACTGAAGTTAAAGCCCAGCGAATACTAAATAGAGATTTTGTAGTCTGATCTGCAGAGTATTCAAGGTTGTCACCTCCTCAGCAATGCATGTAGATAGGGCCCATATAGATCATATTATGTATTTTGTATATTATAATTAGTTATTATTTGTAATGTAAACTATGAATTGTATGTTGAAATATAGATTATGGAACTGTAATTAATTTGTAGATCATGTAAATTATGAAATTATGTAATTATTTTATAAATTATGCAAATTAAGGAAATTTGAAAATTTTGCTTATGTAATTTGAGAATGTTTACATATGAATTGAGTATGAATAGATTTGTACAAATGAGTATGTGAATTACAAGAATTGAATGTGAGATGAATATTATGAGCATGAATGATATTTTTATTGTAAAATATTATTGAAAATTTTGAGTAAGTGAATAGTTAAATACGTCAACTGATAGTAAAATAGGAGAAACTCTACTGGTTTCTCCGTAGAAAAATAAATGATATTAAAATATAACGAAATCAAATTATTAAAGGAATAAAGTAAGATAAGATAGGTGCTCCGGTATCGAATGTAGCATGCCTTGCTCGGCTACACTGTAGTCGGGTGAGGGGTGTTACATTTATTGGTATCAGAGCACGGTTTAGGCATTCCTAGGCATAGATAGATAGAATAAGATAGTGTGCATAATATGCATTGCATTCATATGAGTCGAGGTGACACTAATGCAAATATTTTTTCTTGGTTATTTTAGGTTAAGGTATGGACTCAGAATCGCAGAGGGCAGTAGAAGAAGAAGTAGTAAGCCGTATCCCGACTGGGAGTGATATTGGAAATCGGGGAGATCCTACTCCACCAGTGCAAGAGGTGCCTGTACAACCCCAACAGGCCTTGTTTGAGCATATGACTGAATTCTTTTGATAGATGACTAGGGTTATTCCATCACTGCCTCAGCGAAAATTACCTCTAGGAAAAATTAGGAAGTATGGAGCTATAGATTTCAATGGTAGAAAGGAAAACGATTCTTCAGCGGCTGAGTATTGGTCAGACAGGACTGAAAGAGTCCTGCAGCAGCTCCATTGCACACTAGAACAGAGTTTGGAGTGTGCAGTTTCATTGTTACAAGAAGTTGCATATCAGTGGTGGGATGTTGTAAACAAGGTAGTGCCACCAGCTAACGTAACTTGGAAATTCTTTCTAATAAAGTTCAAAAAGAAATATATTAGCTATGTTCATGAAGAGGAATAGAAAAGGAGTGGTGATCAGCAAAAGAGAAAATTTGGATAGTCTAGTAATAAGAGGCCGAGAGAACAGTTAAGTCGGACATCTGATCAAAGTAGGAGATCTAGACCCAGGCCTATACCCAGAAGAGATCAACCAGAAACACTAGTAGTGAGTGCGCCAGGACTAGCAAAAAAATGTGGCCATTGTAACAAGTGGCATAAAGGTGAATGTAAGGGATTGACTGGAGCCTGTTATAGATATGGGGCCATAAACCATCGTCTGAAAGATTGCCCCAAGAGGAATTTACCATGAACCCAGATAGAAGTCTTGGAAGGACCAAGTACAACAGTAACACCACTTCTAAATGTCACCTAAGCCGGAGAGGAGCAAGATGCCCCAAATGTGAATTTGAGGTAAAGTATCCTTCCTTTATGATATACTTAAGTGTATAATGATAGATTCGAAAAGACTAAATAATACCATATATATATAAAAGGAGTAGACAGAGGGAGCAATAGAAAGGTAAAGGAATAATCTCAGATACCTACAGCCGGTAAATTTCGAGGACGAAATTTTTGTTAGAGAGGAAGAATTGTAACACCCTCACTTTAGCTATTACGTACATTCTATTATTTCAATGACCGGTGTCAGTCTGATAGCTAGAACGTCTGGAAAAATATTTAGACTAGAGTGAGGAGTCATAAATAATTCAAATATTAATAAGAAAAATTTAGGAAAAATTTTAAAAATAAAATACAATCAAGTAAAATGATATGGGTAACCCAGTGGGAAGTTGCAGTCTTTGCAACTAGAAGCCCTAAACCCAGGAGAAAATTTATGAAATAATTTTTGGGACTTCACAGAAGAGTCATTGAGGTTTTTATGGCATTAGAATGCCAAGAAAAGTTTTAGAAAAATTTTTTGATCGGTACAGACGATTTTGGCTTAATAAGCCAAACGGAGGGCATTTTGGTAATTTCGTCTTCAGAGATGATTTTTGGCCGACTTGTCCAGTTAAGTAAATAATTATTATGATCTAAAATATGAATAAATATCGCTAAAAATTGAATTGAAAATGAGTAGAAAAGAAAAGGAAAGAAAAATGAAAGAAATTAGGAATTATGACATCATATGATGTCATTAAACACTCTCCACCCAATCACAAATTGACAAGCCTTTTAAAAGAGATAAAAACTAAATAAGAATGAGAGAAAATGAAAAATAAATCTGCACTTTTCTTCCCCAATCAGCCGAAATATAGAGAGAAAGATAGGGAGAGAGAATTTCCACCATTTTCACTTAACTAAAGCTCCATCTTCCAATTGATCACACCATAAAACCCCTACCCTCCTTTACAAAAACTTGATTTTACCTCTTGGGAGAGTGTTTGGCAGCTTAGAAAGTGAAAGAAAGTGAAGTTTAAGCTTAGAAAAATTCTGCTCAAAGAGGTTAGTGCTACTTTCTTCCATATTCTTTTAGTAAACTTAAATTTGAGCATGAAAATGGAAAGAATTACAAGAAAAAAAATTGAGAAATTATTCATGTTTGATGGAAGAAGAATTTTGGTCAGCATGTTTACCTATGGGAATTGATGAATTTAAATGAAATAAAATGTGTTTATTGAAGTTACTTAGTAGGTACTTGTGATTGGATGTGTTAGATGGCATGGATAGCATGAAATGGATACTTTGGAAATTAGGGTTTGTAAAAAACTAGAGTTTTGCTTATGTAATGGTATATTAACATTGTAATGGTCAATTAGTGACCATTTGAATGTGTGTGAGGAGGAATTAAAGTGAGTAAGGATAATGGAGTTGAGCTTAGGCATGCTGCCCTTGGTGACCTACAGGACTAGATGTGAGTCTAGTAGGTTTAGGCAGCTATAACTGGAGTTGTATAGGTTCAATTGGTAGAAGACTAATTGGACATGAAACTAGACACATAATGGCACAACTTTGGTGAAGAAACCCTGCCTAGAAAACGAAACCAAGTTGACCTAAAAATTACCCTAATCCGAGTGACCAACATGCTGTCCCTGGAAAATGACCAAATAAATAGTGTTTGTTCAAATGGTCATAACTCAGTGTAGAAAAGTTCAATTGATCTGAAATTTTACCAGCAGAAAGCTGAGACATAGACCTACAACTTTCATGAAGAACACAAATCCAAATTCTGAACATAACCTAGTCAAATTGCCAACTAAACTTAGGTCACTAAATCTAGCAGAACCAAATTGCCTAGAAATTCTGGGTACTGGTCAATCTGGCCAGTTATGGTAAAATGACCATAATTTGAGCTACAAAATCCAAATGGAGTGATTCAAAAAAAGAAATGTAACTAGACACAATAAGGAACAACTTTCGTGAGGACAATTTTATCAAATTCCTACTGTACAAATGACCAATGGAATAGTAAACCTAGGGTATGAAATCTGAAAATTTTGAATAACATAAGATAAGCTTTGAAATGGTATTGGAAATAAATACCAATAAAAATAAAATACAAAATGTGGTATCTTGGAGAACTTAGGTTCAATAAATTTATTATGTATTAAAAAGTCAACAATTTGAGTGAATAGTAATGTGAATAGTTATACAAAGACACAAAGTGTAATAACTAAATTGGTAGAGGAAATTAATGTATAAAATTTGGAATCTATGAAACATTCATGGATTACTTGGAATAGAAATAGTAATTCACCTAAGTGACTTAATGAACATTTAAGTTTTGTATTCCCATTACTAGTAGGTCTAATAAAACATAATTAATACCACTTGAATATGAAATGAAATTAACCTAGATGGATTGTTGAGTATAAATGGGATGAGGTTTACATTAGGATTATGTTTCTATTACAAATAAGATAATAATACATTGTATGAGTTATGAATTCATATAAATATTGTAATGAATAAATGAATCACATGAAAATATGAATGGAACATTTGTTTTCTTTATAAGAGAAAGGAAGAATGTTTTGAGTATAATAGTACATGAACACTATTGTTGTGAATTGTGATCAATACTAATGATGTAAGGAATGTATGAATATTATGATGAATGTATAAATTATGGAATTTATCATGAAATAATGAAATCATAAAACACAATATATTAATATTTGATGATATTATGTGCCCTTGTATTGCCTAGACATGTGTGTCAAATTGGATAGATTAGCATGCCAATAGGGTATTGTTTTAGCAGCACTGCGAAAGGCTTATTCCCTGTATTTATGGCTTTATGCCCGCACTCATGGCTTTATGCCTGTATTCATGGCTTTATGCCCATATTCATGGCTTTTATGCCCGATTATGTATTATCATGGCTTTTTAGCCATACTGACTGCATACTTGGTTGACGTTCTGCGTCCCATAGTATAACAGCCCGAGGCACCGCAGTGTCTAGTGCCAATGATCCATTATCCAGTTTAGTCAGCTTGTCATAGGTTACCTGGGCAGAGAAAAAAAAATTTATTGAAATAAGTTAAAAATATTAGAAACTAAATAAATTAGTGAGAAAAATCTGAAAGGTATTAAACTAGTATTAAGAATTTAATTATTACGAAATGATCCACAACACATAGAAAATATTAAGAGAGTAAATGAAAGACTAGCAAAATAAGCATAACATAAGTAATTATTAGAAATGCATTCTTCATAATAAAATAAACATAAACTAAATATTTAGATTTATTTGTACATTATATAAATGATTATTATAAACTTATGACAAAAGAGATTCTAGAGAGCAACATAAATGACGAAAAATGTACTGTATGGAAAATTTCATATGAACCCAATAAAATTCTTGAATATAGAAAATATGCTCCAATTATTTTTTTATTTGTATACATTATTTCTTGTTATATTATTGCACTACTAAACAGTAATGCTTAGCGCGATGGATTTGTTTCCTCGCGCAAGTAATGAAGTTAAAGCCCAGCGAATACTAAATAGAGATTTTGCAGTCTGATTTGCAGAGTGTTCAAGGTTGTCACCTCCTCAGCAATGCATGTAGATAGGGCCCATATAAATCATATTATGTAATTTGTACATTACAATTAGTTATTATTTGTAATGTAAACTATGAATTGTATGTTGAAATATAGATTATGGAACTGTAATTAATTTGTAGATCATGTAAATTATGAAATTATGTAATTATTTTGTAAATTATGCAAATTAAGAAAATTTGAAAATTTTGCTTATGTAATTTGAGAATGTTTATATATGAATTGAGTATGAATAGATTTGTATAAATGAGTATGTGAATTACAAGAATTGAATATGAGATGAATATGATGAGCATGAATGATATTTTTTATTGTAAAATATTATTGAAAATTTCAAGCAGGTGAATAGTAAAATACGTCAATTGATAATAAAATAGGAGAAACTCCATTGGTTTCTCTGTAGAAAAATAATTGATATTGAAATATAACAAGATCAAATTATTAAAGGAATAAAGTAAGATAAGATAGGGTGCTCCGGTATCGAATGTAGCACGCCTTGCTCGGCTACACTGTAGTCGGGTGAGGGGTGTTACAACAATTCAAGTTATAGTTGCCCAAACTTGCTGGACTCACATCCATCCCTGCAAGTCCTATGAGGCAGCATACCCAACCTCAAATCCAAAGCCACAATTCACTTCAATTCCTCATCAAACACAGCCAAATGGTTACTAATTGACCATTAGGACTTCCATTCATGTAACATCTTCACTTTAGCTAATCTGTACAGTCTACTGTTCCGGTAACTAATGTAGGTCCGGGTAGCTAGAATGTTTGAAATAATAAATAGACTAGAGTGAAGAGTTATAAAGAAACTAAATAATGCTCATAAAAATCAAGGAAAAATTTTAGAAACGAAATACACTAAGGTTAAACGAGCTGAAACACTAGGGATGAGTAACCCGAAGGGGAAGTGACGGTGAAGGCCGTTAGCAACCCTAGACCCAGGGGGAAAAATTATAAAATAATTATTGGGACTCCAGAGAAGGGTCATTGAAGTTCTTATGGCATTATAATGCCAAGAAAATACTTAGAAAAAATTTTCTATCGGTACACACAATTTTGGCTCGTTAAGCCAAACGGAGGGCATTTTGGTCATTTCGTCTTCAGAGATGATTTTTGGCCAACTTGTCCAGTTAAATAAATAATATATAACATAAAATGGACTTATGACATCACAATGATGTCATTAAAATTCTCTCAACCAATCCAATGTTGACACATCGCATAAGCTTATTTAAAAGAGACAAAATGGGCTGAAAAATGAAAAAAAATCAGAACTCTTTCTTCTACCTTCTTCCTTGCCATCACCTTCCCTCCATAGCCACCCATTTTCAAGCTTTTGAAAGCTTGATTTCCCTACTTCACACCCCACTAAACCCTATATTCCCAACACAAAAAAGTGTTCTTGCATCTTGGTGAGTCTTTTGGGAGCAAAAAGAAAAGGAAAACAAGAACTTTAGCAAGTGGGAAATCTCACTCCATTAAAGGTTTGTGACCTAACTCTGAATTTCACTTTAAATTCATATTTAAGGACTATGAATGAGTGCAAATGACAAAGAAAATTGATGAAATACCATTGGTATGCTAACCTTAAATTTTGGCAGCCTTGGTTGGGGTATGATTTTGATGAGTTTTATGGAGCTAACATGCTAGTATAGCTGCCCTTAAATTGCATCTCTTAAGTGGAATGTTGAAATGCAATGATATTGCATGGTATGTGATGTTTGAGTTAGGGTTTTGGGATGGAAAATGAGACTTTGATTATGTGATGATGAAAGTAGGTTTTAATGGTCAATTAGTGACCATTTGGTTCTGTTTAAATAAAAAAAGAAGTGAATTGTGTAGTGGGATTGGAGTTTGGTGTGGCTGCCCTTTGTGACCTGTAGGACTGGGCATGAGTCCAGCAGGTTTGGGCAGCAATAACTAGAATTGTAGAGGTTCAATTGGTGCAAGGCCAATTGGACATGAAACTAGACACATAATGGCACAACTTTGGTGAAGAAACCATGCCTAGAAAAACAAACCAAGTTGACCAAAAGATTGCCCTAATCCGGGTCACCTGCATTCTGCCTGGGCAAAATGACCAAATGAACAGTAGTTAGTCATTTAGCCATAACTTAGTGTAGAAAGGTCCAATTGACCTAAAAATTTACCAGAAACAAGCTGAGATATAGACATACAACTTTCATGAAGAAACCTAACCCAAATAATGACCATAACATATTCAAAAGTGACCTGAAGTCACTGCTCCTAACATTATAGATTTGGTCAGTTCAGAAATTCTGGAAAAATTTCAATCCGCCCGGTTGTGGGTTTTGGGCCATAACTTGAGCTACAAAACTCCAAATGGAGTGATTTAAAAAAGGAAATGCAACTAGACAAAATAAGGAACAACTTTCATGCTGATCATTTTGCCAAATTCCCATTGCAAAAATGACTAATGAAATAGTAAACCCAAAGCTAGAAAACTGAAAATTCTGTCCAATTAACATTAAGCTTAGAAATGGTATTGGCAACCAATACCAATAATTTTAAAATGCAAAATGTGGTATGTTAATGATATTTACACCAATATACCTATTGTCAATGCAAAAGTCAACATTTTAGTTGACTAATGAAATGAATAGTAGCCATAAAATTTCAATTTCAAAGAATTACATAAATTAAAAGTGTTAAATGCCCTAGTAGGCCTAATGTGATTGGTTTGGATAGGTTGGCATGCCAATAGGGTTCTATTAGCAGTACTGCATATGGCTTCATGCCATTCCATGTTTCATGGCTTCCCATGCCATTCTGTAACATAATAGCCTTTGGCTATGTTATTTGAGTTGTTACACTCCGGTTTTATCCCTGATAATTATTACAGCTTATTAGTTGTTCTGTTGCACACTGGGAGATACAATGTGACCGATGGTGTGATGATCCGAGGTACTTAGTACCCAGTGCCAGTTTACCCATTTATCTACTCCAGTCAACTAGTATGGGTTACTCGGGCAATGATAATAAATTTTACCAAATTTTAATCGAATAATACTGCAATAAATATTAGAAATTAAGTCTACCCAAAAATGAAATCATACATTCTGCATAATTATTTTATTTTATTTTATTTTATTTTATCACCACTAAGCAGAATTGCTTAGCACATCGCTTTTGCCATGAGTAGGTACTGGAGACCTAACTGGGGAGCCCAGCAGACATCAGACCGGGTGAGCCTTCAGATTTGCATCCGAAGTCCAGAGTCACCTCACATCTGCAGTGCATATGGTAGGACATTAGGGCTTTGGGGTAGCATTTTGTATTTTGTATTAGTTTTGGATTGTAACTATAAACTCTTGAAATTATTTGACGATGTAAATATATGAAATTTCACATTATTGAAATTTTCTGTATAATGTATGTTGATAAATGAAATATTGAGAAATATTTATGAATGAGCTTCCAGTGATGATGTGAACAGAAAAGAAAAATTTCTGAAAATAATATTCAGATTTTGAGATTGAGTTGAGATGTGTGTGTATAATGGAGTTTGGATTTGGAAATTATATTGGAAGTGTTTTTAAACAGGTGCAGAAGAACTGTTTTTCCAATTTACAGACGGCACTCTGCCGGATTTTCTATAAAAATTTTGAAAAAATTTAGATTTATCAAAAATTGTAAATAAATGAATTTAAAAGGGATAAATTGTAATTAAAATATGAATTGGTGCTCCGGCACATTGAGTGACATAACTTGCTCGGCTACATTGTAGACGGGTAAGGGGTGTCACATTTAGTGGTATCAGAGCATCGGTTTAGGTGTTTCTGGGCCTAGATAGAGTGCATACCATTGCATTGCATTTGTAAGTGTTGAGGTGACACTGATGCAGACCTGTTTGTTTTCTTATTTTGAATAGGATATGGATCCTGCTTCGCAAAGAGTAGTTGATGAAGAGGTGGAGAGTCGTGCTCCACCAAGGGCTGAATTTGGGGGCAGGGGAGAATCTGCTCCACCAGCAGCTGAGGCACCTACCCAACCTCAGTTCGCTCTATTTTAGCAAAATGATTGAATTTTACTGGCAAATGATGGGGGCAATTCCACCACTACAACCACAGCCACAACCTCCACCACCACCACAGAAGTCCCATTTGGAGAAAATACGGAAACATGGGGTTGTAGATTTCTTTGGGAAGAGGGAGGATGTTCCCATGACCGCAGAAAACTGGTTGGATAGAACCATCAGAGTGCTAAAACAACTTAACTGCACCCCGAGCAGAATTTGGAGGGTGCTGTGTCCCTACTTCAGGATGTTGCATATCAGTGGTGGGGCACAGTAACCAGTGAGGTGCAACCAGAACGAATCACCTGGGAATTCTTCCTCACAGAGTTCCGGAAGAAATATGTTAGCAAAGTGTATTTGGAAGAGCGAAGAAGAGAATTTATCAGTATGAGACAGAGGCAATTGTCAGTGGTAGAGTATGAGCGTGAGTTTGTCAGACTGAGCAGATATGGGAGGGAGATTGTCCCTACAGAGGCAGAGAGATGCAGAAGGTTTGAAGAAGGACTCAATGATAATATCAAGTCATGATCATAGCATTGGAGATTACTGATTTTGCTAAGCTAGTTGATGCTGCATCAAAAGTGGAAAGGGTCTGAATCAATGAACAAAATAGAAGGGAAAGACAGCAGAAGAGGGGTCCGGGTCAGTCTAGTACATTTTCTACTCCCAGTAAGAAGAGTAAGGGTCCTCCTGCTCAGAGTTCAGGACCACTACAGGGTCAAGGTCAGTCTCAGGGGCCCAGACCACAGTTCACACCTAGGAGAGGCCAGTCAACACCATCAGCGGGCAGCTCTCCAGGGACGGTGGTTAGCGGACCAGCCCTAGCATCTTCTGCTTGTCAATACTGTCAGAAGTGGCATAAGGGGGATTGTTGGCGAGTGACTGGTGCATGCTTACGGTGTGGATCTACAGAACATCAGATCAAGAATTGTCTGAAGAGGACTACTACAATTGCTCCAACACAAGCTGACAGACCTACTCCTGCACCACAAAGGGGTAGGAAGCCCGATAAATCTGTGGCAGCTGGTTCATCACTGAGGCCTGCATTCGAGTCAGCTGAGAGGCCAGATGCTAGAGTACCTGCCAGGGCCTATGCCATCAGAGCTCAGGAGGATCAAGATGCCCCAGATGTCATCAGGGGTACATTTTCCCTCTACAACACTTCTGTGCATGCATTGGTGAATCCAGGATCCACTCATTCCTACATTTGCATCAAACTACCCGTAAAAAGGGGAGTTCCAGTAGAGGAGAGTGATCAAGACATTCTACTCACAAATCCACTAGGCCACAGTGTGGTAGTGAATAAGGTGTATAAAGGTTGCCCGTTGAGGATTCAGGGGTATGAATTCTCGGCAGACCTAATTGAATTGCCCTTCCACGAGTTTGACGTGATTTTGGGAATGGACTGGTTGTCACGTCATCAGGCAATAGTTGATTGCAAATTGAAGAGGATTTCTCTGAAAACTTCTGAGGGTAATGAGATCACTATTGTGGGTGAAAGGACAGATTTCCTGTCTAATGTTATCTCAGCCACAGTTGTAAGAAAATTGATGAGAAAAGGCTATGAAGCTTACCTAGTAAACGTGGTTGATACTAGACAGGCTAAGCTAAACCTGTGTGATATGCCCACAGTAAGAGACTTCCCAGATGTATTTCTTGAAGAGTTGCCTGGTTTAGCACCAGAAAGGAAAGTCGAGTTTGCTATTGAGGTAATGCCGGGTACAGCACCAATTTCTATTACTCTTTATAGGATGGCACCCACTGAATTGAAGGAGTTGAAAATTTAGTTGCAGGAGTTACTCAGTGTGTCACCATGGGGAGCTCCAGTGCTGTTTGTGAAGAAGAAGGATGGAACTTTGAGATTGCGTATTGATTACCGGTAATTGAACAAAGTAACTGTGAAGAATAAATATCCATTGCCCAGAATTGATGATCTGTTTGATCAGTTGAAGGGAGCCGGTGTATTTTCAAAAATTGATCTCAGATAAGGGTATCATCAGTTGAGGGTAAAGGATGCAGATGTGTCAAAAACTGCATTCAGAACCCGGTATGGGCACTATGAATTTTTAGTGATGCCGTTTAGGTTAACAAATGGACCAGCAGCATTTATGGACTTTATGAACTGTATCTTCCATCCATATCTAGATCGGTTTGTAGTGGTCTTTATTGATGATATTCTGGTGTATTCTAAGACCAGGGAAGAACATGATGAACATTTGAGGATTGTTCTGCAAACCCTACGAGAAAAGAAGCTGTATGCTAAGCTGTCCAAGTGTGACTTCTGGATGAGTGAAATCTCCTTTCTTGGACACATAGTATCAGCTAAGGGGATTAGAGTGGATCCTAAAAAGATAGAAGCAGTGATGGAATAGAAGCCTCCCAGAAATACAACTAAGGTCAGAAGTTTCTTGGGGCTAACTGGGTATTACAAAAGATTTGTGAAGGGGTTCTCTCTTATAGCTGCTCCAATGACAAAGTTGTTGCACAAGAATGTGAAATTTGGCTGGAACGACAAGTGCCAAGCTAGTTTTGAGAGGCTAAAGGTTATGTTGTCAGAAGCACCAGTGTTAACACAGCCAGTGTCAGGAAAAGACTTTGTGGTCTACAGTGATGCCTCGCATAATGGGCTAGGGTGTGTATTGATGCAAGAGGGGAAAGTGGTCGCCTATGCTTCCAGGCAGTTAAGGCCACATGAACAGAACTACGCTACTCATGACTTGAAGTTAGTAGTAATTACTTCGCACTGAAGATATGGAGGCATTATTTATATGGTGAAAAATGTTACATCTATACAGACCACAAGAGTCTAAAATATTTGTCAACCCAGAAGGAGCTCAATCTTAGACAGAGGCGATGGATTGAGTTCCTATGATTGTGTGATAGATTATCATCCTAGGAAGGCAAATGTAGTTGCTGATGCTTTAAGCAGAAAGTCCATCATAGCTTTAAGATCACTAAATGCTTGTCTGTCCTTAACTCATGATGGAGCTATTTTGGCTGAGTTACAAGTGAGGCCAAACCTGCTACAGCAGATACAAAATGGGCAGAAGGCAGATGAAAAATTGATAGCCATTATGGGTAAAATTCCAGGGGGAAAGGAAACTGAATATGAGGTGAAAGCAGATGGGTGTCTGTACTAGAGAGGAAGAGTGTGCGTACCAAATGATGGGGAATTGAA
This sequence comes from Hevea brasiliensis, assembly GCF_030052815.1. NCBI lineage: Eukaryota > Viridiplantae > Streptophyta > Magnoliopsida > Malpighiales > Euphorbiaceae > Hevea > Hevea brasiliensis. Next base: position 24,752,917 of record NC_079510.1, on the reverse strand, counting down.
GACTAGTACTTTGAAAGAAGCACACACTAGTGTTTATGCTATGCACCCGGGAAGCACAAAAATGTATAATGATTTGAAGCTTCATTATTGGTGGCCTGGTATGAAGAGGGATATAGCTGACTATGTGACTAAGTGTTTGACATGTCAGCAAGTTAAAGCAGAACATCAAGTTCCATCAGGATTGCTACAGCCTATAAGCATACCTGAATGGAAATGGGATCGGGTCACTATGGATTTTGTTAGTGGTCTACCTCTCACCCAAAAAAAGCACGATGCAGTATGGGTGATAGTGGATAGATTGACGAAGTCAGCACATTTTCTGCCAGTTAGGACTAACTACTCACTAGAGAAGCTAGTAGAATTGTATATCAGTGAGATAGTTAGACTGCATGGAATCCCACTTTCCATCATATATGATCGAGACCCAAATTTTACATCGAGATTCTAGAAAAAGTTGAAAGAAGCCTTGGGCACACAACTCCGTTTTAGCACGGCTTTTCATCCCTAGACGGATGGACAGTCAGAATGAGTAATTCAAGTAAACCTAAGAACTAATTGAATTTTCACAAATAATAAATTGAAATGATAGTAACAATGTGAATTATGTGATAGATCCTAGAGGATATGCTGAGGAGTTGTGTCATTGAGTTTGAAGGGAGTTGGGATAGATACCTCTCACTGGCAGAATTTGCATATAACAATAGCTACTAAGCTAGCATTAAAATGGCTCCGTATGAAGCACTGTATGGGAGGAAATGTAGAATCCCAGTGTGTTGGACTGAATTGGGCAAAGATAAGCTGGTAGGACCAGACCTGGTGAAACAGACTGAGGAGAAAGTGAAGATAATCCAAGCTAACTTAAAAGTTGCCTCAGATAGACAGAATTCATATGCCAACTTGAAGAGAAAAGAGATAGAGTATGCAGTTGGAGATAAAGTGTTTCTCAAAGTCTCACCGTGAAAGAAAGTACTAAGGTTTGGAAGAAAGGGTAAGTTAAGCCCTAGGTTCATTGGCCCATATGAAGTCATTGAACATGTGGGACCAGTGGCCTATCGGCTAGCTTTACCACCAGAACTGGATAAAATTCATAATGTATTCCATGTTTCTATGCTGAGAAAATATCACTCAGACCCTTCACATGTCATTTCCATGGAAGAGATTGAAATTCAATCGGACTTGACATATACAGAAGAACCTATACAGATCCTAGCTCGAGAAGTGAAGGAACTGAGAAATAAACAAATTCTACTGGTGAAAGTGCTTTGAAGGCACCAAAACACTGAAGAGGCAACTTGGGAAAGTGAAGAGATGATGAGGCAACAGTTTCCTCAACTGTTTGCATCAGGTAAATTTTAAGGACGAAATTTTTCTTAGAGGGGAAGAGTTGTAACATCCTCACTTTAGCTAATCCGTACAGTCTACTGTTTCGATGACCAATGTCGGTCCGGGTAGCTAGAATATTTGAAATAATAAATAGACTAGAGTGAGGAGTTATAAAAAAACTAAATAATGCTCATAAAAATCGAGGAAAAATTTTAGAAACAGCCGAAACACCAGGGATGAGTAACCCGAAGGGGAAGTGACGGTGAAGGCCGTTAGCAACCCTAGACCTGGGGGGAAAAATTATAAAATAATTATTGGGACTCCAAAGAAGGGTCATTGAGGTTCTTATAGCATTAGAATGCCAAGAAAATGTTTAGAAAAAATTTTCTATTGGTACACACAATTTTGGCTCGTTAAGCCAAATGAAGGGCATTTTGGTCATTTCGTCTTTAGAGATGATTTTTGGCCAACTTGTACAGTTAAATAAATAATTTATATAACATAAAATATGAATAAATGTTGTTAAAAATTTAATTGAAATTAAATAGACAAGAAATGGAGAGAAAATGAAAGAAAATGGACTTATGACATCATAATGATGTCATTAGAATTCTCCCAACCAATCCAATGTTGACACATGGCATAAGCTTATTTAAAAGAGACAAAATGGGCTGAAAAATAAAAAAAAAAATCAGAACTCTTTCTTCTACCTTCTTCCTTGCCGTCACCTTCCCTCCATAGCCACCCATTTTCAAGCTTTTGAAAGCTTGATTTCCCTAGCTCTCACCCCACTAAACCCTATATTCCCAACACAAAAAAGTGTTCTTGCATCTTGGTGAGTCTTTTGGGAGCAAAAAGAAAAGGAAAACAAGAACTCTAGCAAGTGGGAAATCTCACTCCATTAGAGGTTTGTGACCTAACTTTGAATTTCACTTTAAATTCATATTTAAGGACTATGAATGAGTGCAAATGAAAAAGAAAATTGATGAAATACCATTGGTATGCTAACTCTAAATTTTGGTAGCCTTGGTTGGGTATGATTGTGATGAGTTTTATGGAGCTAACATGCTAGTATGGCTGCCCTTAAATTGCATCTCTTAAGTGGAATGTTGAAATGCAATGATATTGCATGGTATGTGATGTTTGAGTTAGGATTTTGGGATGGAAAATGAGACTTTGATTATGTGATGATGAAATTAGGTTTTAACGGTCAATTAGTGACCATTTGGTTTTGTTTAAATAAAAAATGAAGTGAATTGTGTAGTGGGATTGGAGTTTGGTGTGGCTGCCCTTGGTGACCTGCAGGACTGGGCATGAGTCCAGCAGGTTTGGGCAGCAATAACTGGAATTGTAGAGGTTCAATTGGTGCAAGGCTAATTGAACATGAAACTAGACACATAATGGCACAACTTTGGTGAAGAAACCATGCCCAGAAAACCAAACCAAGTTGACCAAAAGATTGCCCTAATCCGGGTGACCTGCATTCTGCTTGGGCAAAATGACCAAATGAACAGTGCTTAGTCATTTGGCCATAACTTAGTGTAGAAAGGTCCAATTGACCTGAAATTTTATCAGAAACAAGCTGAGATATTCAAAAAGTGACCTGAAGTCACTGTTCTGGAAAAATTTCAATCCGGCCAGTTGTGGTTTTTGGGCCATAACTTGAGCTACAAAACTCCAAATGAAGTGATTTAAAAAAGGAAATGCAACTAGACAAAATAAGGAACAACTTTCATGTTGATCATTTTTCCAAATTCCTATTGTAAAAATGACTAATGGAACAGTAAACCCAAAGCTAGAAAAGTGAAAATTCTGTCCAATTAATATTAAGCTTAGAAATGGTATTGGCAACCAATACCAACAATTTTAAAATGAAAAATGTTGTGTGTTGATGATATTTACACCAATATACCTATTGTCAATGCAAAAATCAATATTTTAGTTGACTAATAAAATGAATAGTAGCCATAAAATTTCAATTTCAAAGAATTACATAAATTAAAAGTGTTAAATGCCCTAGTAGGCCTAATGTGATTGGTTTGGATAGGTTGGCATGCCAATAGAGTTCTGTTAGCAGTACTGCATATGGCTTCATGCCATTCTGTGACATAATAGCCTTTGGCTATGTTATTTGAGTTGTTACACTCGGGTTTTATCCCTGATAATTATTATAGCTTATTAGCTGTTCTGTTGCACACCGGGAGACACAATGTGACCGATGGTGTGATGGTCCGAGGTACTTAGTGCCCAATGCCAGTTTACCCGTTTATCCAGTCCAGTCAACTAGTATGGGTTACTCGAGCAATGATAATAAATTTTACCAAATTTTAATCGAATAATACTGCAACAAATATCAGAAATTTAGTCTACCCAAAAATGAAATCATACATTCTGCATAATTATTTTATTTTATTTTATTTTATTTTATATTGTCACCACTAAGCAAAATTGCTTAGCGTGTCGCTTTTGCCATGCGCAGGTACTGAAGACCTAGCTGGGGAGCCCAGCAGACATCAGACCGGTTGAGCCTTCAGATTTGCATCCGGAGTCCAGAGTCACCTCACATCTGCAGTGCATATGGTAGGACATTAGGGCTTTGGGGTAGCATTTTATATTTTGTATTAGTTTTGGATTTTAACTATAAACTCTTGAAATTATTTGATGATGTAAATATATGAAATTTCATATTATTGAAATTTTCTGTATAATGTATGTTGATAAATGAAATGTTGAGAAATATTTATGAATGAGCTTCCAGTGAAGATGTGAACAGAAAAGAAAAATTTCTGAAAATAATATTGAGATTTTGAGATTGACTTGAGATGTGTGTGTATAATGGAGTTTGGATTTGGAAATTATATTGGAAGTATTTTTAAACAGGTTCAGAAGAACTGTTTTTCCAATTTACAGTCAGCACTCTGCCAAATTTTCTATAAAAATTTCGAAAAAATTTAGATTTATCAAAAATTGTAAATAAATGAATTTAAAAGGGATAAATTGTAATTAAAATATGAATTGGTGCTCCGGCACATTGAGTGGCATAATTTGCTCAGCTACACTGTAGACGGGTAAGGGGTGTCACAATTCACCAACACATGAGCAAAACCCAAATTTTGGCCCAAACCCTAACTCTAAAATTCCAATTCATGCACATACATCAATTAAACATACTAATTCATTAGCACTCTACATATACACTTTAGAGACCACCTCTAATCCACTTTAATCCATCAAAATAATCAGAACCACTTCCCTCATAAAGCTGCCAGAATTTGTAGAGGCCCAAACATGCACATATTTTTTTCAATTTTCTCAATTTCCTAGCATAAATAATGTTAGTAGCACAAAATCTAAAGAAAAAGAGAAGAAATAGACACTAACCTCAACTTGAGCTATCCCAGACTTGTTAAATCTTTTTAATTTCCCTTTCAAATTGCTGCCTAGAGGTAATATAAGGTCTGAGGAGAATTATGGAAGTTTTAATGAACAAGCTTTGGAATTTATGGTGATTTTTCAAGAGGTTTTCTAGTGACAAGTTTGAATGAAAATGGTGTGAAGAGAGAGAGGGGAGGATCGGCTGGTTGGAGGGGATGAAGAGCAGAATTTTGTTTTTCATTTTATCCCATTTTATCTATTTTTAATGACTTTAAGTATCTTGTTGTGTTATTATTAGTGGAGGCCTTTTTAATGACATCATAATGATGTCATAATGTGAATTTTAGTTCATTTTCATTTCTTTTCTTTTCTATTCATTTTTAATTTAATTTTTAGCAATATTTATTCATATTTTATGTCATATAATTTATTTACTTAATTGGACAAGTTGGTCAAAAATCGTCTCTGAAAGCGAAATAACCAAAATGCCCTCCATTTAGCTTAAGGAGCCAAAACTGTTTGTACCGATCTTAAAAATTCTCCTAACCTTTTCTTGGTATTCTAATGCTACCTAGGGCTCTGTAACTCTTCTCTGGTATCCCAAAAATTATTTCAAAGGGTTCCCCTCAAGTCTAGGCTACTAGCTATTTTTACGGCAACTTCTCATTGGGTCACCCATCGCTGTGGCACCGGCTCATTTAACTTCATTGTATTTTTTTTCTAAAATTTTTTCTTAATTTTTATTACACTTATTTGAATTATTTATGACTCCTCACTCTAGTCTAATTATAGTTCTAGATATTCTAACTGTCCAGTCTGACATTAATCACTAGAACAGTCGAATGCACAGACTAGCTAAAGTGAGGGTGTTACATGAAGAGTAGGACAAGGTCTCCTTCTCTTATTTATTTTCTTGCTATGTGTTTGTCATGCCATCTTTTGGTCTTGTCTTTGAAGATTTTGGCATTCTCGTACGCATCCTGTCGGATCTCTTCCAACTCATTGAGCTGTAGCAGTCTTTTTTCACCTGCAGCCTTAAGGTCAAAATTCAGTGTCTGAATTGCCCAGTAGGCTTTGTGTTCAAGTTCAATAGGGAGGTGGCATTATTTCCCATAAATTAGCCGAAAGGGTGTCATTGCAATTGGAGTTTTATATGCAGTGCAATATGCCCACAATGCATCATCTAACTTCACAGACCAATCCTTCCTGGAGCGGTTTACTGTTTTCTCTAGGATTCGTTTCAGCTCCCTGTTTAAAATTTCTACTTGACCACTAGTTTGAGGATGATAAGGTGTGGCCACCTTGTGAGTCACTCCATACTTTTTCAATAGTGTTTCGAATGGTTGGTTGAAGAAGTGACTTCCTCCATCGCTGATTATCGCTCGTGGTGTACCAAATCTTGTGAAGATATTCTTCTTAAGGAACTTTGTGACCACTTTGGCATTGTTGGTTGGTGTGGCTATTGCTTCTACCCATTTTGACACATAATCAACACTAACCAAAATATACTTGTTTCCAAAAGAAGAGGGGAATGGGCCTATGAAGTCTATCCCCCACACATCAAATAGTTCTACCTCCCACAAATCAAATAGTTCTACCTCAAGTATACCGTGCAGTGGCATTTCATTCCTTCTGGAGATGTTACCTATTCTTTGGCATTGATCAAAAAGCTAGCACGAAGGATCTCACATCCTTAAATAAGTTAGGCCAATAAAATCCTGCTTGCAAAATCTTAGCTGCTGTTTTTGTGATGCTAAAGTGTCCCCCATATGGTGATGAATGTCAGTGCTGGAGAATACTCTTTATATCCTCTTCCGGTATGCATTGTCTTATCAGCCTGTCATTGCATCTCTTGTATAGCAGAGGTTCCTCCCATGTATAGTATTGCACATCATGCAAAAATTTCTTCTTTTACTGATAAGTAATGTTGGGAGGTAAAACCCTGCACACAAGGCTGATCAGTATACCAAGGAACTAGATAAGGCTAATAATTGCTCATCGGGAAATGAATCATCAATTGGCAAATCCTTGATGTCCCCTGTATATTTCAATTTTAGCCTGGAGAGATTGTCAGCCACTATATTTTCGGATCCCCTTCTGTCCTTGATTTCAAGGTCAAATTCTTGCAGGAGTAAAATCCATCGAATTAGCCTTGGTTTTGCCTCCTTCTTGTTCAAAAGGTACCGGATGGCAGTATGATCTATGAATACAATGACTTTTGACCCAATTATGTCAGATCTAAATTTATCAATTGCAAACACTATTACTAGGAATTCCTTTTCTGTGGTAGCATAATTGATTTGTGTGTCGTCGACTATCTTGCTGGCGTAATAAATGGCATGGAGCTTTTTATCTTTCCTTTGTCCAAGTACTGCTCCCACAGCACAATCACTTGCATCGCACATGATTTCAAATGGTAGCTCCCAATCAAGTGGTTGCATAATGGGTGCTGAAATCAAGGCTTCTTTTATCCTGTTGAAAGAAACAAGGCAATTTTCATCAAAATCAAAGGGAACATCTAGACTTAATAAATTTGTCAATGGTTTAGCTATTTTGGAAAAATCTTTGACGAATCTTCTATAGAAGTCTGCATGTCTCAAAAAGCTTCGTACTCTTTTAACTGATGTTGGTGGTGGCATCTTTTCAATGATCTCAACTTTCGCCTTGTCAACTTTAATCCCTTTTTCTAATATCAGATAACCAAGAACTATGCCTTCTCTTACCATAAAGTGGCATTTTTCCCAATTCAAGACTAGGTTTGATTCTTCACATCTTTGTAACGCTTTGGATAAGTTAGCTAAGTAATCATCAAAAGTGGTGCCATAAACAGAAAAATCATCCATAAATACTTCCATGATATTATCAATATAATCGGAAAAAATAGCCATCATGCATCTTTGAAAGGTAGCAAGAGTATTACAAAGATCAAAGTGCATTCTTCTATATGCAAAGGTTCCGTAAGGGTATGTGAATGTGGTCTTTTCCTGGTTTTCTAGGTGAATAGGAATTTGAAAGAATCCCTAATACCCATCTAGATAGCAAAAGTATGAATGTTTTACTAATCTTTCTAGCATTTGGTCTATAAAAGGAAGAGGAAAATGGTCTTTTCTGGTGGCACTATTCAATTTCCTATAGTCTATGCACATGCGCCAACCAGTAACTACCCTAGTAGGGATTAGTTCATCATTTGCATTTTGAATGACAGTTGTCCCACCTTTCTTAGGCACTATATTCACTGGACTAACCCATTTACTATCAGAGATTGGTATATAATACCTGTATTTAATAGTTTCAAAATTTCCTTTTCACTACTTTTTTCAAGTTTGGGTTAAGTCTTCTTTGATGTTCAATAGTGGGTTTACTATTTTCTTCCATAGGTATCTTATGCATGCAAATGGAAGGATGAATCCCTTTCAGGTCTTCTATTTTATACCCTATGCTCTTGCTATGGGTCTTAAGCACCCTTAGTAATTTTTCCTCTTCTATTTTAGATTGACTGGCATTAATAATAACATTATATTTAGAATTTGAGTCCAGGAATGTGTACCTTAGCTTAAAGGGAAGAGGTTTGAGTTTTACCTATTTAGTGTTTTTCTCCGGCTTGCTTTTGGTTTGTTCCTCCTTTAGCTCCTCTACCTTGAAAGCTTGAGCCAAGGGTAAGAGTGGATGAGCTGCTAAATGTTGTGCACAGGTTGTTATTTCTATGTTCTCATTATTTACTGTGTGGCTGTCCACAATGCATGCTTCAAGAGGATCTTCAGGATGGGCCTTATGAAATTCCTCCCCAGTTGCTTGTCAACTATGTCAACCCTAAGGCATTCATTAGGTTCAAATTTGTGCTTCATTGTGTCAAACAAGTTGAATTCCACTTCTTCATCCCCTACCTTGAGAGTCAGCCGCCCGTTTTTTACGTCTATGATTGCTCCGGTGGTTGCCAAGAAAGATCTTCCCAAGATGATAGAAATTTGAACGTCCTCTTCCATCTCAAGGATAACAAAATCGATTGGAATGAAGAATTTGCCCACCTTAAAGGAATGTTCTCAAGTATTCCCACAGGATATTTATGATAGTAGTATGCCCTAGAGCATATCATTTTGTATATGTCTTGTACATATATTATTAATAAAAGGTAATTTCACTTTTCCATTTACATAATATATTTATGTGTAATAGAAAAGGTCTATTGATATTTTTGTTAGAAATTCTAGTCAAGAATATGAGTGGCAATATTTCTAGCACAAAGTATCATAAATTAGTTCACAATCGAGGATACTTCACAAAGGATATGACTTATCCAGAAAGATTATAATCATGTTTGTTCCTAAGGTATTTATATGAGATATAAATAAGATGGAGTGGTGAGTCTCATGCCATATAACAAACATGATAGGCACTTATACATGATAAGTAGGCCGAACCAGTGACGCATATGACAAGCACATAGAGTTTACTCTTGTCAATGCATTGTTATATATCATACAGTGCATATAATCTTTAGACCTGAGATAATACAGTTATCTTATATATAGGTGGTTTGAGTTTGATACTGCTTTCATACTTGTACTGTGTATGGGTATATGGGCATGTGTTGGCTCCTACTAGTTATATATGGAGATAGGTGTTGATCAAGATGGAATCCATTACCCTAAGTAAATAGGGATAAAATCCTATATTCATTTAATTATTCTTGATGTTTCAAGTTCCTGGCCAAGACAGACAGATTTAGTCAGAAAAGAGTTTCTGACAAGAAAATCTAATTAATCCAGAACTGGAATTAAAAGAGAACATAATATTAATAGCAAATAGGGTTTGACATTAACCATGACTCTAGCTCGAATTAGGATTTTTTAACAGAGAAATTCTAGTGCGTGGTAACATATGATTAAAGGTTCATTTAAGGTATTCCTTATTATTGATTGGGTGGCCATGGCATACTATGCTAGGTGTCAACCATGGTTTATGAGATGCCTGAAATGATTTAGAGAAATCATTTACGATAAGAAAGAGTTCTAATGATATTAAGAGTTAATATCATTTCTCATTGCCAATAAGTAATGAGCCTAGTAAGTCACATATCTACACAAGATAATCACTATTTAAAATGTGATTTAATTAATTAATTAAAGAGTTTAATTAATTAATTAAAGAGGTTTGGTTTGCAATGAGATTGCAAAGTCCCTAGCATGACTTGAAATCAAATCTAGGTTATTGGATGTATAGTATAAATTAAATTTATATTTAATTTGATTAAATATGAATTTAATTATGAGAAATTAATTAATGGAGATTAATTAACTAATTAATTTATATTTGACATAAATTGATTTAAAGAGGAGAAATTATAATTTTGGGTTGAGAACTCAAATTAAAAAGTAAGGACAAATTAGTCTTTTCACATGGTGACATGTGGCATTATGAGATGGTGACACATGGCACCATATAATTTTACCACTTATCTTCCTATGATGGAAGACTACATATCATGATTTAAATGGAGCTTAGCACTTGGCTTTATAGGATTAAATCAAATAATAACAAGATAGGATCTTGTGATGACATGTGGCAAGGGAGTTAGGGTTTGACCTAAGTATATAAAGAAAGGTTATAAAGAAAAAATGAGCCAGTCACTTCTTCCTCTCTTCATGTTGGACGACAACATAGAGATCTCTTCTCCTCTTCAATTTCTCAATTGATTCAAAGGGCAAAACTTAGATTTCTTCTTGAATTAAATTATTAGAAAGTGTTTCTAATACCCAATACATTCATACAACTTTCACAAAGCATAAACCCCATCTCAAAATTGGTTGACAAGGCTTGAGAAGCCAATCTAGGGGCTGCCATTGCTACTTTTGTGTGTGCTTGTGGTGGACAAACTAGAGGGATAACATTTGGGGTCCTAAGAACATCCTAAGATTGCATTAATTTTGCATCAAGAGGTTAGTACCTAAAAATCCCTCGTTTAGTTAGGGTTTAATTGAAATAAATCTTAATTTGTAATTTTTAATGGCAAATGAAATTTTAATGCATGCTAAAATATATTTTGGTATGCAATTGGGCAGTGAAAATTGATTAGGTTCATAAGAAACTTGGTATGGTGGATGTAACCTTAGAAATAATTTTTGAAATTCAAGGTTCTAATGCCCAATAATCACGCTTCCACTCCTTCAATTTAATAGACCGAGCAGCCAATTGTAATGAAATTGTTGTGGGTTTCAGTTCTTTGACTTCCAGCTTTTGGCATATTGATAGAGGTATTAAACTCACACCTGCCCCAAGATGGCAGAGAGCCTTATCTATTTTCTTGTCACCAATGAAACAAGGTATGGAGAAGCTTCCTAGATCTTTCAGCTTTGGAGGCAGTTTGTTTTGCAGTATAGCAATGCATTCCTCTATTAGAGGAGCAGTCTCATAGTCTTCCAGCTTTCTTTTCTTTGGTAGAATTTTCTTAAGGAATTTGGTGTAGGATGGCATCTGAGAGAGTGCTTCAGTGAAGGGAATGTTGATATAGAGTTTTTGTAAAACTTCTAAAACTTCCCAAACTGCTTATCCAATTTGCCTTTCTGGAATCTCTGAGGAAAAGGTAGGGGAGGCTGATATGGCTCTGGTAGCTTCTTTTTCTTCCTTGTTTCCTCCTCATGATCCTTCTTGGCTTCTTCCTCTTTCTTCTCTGCTTGGCTTTCAGATTTTTTAGAGGTTTCCTCTGTTGGCACTTCCTCTGACTGTTCTAAAATTCTTTCACTTCTCAATGTAATTGCCTTACAATGCTCCTTTGGGTTCTTCTCTGGTTGACTAGGCAGTTTACCAGTAGCTTTGCTTGAAGAGGTTGCTTGCTAAGCAATTTGATTTTCAAGCATCTTGTTGTGGGTGGTAAGTTGGTCCTGTCACACCTTACCCCTTCATAAGGTATAACATGATCTCGTAGTACACCTAATGAATTATCGTACTTTGCCTATTGATAACTCATTAAATATACTACAAGGGATTTTAAAATAATTTTCGTTCATTTTGAAAGTGGTGGGTAAATTTTTCATAAATATTAAAAACCTTTATTTGACACTAAGTCATAAATCAAATTTTTAGGTAATTAAAATTTTTGCAATTTTTACAAAAATTTCGACAGAGTGCCGGCTGTATTTTTGAGAAAACAGTTCTTCAAAACCTGCAAAGAAACACACTTCCAATATTTTTGCTCAACCATAACTCCATTTCAAATAATTTCTCATCACAATTCAATCTAAAAAATGTATAAATCATTTGCATCAGCTATCTCGATTCATTTTCAACCCAAACTCATCATAAAGGAAACCATACATAAATTCAAACTTAAGAAGAAATTAAATAGTACATTCATTAAAGTACTAAAATTAATATTAAAAATAATTTTCATTTCAATTACACACTAAAATAACATTACAAATTTGTACAACTGCTTAAATAATTTACATACATATAATTACATGCATATATCAAAAACTATGTACAAGGGTATACCTATGATATACCCGGAGCTAGTCCCAATGTGTCTTCAAGGAAGCTTACTTAACTGCTCTATGCTTTTTTCACCTGCGACAGCATGCAAAGCTATCGCTGAGTGGTGAACTCAGTGGTGCACAACTATAATTTAAAATGTAATACAATATACATTGACAAAATTATAACAATTAATTTGGAAGTCTCGAAATTTAACAAAATTTCAAAAGTCAAAATTTTTGTTGCCAATAATATAAATCATTTGTTAAAATGACATTGAGCAAGAAATTCAATTTATCAAATCACAACCGGACATTTAAAGTAATTTCAGCAATTATGGAAATAAAGATTAATTCCAATAAAATCAATTATGCATAAATCCTATTTGAAATCGAAATTCTTTACTATTCAAAAACCATTCTTTATCTCACTAATTATGCAAGACTAATCCGTAAGGGCCATCTTCAGGGTGATTCTAACTCCCTATGGTCGGGGAGGTCGAATCATCGTGCACAGTTCACAACACAATAATGAAACTTCTGAAAGGGCCATGAAAAACTTAGATCTAACTTCTAATAAGAGGAGAATCTAAGCCTGTGCATGTACCATGGTAATCAAAACAAAGCTAACTCCATTGTCTTCTCAACAAATGAGAGAGATGGGTAATAATCTAGTCAAGCATCTATAGTGAGATATAAAACAATATCATAAATCTCTTTGTCCTTTTTGTGAGTATAAATCACAACACAATTCAATTCAATGTATATTCCAATATCCAATAATTTTTACGCTCATCACAATTCAAAACATATTTTATCACAAATTTTCCAAAACTAATTTATTCAATCCATAACAATGCTCAATAATTGTTGAAATACCATTTCACAAAGCTAAATTCATACAAACTATAACAATTTCAATAATCATTGAATTAAATCCAATACTTGATAAACATAATACATAAGGTAAATAACGTCATTTAATCATATGAAATATTCAGAACAAAATCAATTAAAAACTAGTTGTGCACAAACCTCTTATGTTGACTCAATTTACTTCAATTCTTATTTTTCCTTCAAAGATCCCTTTCTAGTCTCTTTTTTCACTGAAACACACAATTTACAGTATTTTAATACCATATCTCATAATTAATCCAACAATTTATTTCATGCCTACTTAATTGTAGCCTTAAATTTGCTTAAAATTTTATCCTTTGAAATTTTGTATTTTGGGTCACTGTGTTCTGCTATGCCATTGGTCTAGTTATTGTCAGAGTTTGGCTAAATATCCTACGTCAAAGTTGTTCCTTATTATCTTAGCTTTAATTTCCTTTTTGAATCACTCAATTTGGAGTTGTATAATTCACGTTATGGTCAATTAACCATAACTAGGTCAAATCTGAATTTTGGTTTCCTTAATAGGCAGATTTAATACTGAATTTAACTAATTTATTTGGATAGTTTGTAGTAATATTTAGGCTTAGCATTCTTCATAGGATTTGTTATCCTATGTCTTAAGGTCACTCAAAATTTTTGGTTACAATTTTTCATGTTTTCTAGAATTAATTATAGCCAAGATATTGGACTTGACTAAAGTTGGCTAATACTCATGTGATTCTCAATTAGGTCAGTAGATTTGACCTATAATTTAAGCTTCTTACATTCATAAATTGTTGGAGGTGTCTAAAAAAATATTGTAGTTCTATTTCTTAGCTTTCCAAAATGGTATGGCTCTTTACAATTGAATTTCTCTAGAGGAAGATAAGCTTAAAACATCATTCTAGATTCATTGGTCAATTGTGCAAATTTCCAGAATTGGTATGCTGGCTTAACCAAATTAATTGACTTAGTTCTTTTGATTTTTGGGTTTTGGTTAAATTACCAATTTTGTAGGTCTATGTCTTATTAAAATTTTGGCACTGATTTCATGTCATTTGGAGTTTCCTGGACTAAGTTATAGTCATTTTACTAATGCTGATCAAGTTGCACTTATTTGACAAATTCTGGGCCACTTTTAGGTAAATTTCAAGTCTGGCAGTTTTTGTAACCCAAATTGGGCAATCAATTTGACTTAGTAAATGGTATTTCTGGGTTCTATGATCTTCACAAAAGATGTAGCCCTATGTCTAAGCTTTCCATTGATATAAATTTCAGGTCATTTGGACCTGTTTTGAGTGAGTTATGGCCAATTGAATGGCTACTGTTCATATGGTCAAATTCTGGGTCTTATGTTAGGCAATTCAAGATTTGGTCATTTTTTTTCGGTCACTTCTATGCAGAATTTTGGCATGACCTCCACATGAAAGTTGGCCTATTTTATATCTAGTTTTGCCTCCAATAGGCCTCATACCAATTGGGGTCACACAAATTTAATTATGGCACAAAATGTACACTGCCCTTAAACATAATTCTCAAACACCAACCAATGCACATTCAACTTGCTTTAATCTCACTTCTTATAACTCATTTTGGATTTGTACCATACCATATCCATTCATCACATAACATTATGGTCAATTTGGGCAAAAAATACCAACTCCTAATACACCAAATACAACTCAGAATTACAAAGTTCTAAATTCAACAATTTATACACATAAACACACCTAATTCACACATATAAATCTCAATAATATTTACATACACATTCTTCAGTCCTTGGTGCCATAATTCACTAAACAATTACATGAAATTAAAAACTTTTCCTTGAATTACTAGGCTGCTAAAAATGGAACTTGTCAATACTCATTCAATTCCTCAATTTCTTCTATATTTTAGCTCACCATAACCTCTATTACAACTTTAATGAAGTAAGTAAGGAAAACAAGCACTTACCTCTTTTGAAGCTTAACCAAAACTTCACCAAAACCTTTCTTTATTGCTCCCTATCTCTTCTCCAAGCTATATGGACCAACTTTAGTGAAGGATAATGAAAGAAAATTGGCTTGGATCATGGAGAGAGAGAGCTAGGCCATGGACGGCCATGGATGAATTTGAGAGAAGAAAAGGATTCGGCCACTTGAAGGTTTGAGAGGAAGAAGGAAATGAAATGGTGATACACCTGTCCCTAAGTGTTTTTAATTTGTCCATAGTGCTCCACTAACTCATACTTATCATTTAAAAAATGCAAATCTTTCCCTAATTACAATTATGCCCTAATTTTTCACTATTTACATTATATATAAATTTGCTTATTTTCATGACATTTTTAGAATTCAACACTACTTATTTTTAACGGACATTTAGATAAAAAGTCAACTCAAGGTATCAATTGACCAAAATGTTCCTCTTTGGGTTGTATTTCTGATTTTCGGTAACATTGATTTTTGTCAGTTTCTTGATTTTTTGTTTTTATTTGTACTAATTCATTTATTTTTCTTTGACATTTCTAATATCAATTACATCTCTATATGCCTTTAATTATGTCTCAAAAATTATTTCCAAGGGTTCCTCGCAGTCTTGGGGTGGGCAATTGCCTTTGCCGTAACTTTCTGGTGCGGTCACCCATCGCTATGGTGCCGGCTCATTTAACCTAGTTTCATTTCCTCTCTTTTATTTTTCTTTAATTTTTCTTATATTTTCTTATTATTTATTGAAGGAGCAGAAGCATGAAAAACACAAGTTTATACCATTAAATTCAAAAAATTTTCACCTAGGGTCACATGCATCATGCAAGATTTATTTTTATCTATTTGATTTCAATGATAAATAACATATTAAAACTCTTTTAATATGTTTTTGGATCTGTATTTGTCATTTAAGATTTTAAAATTAATTAGATTAATTTTAGAACCCTAGATTAGATCAAGAACAAATATACTAACTTCTTGATGCACTGCAGCGTATTTGTGCCTTTGGGATGCGTCTTCAGGACGCCAGATGTTGTCCCTCTAGCTTGTCCACAATAAGTTCACCTATGGTAGCTCTTGAACAGCTTATAAAGCTTTTTCTATTAATTAGAAAATCAAGTTTTTTCTTTTAAGAGATTAAAAATGTAAACAGGACACTAAAAACAATTTTTAGTATTTTTAATTCAAGAGATTGTTTGCTAATCTCTTGGAATAGATGAGAGAAGAAGATGAAGAGAAGGGAGAGCTTCTTGGGTGGCAGCAACAAAGATATCAGCTGCTGGTTGTATTGTTTTCTTTTTCATAACAATACTTATATAGCTAGGTCACCACTTAAACCCTTGCCACATGTCACCTTTTGATTGGGTCAATTAAAATTGGTTCTAGGTTTAATTGACCCAATCACATTGTGCCAAGTGTCAAACCTATATTTAATCATAATTTTAATCATCTTACACGATTAAAAGACATTTGGCAAGCTTATGTGTAATGCCATGTGTAACCATCTCATGATGCTGCATGTTACCCTGTGAAATGACCAAAATGCCCCTGTGTCTTAATTTTGAGTTCTCAACCCAAAATAATTATTTCTCTTCTTTTAATCAATTTATATCAAATATAAATCAATTAATTAATCTTTATTAATTAATTTCTCATTAATTAAATTCATATTTAAACACTTTAAATATAAATTTAACTTATACTATACATCCAATAATCTAGATTTGGTTTCAAGTCATGCTAGGGACTTTGCAATCTAATTGCAAACCAAACCTATTTAATTAATCAATTAAACTCTTTAATTAATTAATTAAATTATATTTAATTTGGTGATTAATTGTGCATATGTGTGACTTACTAGGCTCATCACTAATTGGCAATGAGATATGATATCAACTCTTAATATCATCAGAACTCTTTCTTACCATAAATGATTTCTCTAAACCATTTTATGCATCTCATAGACCATGGTTAACACCTAGCATAGCATGCCATGGCCACCCAATTAGTAATAAGGTTTACCTTAAATGAACCTATAATCATATGTTACCATGTACTAGAATCTCTCTGTTACAAAATCCCAACTCAAGCTTGTAACACCCTCACTGTAACAATTCTGCACATTCTACTATTTCGGTGACCAGTGTCGGTACGGACAGTTAGAACGTCCGGAAAAATATTTAAACTAAAGTGAGGAACTATAATTAACTCAAATATTAATAAGAAAAATTTAGAAAAAATTTTAGAAATAAATTTTTTTCAAGTTAAATGAGCCGGTGCCCTAGCGATGGGTAACCTAGTGGGAAGTTACGGTTCTCGCAACTAGGAGCCCTAGACCCAGGGAAAAATTCATAAAATAATTTTTGAGACTCCAGAGAAGAGTCATTGAGGTTTCTATGGCATTAGAATGCCAAGAAAATACTTAAAATTTTTTTTTCAATCGGTACAGATAATTTTAGTCTGTTAAGCCAAACGGAGGGCATTTTGGTCATTTCGTCTTCGGAGATGATTTTTGACCAACTTATCCAATTAAGCAAATAATTATTATGACATAAAATAGGAATAAATATTGATGAAAATTAAATTAAAAATGAGTACAAAAAAGAAGAAAGAAAGATAAACCGACAACTTGGTAAGAGCAAAATTTAGTCAATTAAATTTGAGGGTCCAATATTAACCAAAAATGATGATTATTAATTTAATGAAGCTAAATTAATTTAATTAATTGAAATTATGAAAATTAAAAATAATTATTGAAAAGTCAAATTATAATGATTATAAACTTCAAAATAATTTCAAATTTGCCATTCTACTTATTTACCATATTGCCATTAAATATTTAATTATTATATAGGTTAATTATTGAACAAAAATCTGCATTTTTTCCCTTCTTCTTCCCGTCACTTGCCTTCTTCTCTTCTTCTCTAAAATTCTCCATTAAAAACCCAAAATCCAAAGCTTGAAACCCTAAGTCTCAACCAAATTTTTTCTAGGAAAAATTATAGCCCACCCTAAACTAAATCCTAATTAGTAGAAAGCACTCAAGAAAACCAAAAAAAAAAAAAAATGAGTTTGGGGCAAGAGGAATTTCAGCCAAGGTGGACCAAGAAGGAGCTTCAAGTTTTTGATTGATTAGAAGGTTGAATTGAAGTTGAGTGAAGCTAAGGAATAAGGTTAGTGCTAGAAATTCTCTTGGAATTTAAAATTATTGCAAGTTGATTTAGGGTTTGCTCAAATATAGAATTTTGTGTTGTGACTTGAATTTGATGATGTTGAGGTTTATTATTGACTATTAGAAGTGTTATAAATGTGAATTGAAGTTTGGAAGTTGGGTGAAATTGAAAATTGGGAGTGCTTCTCTTATGCAGGAAATTTGGACCTATGAGTCCAGGGTATTGTTTGACCTATAACTGAGGTTGTGTGACTCCAATTGGTATGAGGCCAATTGGAGGTGAAACTAGACACATAATGGCACAACTTTGGTGAAGAAACTATGCCCAGAAAACCAAACCAACTTGACCAAAAGTTTGCCCTAATTTGGGTGACCTGCAATCTGGCTGGGCAAAATGACCAAATGAACAGTATTTGGTCATTTAGCCATAACTCAATGTAGCAAGGTCCAATTGACCTGAAATTTTACCAGCAACAAGTTGAGATATAGACCAACAACTTTCATGAAGAAACCTGACCCAAATTATGACCATAACCTAGTCAAATTGCCAACCAAACTTGAGTTACCAAATCTGGCAGAAACAATTTTACCCAGAATTTTGGGTTCTGCCCAATCCGGCCAGTCATGGTTTTCAGGCCATAAATTGAGCTACAAAACTCCAAATGGAGTGATTCAAAAAAATAAATTCAACTAAACAAAATGAGGAACAACTTTCAAGTTGATCAGTTTGCCAAATTCCCACTGCAAAATTGACAAATGGAACAGTAAATACATGGCATGAAAACTGAAAATTCAGCCCAATTAACATTAAGCTTGGAAATGGTATTGGCAACCAATACCAACCAATTTTGAATGCAAAATGTGTTATCTTGGAGAACTTAGGTTCAATAAATTTATTATATATTAAAAAGTCAACAATTTGAGTGAATAGTAATGTGAATAGTAATACAAAGACACAAGTATAATAACTAAATTGGTAGAGGAAATTAAGGTATAAAATTTGGAATCCATGAAACATTCATGGATTACTTGGAATAGAAATAGTAATTTACCTAAATGACTTAATAAACATTTAAGTTATGTGGGTATATGATTAAGATTTGTATTTCCCTTACTAGTAGGTCTAATAAAACATAAGTAATACCACTTGAATATGAAATGAAATTAAATTAGATAGATTGTTGAGTATAAATAGGATGAGGTTTATATTAAGATTTATGTTTCCATTACAAATAAGATAATAACACCTTGTATGAGTTATGAATTCATATAAATATTGTAATGAATAAATAAATCACATGAAAATATGAATGGAACATTAGTTTTCTTTATAAGGGAAAGGAAGAATGTTTTGAATACAATGGTATATGAACACCATTGTTATGAATTGTGATCAATATGAATGATGTAAGGAATGTATGAATATTATGATGAATGTAGAAATTATGAAATTTATCATGAAATAACAAAGTCATAAAACACAATATATTAATATTTAATGATATTATGTGCCCTTGTATTACCTAGACATGTGTGTCAGATTGGATAGTTTGGCATGCCAATAGGGTATTGTTTTAGCAGTACTGCGAAAGGGTTTATGCCTGTATTCATGGCTTTATGCCCGCATTCATGGCTTTATGCCCGATTATGTGTTATCATGGCTTTTTAGCCATACTGACTGCATACATGGTTGACGTTCCGCGTCCCATGGTATGACGGCCTGAGGCACCGCGGTGTCTAGTGCCAACGACCCGTTATCCAGTTTAGTTAGCCTGTCATAGGTTACTTGGGCAGTGAAATTTATTGAAATAAGTTAAAAATATTAGCAAATAAAAATATTAGAAATTAAATAAAATAAATGAGTAAGATGACTTAAAATAAATTAGAATAGTTTTTTTTTTATTAGAAAGAATCGAAATGAACTGGACTGATAATAATTTATTTATTATGAGATAATCTGAGACAACCTAGAAAGTATTGAGAAAATGCTAAAAATTTGCAAAGAAAATTATAACATACATAAATATTGCAAATGTGACTTACATAATAATATAAGTATAAATTTATTATTTATAGATCATTTTTCTATTTACATTATTACTGTACATTGACGAAATAAACACTTCCAAAGAAGACTAAATTAGGATAAAACATATTAAATTTTAGAAACCGCATGTGAAGTATAAATAAATCTTAATTATCCGAATTTGTTTATATCTTTATTTGTATATTATTTTCTTGTTATATTATTGCACCACTAAGCAGCAATGCTTAGCGCGATGGAATTGTTTCCTCGCGCAGGTACTGAAGTTAAAGCCCAGCGAATACTAAACAGAGATTTTGGAGTTCTGATCTGCAGAGCGTTCAAGGTTGTCACCTCCTCAGCAATGCATGTAGATAGGGCTCACATTAAGCATATCATGTATTTTGTGTATTTTATTTATTTCTTATATTGTAATATAAATTAGTAAATTGTAATTAATTTGTATATCATGTAAATTAAAGATTTATTTAATTATTACAAATGATGTAAATTAATGCAAATTTGAGAATTTTGCTATAAGAATGGAGCATGAATGAATTTGTACAAATGAGTATAGATTTGAATTACATAATGATTTTTTTTCAAATGATGATATGAGTATGGAAATGATTATGAAATTAAAATGTATGGATGAGATTTGAAATATGAGAAAACTATGAGAATGATTGATGAGATAATTATGATTAGCATGGATGAGATTTTTTTTTTATTTTAAAATATTGTTGAATTTCAAACAGGTGAATATTGAAATACGCCAAACGATAATAAAATAGGGGAAATTCCACTGGTTTCTCCGTCGAAAAATAAATAATATTAAATTAAACGAATTCAAAATTATTAAAAAAATAAAGTAAGATAAGTTAGGGTGCTTCGGCACCGATTGTAGCACGCTTTGCTCGGCTACACTGTAGTCGGGTGAGGGGTGTTACATTTATTGGTATCAGAGTGCGGCTTAGGCGTTCCCAGGCATAGATAGATAGAATAAGATTGTGTGCATAACATGCATTGCATTCATATGAGTTGAGGTGACACTAATGCAGATCTATTTTCTTGGTTATTTTAGGTTGAAGTATGAACTCAGAATCGCAGAGGGCAGTAGAAGAAGAAGTAGTAAGCCGTATTCTGACTGGGAGTGATATTGGAAATTGGGGAGATCCTGCTCCACTAGTGCAAGAGGTGCCTGTACAACCCCAACAGGCTTTGTTTGAGCAGATGACTGGATTCTTTCGATAGATGACTGGGGTTATTCCACCACTGTCTCAGCATAAATCACCTCTAGGAAAAATTAGGAAGTATGGAGCTGTGGATTTCAATGGTAGAAAGGAAGATGATTCTTCAGCGGCTGAGTATTGGTTAGAAAGGACTAAAAGAGTCTTACAGCAGCTCCATTGCACACGAGCGAGTTTGGAGTGTGCGCCATTGTTACAAGAAGCTGCATATCGATGGTGGGATGTCGTAACCAAGGTAGTGCCACCAGCCGACGTAACTTGGAAATTCTTTCTGATAGAGTTTAGAAAGAAATATGTTAGTTGTGTTCATGAAGAGGAACAAAAGAGGAGTGGTGATCAGCAAAAGAGGAAATTTAGACAGTCTAGTAATAAGAGGCCAAGAGAACAGTTGAGTCAGACATCTGATCAAAGTAAGAGATCTAGACCCAGGCCTATACCCAGAAGAGATCAACCAGAAACATTAATAGTGAGTGCGCCAGGATTAGCTAGAAAATGTGGCCATTGTAACAAGTGGCATAAAGGTGAATGTAGGGGATTGACTGGAGCCTGTTATAGATGTGGGGCCATAGACCATCGTCTGAAAGATTGTCCTAAGAGGAATTTACCACGGACCCAGACAGAGGTCGTGGGAGGACCAAGTACAATAGTAACACCACTTGCAAATGTCACCCAAGTCGGAGAGGAGCAAGAAGCCCCAGATGTGAATTTGAGGTAAAGTATTTCCTTTAGGATATGCCTAAGTGCATAATGATAGATTCGAAAAGACTAAATAGTACCATATATATAAAAGAAGTAGACAGAGGGAGCAATAGAAAGGTAAAAGAATTATCTCAGATACCTACACCCAGTAAATTTCGAGGACGAAATTTAAATTAGAGGGGAAGAACTGTAACACCCTCACTGTAACAATTCCGCACATTCTACTATTTCGGTGACCAGTGTCGGTCCCGACAGTTAGAACGTCTGGAAAAATATTTAAACTAAAGTGAGGAACTATAATTAACTCAAATATTAATAAGAAAAATATAGGAAAAATTTTAGAAATAAAATTTTTTCAAGTTAAATGAGCCGGTGCCCTAGCGATGGGTAACCTAGTGGGAAGTTGCGGTGCTCGCAACTAGGAGCCCTAGACCTGGGGAAAAATTCATAAAATAATTTTGGAGACTCCAGAGAAGGGTCATTGAGGTTTCTATGGCATTAGAATGCCAAGAAAATACTTAGAAAAATTTTTCAATCAGTATAGATAATTTTAGTCTGTTAAGCCAAACGGAGGGCATTTTGGTCATTTCGTCTTCGAGATGATTTTTGACCAACTTATCCAACTAAGTAAATAATTATTATGACATAAAATAGGAATAAATATTGATGAAAATTAAATTAAAAATGAGTACAAGAAAGAAGAAAGAAAGATAAACCGACAACTCGGTAAGAGCAAAATTTAGTCAATTAAATTTGAGGGTCTAACATTGACAAAAAATGATGATTATTAATTTAATGAAGCTAAATTAATTTAATTAATTGAAATTATGAAAATTAAAAATAATTATTGAAAAGTCAAATTATAATGATTATAAACTTCAAAATAATTTCAAATTTGCCATTCTACTTATTTACCATATTGCCATTAAATATTTAATTATTATATAGGTTAATTATTGAACAAAAATCTGCATTTTTTCCCTTCTTCTTCCCGTCACTTGCCTTCTTCTCTTCTTCTCTAAAATTCTCCATTAAAAACCCAAAATCCAAAGCTTGAAACCCTAAGTGTCAACCAAATTTTTTCTTGGAAAAATTATAGCCCACCCTAAACTAAAGCCTAATTAGTAGAAAGTACTCAAGAAAACCAAAAAAAAAAATGAGTTTGGGGCAAGAGGAATTTCAGCCAAGGTGGACCAAGAAGGAGCTTCAAGTTTTTGATTGATTAGAAGATTGAATTTAAGTTGAGTGAAGCTAAGGAATAAGGTTAGTGCTAGAAATTCTCTTGGAATTTAAAATTATTGCAAGTTGATTTAGGGTTTGCTCAAATATGGAATTTTGTGTTGTGACTTGAATTTGATGATGTTGAGGTTGATTATTGACTATTAGAAGTGTTATAAATGTGAATTGAAGTTTGGAAGTTGGGTGAAATTGAAAATTGTGAGTGCTTCTCTTATGCAGGAAATTTAGACCTATGAGTCTAGGGTATTGTTTGACGTATAACTGAGGTTGTGTGACTCCAATTGGTATGAGGCCAATTGGAGGTGAAACTAGACACATAATGGCACAACTTTGGTGAAGAAACTATGCCCAGAAAACCAAACCAACTTGACCAAAAGTTTGCCCTAATTTGGGTGACCTGCAATCTGGCTGGGCAAAATGACTAAATGAACAGTATTTGGTCATTTAGCCATAACTCAATGTAGCAAGGTCCAATTGACCTGAAATTTTACCAGCAACAATTTGAGATATAGAAAAACAACTTTCATGAAGAAACCTGACCCAAATTATGACCATAACCTAGTCAAATTGCCAACTAAACTTGAGTTACCAAATCTGGCAGAAACAATTTTACCCAGAATTTTGGGTTCTGCCCAATCCGGCCAGTCATGGTTTTTAGGCCATAATTTGAGCTACAAAACTCCAAATGAAGTGATTGAAAAAAAGAAATTCAACTAGATAAAATTAGGAACAACTTTCATGTTGATCAGTTTGCCAAATTCCCACTGAAAAATTGACCAATGTAACAGTAAAGACAAGGCATGAAAACTGAAAATTCTGCCCAATTAACATTAAGCTTGGAAATGGTATTAGCAACCAATACCAACCAATTTTGAATGCAAAATGTGGTATCTTGGAGAACTTAGATTCAATAAATTTATTATGTATTAAAAAGTCAACAATTTGAGTGAATATTAATGTGAATAGTAATACAAAGACACAAAGTATAATAACTAAATTGGTAGAGGAAATTAAGGTATGAAATTTGGAATCCATGAAACATTCATGGATTACTTGGAATAGAAATAGTAATTTACCTAAATGACTTAATAAACATTTAAGTTATGTGGGTATATGATTAAGATTTGTATTCCCCTTACTAGTAGGTCTAATAAAACATAAGTAATACCACTTGGATATGAAATGAAATTAAATTAGATGGATTGTTGAGTATAAATAGGATGAGGTTTATATTAAGATTTATGTTTCCATCACAAATAAGATAATAACACCTTGTATGAGTTATGAATTCATATAAATATTGTAATGAATAAATGAATCACATGAAAATATGAATGGAACATTAGTTTTCTTTATAAGGGAAAGGAAGAATGTTTTGAGTACAATGGTATATGAACACCATTGTTATGAATTGTGATCAATATGAATGATGTAAGGAATGTATGAATATTATGATGAATGTAAAAATTATGAAATTTATCATGAAATAACAAAGTCATAAAACACAATATATTAATATTTAATGATATTATGTGCCCTTGTATTGTCTAGATATGTGTGTCAGATTGGATAGTTTGGCATGCCAATAAGGTATTGTTTTAGCGGTACTGCGAAAGGGTTTATGCCTGTATTCATGGCTTTATGCTCGCATTCATGGCTTTATGCCCGCATTCATGGCTTTATGCCCACATTCATGGCTTTTATGCCCGATAATGTGTTATCATGGCTTTTTAGCCATACTGACTGCATACATGGTTGACGTTCCGCGTCCCATGGTATGACGGCTCGAGGCACCACGGTGTCCAGTGCCAATGACCAGTTATCCAGCTTAGTCAGCCTATCATAGGTTACTTGGACAGTGAAATTTATTGAAATAAGTTAAAATATTAGCAAATAAAAATAATAGAAATTAAATAAAATAAATGAGTAAGATGACTTAAAATAAATTAGAATAGTTTTTTTTTTATTAGAAAGAATCGAAATGAACTGGACTGATAATAATTTATTTATTATGAGATAATCTGAGACAACCTAGAAAGTATTGAGAAAATGCTAAAAATTTGCAAAGAAAATTATAACATACATAAATATTGCAAATGTGACTTACATAATAATATAAGTATAAATTTATTATTTGTAGATCATTTTTCTATTTACATTATTACTGTACATTGGCGAAATAAACACTTCCAAAGAAGACTAAATTAGGATAAAACATATTAAATTTTAGAAACCGCATGTGAAGTATAAATAAATCTTAATTATTCGAATTTGTTTATATCTTTATTTGTATATTATTTTCTTGTTATATTATTGCACCACTAAGCAGCAATGCTTAGCCCGATGGAATTGTTTCCTCACACAGGTACTGAAGTTAAACCCCAGCGAATACTAAACAGAGATTTTGGAGTTCTGATCTGCAGAGCATTCAAGGTTGTCACCTCCTCAGCAATGCATGTAGATATGGCTCACATTAAGCATATCATGTATTTTGTGTATTTTATTTATTTCTTATATTGTAATATAAATTAGCAAATTGTAATTAATTTATATATCATGTAAATTAAAGATTTATTTAATTATTACAAATGATGTAAATTAATGCAAATTTGAGAATTTTGCTATAAGAATGGAGCATGATTGAATTTGTACAAATGAGTATAGATTTGAATTACATAATGATTTTTTTTTCAAATGATGATATGAGTATGGAAATGATTATGAAATTAAAATGTATGGATGAGATTTGAAATATGAGAAAACTATGAGAATGATTGATGAGATAATTATGATTAGCATGGATGAGATTTTTTTTTTATTTTAAAATATTGTTGAATTTCAAATAGGTGAATATTGAAATACGCCAAACGATAATAAAATAGGGGAAACTCCACTGGTTTCTCCGTCGAAAAATAATTAATATTAAATTAAATGAATTCAAAATTATTAAAAAAATAAAGTAAGGTAAGTTAGGGTGCTTCGGCAAGGATTATAGCACGCCTTGCTCGGCTACACTGTAGTTGGGTGAGGGGTGTTACATTTATTGGTATCAGAGTGCGGTCTAGGCGTTCCTAGGCATAGATAGATAGAATAAGATTGTGTGCATAACATGCATTGCATTCATATGAGTTGAGGTGACACTATGCAGATAAATTTTCTTGGTTATTTTAGGTTAAAGTGTGGACTCAGAATTGCAGAGGGCAGTAGAAGAAGAAGTAGTAAGCCGTATTCTGACTGGGAGTGATATTGGAAATTGGGGAGATCCTGCTCCACTAGTGCAAGAGGTGCCTGTACAACCCCAACAGGCCTTGTTTGAGCAGATGACTGGATTCTTTCGACAGATGACTGGGGTTATTCCACCACTGTCTCAGCATAAATCACCTCTAGGAAAAATTAGGAAGTATGGAGCTGTGGATTTCAATGGTAGAAAGGAAGATGATTCTTCAGCGGCTGAGTATTGGTTAGAAATGACTAAAAGAGTCTTGCAGCAGCTCCATTGCACACCAGAACAGAGTTTGGAGTGTGCAGTTTCGTTGTTACAAGAAGCTGCATATCGATGGTGGGATGTCGTAACCAAGGTAGTGCCACCAGCCGACGTAACTTGGAAATTCTTTCTGATAGAGTTTAGAAAGAAATATGTTAGTTGTGTTCATGAAGAGGAACAAAAGAGGAGTGGTGATCAGCAAAAGAGGAAATTTAGACAGTCTAGTAATAAGAGGCCAAGAGAACAGTTAAGTCAGACATCTGATCAAAGTAAGAGATCTAGACCCAGGCCTATACCCAGAAGAGATCAACCAGAAACATTAATAGTGAGTGTGCCAGGATTAGCAAGAAAATGTGGCCATTGTAACAAGTGGCATAAAGGTGAATGTAGGGGATTGACTGGAGCCTGTTATAGATGTGGGGCCATAGACCATCGTCTGAAAGATTGTCCTAAGAGGAATTTACCATGGACCCAAACAGAGGTCGTGGGAGGACCAAGTACAATAGTAACACCACTTGCAAATGTCACCCAAGTCGGAGAGGAGCAAGAAGCCCCAGATGTGAATTTGAGGTAAAGTATTTCCTTTATGATATGCCTAAGTGTATAATGATAGATTCGAAAAGACTAAATAGTACCATATATATAAAAGAAGTAGACAGAGGGAGCAATAGAAAGGTAAAAGAATTATCTCAGATACCTACACCCAGTAAATTTCGAGGACGAAATTTAAATTAGAGGGGAATAATTGTAACTCCCTCACTGTAACAATTCCACACATTCCACTATTTCGGTGACCAGTGTCGGTCCGGACAGTTAGAACGTCCGGAAAAATATTTAAACTAAAGTGAGGAACTATAATTAACTCAAATATTAATAAGAAAAATATAGGAAAAATTTTAGAAATAAAATTTTTTCAAGTTAAATGAGCCGGTGCCCTAGCGATGGGTAACCTAGTGGGAAGTTGCGGTTCTCGCAACTAAGAGCCCTAGACCCGGGGAAAAATTCATAAAATAATTTTTGAGACTCCAGAGAAGGGTCATTGAGGTTTCTATGGCATTAGAATGCCAAGAAAATACCTAAAAAACTTTTTTCAATCAGTACAGATAATTTTAGTCTATTAAGCCAAACGGAGGGCATTTTGGTCATTTCGTCTTCGGAGATGATTTTTGACCAACTTATCCAATTAAGTAAATAATTATTATGACATAAAATAGGAATAAATATTGATGAAAATTAAATTAAAAATGAGTACAAGAAAGAAGAAAGAAAGATAAACCGACAACTCGGTAAGAGCAAAATTTAGTCAATTAAATTTGAGGGTCCAATATTGACAAAAAATGATGATTATTAATTTAATGAAGCTAAATTAATTTAATTAATTGAAATTATGAAAATTAAAAATAATTATTGAAAAGTCAAATTATAATGATTATAAACTTCAAAATAATTTCAAATTTGCCATTCTACTTATTTACCATATTGCCATTAAATATTTAATTATTATATAGGTTAATTATTGAACAAAAATCTGCATTTTTTGCCTTCTTCTTCCCGTCACTTGCCTTCTTCTCTTCTTCTCTAAAATTCTCCATTAAAAACCCAAAATCCAAAGCTTCAAACCCTAAGTCTCAACCAAATTTTTTCTTGGAAAAATTATAGGCCACCCTAAACTAAAGCCTAATTAGTAGAAAGCACTCAAGAAAACCAAAAAAAAAAAAAAATGAGTTTGGGGCAAGAGGAATTTCAGCCAAGGTGGACCAAGAAGGAGCTTCAAGTTTTTGATTGATTAGAAGGTTGAATTGAAGTTGAGTGAAGCTAAGGAATAAGGTTAGTGCTAGAAATTCTCTTGGAATTTAAAATTATTGCAAGTTGATTTAGGGTTTGCTCAAATATGGAATTTTGTGTTGTGACTTGAATTTGATGATGTTGAGGTTGATTATTGACTATTAGAAGTGTTATAAATGTGAATTGAAGTTTGGAAGTTGGGTGAAATTGAAAATCGTGAGTGCTTCTCTTATGCAAGAAATTTGGACCTATGAGTCCAAGGTATTGTTTGACCTATAACTGAGGTTGTGTGACTCCAATTGGTATGAGGCCAATTGGAGGTGAAACTAGACACATAATGGCACAACTTTGGTGAAGAAACCATGCCCAGAAAACCAAACCAACTTGACCGAAAGTTTGCCCTAATTCGGGTGACCTGCAATCTGGCTGGGCAAAATGACCAAATGAACAGTATTTGGTCATTTAGCCATAACTCAATGTAGCAAGGTCCAATTGACCTGAAATTTTACCAGCAACAAGTTAAGATATAGATCAACAACTTTCATGAAGAAACCCGACCCAAATTATGACCATAACCTAGTCAAATTGCCAACCAAACTTGAGTTACCAAATCTGGCAGAAACAATTTTACCCAGAATTTTGGGTTCTGCCCAATCCGGCCAGTCATGGTTTTTAGGCTATAACTTGAGCTACAAAACTCCAAATGGAGTGATTCAAAAAAATAAATTCAACTAGACAAAATGAGGAACAACTTTCATGTTGATCAGTTTGCCAAATTCCCACTGCAAAATTGACCAATGGAACAGTAAAGACATGGCATGAAAACTGAAAATTCTGCCCAATTAACATTAAGCTTGGAAATGGTATTGGCAACCAATACCAACCAATTTTGAATGCAAAATGTGGTATCTTGGAGAACTTAGGTTTAATAAATTTATTATGTATTAAAAAGTCAACAATTTGAGTGAATAGTAATGTGAATAGTAATACAAAGACACAAAGTATAATAACTAAATTGGTAGAGGAAATTAAGGTATGAAATTTGGAATCCATGAAACATTCATGGATTACTTGGAATAGAAATAGTAATTTACCTAAATGACTTAATATACATTTAAGTTATGTGGGTATATGATTAAGATTTATATTCCCCTTACTAGTAGGACTAATAAAACATAAGTAATACCACTTGAATATGAAATGAAATTAAATTAGATGGATTGTTGAGTATAAATAGGATGAGGTTTATATTAAGATTTATGTTTCCATTACAAATAAGATAATAACACCTTGTATGAGTTATGAATTCATATAAATATTGTAATGACTAAATCAATCACATGAAAATATGAATGGAACATTAGTTTTCTTTATAAGGGAAAGGAAGAATGTTTTGAGTACAATGGTATATGAATACCATTGTTATGAATTGTGATCAATATGAATGATGTAAGGAATGTATGAATATTATGATGAATGTAAAAATTATGAAATTTATCATGAAATAACAAAGTCATAAAACACAATATATTAATATTTAATAATATTATGTGCCCTTGTATTGCCTAGACATGTGTGTCAGATTGGATAGTTTGGCATGCCAATAGGGTATTGTTTTAGCAGTACTGCGAAAGGGTTTATGCCTGTATTCTTGGATTTATGACCGCATTCATGGCTTTATGCCCACATTCATGGCTTTTATGCTCGATTATGTGTTATCATAGCTTTTTAGCCATACTGACTGCATACATGGTTGACGTTCCGCGTCCCATGGTATGACGGCCCGAGGCACCGCGGTGTCTAGTGCCAACGACCCGTTATCCAGTTTAGTCAGCCTGTCATAGGTTACTTGGGCAGTGAAATTTATTGAAATAAGTTAAAAATATTAGCAAATAAAAATA
Source organism: Hevea brasiliensis (assembly GCF_030052815.1). NCBI lineage: Eukaryota > Viridiplantae > Streptophyta > Magnoliopsida > Malpighiales > Euphorbiaceae > Hevea > Hevea brasiliensis. Next base: position 24,722,348 of record NC_079510.1, on the reverse strand, counting down.
TTAGAAATTAAATAAAATAAATGAGTAAGATGACTTATAATAAATTATAATAGTTTTTCTTTATTAGAAAGAATCGAAATGAACTGGACTGATAATAATTTATTTATTATGAGATAATTTGAGACAACCTAGAAAGTATTGAGAAAATGCTAAAAATTTGCAAAGAAAATTATAACATACATAAATATTGCAAATGTGACTTACATAATAATATAAGCATAAATTTATTATTTGTAGATCATTTTTCTATTTACATTATTACTGTACATTGGCGAAATAAACACTTCCAAAGAAGACTAAATTAGGATAAAACATGTTAAATTTTAGAAACCGCATGTGAAGTATAAATAAATCTTAATTATCCGAATTTGTTTCTATCTTTATTTGTATATTATTTTCTTATTATATTATTGCACCACTAAGCAGCAATGCTTAGCCCGAGGAATTATTTCCTCGCGCAGGTACTGAAGTTAAAGCCCAGCGAATACTAAACAGAGATTTTGGAGTTCTGATCTGCAGAGCGTTCAAGGTTGTCACCTTCTCAGCAATGCATGTAGATAGGGCTCACATTAAGCATATCATGTATTTTGTCTATTTTATTTATTTCTTATATTGTAATATAAATTAGAAAATTGTAATTAATTTGTATATCATATAATTTAAAGATTTATTTAATTATTACGAATGATGTAAATTAATGCAAATTTGAGAATTTTGCTATAAGAATGGAGCTTGAATGAATTTGTACAAATGAGTATAGATTTGAATTACATAATGATTTTTTTTTCAAATGATGATATGAGTATGGAAATAATTATGAAATTAAAATATATGGATGAGATTTGAAATGTGAGAAAACTATGAGAATGATTGATGAGATAATTATGATTAGCATGGATGAGATTTTTTTTTATTTTAAAATATTGTTGAATTTCAAACAGGTGAATATTGAAATACGTCAAACGATAATAAAATAGAAGAAACTCTACTGGTTTCTTCGTCAAAAAATAATTAATATTAAATTAAATAAATTCAAAATTATTAAAAAAATAAAGTAAGATAAGTTAGGGTGCTTCGGCACCGATTGTAGCACGCCTTGCTCGGCTACATTGTAGTCGGGTGAGGGGTGTTGCAAAGCTGGAGTCATGGTTTATGTCAAACCCCATTTGCTATGAATATTATGTTCTCTTTTAATTCTAGTTCTTGATTAAAAAGATTTTCTTATAAAAAACTCTTTTTTCTGATTAAATCTATCTGTCTTGGCCAGGAACTTGAAATATCAAGAACAATTAAATGAACATAGGATTTTATCTCTATTTATTTAGAGGAACAGATTCCATCTTGATCAACACCTACCTCCATATATAACTAGTAGGAGCCAACACATGCCCATATACCCATACATAGTACAAGTATGAAAGCAGTATCAAACTCAAACCACCTATATACAAGATAACTGTGCTATCTTAGGTCAAAAGATTATATGTACTAATATGATTTATGACAATACATTGACAAGAATAAACTCCATGTGCTTGTCATAAGTGTCACTGGTTCAGTCTACTTATCATTTATAAGTGCCTATCATGTTTGTCATATGGCATGAGACTCACCATTCCATCTTATTTATATCTCATATAAATAACTTGGAAACAAACATGAATACAATCTTTCTGGATAAGTCATGTCCTTATTGTGAAGTATCCTCGATTGTGAACCTATTTATTGTAATACCCCTATTTGCATAGCCTGGTATATGTTACTGTTCCAGTGACCGATATCGGTCCAGACAATTGAGAGGATTAGAACTGTATTTAAGACACCTAGTTAAGCCCTGAACACAAATAATTAGTAATTGTTAATTAATTAAGTATAAATGAGAAAAATAGAACATAAGAAGTTAAATGAGCCAAGAGTCACAGCGATGGATGACCTTCTCGAGAAGTGACTGCGAGGTCAGTCTAAACTCAAATTTCGAACCGAAAAATGTGACGCTGCGATCCTTAGGACTATTACGAACACAGTGGAAAAGAGAAAATCACGAAAAAGAATTGTTAAGCTAGTCAAATAATTAGGTCGAGGAGCCAAAAGAAATATTGAATTATTTGAAAATCGGGTTGAACCGGCGAGGGCAATTTGGTCAATTGACCCCGAGAGCTGACTCCCGACCTAACTGTCAAATAAAATCAGAGAAAAGAAAATTTCGGAATCGAAAATTAAATTAAAGAAAAAGAATAAAAATGGGACTTATTACATCACCTTTATGATATCATCATGATGTCAAAACTAATTTCAATTTTCCTACCTAAATTGACCAAGTCAAAAGCAATTTTAAAAAACATAAAAATAGCAAAAATTGAAAGAAATTTCATTTTTTCCCTTTCTTCTTCTTCTTGTCGTGAACTCTCTTCTCTCTCATTTTTTTTTCTTTTCCTTCCCTCTATTAAAGCTCACTTTGAGCTTTTGTAACCCTAAATTACCACATAAATCCCTTAGAAAACTTGTAGAAATCCTCAAATTGAGCTTCAAGAAAAAAATTTGAAAGAGAAAATTTGAAGAAAATTAAAGAATTAAGAAGATTGGAAAGCTCAAGTAAGGTAAGAATTTAAATTGAAATTTTTAGTTTAAAACATATGTTTTGAGTTAATTTAACTTAGATTTTAACTTAAATTCAAAAGAAAACTATTATGGGGGACCAATTAGAAATTTCAGCTAGCTAGGATTAGGGTTTGAAATGAATGAGTTTGATGGTTTTGAATGATTATTTGAGATGAATTAAGTGCATAGATGTTGATTATGTATTCATTAATTGAATGAATTGTGTAAGTTAGGGTTCTTGGAACCTAGGGTTTAGGAGGCAAAAATGTGAGAATTGGTTAAATGGTGTGTTTGACCTTGTTTGAGATGAAAATGGTCATTTGTGACCAATTGAGATGTGTTGGAAGTGTTAGAAATGAGTTTAAATTCGGATTGAAAATGGTCATTCTGCAGGCAGTAAGACCAAGGTCCCTTTTAGGGACCAAAACTAAAAATTTACAAGCCTAATAGGTGTGAGGCCAATTGGGAATGAAACTAGACACAAAATGACACATTTTTTATTTAGGAATCATGCCCAAAAATTGACCAAAACCTAGTGAACAAATTGACCAAATCCAGATTAGGCAATCTGACCTGTACAAAAATAACCAAATGAACAGTATTTGTTCATTAGCCATAACTTGGGCTAGGTAGGTTTAAATGACCTGAAATTTTACCAGTAGATAGCTGAGACAGAGCCCTAAAACTTTGATGAAGAACACAAACCCAAATTATGCCCTTAACCAAGTCATTTAGCCACCCAAAATTGGTGACCTAAAACTGCCAAAACCGGTTTGGTGCCCAGAAATCTGGGTTAAGTCCAATCCGGCTGCCATGATTCAAATGGCTATAACTTGAGCTACAAAACTCCAATTGGAGTGATTCAAAAAGGAGAATAAAGTTAAGACAATAAGGAACAATTTCTATGAAGAACACTTAGCTAAATTCTAACAGCAACATGGCCAATGAAACAGTACAACATAGAACACCAAAACTGAAAATTTACAATTTTGCCTAAAAGACTTTAAATTTGAGAAAACAACCAAAACCAACAAATTAGATAACCAAAATGTGGTATGTGGGTGAAATTAGAATTCCCATACCTATTAAACATTAGAAAGTCAATAAATTGACTTGAATAGTGTCATAAATAGTAATCTCGAAATTCAAATTTTAAAGAACGTCAAGTTTAGCATATTAAAGCTAAGTATAAGTAGATTTAAATTTATTTTTGGAGTTATGATAAATGGTGATACTGAAACACTGTGAAACTGTGTGTTTCAGTGGAAAAGATTACCGAGAAAGAACCTGAGACATTGAGTCAAGGTCGAGAGGCGACTCGTATAAGGTTTGTGCACAACTAAATATTTTGTTACTTTTCACTTCTAAATTGATTTGAACAAGTTTATTTTATGATTTATAATTTTTTCGTGTTGAGGATTTTAATTTGTTGAATAAAATTGTATAAATTAAATGTAAATTTTCTTATGCATTCAAGGATTTATTGAATGGTTCTAAGGATTGTAAGTTTTAAGTTTGATGTGTTGCCAACCTTGACCATGAATTTATGATGATTAAATATGTTGATGATTTGTAAACACTTTGTAAATAGAAATTGTTTTGAATATGATTTGAAACCACAGTTGACATGGCAAAATATATTGTGAATTCTCATTAGCTTGTCTAGTGAGATATCTCCTCCACTAGATGGGGCGAGTTCCTTCCTCTCTGGCGTGCCAGTTAGGGAAGAGTTTGAATGAGTACTCATATATACTAGCTAGTCTTTGTTCCTCCCTTTTAGCCTCGGTTATTGGGAGAGTGTAAAATATCATGGTGTACAACACGACATCTATTTGAATTTTGAGTCATGGGTTCAACTATGTGAATTGTTGGCAATGCCCTTTAAATTATGCATAGTTTGATAAATTGTGGTTGAAATAAATAATTTGTCAGTGATTCAAAACATTTTTTTATTGTTTCAGGATTTAAAAGAAATGTAGATAAACAGTTACTATTTGATCAAAATGTTATTCAAATGAATAATTTGCATGAATGAAAATATTGATTTATGAATGTTATGAATTTTAAAGAATTTAGAAATTTTAAATTTTTATTTCTTATGAAATGTCAAGCATAACTTGTATTAAGTTTTAAATTATTAGTTTGTGCACCACTGAGTTCACCACTCAGCGATAGCTTTGTATGCTGTCGCAGGTGAAAAAAAATATAAAGCAGCTGAGCAAGATTACTAAAAGGCATAGTGAGACTATCTTCAGGTATATCATAGGTATACCCTTGTACTTTAAATTTTGATGTAATTCTATAATTATATGTATGAAATTTACTTTGAGCAGTTGTACCAACTTTTTTATAATATATTTTTGGATTGTAATGAAATATAAATTATTATAAGGTTATCTTGAGATTTTATGTATTTATAAAGTTTTTACTACTAATTTTTTAATACTCCCATGAATGTAAATATTCATTTTGTTATCTTAATGAGATATTTCAATGTTTGATTTAATTTAAACTGCGTATTGAGTTGCTTGTGTTGATTTGTGAAATGAGATTGAATAATGGAGTTGTGATTGAGAAAAATATTGGGAGTGTCTTTATTTTCAGGTTTTGAAGAATTGTTTTCTCAAAATACAGACGACACTCTACCGAAATTTTTATAAAAATTGTGGAGATTTTAAATACTTAAAAATTTAATTTTTGTTTGGACTTTAAATAAAGGTTTTTAAAATCTAAAAAAAAAAAAATTTACCCACCAATTTAAAAATGAACGAAAATTGTTTTAAAATTCCTTGTAGTATATTTAATGGGTTACCTGTAGGCGAAGTACGGTAATTCATTAGGTATACTACGGAAGCATGTTACATCTTACGAGGAGTAGGGTGTGACATGTTTTAGTGGTATCAGAGCAAAGGTTTTAAAGTAAATTTTGAACTGTGAATTTAAAATGTTTTTTGATAAGTATAACTGCTCAAATGTTTCATACATATAGTACATTTACATCATAAATATGAACTAACGGAGAGAAATCTCCTTGTGTTGGTTGTACAGGAAATAAAAAAAATGTTGTGAATAGATATGGACAAGGGGGATAAAACGGTAGAGCAGTCTGATACAGCTAACGTACAAGGAGAGGCCCCAGTTCCACAGAGCGTTGGAGATCCAGCTGCACCAGTTCCTCCTATACAAATTACTGCACAAATGGCCCAGCAGATGGCCATGTTCTTTCAGCAAATGGCTGATAATCTATCAGCCCAGGCCCAAGTACAAACTCAACCCCCTCAAGAGCAGTATGAAAAAGAGAAAAGTGGGAAACCCATCGATCAAAGTTCGAGTAGTAATTTGGGAAAGAGAAAAGATTTTGAGGGACCCCGAGCTCCTAAGTGTGACAAAGGCGAATCTTCAGAGCAGAAGCAATCAAGAATCATTCGTCAAAGAACCAGAAGTTCCTACCCTATCTGTATCTGTGACGTTTGTGGAAAGTTTCATGGGGGTATTTGCCATAGGGTCACTGGAGCCTACTTCAATTGTGGTAGAATTGGACATTTCGCCCGAGATTGTACTAGCGCACGTCGATTTATGCCACATACTACACCAGAGGAATTAATTCAAGATTCTGATTTTAGAAGCTCATTAATAGTCAGTAGGGGCAGAGGCAGAAGTAGAGAAAACACTTTGGGTAATCCTCGCACAATGGACCAACCCGAGCAGAGGAATACATTAGAAAGAGGGAACGCCATGCATCAAGGGGAAGAAGTAGAGACTTCAGATGTAGTTGCCGGTATGTTCTTAACTTGTGAAAGGAATAATTATGTACTATTTGATTCCGGCTCTACTTATTTATATGCTAATGCTAAAATTATATGTTCTACTACTATTCCCTTGCATGGAGATAAATTTTAATGTGTTAGTAATTAGTCTTTTAGGATAAGAATTGCGATAATAAGCGTGATTGGAATTAATTTTAGAAAAGTTTCTAGTGAGAGACATCTCCTAGACTACGATAAATTATAAAGTTAATTAGTAAGCCTAATTAGGTAAGGCAAGAGGACCAAAAAGTAAGTTATAGCAATATATCTGCCCTAGATGGAAGTAAAGTACTACTGTTGATAGATGTCAGTAAGTACCATAATCAAAATAAGTTTAAAATATTAGTGGATTTGAAAGAAATAAGACATAGGGAAGTTTGATCTATTGGGATATATCGTAGTAACTATGCAATATTCTTGATATTTGTGCTGTAAGCTGTAGATTACAGTACTGACTTGAGATTTATTGTGTAGAGCTATGTACTACCCAATAGTACATAAGGATAAGAATAGTTATAAATGACTTTCGCTCTGGTATAAATATACCATAATAGAGTTTTATTACTAGAATTGAGTTTGAAAATCCTAATTCGGGATTTAAAACTCTATAATTAGAATATTAAAAGATCATGGTTGCAAGGTAGTAAGAGTTAAAGATTCCGTTACCCTAGCATGAATTACAGTACATCAAGAATTATTATGGGACTAGAGATTTTAGCATGGTAAAAATTTAAAAATAATACCTATAGGGCTAAGTCATCCAGTCTCCGATATGGGGTTTATAGTTGTTTTGGTATTGCAATGGATCTTTTGCTCAAAGTTTAGTAAGGAACAGTATTCTATTTGTATAGCAGTAAGACACAAAATATAATTTTATTCCCCTAGAAGAGACAGGATGCTATGGATGACAATTATAACTTATAAAATAGTTAAGAAATGATATTCTACTGATAACAGTAATTCGATAGGAACTAGTTGGCCAGGTATTCTTTAGGAAGAGCACAATTTTATTATGCAGATCATAAGGATTAGATTAGAATTAAAGCGAAACTTTTGAATAGCATGGGAAACAGGAGAGTCCGGTAGACTCCCTTCTTAAGATTAAAGAATTGTTTATGGTTGAAAAAAAAAGGGTAATGATCGCAAACCAACGGAAAATAAGCTATAGAATATTGATAGATAAAAGAGTTGTAGAAGTAAAAATTAGAATAGTTGGTGCGAATGTAATAAAGAAACGTTATGAATATTAGTTAAAGTGTTGACTAGAATGGTCAGAGGACCAAATCAAAGTAATATTGAAGTATAGTGGATTTATTAGGGATGATAAGAGGTGCTAAATCATGACTCGATAGTCAAGTTAAGGAAGAAGATAAGATTGAGGAATAAAATAATTAAAGTTAAGCTGTGGAAAAAAAAACAAATAGAATAGTAAGAAATGAGAAAAACACTAGATGAGGAATTGCCATTAGGGCAAACAACCTACTTAAGAAGCATAACGATATCTCGAGCTATTTTATCAAGAAAGAAATAAGTTAAACAAAAGCAAACAAGATAGTGCAAAATGGCACATAGTCCTTGGCCATAAATGGAGATGGTAAGATAATGGTTATGGACCTATGGCCAATAAAGAGATAAGCAATTTATATATGACCAACAAGGTCATTTAAAAAAAAAAAAAGACTACAAAGGAAAATAATTGCTAAAACAATAGCAAGAAAATACTAAAATATTCTAAACTAAACTGAAGGTTGCATCAAATGATCAAGAGATTTGATAACAAAAGAGTAAAACTAAGTTCTCACCCATAGGATCGTACGAGGTCCTAGAAAGAGTGGATCCACTAGCACATAGATTTGCTTACCTCTAAAATTGAAATGAATTTGAATCTAACTTATGACAGAAGCTCATAAGAAACTTGGCACACGAGGTGAGCAATCGATAAGTAAATAGTATTGGTTAAAGTGCTAAGGAACCATCATTCAGGCCAGGAAGCTAATTAGGAGTGTGAATAGGACATGAGGAGACAGCACCCACAACTATTCAGAGACTAATACCAGGTAAAATTTTGAGGACGAAATTATTTTAAGGGGGGGGAGAATTGTAATACCCCTATTTGCATAGCCTAGTATATGTTACTGTTCCGGTGACCGATATCGGTCCTGAAAATTAAGAGGATTAGAACTGTGTTTAAGACACCTAGTTAAGCCCTGAACATAAATAATTAGTAATTGTCAATTAGTTAAGTATAAATAAGAAAAACAGAACATAAGAAGTTAAATGAGCCGAGAGTCACAGCAATGGATGACCTTCTCGGGAAGTGACTGCGAGGTCAGTCTAAACTCAAATTTCGAACCGAAAAATATGACGCTGCAGTCCTTAGGACTATTACGAACACAGTGGAAAAGAGAAAATCATGAAAAAGAATTGTTAAGCCAGTCAAATAATTAGGTTAGGGAACCGGAAGAAATATTAAATTATTTACAAACCGGATTGAACCGGCGAGGGGCAATTTGGTCAATTGATCCCGAGAGCTGACTCCCGACCTAACTATCAAATAAAATCAAAGAAAAGAAAATTTGGAAATATAAAATTAAATTAAAGAACTATTGAAAAATTAAAGAAAAAGAAAAAGAATAAAAATGGGACTTATTTCATCACCTTTATGACATCATCATAATGTCAAAACTAATTTTAATTTTCCTACCTAAATTGACCAAGTCAAAAGCAATTTTAAAAGACATAAAAATAGCAAAAATTGAAAGAAATTTCATTTTTTCCCTTTCTTCTTCTTCTTGCCGTGAACTCTCTTCTCTCTCATTTTTTTTCTTTTCCTTCCCTCCATTAAAGCTCACTTTGAGCTTTTGTAACCCTAAATTACCACATAAATCCCTTAGAAAACTTGTAGAAATCCTCAAATTGAGCTTCAAGAAAAAGATTTGAAAGAGAAAATTTGAAGAAAATTGAAGAATTAAGAAGATTGGAAAGCTCAAGTGAGGTAAGAATTTAAATTGAAATTTTTAGTTTAAAACATATGTTTTGAGTTAGTTTAACTTAGATTTTAACTTAAATTCAAAAGAAAACTATTATGGGGGACCAAATAGAAATTTCAGCCAGCTAGGATTAGGGTTTGAAATAAATGAGTTTGATGGTTTTGAATGATTATTTGAGATGAATTAAGGAATCATGCCCAACTGAGACAATTTACAAGCCCAATTGGTGTGAGGCCAATTGGGAATGAAACTAGACACAAAATGACACATTTTTCATTTAGGAATCATGCCCAAAAAGTGACCAAAACCTAGTGAACAAATTGACCAAATTTGGATTAGGCAATCTGACCTGTACAAAAATGACCAAATGAACAGTATCTGTTCATTTGGCCATAACTTGGGCTAGGTAGGTCTAAATGTCCTGAAATTTTACCAGTGGACAACTGAGACATAGCCCTAAAACTTTCATGAAGAACAAAAATCCAAATTATGCCCTTAACCAAGTCATTTGACCACCCAAAGTTGGTGACCTAAAACTGCCAATACTAGTTTGGTGCCCAGAAATCTGGGTTAAGTCTAATCCGGTAGCCATGATTCAAATGGCTATAACTTGAGCTACAAAACTCCAATTGGAGTGATTCAAAAAGAAGAATAAAGTTAAGACAATAAGGAACAATTTCTATGAAGAAAACTTAGCCAAATTCTAACATAAGACACCAAAACTGAAAATTTATAATTTTGCCTAAAAGACTTAAAATTTGAGAAAACAACCAAAACCAAAAAATTAGGTAACCAAAATGTGGTATGTGGGTAAAATTAGAATTTCCATACCTATTAAACATTAGAAAGTCAACAAATTGACTTGAATAGTATCATGAATAGTAATCTCGAAATACAAATTTTAAAGAACGTCAAGTTTAATATATTAAAGCTAGGTATAAGTAGATTTGAATTTATTTTTGGAGTTATGATAAATGGTGATACTGAAATACTGTGAAACTGTGTGTTTCAGTGGAAAAGATTACCGGAAAAGAACCCGAGACATCGAGTCAAGGTCGAGAGGTGACTCGTATAAGGTTTGTGCACAACTAACTATTTTTTTACTTTTCACTTCTAAATTGATTTGAACAAGTTTATTTTATGATTTATAATTTTGTCGTATTGAGGATTTTAATTTGTTGAATGAAATTTTATAAATTAAATGTAAGTTTTCTTATGCATTCAAGGATTTATTGCATGGTTTTGAGGATTGTAAATTTTAAGTTTGATGTATTGCCAACCTTGAGCATGAATTTATGATGATTAAATATGTTGATGATTTGTAAATACTTTGTAAATAGAAATTGTTTTGAATATGATTTAAAACTACAGTTGACATGGAAAAATATGTTGTGAATTCTCATTAGCTTGTCTAGTGAGATATCTCCTCCACTAGATGGGGCGAGTTCCTTCCTCTCTGGCTTGCCAGTTGGGGAAGAGTTTGAATGAGCATTCATATATACTAGCTAGTTTTTGTTCCTCCCTTTTAGCCTCGGTTATTAGGAGAGTGTGAAATGTCGTGGTGTACAACATGGCATCTATTTGAATTTTGAGTCATGGGTTCAACTGTGTGAATTGTTGGCAACGCCCTTTAAATTATGCATAGTTTGATAAATTGTAATTGAAATAAATAATTTATCAGTGATTCAAAATATTTTTTTATTGTTTCAGAATTTAAAAGAAATGTAGATAAATAGTTACTATTTGATCAAAATGTTATTCAAATGAATAATTTGCATGAATGAAAATATTGATTTCTGAATGTTATGAATTTTGAAGAATTTAGAAATTTTAAATTTTTATTTGTTATGAATTGTCAAGCATAACTTGTATTAAGTTTTAAATTATTAGTTTGTGCACCACCGAGTTCACCACTCAGCGATAGCTTTGTATGTTATCGCAGGTGAAAGAAAATATAAAGCAGCTTAGCAAGATTACTAAAAGGCATAGTGAGACTATCTTCGGGTATATCATAGGTATATCCTTGTACTTTAGATTTTGATGTAATTTTGTAATTATATGTATAAAATTTACTTTGAGCAGTTGTACCAGCTCTTTTGTAATATATTTTTGGATTGTAATGAAATACAAATTATTATAAGGTTGTCTTAAGATTTTATGTATTTAAAAAGTTTGCACTGCTAAATTTTTAATACTCCCATGAATGTAAATATTCATTTTGTTATCTTAATGAGATATTTCAATGTTTGATTTAATTTAAACTGCGTATTGAGTTGCTTGTGTTGATTTGTGAAATGAGATTGAATAATGGAGTTGTGATTGAGAAAAATATTGGGAGTGTCTTTATTTTCAGGTTTTGAAGAATTGTTTTCTCAAAATACAGACGGCACTCTGTCGAAATTTTTATAAAAATTGTAGAGATTTTAAATATTTAAAAATTTAATTTATGTTTGGACTTTAAATAAAGGTTTTTAAAATCTGAAAAAAAAAAAATTTACCCACCAATTTAAAAATGAACGAAAATTGTTTTAAAATACCTTGTAGTATATTTAATGGGTTACCGGTAGGCGAAGTACGGTAATTCATTAGGTGTACTATGAGAGCATGTTACATCTTACGATGAGTAGGGTGTGACATTTATGATACTTTGTGCTAGAAATACTATCACTCATATTCTTAACAACTTAAGAATAGAATTTCTAACAAAATATCAATGGACCTTTTCTATTACACAAATATATTATGTAAATGGAAAAGTGGAAATGTCTTTTATTAATAAAAACATGTACAAGATACATACTAAATGATATGCTCTACGGCATACTACTAATAATCTCCCACTAGCACTAAAGCCATTCATTACATTATCTTAGACCCATCTTCTCAAGATGTCGGTCTAGTTGAGTCTGTGACATAGGCTTAGTGAATGGATCAGCTGGATTTTCAGATGATACTATTTTCTGCATGGGTACATTGCCTCTCCCAACTATTTCTCTAATAATGTGGTAGTGCCTTTCTATGTGTTTGGATTTCTGGTGAGACCTGGGTTCCTTAGCCTGTATGACTACTCCATTGTTGTCATAGTGAAGTGGAACTACTGACTCAATGGAAGGAACTACTACAAGTTCTGTCATGAACTTCTTTATCTAAACAGCTTCCTTTGCAGCATCTAATGCAGTAATATACTCAGTCTCGGTAGTGAAATTTGCAGTCATACTCTTTTTGGAACTCTTCCAACTGACTGTACCTCCATTACAAATGAACACATATCCAGAGGTAGACTTTCTATCATCGATATCTGATTGAAAATCAGAATTAGTATAACCATCCAATTGCAAGTCTCCACCTCTATATATCAAGAATAAAACCTTAGTTCTTCTCAAGTACTTAAGGATATTCTTGACCGCTATCCAGTGTTCCAAACCTGGATTGGATAGATACCTGCTACTCAAACTAACAACATATGCGATATCCGGCCTAGTACACAACATTGCATGAATTAAACTTCCAATAGTTGAAGCATATGGAATCCTAGCCATTTTATCTCTTTCTTCAGGTGTTTTTGGAGACATCTCTTTAGAAAGATGGATACCATATCTCACTGGCAACAATCCTCTCTTGGAATCAAGCATGTTAAACCTCTTTCACACCTTTTCCAAGTACAGTGTCACACCCTACTTCTCCGTAAGATGTAACATGATCCCGTAGTACACCTAATAAATTACCATACTTCGCCTACCAATAACCCATTAGATATACTACAAGGGAATTTAAAATAATTTTCGTGAAATTTAAATCATCGATTAAAATCTGGTGTTATAAAATTTTTTTTCAAAATTTCGGCAAAGTGCCGGCTGTATTTTGAGAAAACAGTTCTTCAATCCTGCAAAAGAAAATACTCCCAATATGTTTTCTCAAATACAACTCCAATAACTTCATTTCAATTCACAATTCAAATCTCGATAAACAATCAATTTATTTTCAAACCAATCTCATCATAAAGAAACATTTCATTGATTACAAGACTCAAAATTTATATTACAAACTATTCAAGTAAATGAAATCTCAATTTTACATTTACAATAATTTACATTTAATTATATACCAAAATATTTTATAAGAGTTTTTATACAACTGCTCAAATAATTTACATACATATTATTACATGCATACATCAAAACCTGTGTACATGGCTATACCTGGAGCTGATCTGAATGTCTCTTCAAAGAAGTTTACTCAATTGCTCTACGCTCTTTTCACCTGCGACAGCATACAAAGCTATCGCTGAGTGGTGAACTCAGTGGTGCACAGCTATAATTTAAAACATAGTTCAATAGACCTTAACAAAATTACAGCAAATAATTTGGAAATCTGGATACTCATCAAATTCCAAAACTCAAAATATTCATTGCCAATAATATAAATCATTTGTATAAAATGACTTTGATCACGAAATTCAATTTATCAAATCATAACTAACCATTTAAGGTAATTCCAACAAAATCAATTATACATAAATCATAATTGAAATCATAATTCTTTACTATTCAAAAACCATTCTGTATCTCAAAAACCATTCTTTATCTCAAAAATCATTCTGTATCTTAAAAACCATTCTTTATCTCAAAAGTCATTCTTTATCTCGCTAACTATGCAAGACTAATCCGAAAGGGCCATCTTCGGGGTGATGGGGTGATTCTAACTCCCTATGGTCGGGGAGATCGAATTATCGTGCACAATACACACCACAATAATGAATCTTCTGAAAGGGCCATAACATAAAAAACTTAGATCTAACCTTTACTAAGAGGAGAATCTAAGCCTGTGCACATACCATGGTAATCAAAACACAACTAACTCCATTGTCTTCTCAAAAAATGAGAGAGACGGGTAATAACCTAGTCAAGCATCTATAGTGAGATATAAAACAATATCACAATCCTTTTAGTGAGCATAAATCACAATACAATTTGATTCAAAGTTAATTCCAATATCCAATAATTTTTATGCTCATTACAATTCAAATCATAAATTTACATTTTTCCATGCAAATTGCCCATCATAATTCAAAACATGTTCTATCACAATTTTTCAAAACATAATTTATTCAATTCACAATAATGCTTAATACTTGTGGAAATACCATTTTACAAAGCTAAATTCATATATACTATAATAATTTCAATAATCATTGAATTAAATCCAATGCTTGTTAAACATAATACATAGAAAAATATGTCATTTAATCATATGAAATATTCAGAACAAAATCAGTTAAAAACTAGTTGTGCACAAACCTCTGATAAATGTCTCTTGGTCCTGACTCAGTGTTTCCTTCCCCTTCCCTGAGTCTTTGCTAACTGAAATACACAATTTGAAGTGTTTCAGTACTCATTTAAACTGTCTCTAACAATAACGCTTAATAATTAATTTATTGGATTCTGTTATTTTCCTTAGTCAACCTAAAATGTTAACCCTCGATGCACTCTAAGTGGATTAGGTTTAATGTTACCAATATGTCACATTTTATAGCCTTTTTGTATTGGTACATGTTACCAAATTCATTTTCAAGTATATTGCATTTTATTGCAATTTGCCAGATTTCGGTATACTAATTTGACCTAGCCGGATGACCTTATTCCCTCGGTTTTCAGGTTCCGATCCAAACTACAAACTTGTAGGTCTATGTCTTATTGCACGCGGGGCAAAATTTTAGGTCATTCTGAGTTGTGTAGACCAAGATATGGTCAATTTACCAATGCTGGACAAAATACACTAAAATGGTAGGCTTAGGTCATTTTTAGGTCACTTTTGGTTTGGCCAGTTTTGGTACCCGAACTTGTGCAAGCTATTTGGCTTGGTTCTGGTCATTTATGGGCTTTGGTGTCTCCATAAGAATTGTAAATCTATGTCTAAACTATTCATGGTAAAAATTTCAGGTCAATTGGACCTGTTTTGAGTAAGTTATGGTCAAAATACTAACTATTGCCCAAATGGTCAATTTTTAGGCTTTCAAAGCACTAATCTGGATTTAGTCATTTTTCAAGTCACCTTCTAGGAAGAATTTTGGTAAGCTTCCTTCATGAAAGTTGGCTCATTTTGTGCCTAGTTTCACATCCAATTGGTCTCATATCAATTGGAGTCACACACTTAAGGTTTTAAGCCAAAACATACACTGCCCTGCTACACCCTTTTCAAACACCAAACCAAACACAAGTTTACTAATTACATCTTCATTTCCCCACCATATTCTGCATTTGGCACTAACCAAAACCATTGCATTCTCTACATTATAGGTCAACTTGGATAGAATATAACCACTTCAACCAAATGCAGTCACCATTCATAAAGTTCAATCCCAACAATCTATACACATAAATACTTCTAATCATCACACAAACTTCCATCATCAAATTACATACCTATCACTACTATTCCACACACATATATTCTGCCAAAATTTTGTACAATATTTCAACAACATTTCATGAATTTGAACATTACAAATTTCCATTTTGAGGCTGCCCAAAAATTATACATACACATCAACTTCCATTTTTACTTTTCAAGCTTACCATTCAACTTCACACATGGAATTCAACTTCAATACAATTAAACATTTAATTCAACATCTTAAACTACCATCTACATGCACAAGCAAGCTATACAATATGAAGTTCCATGGCTGCCAAAACTAAGGTTCACCAATACTCATCATTTCCTTAATTTTTCTTAGCAATTCAACTTACCCAAAGCTTAATACAAGGATTATTGAAGGAAAATGGAAAGATTAAACACTAACCTCAACTTCAGCTTCACAAATCCATGGAATTTCCTCTCTTTTTTGCTGCCCACATACTGCTCATGGTGTGAGGACCACTTTTAATGAAGAGAGTTTGAAGAAATATGGCTTGGATCATGGTAGATTTGAGCTTACGCATGAATGGCTATGGAGTTTTCATGGAGAAGAAAAATGAATTTGCAAAGTGAGATTAAAGAGATGAAGATGATGAAATATAGCTATCCACTTTATCTCATATGCTTATATATGTCCCACTAAGGTCCACTAATTTTTAAATAATAATAATTTTATTAAACTTTTAATCATCCCAACTTTATCCCTTTAATTTCCCTTAATTACATTTCATTCTAATTTCATTTTTCATGAAATTTTCAAAATTTAATACCACTTTATTTTCATGGACATTTAGGTCAGAAGCCAACTCTAGGTGTCAAATGACCAAAATGCCCCTCTTCGGGTTATATTTCGGATTTTTCGGTACTACCGATTTACTCCTTGTACAGCTGATTTCTTTAATTTTCGTTTTTCATTTATATTGACTCACTAAATTTTCTTTGACATTTCCAATGTCAATTACACCTCAGTAGACCTTTAATTATGTCCCTAAAATATTTTTCCTGGGTTCGTCGCAGTCCAAGGCTAGTCAACGGTCATCGCTATAACTTTCCAGTGCGGTCACCCATCGCTACGAGTTTGGCTCGTTTACCTTAGTCATATTTTATCTTTTTTATTTTTTCTTAATTTTTCTCATCACGTATTTCATTATTTTATGCTTCCTCACTATTATTACAGTGTAGTTCCAGATATTTCGACTTTCCGGGGCAGACATTAGCTGTCGGAACCTTAGGACGTACGGACTATGAAAATGAGGATGTTACAACTCTTCCCCTCTAAAAAGGAATTTCGTCCTCTAAATTCATCGGATTCAAAGAACTAAGAATATCGTTATCTCATAATTTTATTCACTCTCTCATCATTGTTTTCTTTTGCCTTTATTATTTCTACTCATGAAAGTATATTATTCATTAGTTCTCTAATTTCTCATCCGAATCCCATCGGTCCTTGGTCTCTTTTACCAATTCCAACTCTGTTAAATTACCGTTTGTCTAGGTATTCTGCATTTATCTCATACAAGACCTTATACCTTAATATCTTCATGCTTATTTAATAAATATCACTATACACAAACTCCATTAATGAAAGGTATCTATTCTTGCATCCAGAGAGAATAGCACTATAACTTCTAAATATATTTTCAAATATCTAAATCATTCTTTTCTGATAAAAATATCAAAATAATTATAAGACTCTATATTAATGTCTAGATATCTTTTCCCAACTAAGTTCAACGTACTAGTGTTCTGCACTTTTCCCCTTACAGTGTTTCATAGGGTACTGTTTGTATGC
This sequence comes from Hevea brasiliensis, assembly GCF_030052815.1. Taxonomy (NCBI): domain Eukaryota; kingdom Viridiplantae; phylum Streptophyta; class Magnoliopsida; order Malpighiales; family Euphorbiaceae; genus Hevea; species Hevea brasiliensis. Next base: position 24,704,745 of record NC_079510.1, on the reverse strand, counting down.
TAGCTTGACACTTATTATTGTATACAAATCCATTAGTAGGAGGTATCTATCCCATCTCCCCTTAGATTCAATGACACAAGTTCTCATTATATTCTCGAGGGCTTTTCACATATTATAGGTTATTATTATCATTTCATTTCATTATTTACAAGAACTCAATGAGTTTTCAGAATTTACCTGAATTACTCATTTCGACTGTCCATCCGTCTGAGGATGATAAGTCGTACTGATATTTCTAAGCTTATAGCAATTACTGTGGTACAGGTAGTTCACATTAATGTAACCGAGTCACTGACTCTAGCTACCTTACAAGTGTAGTCGTTCGATAGGCTAGTTCTGATGTTTTAAATTTCTGATTAGAATTTTCACATTTATTTCCCATAATAGTACTCTATTCGGGTGTAACTGTATCAAATTATAGATTAATTACAAATATTCTTAGTTTATTGTACCACGAGGAAACACGTAGCTCTATATAATAATCCCACGTCGGTACTATAATCTGCAGCTTATAATACAAACATCGAGAACATTACATAGTCACTACGTTATAACCTCATGGACTAGGTTTTCTAACATATTATCTGTACACTTATTTTCTTCTCTGTCTTTTAAAGTCATATAAGTGGTCTCTTCATGTAATTATTTAAATTTAAAACTCATTACTTATATTTATGCTCAAGTAACCTATCAAAGCACTTGCAGGCGTTACGTATCGCTGTCCCCGCAAGCTCCTTCTCTGTCTTTGGTGGCAATTAAGGGTACCTATCAAAGCACCTGTAGGCGTTACGTATCGCCATCCTTGCAAGCCCTTGAGTGGTACCTATCAGAGCACTTTGTAGGCGTTACGTATCGCCATCCCTGTAAGCCCCATGATACCGATATTCATTGTCTTTTAAAATCATATCAACCATATGTTGTCAATCCATGACTTTCCACGTAGGTAGTACTGCTATCTGTAATCCCTAATTGGTATACCAATCAATCCATACAATATACATAAGCTTAGGTTTACTTTGAGCAATTACGCATTATCAATTGTCTAACAAAATCTTCATGTCCATGTATTGTGGAAAAGGTGGGTCCCACATCACTATTTCATGTGATTTAGCATGTAGTGATAACGAAATTTCCATGTCAATGTACAGTGGGAAAGTGAGTCCCACATACCTGTTTCAAGTAATTTAGTTTATAGTGACTTAGTAGAGATAAGCCAATAATATTTTTCAAGAACCTTTCTTTAGGTTCAATTTCGAGATTTTAACTTTATATATCACTTTGGACAGTTTGTGGCCAATGTTTGGCCCCATTTCCTAAAAGGAAATTATTCTTTTATGTATTGCTTTTATTTTCCAGATGACTATTCGAGCTCTGACTCATAGGTTTCTCCTTCTTCTCTATTTCACATTGCCCTTGTTGTGACACCTCTTACCCGTCTACAGTGTAGCCGAGCAAGTTATGCCACTCAGTGTGCCGAAGCACCAATTCATGTTTCAATTATAATTTATCCCTTTTTAAATCATTTATTTATAATTTTTGATAAATTTGAATTTTTCCGAAATTTTTATAGAAAATCCGGCAGAGTGCGGCTGTAAATTGGAAAAACAGTTCTTCTGAACCTGTTTAAAAACACTTCTAATATAATTTCTAAATCCAGACTCCATTATACACACATATCTCAACTCAATCTCAAAATCTCAATACTATTTTCAGAAATTTTTCTTTTCTGTTCACATCATCACTGGAAACACATTCATAAATATTTCTCAACATTTCATTTTTTTCAACATAATATACAGAAAATTTCAATAACATGAAATTTTATATATTTATATTATTACATAATTTCAAGAGTTTATAGTTACAATCCAAAATAATACAAAATGTAAAATACAAAATGCTACCCCAAAGTCCTAATGTCCTACCATATGCATTGCAGATGTGAGGTGACTCTAGACTCTGGATGCAGGTCTGAAAGTTCACCCGGTCTGATGTCTGCTGGGCTCCCCAGCTAGGTCTCCAGTACTTGCGCGTGGCAAAAGCGACGAGCTAAGCAATTCTGCTTAGTGGTGATAATATAAAATAAAATAAAATAAAATAAGTATGCAGAATGTATGATTACATTTTTTTGGGTAGACTTAATTTCTGATATTTATTGCAGTATTATTCGATTAAAATTTGGTAAAATTTATTATCATTGCCCGAGTAACCCATACTAGTCAACTGGACTGGATAAATGGGTAAACTAGCACTGGGTACTAAGTACCTCGGACCATCACACCATCAATCACATTGTGTCTCCCGGTGTGCAACAGAATAACTAATAAGCTGTAATAATTATCAGGGATAAAACCCGAATGTAATAACTCAAATAACATAGCCAAAGGCTATTATGTCACAAAATGGCATGGGAAGCCATGAAACACAGAATGGCATGAAGCCATATGCAGTACTGCTAACAGAACTGTCACACCTTACCCCTCCGTAAGGCATAACATGATCCCGTAGAATACTTAATGAACTACCGAACTTCACCTACCGATAACTCATTAAGTACCCTACAAGGGATTTTAAAACAATTTTCTTACATTTTGGAAGTGGTGAGCATTTTGGTAGGAATTAAAAACCATTTATTTAAGTTTAAATACTAGTAAAAATTTTTGTCCATTTTAATTTTCCGCAATTTCTATAAAAATTTTAACAGAGTTTCCTCCATATTTTGAGAAAACCGTTCTTCAAATACCTGTAAAAAGCACTTCTAAAAATTTTTCTCAACCACTACTCAAATTTCATACTCAATCCCAATCAATTTCTCAACACATTTATCAACTTTCAAATTTCAAATCCACTATCCAATGATCATCAAAATATTAGCAATCCATTTCATTCAAATTAAATAAAATAGTTGTACTCATTTTTCATTAGAGACAAAATAATTTATATACATTCTTACAAAATTTACATCAAAAGAAATAAAACTAAACTTTATTACCAACTTCATACAAATTTTTGTACAGCTGCTCAAGACCCATTTACATGTCCATACATTTATGTGCAATATATACATCAAAAGAAATATTTACAGTTAGGATATAAATTATACTCGAAGACTTCAAGCTGATGACTCCTCACACCTCAGCAGCTCAGTCTGCTGCTCCTCTAGTCTCTGTGTCTGCGACAGCAATAGAAGCTATCGCTGAGTACTAGGACTCAGTGGTGCACAACATACTAAAATAATCTTTATGCAAAATATAAATCACACTTATTTAAAAATTTGATTAAACATGAGCATTAAACACAAAACATGAATTATGAGGTTTTAATGCAAACCAAGTTCATTTCGAAGTATCAAAACACGTTTCATAAATCCCACAGTTAGATCATGCCATTTGAAACAAATAGAATCTCAATAGCCAGAGGCTAAAGAGAAATCACATCACAAGGCTAGCTAGCTCAAATATATGGATATCTATTCACATCCTCTTCTACTGGCACACCTCAACACTTCTCTAGAGAAGGAATCAAAATTCGAAACTAATTACCCCCACTAATCGTGTTAGTGAGGTGTTCAAATATATGGTCATGATACTGTGGTTTCAAAACTTATCTTAACAATTTGTTAAACATTGTCATTTCAAATATACACAATAACTTCCAAAAATTTAAGTCAAAACATCATAACTAATGTCACAAATAAATTCTCAATAATTCAAAGCAAATGTAAAATACATATTTCATTCACTTTATCAACACATTTTAAAGCATAGTGATGTTGTGCACAAACCTCAAATGAGTCGCCTTTTGGCCTTAACTTGACTCCTCGGGTTTTGTCTCGGTATTCTTTTCCGCTGAAACACACAATTTTATAGTGTTTCAGTATCATAATTTAACACAAATCCAAAAATAAATTTAACTTCACTTATACCTAGCTCTAACATGCTAATTTCGACGTTCTTGAAATTTTTGTATTTCGGGTTACGATTCACTACACTATTCAAGTCAAATTGTTGACTTTTTAAGGCTTAATAGGTATGGGAACTCCAACTTCACCCACATACCACATTTTGGCCATTAAACTTGTTGGTTTTGGTCATTTTCTCAAGGCTTAAGTCATTTTGGCAAAATTGCCAATTTTCGGTTTTGGTGCTCTTAGTTGCACTATTCCATTGGTCAATCTACTGTTGGAATTTGGCAAAACTTCCTTCATAGAAAATGTTCCTTATTGTCTTAAGTGTATTCTCATTTTTGGATCACCCCAATTGGAGTTTTATAGCTCAAGTTATAGCCAAAAAAAGATTACTGTTCACGTGCACTGTTCATACTAAGATTTTGGTTATGGCAGATTTTTGGTCCAACTTTGTTCAGTAATTTGATCAAGTTATGTTCATAATTTGGCCTAACTTTCTTCACATGAAATATTCTACTATGTCTTAGGTTCCCATCGATTCAAGAATCGCCTAAATCTGAGTTTCCTAGAGAGAGTTATAGCCCTTCAAACATTACTGCTCAAATGGAATTCTGCAGAATTGCAGGTACAGTAACTCAACTTTGGTCAATAATTTGAATGGGTTAATGGCATAATTTGGGGTGGTGTTCTTCATGAAAGTTTTAGTTCTATATCTTATCTAATTTCTGGTAAAATTTCAGGTCAATTTGACCTTCCTAGCTCGAGTTATGACCAAATAAATAATTACTGTTTATTTGGTCAGTTTGGTGCAGTGGCAGCCTGCTCTCATTTCACTTTGGTCAATTGGTTCACTAAGTTTTAGTCATTTTTTGGCCATGGTTCCTTAATGAAAATTGTGCTATTTTATGTCTATTTTCATCTTCAATTGGTGGCATATCAATTGGGCTTGTAAAATTCCCGTTTTGGTCCTTCAAAGTAGGTTTGGTCATGCTGCCAGCAGCATGACCATTGGACCTACGAAATTGGTTTTCATTTTCACAATTTCCACACATCTCTTTTGGTTATTATTGACCATTTTTCATCTCACAATAGACCAAAATCATCATTTAAACATTTCTCCAAAATTTGGTTCACAACCCTAGCATTCAAACCCTAACTCATACATTTCATGCAATTAACTACATCTAATGGTTTTAATGCTAATCATTCAACTAAGTATGGTTCCTAAACTCATTCAAACCCATTAAATTTATGCAATTCATACTCCCTTAGGCTGGCTGAAAATTCACTAATAGTCCTTCCCCCATATTTTCACTTCATTTAATGAATTCTAAGCTCATTTTAAGTAATAAGCATGAACTTAAAATAGAAATTGAAGGTTAGAATACCAACCTTAGGTGAAGCCTTTGATCTTCACTTTTTGTTCCAACTTCACACTTTTTCTTTCATCTATTCTTTCTTTCTATACTCTTCAAGATGCAAGAATGAAGTTTTTAGGTGGGAGTTATGTTGATTGGGTAAAGAAAATTAAGCTTAATGTAAGCTTAAGGAAAGATTTTTCATGGGAGCTTATGGAGGAGATGGGGCGGCAAACAAGGGAGAAGAAGAAGACTTTTCTTTTCTTTTTTTGTTTTATTTTCTTTAATCTTATCCCCTTTTGAAGACCAAAAGTCCCAATTTAATAAAATAAGTTAATTAATCTTTTATGACATCATTCATGATGTCATCACCTTTGACTTTTCTAACTTCTTTTTTTTTATTTATTTATTTTTCTATTAGTTCTTTAATTTAATTCTCGATTCCGAAATTTTCTTTTCTCCATTTTTATTTGACAGTTAGGTCAGGAGTCAGCTCTCGGGGTCAATTAACCAAATTGCCCCTCGCCGGTTCATTCCGGTTTGTAAATAATCCAATATTTCTTCCGGCTCCCTGACCTAATTATTTGACTGGCTTAACAGTTCTTTTTCGTGATTTTCTCTTTTCCACTGTGTTCATAAGGGTCTTAAGGACCACAGCGTCACTTTTTACGGTTCGAAATTTGAGTTTAAAATGACTTTGCAGTCGTTCCCGAGGAGGTCACTCATCGCTGTGACTCTCGGCTCGTTTAACTTCTTATGTTCTGTTTTTCTTATTTATAGTTAACTAATTAAACATTGCTAATTATTTATGTTTATGGCTTCTCAAGTTGTCTTAACTGTGACTCTAATCTCCTTAATTGTCCGGATCGACGCCGGTCACCGGAACAGTGAAATCTACCAGGCTATGCAAACGGGGGTGTTACAAGAACCCTATTGGCATGCCAACCTATCCAAACCAATCACAGTAGGCCTACTAGGGCATTTAACACTTTTAATTTATGTAATTCTTTGAATTTGAAATTTTATGGTTACTATTCATTTCATTAATCAACTAAAATGTTGACTTTTGCATTGACAATAGGTATATTGGTTTAAATATCATCAACATACCACATTTTACATTTTAAAATTGTTGGTATTGATTGCCAATACTATTTCTAAGCTTAAAGTTAATTGGACAGAATTTTCAGTTTTCAAGCTTTGGGTTTACTGTTCCATTAGTCATTTTTTTAGTGAGAATTTGACAAAATAATCAACATGAAAGTTGTTCCTTATTTTGTCTAGTTGCATTTCCTTTTTTGAATCACTCCATTTGGAGTTTTGTAGCTCAAGTTATGGCCCAAAAACCACAACTGGCCGGATTATGATTTTTCTAGAATTTCTGGATTGACTAAATCTATAGTGTTAGGAGCAGTGACTTCAGGTTACTTTTTGAATATGTTATGGTCATAATTTGGGTTAGATTTCTTCATGAAAGTTGTTGGTATATATCTCAGCTTGTTTTTGGTAAAAGTTTAGGTCAATTGGACCTTTCTACACTGAGTTATGACCAAATGACTAAACATTGTTCATTTGGTCATTTTGCCTATGCAGAATGCAGGTCACCCGGATTAAGGCAATCTTTTGGTTAACTTGGTTTAGTTTTCTGGGCATGGTTTCTTCACCATTATGTGTCTAGTTTAATGTCAAATTGGCCTTGCACCAATCGAACCTCTACAATTCCAGTTATTGCTGCCCAAACCTACTGGACTCATGCCCAGTACTGTAGGTCACCAAGGGCAGCCACACCAAACTCCAATCCCACTACACAATTCACTTCATTTTTGATTTAAACAGAACCAAATGGTCACTAATTGACCATTAAAACCTACTTTCATCATCACATGATTAAAGTCTCATTTTTCACCCCAAACCCTAACTCAAACATTACAAATCATGCATTATCATTGCATTTTATCAATCCACTTAAGAGATACATATTGAGAGTAGCCACACTACCATTTTAGCTCCACAAAAATCATCACTATCTTACCCTAACCAAAGCTGTTGAAATTATGGGTTGACATACAAATGGTATTCAATAAATTTTCTTTGTAATTTACACTTATTCAAAGTCCTTAACATGAATTTAAAGTGAAAACCAAGGTTACGTCACAAACCTCTAATGAAGTGAGATTTCCCACTTGCTAGGATTCCTCTTTTTCCTTTCTTTTTGCTCCCAAAAGACTCTCCAAGGTGTAAGAACACTTTTTTGTGTTGGGAATATAGGGTTTAGTGGGACAAAAGCTAGGGAAATCAAGCTTTCAAAAGCTTGTTCATGGTGGCCATGGTGGGAGTGTGTGACAGCGAGAAGAAGAAGAAAGAGAGAGTTCTGATTCTTTTTCATTTTTCAGCCCATTTAGTCTCTTTTAAATAAGCTTATACCATGTGTCAACATTGGATTGGTTGGGAGAAATTTAATGACATCATTATGATGTTATAATTCCATTTTCTTTTATTTTCTCTCCTTTTCTTGTCTATTTAATTTCAATTAAATTTTTAACAACATTTATTCATATTTTATGTTATAGAAATTATTTGTTTAATTGGACAAGTTTGCCAAAAATAATCTCTGAAGACGAAATGACTAAAATGCCTTCCGTTTGGCTTAATGAGCCAAAATTGTGTGTACCGATAGAAAAATTTTTTTAAGCATTTCCTTGGCATTCTATGTAACACCCCCGTTGTATAGCCTGGTATATTTCACTGTTCCGGTGACCGGTGTCGGTCCGGACAATTAATGGGATTACGGCCACACTTAAGACAACATGAGAAGCCATAAACACAAATAATTAGTAATGTTTAATTAGTTAACTACAAATAAGAAAAACAGAACATAAGAGGTTAAACGAGCCGAGAATCACAGCGATGAGTGACCTCCTCGGGAACGACTGCGAAGTCATTTTAAACTCAAATTTCGAACCGTAAAAAGTGACGCTGCGGTCCTTAGGACCCTTATGAACACAGTGGAAAAGAGAAAATCACGAAAAAGAGCTGTTAAGTCAGTAAAATAATTAGGTCAGGGAACCGGAAGAAATATTGGATTATTTGCAAACCGGGATGAACCGGCGAGGGGCAATTTGGTCAATTGACCCCGAGAGCTGACTCTTGACCTAACTGTCAAATAAAATCGGAGAAAAGAAAATTTTGGAATCGACAATTAAATTAAAGAACTAATAGAAAAAAATAAATAGAAAAAAAAAAGAAAAGAAAGAAGTTAGAAAAGTCAAAGGTGATGTCATAAAAGAATTTATTTAAATGAATTATTAAATTGTGACTTTGTGGTCTTCCATAAGCAAAATAAAAAGAAAAGAAATTGGTTTTTTTTCTTCTTCATTTCCGTCAACCTTCATCTCCTCTCTCATCTCTCTCTTTTTCTTAACTCTCCATCTCCACAAACTCCATTAAAGCTCAATTTTGAGCTTATATATCATAAAATTTCACCATAGAAAAATTAGCCACCATAGTTAAAGCTTATCTAGGCAACTTGAGAAGAGGATTGAGCAAGAAAGAAAGAAAGAAAGAAGAACAAAAGTTAGGGTTTTGAAGATTTAAGAAAGGTTAGTGTGTTAACTCATTATATTACTTCTTTAAATGCATATGCAATGGTTGACATGAGCTTAGAAGTTATGAAATGAAATAAAAACATGGGAGAAGGACCAAACTGAAATTTGGGCAGCTTGAGAGGAGTATGATTTACATGAATTTGATGCATTAGAATAAGTTTAAAAGCTTTGATTAGTGAATGGTTAAGGTTAAGTGCACTAGTTGTGATTTAATGCATGAGATGGAAGAGCTAGGGTTTGAATGTTAGGGTATTGAGGCAAAATTTTGGAGAAATGCATAAATGATATCTTGGACCTATTGTGAAGTGAAATAATGGTCAATTATGACCAAATAACTTGTGTGGGAATGATAGAAAACTAAACTAAATTCGTAGGTCAATGGTCACGCTGCTGGCAGCATGACCAAACCCACTTTGAAGGACCAAAACTCAAATTTTACAAGTCCAATTGATATGCCACAAATTGGAGATGAAAATAGACATAAAAGAGCACAATTTTCATTAAGGAACCATAGCCAAAAACTGACCAAAACTTGGTGAAACAATTGACCAAAGTGAGTTGATAGCAGGCTGCCACTGCACTAAACTGACCAAATGAATAGTAACTGTTCATTTGGTAATAACTCGAGCTAGGTAGGTCAAATTGACCTAAAATTTTACCAGCAATTAGATATGATATAGACCTAAAACTTTCATGAAGAAAACCAACCCAAATTAGGCCATTAACTCATTCAAATCATTGAGCAAAGTTAAATTTACTGTACTGAGATTCTGCAGAATTTTCATTGAGCAGCAATGTTTGGATGGCTATAACTCTCTCTAGAAAACTCGGATTTAGGCGATTCTTGAACCGATGGAAACCTAAGACATAGTACAACATTTCATATGAAGAAAGTGAGACCAAATTATGAACTTAACTTGATCAAATTATTAACCAAAGTTGGACCAAAAATCTGCCAGCACCAAAATCTCAAGATGAACAAAGACACGTGAACAGAAACTTATTTTGGCCATAACTTGAGCTACAAAACTCCGATTGAGGTGATCCAAAAATGAGAATACACTTAAGACAATAAGGAACATTTTCTATGAAGGAAGTTTTGTCAAATTCCAACAGTAGATCGACCAATGGAACAGTGCAACTTCGGAGAACCAAAACCGAAAATTGGCAATTTTGCCAAAATGACCTAAGCTTTAAACAAATGACCAAAACCAACAAGTTTGGTGACCAAAATGTGGTATGTGGGTGAAGTTGGAGTTCTCATACCCATTAAGCCTTAGAAAGTCAATAATTTGATTTGAATAGTGCAGTGAATAGTAACCCGAAACACAAAATTTCGAGAACGTCGAATTTATCACGTTTGATCTATGTAAATGTGAAGTTTAGTTTATTTTGGATTTATTTTAAGTTTTAGTACTGAAACATTGGAAAATTTCGTTTTCAGTGGAAAAGAATACCGATGTAACCCGAGGAGTCGAGTCAAGGCCAACAAAGCGACTCGTTTGAGGTTTGTGCACAACATATACTTTTATAATCATCTTTTAGATATCGCTTTTGAATAATATGAAATATTGGATTATGGCATTCTTATGATGTTTGATCTAAATTATTGAAAGTTATTATGTATATTTGAAAAGACAATGTTTAGCAAATTGTTAAGATAAGTTTTGAAACCACAGTGTCATGACCACATATTTGAACACCTCACTAGCACGACTAGTGGGGGTAATTAGTTTTGAATTTTGATTCATTCTCTGGAGAAGTGTTGAGGTGTGCCAGTAGAAGAGGATGTGAATGGATATCCATATATTTGAGCTAGCTAGCCTTGTGATATGATTTCTCTTTAGCCTCTGGCTATTGAGATTCTATTTGTTTCGAATGGCGTGATCTAACTGTGGGTTTTATGAAATGTGTTTTGATACTTTGAAATGAACTTGGTTTACATGTAAAATCTTACAATGCATGATTGTATTTAATTTTCATGTTTAGCCAAATTTTTGAATGAATGTGCTTTAAGTTTTGCATAAAGATTATTTTAGTATATTGTGCACCACTGAGTCCTAGTACTCAGCGATAGCTTTTATTGTTGTCGCAGATACAGAGACTAGAGGAGCAGCAGACTGAGCTGCTGAGGTGTGAGAAGCTACCAGCCTAAAGTTTTCGGGTATAATTTATACCCTAACTGTAAATATTTCTTTTGATGTATATATTGCACATAAATGTATGGACATGTACATGGGTCTTGAGCAGCTTGTACAAAGTTTGTATAAAAGTTGTAATAAATTTTAATTTGGACTTTTTGAATGTAAATTTTAGTATGATGAATATATAAATTGTTTATCTTGAATGGAATATGAATAAATGATATTGATGGACAGTATTTTGAGAATTTTTGAACTTGTGAATTTTGAGAAATTGATTGAGATTGAGTATGAATTTGAAGCAGTGATTAGATAATTATTGGAAGTGTTTTTATTTCAGGTATTTGAAGAACGGTTTTCTCAAAATACAGAGGAAACTCTGTCAAAATTTTTATAAGATTTGTGGAAAACTAAAATGGCAAAAAATATTAATTAGTTTTAATTTCAACTAAATGTTTTAAATACTTATTAGAAATGCTCACCACTTGTCAAAGATAAGAAAATTGTTTTAAAATCCCTTGTAGGGTACTTAATGAGTTATCGGTAGGTGAAGTTCGGTAGTTCATTAGGTATTCTACGGGATCATGTTATGCCTTACAGAGGGGTAAGGTGTGACATGTTTTAGTGGTATCAGAGCAAATTTTTGAAGTATGTTTTAACATATAATTTTGTGTCTTTTCTTTGTTAAGTACAACTGCTCAATGTCCATAATTGTTACATACAGTGCATTACATCATGAATATGAACTAACGGAGGGAAATCTCCTTGTGTTATTTGTTCAGGAGATACCCTAATTTCAGACTGAAATGGAAGAAGGGGATCGCTCAGTCGAGCAGTCTGTTGAAGCTAAGGCACAAGGAGAAGCCCCAGCTTTACCGAATGTTAGTGGGTCAGCAGCACCAACCCCACAAATGCCACAGTTCCCTGCACAATTCGCACAGCAGATGGCTGCGATGTTTCAACAAATGGCTGGGGGTATGCCTGCTCAAGCTCCACCCCAACCACCTGTGGCACAACCATTGCCTCTAGCCAGACAGTTTGATAAATTGCTAAAGTATGGGGCTGCAGAATTTAAGGGTACAGTGGACCCTTTAGAGGCAGAACAATGGCTTGAAAGAATGGATAGAGTGTTTAAAAAATTGCACTGCCCAGATGAACTAAAGTTTGAATATTCTGTGTCGCTACTACAAGGGGATGCGTATGATTGGTGGAAGACCATCCCCCACAGCTTGGCTGAACCACGATCTTGACACAGGATGATTTCATCAGAGAGTTCGCATGTAAATACATCCCAGATGCATATGTTGATCAGAAACTGCAAGAATTTTTGAGTTTGAAACAAGGGAACCGAACTGTAGCAGAGTATGAGAGAGATTTCTCAAGGCTAAGCCACTATGCTGGAAGCTTAGTCTCCACCCCTAAAGATAGATGCAAGAGGTTTGAGTCCGGACTAAGGCAGAGTCTGAGAATGCAAGTTGTGGGTTTCAGACATCAGAATTTTGCTGAATTGATCTCACAAGCCTTGGAATTAGAAAGGATAGAATCAGAAGGGGCAATGAGGAAGGGTTCACAAGAGAAATCAGAAAAAGACAAGGGGGAAAAATCAGTTGAACAGAGTTCTGGTGCTACCTCTGGAAAGAGAAAGAAGTTTAGTGGACCCAGCAGGGGTCGGGGTGGAAGATTTAGTAGAGGCAGATTTTCCGGACAGAGACCCCCTAGGTCTGGCCAGCAGTCAAGCAGGGGTTCACAGTCTGCCCGCCCCTGTGAGACTTGTGGCAAGATTCATGGGGGGGAGTGTTATTGGGCCACTGGAGCTTGTTTTAACTGCGGAGGCAAGGGTCATTTAGCAAGAGACTGTACTAGTGCTCCGAGATATGGTCCAACTCCTACTACTGCCGAGGGATCTATTCAGTCCCGCCTGCAGGTTCACACCTGTTGGTAGAGGTAGAGGCACCGCTTGAGCATCAGTACGCTTGGTCGGCCAGACAAGGAAGTGCTTCAACCAGAATCTACGCAATGAGACAGCGTGAAGAGGCTGAGACTTCTGATGTGGTAGCTGGTACATTCTCTATCTCTGATAAAGAAGTATTTGTATTGTTTGATCCGGGTTCAACCCATTCATATGTTAGTGCTAGCATAGTTAGTTCACTTGCTGTTTCATGTGTGCAAATGGGTTTTGAAGTGCTAGTAACTAGTCCGTTAGGACAAGAAGTCCGGGTCAACAGAATTTATAGAGACTGTCCTTTGGTGATCCAAGGACATGTTTTCCTGTCAGACTTGATTGAAATGCCCTTCAGAGAGTATGATATTATCTTGGGCATGGATTGGTTAGCCAGGCATCATGCTATGATTGACTGTAGATCAAGATACCACTTTTGGTCTCCCTCTGTACGGTGATGTGGTAATACACGGGGAGAGGCATTTATTGCCATCAAACATCATTTCGGCTGCACTAGCCAGAAGAATGATCAGAAAGGGGTGTGAAGCATACTTAGCACATGTGATAGACACCCAGGTGGGGAGTCCAGCACTAAGGGACATCCTTACAGTATGTGACTTTCCGGATGTATTTCCTGATGAGTTGCCAGGATTACCTCCAGAGAGAGAGGTGCAGTTTGAGATTGATGTTATGCCTGGTGTGGACCCAATCTCCATAACACCATATAGAATGGCACCAGCAGAATTGAAAGAGTTGAAAGTGCAATTGCAAGAATTGCTTGACAAGGGCTTCATCCGCCCTAGTGTGTCGCCTTGGGGAGTGCTAGTGTTGTTTGTAAAGAAGAAAGATGGCACTCTCCGCTTGTGTATTGATTATCGGCAGTTGAATAAGGTGACAATAAAGAATAGATATCCATTACCCCGCATTGATGACTTGTTTGATCAGTTGAGGGGTGCAGCTGTGTTCTCCAAAATTGACCTGAGATCAGGTTATTATCAGCTGAAGGTACAAGAGCAAAGTATTCCTAAAACTGGCTTCAGAACCCGCTATGGCCATTATGAGTTCCTAGTTATGCCATTTGGGTTAACTAATGCTCCGGCTGCTTTTATGGATCTGATGAACACTATCTTCAGACCATACCTCGACCAGTTTGTTGTGGTATTCATTGATGATATATTGGTCTACTCGAGGAATGCAGAAGAGCATGATAGACATTTGCGGATTGTATCGCAGACTTTGAGGGAGAAAGCCTATATGCCAAATTGTCGAAGTGTGAATTTTGGTGAAGGAAATATCTTTCTTGGGGCATGTAGTATCGTAAGAGGGCATCAAGGTAGATCCAAGTAAGATTGAAGTCGCCCCATTGGAGGCCACCGTAAATGTCACGAGATTCGCAGCTTTTAGGTTTATCCGGATACTACCGTAGATTTGTGAAGGATTCTCCATGTTGGCATCTCCATTGACCAAGCCGCTTAGAAAAGATGTAAAATTTCATGGACGGATAAATGCCACAGAGTTTTGATGAATTGAAGAGATGTTTGACTCAAGCTCAGTCTAACTTTACCCACACCGTAAAGAATATACTGATTCTGATGCTTCTCACAACGGGTTAGGTTGTGTGTTGATGCAAGATCGAAATGTCATTGCCTATGCATCATGCCAGCTAAAACCGCATGAGAGGAATTATCCGACACATGATTTGGAGCTTGCAGCCATTGTGTTTGCTCTTAAAATCTGGAGACATTATTTGTATGGGGAGAAATGTTACATCTACATGCATCATAAGAGTTTGAAGTATTTGGGCACCCGTAAAGAGCTGAATTTGAGACAGAGGAGATGGTTAGAGTTGATAAAAGACTATGATTGTCCGATAGACTATCACCAGTGGAAAGCTAATGTTGTGGCTGATGCCTTAAGTCGCAAGACTATGGCAAGTCTACGGGTTACTCCTTTGTCTTTGGTACATGAGTTAAGATCATTGCATGCCAGCTTAGGGATTAGTGATGATGGGCAGACAGCAGTTGCATGGCATGTACAGCCAGTGTTGATTGATCAGATTGGAATGGTCGCTCGTAATGATCAAGTATCGTAAATTGTTGGAAGAAGTCCACAGGCAAGAAACCGTAATTCTCAATCGAGATGATGGTTCATCGCTACACCAGGCGTAATATGTGTTCCTAATGATGTTGAATTGAGGAAGATCATTTTGAAGGAAGCACATGAGTCTCCTTTTGCCATGCATCCTGGTGGAACAAAAATGTATAGAGGGCTAAAGGAGCATTACTGGTGGATGGGTATGAAAAGGAATGTGGCAGAGTTTATATCCAAATGCCTAACTTGTCAGCAAGTAAAGGCAGAGCATCAAGTACCCGCTGGGTTGTTACATCCACTACCAGTACCAGAGTGGAAATGGGAGAGAATAACAATGGATTTTGTGATGGGACTTCCGAGGACACAGAAGAGTCATGATGCAGTTTGGGTCATTGTTGATAGACTGACTAAATCTGCTCATTTTCTCACAACCGATGGACTACGCTTTAGAAAGATTGGCCAAGTTATACATCGATGAGATTGTGAGACTGCATGGAGTGCCAGTATCCATTGTATCAAACAGAGATCCTAGGTTCACTTCTAGATTCTGGGGTAGTCTTCAGAGAGCCCTAGGAACTAGATTGAACTTCAGTACTGCATTCCACCCACAGACAGATGGCCAGTCTGAGAGGGTAATTCAGATATTGGAGGACATGCTACGGGCTTGTGTGATTGAGTTCGAGGGTAGTTGGGATACACACTTGCCTTTGATTGAGTTTGCTTACAACAACAGCTACCAATCAAGCATTGGGATGCCTCCATATGAAGCTTTGTATAGCAGGAAATGTAGAACCCCATTGTGTTGGGATGACGTGGATGAAAGAAAGATGATTGGACCTGAAATTGTTCAACAAACTGAAGAGAAAATCAGGGTGATTCGAGATCGACTTAAGACTGCATCGCATCGCCGAAGTCCTATATTGATTTGAAAAGAAGGGATATTGAGTATGCATGGGTGAGAAAGTTTTCCTCAAAGTTTCTCCTTGGAAGAGAATTATGAGATTCGCGAGAAAGGGAAGCGAGTCCTCGTTTTATCGGGCCATATGAGGTTCTGGAAAGAGTGGGTCCTTTGGCATATCGGTTGGCACTACCTCCAGAGTTGGAGAAGATACATAATGTCTTCCATGTGTCTATGTTGAGGAGGTATCGATCAGACCCATCTCATGCACTACCAGCAGAAAAAATTGAAGTGAATCCAGACCTCACATATGAAGAAGAACCCATAAAGATTCTGGCTTATGAGGTGAAGCAGCTACGGAATAAGCAGATACCATTGGTAAAAGTGCTGTGGAACCATCATTCGGGCCAATAAGCTACTTGGGAACGAGAGGAGGACATGAGAAGACAACACCCACAGCTATTCAGAGATTGATACCAGGTAAAATTTCGAGATGAAATTTATTTAAGGGGGGGAGAATTGTAACACCCCCGTTGTATAGCCTGGTATATTTCACTGTTCCGGTGACCGGTGTCGGTTCGGACAATTAATGGGATTACGGCCACACTTAAGACAACATGAGAAGCCATAAACACAAATAATTAGTAATGTTTAATTAGTTAACTACAAATAAGAAAAACAGAACATAAGAGGTTAAACGAGCCGAGAGTCACAAATGATGAGTGACCTCCTGAACGCATCTGAAGTCATTTTAAACTCAAATTTCAACCGTAAAGTGACGCATGGTCCTTAGGACCCTTATGAACACAAAGTGGAAAAGAGAAAATCATGAAAAGAGTCATAAGTCACCAAATAATTAGGTCAGGGAATCGGAAGAAATATTGAATTATTTGCAAACCGGGATGAACCGGCGAGGGGCGATTTGGTCAATTGACCCCGAGAGCTGACTCCTGACCTAACTGTCAAATAAAATCGGAGAAAAGAAAATTTTGGAATCAAGAATTAAATTAAAGAACTAATAGAAAAAAATAAATGGAAAAAAAAAGAAAAGAAAGAAGTTAGAAAAGTCAAAGGTGATGTCATAAAAGAATTTATTTAAATGAATTATTAAATTGTGACTTTGTGGTCTTCCATAAGCAAAATAAAAAGAAAAGAAATTGGTTTTTTTTTCTTCTTCATTTCCGTCAACCTTCATCTCCTCTCTCATCTCTCTCTTTTTCTTAACTCACCATCTCCACAAACTCCATTAAAGCTCAATTTTGAGCTTGTATATCATAAAATTTCACCATAGAAAAATTAGCCACCATAGTTAAAGCTTATCTAGGCAACTTGAGAAGAGGATTGAGCAAGAAAAAAAGAAAGAAAGAAGAACAAAAGTTAGGGTTTTGAAGATTTAAGAAAGGTTAGTGTGTTAACTCATTATATTACTTCTTTAAATGCATATGCAATGGTTGACATGAGCTTAGAAGTTATGAAATGAAATAAAAACATGGGAGAAGGACCAAACTGAAATTTGGGCAGCTTGAGAGGAGTATGATTTACATGAATTTGATGCATTAGAATAAGTTTAAAAGCTTTGATTAGTGAATGGTTAAGGTTAAGTGCACTAGTTGTGATTTAATGCATGAGATGGAAGAGCTAGGGTTTGAATGTTAGGGTTTTGAGGCAAAATTTTGGAGAAATGCATAAATGATATCTTGGACCTATTGTGAAGTGAAATAATGGTCAATTATGACCAAATAACTTGTGTGGGAATGATAGAAAACTAAACTAAATTCGTAGGTCAATGGTCATGCTGCTGGCAGCATGACCAAACCCACTTTGAAGGACCAAAACTCAAATTTTACAAGTCCAATTGATATGCCACCAATTGGAGATGAAAATAGACATAAAAGAGCACAATTTTCATTAAGGAACCATAGCCAAAAACTGAACCAAACTTGGTAAAACAATTGACCAAAGTGAGTTGATAGCAGGCTGCCACTGCACTAAAGTGACCAAATGAACAGTAACTGTTCATTTGGTCATAACTCGAGCTAGGTAGGTCAAATTGACCTGAAATTTTACCAGAAATTAGATATGATATAGACCTAAAACTTTCATGAAGAAAACCAACCCAAATTAGGCCATTAACTCATTCAAATCATTGAGCAAAGTTAAATTTACTGTACTGAGATTCTGCAGAATTTTCATTGAGCAGCAATGTTTGGATGGCTATAACTCTCTCTAGAAAACTCGGATTTAGGCGATTCTTGAACCGATGGAAACCTAAGACATATTAAAACATTTCATATGAAGAAAGTGAGACCAAATTATGAACTTAACTTGATCAAATTGTTAACCAAATTTGGACCAAAAATCTGCCAGCACCAAAATCTCAGTATGAACAGTACACGTGAACAGTAAACTTATTTTGGCCATAACTTGAGCTACAAAACTCCGATTGAGGTGATCCAAAAATGAGAATACACTTAAGACAATAAGGAACATTTTCTATGAAGGAAGTTTTGTCAAATTCCAATAGTAGATCGACCAATGGAACAGTGCAACTTCGGAGAACCAAAACCGAAAATTGGCAATTTTGCCAAAATGACCTAAGCTTTAAACAAATGACCAAAACCAACAAGTTTGGTGACCAAAATGTGGTATGTGGGTGAAGTTGGAGTTCTCATACGCATTAAGCCTTAGAAAGTCAATAATTTGATTTGAATAGTGCAGTGAATAGTAACCCGAAACACAAAATTTCGAGAACGTCAAATTTAGCACGTTAGAGCTAGGTAAATGTGAAGTTAAGTTTATTTTGGATTTATTTTAAGTTTTAGTACTGAAACATTGGAAAATTTCGTGTTTCAGTGGAAAAGAATACCGATGTAACCCCGTGAGTCGAGTCAAGGCCAACAGGCGACTCGTTTGAGGTTTGTGCACAACATATACTTTTATAATCATCTTTTACATATCGTTTTGAATAATATGAAATATTGGATTATGGCATTTTTATGATGTTTGATCTAAATTATTGAAAGTTATTATGTATATTTGAAAAGACAATGTTTAGCAAATTGTTAAGATAAGTTTTGAAACCACAGTATCATGACCACATATTTGAACACCTCACTAGCACGACTAGTGGGGGTAATTAGTTTTGAATTTTGATTCCTTCTCTGGAGAAGTGTTGAGGTGTGCCAGTAGAAGAGGATGTGAATGGATATCCATATATTTGAGCTAGCTAGCCTTGTGATATGATTTCTCTTTAGCCTCTGGCTATTGAGATTCTATTTGTTTCGAATGGCGTGATCTAACTGTGGGTTTTATGAAATGTGTTTTGATACTTTGAAATGAACTTGGTTTACATGTAAAATCTTACAATGCATGATTGTATTTAATTTTCATGTTTAGCCAAATTTTTGAATGAATGTGCTTTAAGTTTTGCATAAAGATTATTTTAGTATATTGTGCACCACTGAGTCCTAGTACTCAGCGGTAGCTTTTATTGTTGTTGCAGATACAGAGACTAGAGGAGCAGCAGATTGAGCTGCTGAGGTGTAAGAAGCTACCAGCCTAAAGTTTTCGGGTATAATTTATACCCTAACTGTAAATATTTCTTTTGATGTATATATTGCACATAAATGTATGGACATGTACATGGGTCTTGAGCAGCTTGTACAAAGTTTGTATAAAAGTTGTAATAAATTTTAATTTGGACTTTTTGAATGTAAATTTTAGTATGATGAATATATAAATTGTTTATCTTGAATGGAATATGAATAAATGATATTGATGGACAGTATTTTGAGAATTTTTGAACTTGTGAATTTTGAGAAATTGATTGAGATTGAGTATGAATTTGAAGCAGTGGTTAGATAATTATTGGAAGTGCTTTTATTTCAGGTATTTGAAGAACGGTTTTCTCAAAATACAGAGGAAACTCTGTCAAAATTTTTATAAGATTTGCAGAAAACTAAAATGGCAAAAAATATTAATTAGTTTTAATTTCAACTAAATATTTTAAATACTTATTAGAAATGCTCACCACTTGTCAAAGATAAGAAAATTGTTTTAAAATCCCTTGTAGGGTACTTAATGAGTTATCGGTAGGTGAAGTTCGGTAGTTCATTAGGTATTCTACGGGATCATGTTATGCCTTACAGAGGGGTAAGGTGTGACATTCTAAAGCCATAAGAATCTCAATGACCCTTCTCTGGAGTCCCAAAAATTATTTTATAATTTTTCCCCCGGTCTAGGGTTGCTAACGGCCTTCACCGTCACTTCCCCTTTGGGTTACTCATCCCTGGGGTTTTGGCTAGTTTAACCTTAGTGTATTTGGTTTCTAAAATATTTCCTTGATTTTTATGAGCATTATTTAGTTTCTTTATAACTCCTCACTCTAGTCTATTTATAATTTCAAACATTCTAGCTGTCCGGACCAACATTGGTCATTGGAACAGTAGACTGTACGGACTAGCTAAAGTGAGGATGTTACACTTGTGGGGTTGGGTTTTGTATTTGGGCTTGGGCTGACAGATTATCAGTCATTTGTTGAAAGAAAGTGGCCATTTGTGTAGTAATTTGTACAGGTGGGGTTGATAAAGTCAGACTTCCAACTCTCTGAGGGGCTGGGGCCTTACCTTGTACTTTCGCCATCACAGACTGTTCTATTGTCTTATTCTTCTCTTCCATATCTTTTCACAGGATTTTCTATTTCTTATACAACCAACACAAGGAGATTTCTCTCTATTAGTTCATATTTATGATGTAAATGTACTATATATATCAAACATTTGAGTAGTTGTAGTTACTGTAACACCCCTAAGTTCGGTAGTGCGTTCTGCTGTTCCGGTGACCAGTGTTGTCCGAACAGCTAGGATGCCTAGAACTACCCTTCAATATGAGGGAGGAGACATAAAATAATGAAATACAAGAAAAGAAAATACAAGAAAAACAAAGGAAAAATAATAGCAAAGAAATGTGATCAAGTTAAACGAGCCGGGAAACCTAACGATGGGTGACCGCACTGGAAAGTCACGGCGTGGACCGTTGACTAACCCTGGACTGCGGGGAACCCTGGAAAACATTTTTAGAACTTAAATAGACCCTTGTTGAAGAATAAATCTCATTAGAAAGATCAAAGAAAAATTAAATAATTAGTACAAAGAAAAGTGAGAAATCGAAAAACAGACAAAACCCGGTGTTACCGAAAAATCGAACGAATCTAACAGGGGCATTATGGTCATTTGACACCCCGAATTGTCTTTTGACCTAAATGTCCATTAAAAATAAATAATATTACACTTAGAAAATGAAATGAAAAATTAAAAGAGGGGTACCTAATACAAATAGCCAAAAGTGGGGTGAAAATTGTGTAAATAACACATTTAAGCTTATTTTATGATTTAATTTAAATGAGTGGACCACTAAGGAATAAAATAAACACAAAGGGGCAGGTGTACATCAAATAAACAATATGCAAAACTCATCTTCTCCATTTCCTCATCCATGCCGAATTGAGAGAAAGAGGAAGCCACCATTGACGTTTCATGCAAGCTCTCTTAACTCTCCATTTTCAACTCCAATCTCTTAGGTTCCTTCATGAAACTTTGTCTACTCATCACAAGGAAGAGTTTGATACTAAATTTGAGAAGTTTAAGCAAGGTTTAACAAGCTCCAAACATAAGGTAAGTTCATATTTTTGAAGATAGCTTTGTTAAGTTTTGTGTATATGTTATGGGTGCTGGGTTTGTAAAGAAAATTTTTGAGTTTGAAGAGTTATTGTTGTGTTCATTTTGGACAGCCATGGAGTCATGTATTTGATGAAGTATTTGTACATATAATTGATGAGAATGATGTTGATCATGATGATTTAATGACCTAGTGAACTACTTCACATGTATAAGGTGATCTTTGCACTTGGAATGAGATTTAATGAATTGTAGGACACTTGGTGTTGAAGGACAATTTTCGGCAGCTTGGGGACACTTGAATAAATGTATGTATTCATGGAAATGTTGGCAGAATGTTGACATAGAAGGAGTGATGGATATGTGTATGAAATTAATTTGTAAAGTGTATGTGAGAATTAGTGATGTTTAGGTGTGTATGTGATTGTATTTAGACTTTGTAAATGTGAACTTTAATTGGTGTATTGAAGATAATTGTAATCTGCCCAAAGTGAGGATAATGTAAAGTAGAATGTGGTTTTGGTAATGTACCAAAACAGATTTGGTAGGGAAGTAAACATATTGCAAGGTAAATGTGTGTGATTGATGTGTGTTAAGCAAAGTAACCAAGGGCAGTGCACATTTTAGCCAATAAGTTTAAATGTGTAACCTCAATTGGTATGAGACCAATTGGAGGTGGAACTAGGCACAAAATGTGCCAACTTTCATTGAGAAAGCATACCAAAATTCTGCTTGCAAGGTGACCTAAGAAAATGACCAATTCGGATTAGGTGCAATTAGGACCTGAAAAATGACCAATTGGGCAGCAATGAGTGTTTAGGCCATAACTCACTCAAAACAGGTCCAATTGACCTGAAATTTTAACCATGAATAGTTAAGACCCATACCTACAAGTCTTATGAAGACACCAAAACCCAGAAATGACCAGAAGCAAGTCAAAAAGGTTGCACAAGTTCGGGTCCAAAAACTGGCCGAACCAAAGTTGACCAAATTGACCTAAAATTGACCTAATTTGATACCAATTGACCAGAAATAGTATAATGACCATAACTTGGTCTACTTAACTCGGATTGACCTGAAATTTTGCCTCGCATGCAATAAGATATAGATTTACAAGTTTGTAGTTTTGACCGAAACCCGAAAACCGAGGGAACTAGATCGTCCGGCTAGGTCAAACTAGTATCCCGAAATCCAGCAATTTGCAATAAAATGCAAGAAAACGCAATATAAATAGAATTGAGTTTGGTAACACGTACCAAACCTAAAACCCTATCGAATGTGACATATTATTGACACTAAGACCTAATTTACCTAAAACGCATCGAGGGTCGGTATATTAGGTGATTAAGCAAATAAAAGTATTCAGTGAATTGTTTATCGAACATTATCGTTAGAGGCAAATTAATTTAGCACTGAAACACTTCAAATTGTGTTTTCTCAGTTAACAAGGACTCAGCAAAAGGGAAAGAAATACTGAGTCAAGACCAGGAGACAAATATTAGAGGTTTGTGCACAATAACTATTTCTTTTGAATTATTTTCAATTGAAATAAATATTGACTATTTGTATATTATTGTTTTAAATTGTGAAAATGTATTTGAATGAATATTTATTGCTTGAAAAGCATTGTAAATGATTTGAAACTGTGAGAAATTGTTTGAATGACATTGATGGATACTTATTGATTTAAAAGCATTGGAAATGGTTTGAAACCACAACTATCATGTATATTGATTGTATTCCTCATTAGCTTGTCTAGTGGGACGAATTGAATTTCCTCTCTGGCTGAAGTGTTGAGGTGTGTGCCTGTTGAGGACGAATTGGATGAGTACTCATATTTTTGCTAGCTAGCCATGTTATTCCTCATTAGCCATTGGCTTTTGGGACGAATTGAACTATGGATCATGATTAAGCTGTGTGTGATTTATTGATATGTATTGTGAGATTGTGAAATGGATTTAAACTCTCATTGACATATACTCTCTTTTGAATTCAAACATGATCTAACTTATGAAAATTATTGTGATATTGACAAATGGAGTTTAAATTCTTGTTGACAATTAGTGTCTTGAATTTAACTATGATTTTAAGTATCCACTATTTACATGACTTATGAATTGTGATTTAAATTGTATTTGGTTAATGTTGTGCACCACTGAGACATTGTCTCAAATGATAGCTTTTATTGCCGCCGCAGTAGAGAGACAGATGTATACAGACTAGGCCGCATATACATCCAATGAGGGATTACAGGTATAATGAGTATACCAATATTTTGCATTTTGTAATCAGAATGTATGACATTTGTATGTACATTTTGTTTTTGGTTTTGAGCAGTTGTAAATTCAAATTGTACCTTGAAGTTGTAAATTAATTATGAGTTATTTGACTTGTGAAAATTGTATTATATTTCCTTATCTCAGACTTTGAAAAATTTCTATGGAATTGAGTTGATAAATTATTGTGTTGAGAAATGTATTGGAGTTGAGATTTGGAAAATTATTGAAGTGTCTTTTTACAGGTTTTCTGAAGAACTGTTTTATCCAAAATACAGATGGCACTCTGCCAAAATTTTTACAGAAATTCCAAATAAACCAAATGAGTTAGTTATTTCACTCAGTTCACCAAAGTCTTTAACACCTGTAAATAGTGCTCACCACTGTAAAAGAAGTAAGAAAAGTTTTTAAAATCCCTTGTAGTGTATTTAATGGGTTATCAGTAGACGGAGTTGATAATTCATTAGGTATACTACGGGATCATGTTATGCCTTACAGAGGGGTAGGGTGTGACAGTTACCAATAAAAAGATTTCAAATTCACAGTTCGAAATTTACTTTAAAACCATTGCTCTGATACCAATAAACATGTCACACCCTACTTCCTTGTAAGATGTAACATGATCCCGTAGTACACCTAATGAATTACTATACTTCGCCTACCGATAACCTATTAGATATACTACAAGGGATTTTAAAATAATTTTCGTGAAATTTAAATCATCGATTAAAATCTGGTGTTATAAATTTTTTTTTCAAAATTTCGGCAAAGTGCTGGCTGTATTTTGAGAAAACAGTTCTTCAATCCTGCAAAAGAAAATACTCCCAATATGTTTTCTCAAATACAACTCCAATAACTTCATTTCAATTCACAATTCAAATCTCGATAAATAATCA
The DNA here is from genome assembly GCF_030052815.1 of Hevea brasiliensis. NCBI lineage: Eukaryota > Viridiplantae > Streptophyta > Magnoliopsida > Malpighiales > Euphorbiaceae > Hevea > Hevea brasiliensis. Next base: position 24,679,959 of record NC_079510.1, on the reverse strand, counting down.
ATTCATTTTCAAACCAATCTCATCATAAAGAAACATTTCATTGATTAGTAGACTCAAAATTTATATTACAAAACTATTCAAGTAAATGAAATCTCAATTTTACATTTACAATAATTTACATTTAATTAAATACCAAAATATTTTACAAGAGTTTTTATACAACTACTTAAATAATTTATATACATATTATTACATGCATACATAAAAACCTGTGCACATGGCTATACCTGGAGTTGATCTAAATGTCTCTTCAAAGAAGTTTATTCAATTGCTCTATGCTCTTTTCACCTGCGACAGCATACAAAGCTATCGCTGAGTGGTGAACTCAGTGGTGCACAACTATAATTTAAAACAAAGTTCAATATACCTTAACAAAATTATAGCAAATAATTTGGAAATCTGGATACTCATCAAATTCTAAACTCAAAATATTCATTGCCAATAATATAAATTATTTGTATAAAATGACTTTGATCACGAAATTCAATTTATCAAATCATAACTAACCATTTAAGGTAATTTCAACAAAATCAATTATACATAAATCATAATTGAAATCACAATTCTTTACTATTCAAAAACCATTATGTATCTCAAAAACCATTCTTTATCTCAAAAATTATTCTGTATCTTAAAAACCATTCTTTATCTCAAAAGTCATTCTTTATCTCACTAACTATCCAAGACTAATCCGAAAGGTCCATCTTCGGGGTGATTCTAACTCCCTATGGTCGGGGAGGTCGAATCATCGTGCATAGTACACATCACAATAATGAATCTTCTGAAAGGGCCATAACATAAAAAACTTAGATCTAACTTCTACTAAGAGGAGAATCTAAGCCTGTGTACGTACAATGGTAATCAAAACACAACTAACTATATTTTCTTCTCAATAAATGAGAGAGACGGGTAATAACCTAGTCAAACATCTATAGTGAGATATAAAACAATATCACAATCCTTTTAGTGAGCATAAATCACAATACAATTCGATTCAAAGTTAATTCCAATATCCAATAATTTTTATGCTCATCACAATTCAAATCATAAAATTGCATTTTTCCATGCAAATTGCCCATCACAATTCAAAACATGTTCTGTCACAATTTTTCAAAACATAATTTATTCAATTCACAACAATGCTTAATACTTGTGGAAATACCATTTCACAAAGCTAAATTCATACATACTATAATAATTTCAATAATCATTGAATTAGATCTAATGCTTGTTAAACATAATACATACAAAAATATATCATTTAATCATATGAAATATTCAGAACAAAATCAGTTAAAAACTAGTTATGCACAAACCTCTGATAAATGTCTCTTGGTCCTGACTCATTGTTTCCTTCCCCTTCCCTGAGTCTTTGCTAACTGAAACACACAATTTGAAGTGTTTCAGTACTCATTTAAGTTGTCTCTAACAATAAGGCTTAATAATTAATTTATTGGATTCTATTATTTTCCTTAGTCAACCTAAAATGTTGACCCTCGATGCACTCTAAGTGGATTAGGTTTAATGTTACCAATATATCACATTTTATAGCCCTTTTATATTGGTACATGTTACCAAATTCATTTTCAAGTATATTGCATTTTATTGCAATTTGCCAGATTTCAGTATACTAGTTTGACCTAGCCGGATGACCTTGTCCCCTCGGTTTTCGGGTTCCGGTCCAAACTACAAACTTGTAGGTCTATGTCTTATTGCACGTGAGGCAAAAGTTCAGGTCATTCTGAGTTGTGTAGACCAAGATATGGTCAATTTACCAATGCTAGACAGAATGCACTAAAATGGTAGGCTTAGGTCATTTTTAGGTCACTTTTGGTTCAGCCAATTTTGGTGCCTGAATTTGTGCAAGCTATTTGGCTTAGTTCTGGCCATTTATGAGCTTTGGTGTCTTTCACAAGAATTGTAGATTTATGTCTAAACTATTCATGGTAAAAATTTTAGGTCAATTGGACCTGTTTTGAGTAAGTTATGGTCAAAATACTAACTACTACCCAAATGGTCAATTTTCAGGCTTTCAAAGCATTAATCCGGATTTGGTCATTTTTCAAGTCACCTTCTAGGAAGAATTTTGGTAAGCTTCCTTCATGAAAGTTGGCTCATTTTGTGCCTAGTTTCACATCCAATTAGTCTCATATCAATTGGAGTCACACACTTAAGGTTCTAAGCCAAAACATACACTGCCCTGCTACACCCTTTTCAAACACCAAACCAAACACAAGTTTACTAATTAAATCTTCATTTCCCCACCATTTTCTGCATTTGGCACTAACCAAAACCATTCCATTCTCTACATTATCGGTCAACTTGGACAGAATATAGCCACTTCAAATACACCAAATGCAGTCACCATTCACAAAGTTCAATCCCAACAATGTATACACATAAATACTTCTAATCATCACACAAACTTCCATCATCAAATTACATACCTATCACTACTATTCCACACACATATATTCTGCTAAATTTTTGTACAATATTTCAATAACATTTCATGAATTTGAACATTATAAATTTCCATTTTGAGGCTGCACAAAAATTATACATACACATCAACTTCCATTTTCACTTTTCAAGCTTACCATTCAACTTCACACATGGAATTCAACTTCAATACAATTAAACATTTAATTCAACATCTTAAACTACCATCTACATGCACAAGCAAGCTATACAATATGAAGTTCCATGGCTGCCAAAACTAAGGTTCACTAATACTCATCATTTCCTCAATTTTTCTTAGCAATTCAACTTACCCAAATCTCAATACAAGGATTATTGAAGGAAAATGGAAAGATTAAGCACTAACCTCAACTTAAGCTTCACAAATCCATGAAATTTCCTCTCTTTTTTGCTGCCCACATACTGCCCATGGTGTGAGGACCACTTTTAATGAAGGGAGTTTGATGAAATATGGCTTGGATCATGGTAGATTTGAGCTTACGCATGAATGGCCATGGAGTTTTCATGGAGAAGAAAAATGAATTTGCAAAGTGAGATTAAAGAGATGAAGATGATGAAATATAGCTATCCACTTTATCTCATATGCTTATATATGTCCCACTAAGGTCCACTAATTTTAAAATAATAATAATTTTATTAAACTTTTAATCATCCCAACTTTATCCCTTTAATTTCCCTTAATTACATTTCATTCTAATTTCATTTTTCATGAAATTTTCAAAATTTAATACCACTTTATTTTCATGGACATTTAGGTCAGAAGCCAACTCTAGGTGTCAAATAACCAAAATGCCCCTCTTCGGGTTATATTTCGGATTTTTCGGTACTACCGATTTACTCCTTGTACAGTCGATTTCTTTAATTGTTGTTTTTCATTTATATTGACTCACTAAATTTTCTTTGACATTTCTAATGTCAATTACACCTCAGTAGACCTTTAATTATGTCCCGAAAATATTTTTCCTGAGTTCCCCGTGGTCCAGGGCTAGTTAACGGTCTTCGCCGTAACTTTCCAGTGCGGTTACCCATCGCTATGGGTTTGGCTCATTTAACTTAGTCACATTTTATCTCTTTTATTTTTTCTTAATTTTTCTCATCACATATTTCATTATTTTATGCTTCCTCACTGTTATTACAGTGTAGTTCCAGATATTCCAACTTTCCGGGGCAGACATTAGCCATCAAAACCTTATGACGTACGAACTACGAAAATGAGGATGTTACATATAAACTTTGGGATAAACCAATTATTCTTTTCGCTCTATCTCTATAGATGCGAATCCCAAGAATATAGGTTACCTCCCCTAAGTCTTTCATGGAGAATGTATTTGATAACCATACCTTTACAGTTGTCAATATACCTGTGTCATTACCCATCAATAGTATGTCATCCACATATAAGACAAGGAAAGTGATAGCACTGTCACTAACCTTCTTATATACACATGGCTCATCCTCATTTTTGATAAAACCAAATGATTTAATGGCTTCATCAAAACAGATGTTCCAACTCCTTGAAGCTTGCTTCAACCCATAAATGGATCGCTTTAGCTTGCATACCTTGGAACCATCTTGGGATTCAAAACCCCTAGGTTGTTCCATGAAAATGTTTTCTTCAATGTATCCATTGAGAAAAGCTATTTTGACATACATATGCCAAATATCATAATCATAGTATGCAGCTATTGCTAATAGAATCCTAATTAATTTAAGCATGGCAATAGGCGAGAAAGTCTCCTTATAGTCGATTCCTTGCCTTTGGCGAAACCCTTTCGCTACTAGCCTTACCTTATAGGTCTCTACCTTTCCATCAGAACCAATTTTCTTCTTGAAAACCCATTTGTTCCCTATAGGTACAATACCTTCAGGTGGGTCAAAAAGATCTCAAACTTGATTCTTATACATGGAATCAATCTCAAATTTCATAGCATCAATCCATTTTGAAGAGTCTATATCTGATATAGCTTCTTCATAGGTAAGTGGATCATCTCCATTATCTACTTCTTCATGAGTAGACAACTCTTGTTCTTCTTCATAAAGAAAACCATATCTTACTGGTGGGTGAGATACCCTAGTTGTTCTACGAGGAATAGCTGTAGATGTTTCATCGACGGGTGTAGGCTGACTAGATGGATCTATATCCATATGATCTGTTGGTTGGCCAGAATTCTCCAATTCTAACTCTATTTGCCTTCCTTTGCCTCCTTTTTGAACAAACTGTTGTTCAAGAAATGTAACATCTCTACTTATCACAACCTTTTGTGAAGTAGGTAAATAAAAATAATATCCAAAACTATCTTTTGGATATCCAACAAATCGGCCCTTTTCTGATCTTGTTTCCAATTTATCAGTGTTCAGCTTCTTGATATAAGCTGGACAACCCCAAACCTTAACATGCTTAAGACTTGGTTTTCTTCCATGCTATATCTCATAAGGTGTGGAAGAAACTGATTATGATAGAATCCTATTCAGAATATATAAAACTGATTCTAATGCAAATCCCCAAAAAGAGATTGGCATATCAGTATAGCTCATCATACTACGTACCATATCTAACAGGGTACGATTTCTCCTTTCAGATACACCATTCAGCTGTGGTGTTCCTGGAGGAGTCAGCTGGGAAACAATGCCACGCTCTCTCAAGTATTCATCAAATTCAGTACTCAAATATTCACCTCCATGATCTGATCGAAGAGCTTTAATACTCTTTCCTGTTTGATTTTCTACTTCAGATTTAAATTCTTTGAACTTTTCAAAGGATTCATGTTTGTATTTCATCAAATACAAATACCCAAACCTTGATTTATCATTAGTAAAGGTAATAAAGTAATGACAACCGCCTCTGGCCATTTCCTTAAATGGACCACATACATCACTATGTATGAGCTCCAAAATATTTTTAGCTCTTATTCCTTGTCCAACAAAGGGTGATCTAGTTATTTTTCCTTGAAGGCATGATTCACAAGTTGGAGTAGGCTTAGAACCCAATGAGGATAAAATCTCCATTTTCTCCAGTTTTGTAATCCTATCTTCTGCAATATGACCTAACCTTAAGTGCCAAATATATTTTGAACTTGATTTGATTTTCATCATGGCATTGCGTTCTTTTAGATTGCTTGCATTAAATTTGTATTTAACATTATTATCTAGATAACAAAGTCGATCATGCATATAACCTGAACCAATATATTTATTTTCAAAATATTGCAAACATCATTTATGAACTAAAATTCATAACCATCTCTAGTCAAACTAGATATAGAAATGATGTTCTTAAAAGGCATCAGGTACGTGTAAAACCTTATTTAAATACAAAAACATGTCCACACATATATAAAGATTTAGATCCTATGGCTAAGGCTTCAATAGTTGAGCCATTGCCAACCCGAAGTCTAATATCTCATTACTGCAAGCTGGTACTACTTGCTACACTATGGGCAGTTCCTATTACTGTGCCCATCCTACTGGCAATGGAAATATTTTCCTTTTCCTCCATCAACTTTACTCTTCCCTTTCTGTTTAGCTATTTTCTTATAAGGACCAGGAATCTGAGATTTCTTTTTCTTATTGCCCTTCTTCTTATTGGACTTTCCAGTAGAAGAAGATGCAATCAAAGCTAACTCTTTGATGAAATCAAAGCTACCTCTTTTCCTTTATTGCCCGTTATATTCTTTTAGGCAATAACCAGCATGTTGAGTAAACCAGCCAAGGTGCATTTCTATTTAGTCATATGAAAATTTGTCACAAAATTCCCAAAAGACTCAGGAAGGGACTGAAGGATCAAATCCGTCTGTAGTTGGAAATTCATATTGAAGTCAAGATGTTCCAGCTACTCAATTAGCTGAATCATCTTGTGGACATGATCCCTAACATTTTGTCCCTCAGACATCCTCATGCGGAATAGCTGTCTAGATATCTCATACGTAGCATTCCTACTGTGCTCACCATACAACTCTTGTAGGTGAAGGAGGATCTCACTCGCACTCTGCATGTTCTCATGCTGCTTCTGTAACTCATTAATCATAGAAGCAAGCATGTAACACTTAGCTCTCATATCATGCTCCTTCCACTTGTCCAAAGTTTTATGTTCCTCTTGAGTGGCCTCTGGAGGTAAGGGACCAGGAACATTTGAGTCTAGAACAGATCTTATATGTTCAAGGTTCAGGATAAGTTTCAAATTTCTTAGCCAATCAGACAGATTAGGTCCTGTCAACCTATTGCGATCAAGTATGCTTGCAAGGATATTGGATGGTAGTGGTTGTTCTGTGCTCATTTTTATCAGAAAATTAACTGCAGAAAATAACTAGATTAATTTGTAAATGTATCATGTAATTAACCAAAATGATTATGGTCTTTTAATCAAATTGATCCTCTCACTAACTTTGAAACTTCACAAAGTTCATCAGCCTATCTCTAGGTCAGATTTCCTAGGTTCAAGATCTCAATTTTCTAGTATTAATCTTCACTTTTTAGTCCTTCAATTAATATCTACAATCAATACTAAGTGGGTACCAACATAGCATGCATTAAGATCACAAGAAATTGAATCAAAGAACTAAACTCAAATCCAGTAAATAAAACTCAATATTTATTCATAATAATAATTGCAAATGCTACTCTCCTAACTCCAGAATAAAGGAATTACTTACTCATGGTGAGTTTAACAAACATAGAGAAAATAAAATAAAAGAACATAAAGAGTCCGCTTAGAGAAATAGAACAAAAGAACCGAAGAGGAATGATTTCAGTCTTGATCCTTATGGAACTTCGGCTGAGGATTTCCCTTCTATGTTCGTGTTCTACTCTTCAAGACGGCTGCAGAGAGTGTAAGTATGAAAAAGTGAAAACCCTTCTGAAACTCTCCAAAAAGCTCTGCAAAAGGGTTGAACTAAAAAGAGAGCTCCCTATGATGTCATTTTCTACTTCTATTTATAATGGCTAGTCTAGGGTTAAGTCTTTAGAATCCCAAAAGTATTAAGAGTCTGTTTGGAGTGTGTAAACAAGAGCTGGAATTCATATTGGGAAATTCGATGCCGCATGGTACACGGTCCGTGTGTCACTACACGGCCCAAGGCCATGTAACTTACTGAAGCTGAATGGTTGTGTCTTGCATTGGCACAGGAGTTTACATGGGTCTGCGCTAGTTACACAAGTCTGGTTACACGACCCATGTTTTTTGTTCTTAGAAAATTCTTCAAGCTTGTACCCGACATAGACTTACACGGGTCTTCATCTTACACTGGTCTGGTTACATGATCTGTGTACTTTTGTTTCTTCCTTGGCTCTTTCGATTTTCTTCTGGCAGTAGGTTACATGGGTCTATGGCTTTGCTTACATGACTCGTGTAATGTGTATCAGTAGTTTTTCTCAATCCTTTGGCCTTTCCAAGTTTCCTTTCGCACTCTTATGCCCTGGGACTTCACCCAAACACTTGAAATGATGCAGAAAACATGGAATTTAGAGCTTGAGAGTGGAATTTATAGAAGTTAATGAGATTAATGGTTATGCATAAGATTACTATTCTAAATACTATGAAATATTATATAAATGTACTTAAAAATATCTATATAATACAAGTGTATCAAACTTCTTTATCCAAATAGCTTCTTTTGTAGCATCTAATGCAGCAATATACTCGGCCTCTGTAGTGGAGTATGCAATTGTACTCTGCTTGGAACTCTTCCAACTAACTGTACCTCCATTACAAATGAACACAAAACCAGAGATAGACTGTCTATCATCGAATATCTGATTGAAAATCGGAATCAGTATAACCATTGAATTGTAGGTCACCACCTCCATAGATCAAGAATAAATCCTTAGTTCTTCTCAAATACTTAAGGATATTCTTGACAGCTATCTAGTATTCCAAACCTGGATTGGATTGAACCTACTAGTCAAACTAACAGCATATGCGATATCCGGCCTAGTGCACAACATTTTATACATTAAACTTTCAATAGTCGAAGCATATGGAATCCTGGCCATTTTGTCTCTTTCTTCAGGTGTCTTAGGAGACATCTCCTTAGAAAGATGGATACCATGCATTACTGATAACAATCCTCTCTTAGAATCAAGCATGTTAAACTTTTTTAAGACCTTTTCCAAGTGTAGACTTTGGGATAAACCAATTATTCTTTTTGCTCTATCTCTATAGATGCGAATTCTAAGAATATAGGTTGCTTCCCCTAAGTCTTTGTATTTGACAACCATAGCTTCACATTTGTAAGCATGCTTGTATTATTGCCTATTAATAATATATCATCTACATATAAGATAAGGAAAGTGATGGCTTTCCCACTAACCTTCTTACAAACACATGGCTCATCCTCATTTTTTATAAAACCAAAAGATTTAATAGCTTTATCAAAATGGATGTTCTAACTCCTCGAAGCTTATTTTAACCCATAAATGGATAGTTTTAGCTTGCATATTTTGGAACGATCTTAGAATTCAAAACCCTTAGGTTGTTCCATGAAAATGTTTTCCTTAATGTTTTCATTGAGAAAAGCTGTTTTGACATCCATCTGCCAAATTTCATAATCATAGTATACAACTATTGCTAATAAATCTTAATGGATTTAAGCATGACAATAGGCGAGAAAGTATCATCATAATCAATTCCTTACCTTTGGTAAAACTCTTTTGTAACTAGCCTTGCTTTATAGGTCTCTACCTTTCCATCAGAACCAATTTTTTTCTTGAAAACTCATTTATTACCTATAGGTACAATACCTTCAGATGGGTCTACAAGATCCTAAACTTGGTTCTTATACATGGAATCCATTTCGGATTTCATAGCTTCAATCCATTTAGAAGAGTCCATATCTGATATAGCTTTTTCATAAGTTAAAGGATCATCTCCATGATCTATTTCTTCATGAGCAAACAACTCTTGTTCATCTTCATGAAGAAAACCATATCTTTCTAGTGGGTGAGATATTCTGGTAGACCTACGAGGAATTATTGTAGATGCATCAACAATAGGCATAGGTTGATTAATGGATCTATATCCATCTGATTTGTTGGTTGGTCAAAATTCTCTAATTCTAACTCTATTTGCCTTCCTTTGCCACCTTCTTAAATAAACTATTATTCAAGAAATATGACATCTCTGCTTATCACAACCTTTTTTGACTTGATTTTCAATTTATCAGTCTTCAGCTTTTTAATGTAAGTTGGACAACCCCAAATCTTAACATGCTTAAGACTTGGTTTTCTTCCATGCCATATTTCATAAGGTGTGGAAGAGACTGATTTTGATGGAATCCTATTCAGAATATGTAAAGCTGATTGTAATGCGAATCCCCAAAAGGAGATTGGCATATCTGTATAGCTCATCATGCTATGTACCATATCTAATAGGGTACGGTTTCTCCTCTCAGATACACCATTCAATTGTGGCATTTCTGGAGGAGTCAACTGGGAAATAATGCCATGTTCTTTTAAGTATTCATCAAATTCAGTATTCAAGTATTCACCTCCATGATCTGATCGAAGAGTTTTAATACTTTTTTCCGTTTGATTCTCTACTTTAGATTTAAATTCTTTAAACTTTTCAAAGGATTCATGTTTGTATTTCATCAAATACAAATACCCGAACCTTGATTTATCATCAATAAAGGTAATAAAATAATGAAAACTACCTCTAGCCATTTCTTTAAATGGACCGCGTACATCACTATGTATTAGTTCCAAATATTTTTAGCTTTTAACCCTTATCCAATAAAAAGTGATCTAGTCATTTTGCCTTGAAGACAGGATTCACAAGTTGGAGTGGGTTCAAAACCCAATGAAGATAAAATTCCCATTTTCTCCAGCCTTGTAATCCTATCTTCTGCAATGTGACCTAATCTTAAGTGCCAAAGATGTTTTGGACTAGAGTTAATTTTCATTATGGCATTAAATTTATTTAGATTGCTTGCATTAGATTTGTATTTATCATTATTATCCAAATAATAAAGTCCATTATGCATATAACTCGAGCCAACATATTTATTTCCAAAATAAATATTACAAGCATCATTTGTGAACTGAAATTCATAACCATTTCTAGTCAAACTAGATACAGAAATGATGTTCTTAAAAGTATCAGGTACATACAAAATGTTATCTAAATACAAAACATGTCCATACATGTACAAAGATTTAGATCCTATGGCTAAAGCTTCAATAGTTGAGCCATTGCCAATTCGAAGTCTAACATTTTGTGCCTGTAAGCTGCTACTGCTTGCATATCAAAAGAAATGTGAGAACTCACACCAGTACCTAAAACTCAAGTGTAGATGAACAAGGAGTATCATCAGAATCTAAATAACAAGATATAGACATACCTTCTGAAGGTTTATCTTTCTTGTCCTTCAGAGACGCAAGATACTCTAGACAGTTCCTTTTGCACTGCCCATCCTTCTGGTAGTGGAAACACTTTCCTTTGCCTTTGTTAGCTTCAATCTTGCCCTTCTGTTTGGCTATTTTCTTGGAAGGTCTAGGAACTTAAGGTTTCTTTTTCTTATTGCCCTTCTTCTTCTTAGACTTTCAAATAGAAGAAGAAGATACAACTAAAGCTATCTCTTTTCCTTTATTGCTTGGCATATTCTTTTGGGCAATTACCAGTATGTCAAGCAAGCCAGCCAAAGTGTATTCTTGCTTAGTCATAAGGAAATTTTTCACAAAATTCCCAAAAGACTCTAGTAGGGACTGAAGGAACAAATCTGTTTCTAGTTGGAAATCTATGTGAAAATCAAGATGTCCCAGCTACTCAATAAGCCGGATCATCTTATGGACATGATCTCCTACATTCTATCCCTCTGACATCCTCATTCAGAATAACTGTCTAGATATCTCATACCTAGCATTCCTACTATATTCACCATATAACTCTTGTAGGTGAAGAAGGATCTCATTTGCACTCTGCATGTTTTTATGCTGCTTCTATAACTCATTAACCATAGAAGCAAGCATATAACACCTGGCTATCATATCATGCTCCTTCCACTTGTCCAAAGTTTCTAATTCCTCTGGAGTGGCCCTTGGAGGTAAGGGACCATGAATTTTTGAATCTAGAACATATCCTATACGTTCTAGGTTCAAGACAAGTTTTAGATTTCTAAGCCAATCAGAAAGATTAGGTCCTGTCAACCTATTATGATCATATATGCTCGCAAGGATATTGAGTGGAGGTGGTTGTTGTGTGTTCATTATTATCAAAATATAAATTACAGAAAATAACAAGATCAATTAGTAAATGTATCAAGTAATTAACCAAAATGATTATTGTCTTTTAATTAAATTGGTCCTCCCACTAACTTGGTGAATCCTACATTCCAAAATAGGAAATAGAAATCCTAATTAGATGGATTTCTAGTGGGTGATTGAATTCTTATAGTCTTATTGATCATCCTTCGGCACATCCACTATTGGAATCACAATAAACTATAAGTGATCAACTCCTTACCCATCACATCTCATGTGAGGTTCAATTATTTATTTGGCCCTTAATGCTCAAAACCTTAGGCACATCCATTATTGGTTTATCTTGCATTAGTTAAGTTGATCCCATTGAGCTAGTAAGCATGCAAATTAACTCTAATGATCTCAGGCACATCCATTATTGGCCACCAAGCATTCACATACTTACAACATCTTATGCTTAACAATTACTCTTCAGAAAATCTCTTAAGATAAATGCATTATTCCCATGTTTCCATAGCCAATAATACAATTGCTTAAAATTTCTTAAAGTAATTGCCTCAATGGAAGGCCATGATATAATTACCATAATTATACCATTACCAACTTAATTATTTATTTGAAAGATTTTGTGGTCGTCTTAATTACTATCATGGTCTCACTTTGCACATTATCCAGTTGGCATGCATATATCACATATTAGCATACATTCATACACATCTCATACATATATGGATAATCATATAAAACGGTATGATCATGGACATTTAAGGGATTCAATTCTAAGCCACTAAAAATTGAATTAGGGCATTCTTAGGCGTATTTCATCTATTTTATTTACAAGAATTGCTGAAGGAGTACATAATTAACATCTTGATCTCGATCTCCTCCCACTGGTCTCACCAATGCTGTTGACCTCCTTGTTCTTCTTACAATCCAATTACATTGTAACCCTTGGCATACCAAGGTGAACTTACAAGAATTTAGACTTTAAAGTCCTTAAATAAATGAAAATACATCCTAAGTTAACATAACATTTATGATACATGCCTCTAAAATAAAATTAATTATTATTACATCCCAAAGAAAAGTAAAAAAAAATAAATCTAATCACATTGATCTTTTATTATCCATGGTCATCCATCATGCATATTAAAATTTAACAACTAAATAAAAATATAAATGTTTAAAAAAATTGAATTCAATTAGGGCTAAATTTGAATCTTATTCAAATTAAATTTTAAATTTAGGAACTTTTCCCAAATTAATTTTCATGAAAACTATTTTCAAAAATTATTAGTAGGATTGGAAATCCTAATTAAACTATTTAATTAGGTTTAGGCTTAATTTTGGGTCCCTAATTATACAACAATTGCATAAAAAGCCCAAAAATAGCCAAAACATGGCCCTGTTAAAGAAAAACACGCCCTAATTAGTAAAACATGGCCTAAAACCCAATTACACAGCCTGAAGAGCAGATCACACGGCCCGGGGTGCAAAATAACACAGGCTGTGTCATGTTACAGGCCCATGGGCACGCGTTTTACACGGGCTGTGTTTCGTGTTTCTGTCGAGCAGAGAGAAACATGGGCCGAGGCACGAGAAAGCACGGGCCGTGTACCATGACACGCCCGCGCCATGCCAGCAAGCCTAGAAACACAGCCTGTAGCTTGCGACATGCCCAGGCCATGTTTCTTGCGAGAGTGAGGTTTTTCTAGGGTTTATCAATCCGAATCTCATTCAAATGTACTCAAACCTCATCCAATCACACAATTAAGTCCCAAAATCAGTCCTAATAGCAAATATAGTGGCTCTGATACTAATTGAAGGCATGGGAAGCGTGTTTAGGGCTATTAGAAGATTGAAATTCAAAATTTCATCTAGGTTTACGTGTTATCATACCAGATTAATTATGCTCCTCGCCAATTTCTAATACCCTTGGGCATGCTAAAACATACTTTTAGCATATATTAAAGTTTCATTTGCCATTAAAGATTGATATTTAGCATTTAATCTCATTAAACTCCAACTAAAAGAAAGACAATTGATTTCTAACCTCAAAGGTACAGAATCAAACGTCTTAATCCCTTTGGAAGACTCTAAGAGCTCCAAATGTAGCTCCTCTAGCTTATCCACCACAAACTCACTAAGAGTCACAATGGTAGCCCCAAATCCTCTCTTTGAAGCTTGCCAACCACTAATACTTTAGGGGTTTTGCTTTGGTGAACGTATAAAGGATATATTTGCACTAGAAATAATTTCTAATATTTTAAACCAAAGAGAAAACAAAATTTTCCCACTTGTCAATGGAAAAAAGTGGAAGAAAGGGAGAAGGGCCAAGTTGTCATCCAACAAGAAGAAAAGGGAGAAGATAATTTTCTTCTTCTTTCTTCATTTATATATAAGAGATAAAAGCTATTAAATGATGCCACTTGTAAAATTCCTATTTAATCTTACTTTACATTTGTCTTAATCTCATTAAGACAAGTGTTAAAGCTTGATTAAATTATCATATTTGATCTTCCATCACATGAAAACAAATAGCACACTATAATGAGTGCCACGTGTCACCATGTGCAATTGCCATTTTGCCCTTGTTTACAATTTCAAGTTCTCAACACAAAATTGTAATTTCTCCCTCAAATTAATTTATATTACATATAAATAAATAAATTAATTAATCTCCATTAATTAATGTCATCATTTATTTATTATACATCCAATATCCTAGATTTGGTTTCACGTCATGTTAGGGACTTTGCAATCTTATTACAAACTAAACCTATTTAATTAATTAATTAAAATTTTTAATTAATCAATTAAATCATAATTTACTTGGTGATTTACTTGTGTAGGTGTATGACTTAGTAGGCTCATTATTAATCTGCAATGAGAAATGATATTAACTCTTAACATCATCAGAACTTTCTCTTACCATAAATGATCTTTAAATCATTTTAGGCATCTCATAGACCATGGTTGGCACCTAGCATAGCATGCCATGGCCACCTAATCAGTAATAAGGAATACCTTAAATGAACCTTTAATCATGTGTTACCATGCACTAAGATCTCTCCATTATAAAATCCCAATTCTAGCTGAAGTCATGGTTAACGTCAAACTTCATTTGCTATGAATGTTATGTTCTCTTCTAATTCTAATTCTTGATTAATCGGACTTTCTTGTCAGAAACTCCGTTCTGGCTAAGCCTATTTGTCCTGGCTAGGAACTTGAATCATTAAGAACAATTAAATGAACATAGGATTTTATCCCTATTTACTTAGGGTAACGAATCCTGTCACAACTTATCCCCCTGTAAGGCATAACATGATCCCGTAGTATACCTAATGAATTACTGAACTTCGCCTACCGATAACCCATTAAATATACTACAAGGGATTTTAAAATAATTTCCATTTATTTTAAAATGTAAGGTAATGTTGAATAATTATTAAAAAGCCTTTAATTAAAGTTTATGTCATGAGTCAAATTTTTTATTAGTTCAGTATTACGAAAATTTTTTAGAAATTTCGATAGAATGCTGGCTAGAAATTAAGAAAACAGTTTTTCAAAACCTGTTAAAAAGACTTCCATTATGCATATAATACTCACAACTCCATTTAAGGTCAACACAACCCAACTCAATCAACACATTTTCAACAAATCTCAATATCATTTTATTCAGTTCAACTCAAATATAAAATTTTTAATTCCATAAAAGAGAACAAAATATTAATATTACAATTTTAATTATACAACTGCTCAACTAGTTCTATAGATGCATATGAACAACAATTTACATCAAAAAGGAATTTACAAGGTTATAAAATATTATACCAGTAAAAGATCACAAAATTTGTTTCTCAGCAGCTATAACAGCTCACTCTGCTGCTTTATCCTTCTCCCTATCTGTGACAGCAAGAAAAAGCTATCACTGAGTAATTTACTCAGTGGTGCACAATAATAATTTCTAAAGTCATCAAAAATATAATCATTTATTGATAACAGAAATTTAATTTTTTTTTTCAAAATCACAGTTCTCAAGTTGAAGTCAAGATTTTTAATAACAATTTATCAAAATAAATTATAAACAATAGTGTTGCCAATAAATATACAACTTAGATCATGACACAAAATTTCTCAATCAATGCCTTGTTGTACACCACGACAAAGCAATCTATAACCTCACTAACCGAAATTAATAAGGGAGGTGGCTAGCTAACTATATGAGTACTCATCTGATCTCAACCTCAAACTGGCAAGCTAGAGAGGGAGGAATATAATCAATCTCAACTCCATAAACGGAGGAGGAACACAATAAAGTTGCCATGCCAAGTGTGATTTCAAAGTTCAATTTAAAACCATATCATTCAAATGTTTTATACAATTCACAAATCATATTGCATTTCAAATTATCATTCACAAGGTAGGTAACACACTATATTTCAAATAAATTCTCAAAGTCATAATAACCAAAAATTATTCACAACATTTATTCAAATATTTTTTCAAATAGAAAATAAAAATTTTAAGTTTGTTGCACACAAACCTCTTATGTTTACCTTGACTTAGTCCACTCTTCCTCCTTCCTTGGAGGGCTCTTTTGCAACACCCTCACTTTAGCTAGTCCGTACGTTCTACTATTTCGATGACCAATGTCTGACTGGACAGCTAGAATGTCTAGAACTATATTTAGACTAGAGTGAGGAGTCATAAATAATTGAAATAATGGTAAGAAAAATCAAGGAAAAATTTTAAAGATAAAATACAATCAAGTTAAATGAGTCAGTGCCCTAGCGATGGGCGACCTAACGGAAAATTACTGTCTTCACAGCTAGTGGCCCTAAACCTGAGGGAAACCCAATGAAATAATTTTTGGGACTCCAGAGAAAAGTCATTGAGGTTTCGATGGCATTAGAATGCCAAGAAAATGCTTAGAAAAATTTTTAGATCGGTACAGACAATTTTAGTTCGTTAAGCAAAACGAAGGGCATTTTGGTCATTTCGCCTTCAGAGACGATTTTTGACCAACTTGTCTAATTAAGTAAATAAATTATATGATATAAAATATGAATAAATATTGATAAAAATTTAATTAAAAATGAATGAAAGAAAGAAGAAAAGAAAATGGGAATTTAATGGAATTATGACATATGCATGATGCACACATTATGTAATAAAAAGTTTTCACCCAATCTAAATTTGACAAACATGATTAATGGATATAAAATGAGATAAAAACAAAGAAAAAACAACATCTTCTTCACTTCTTCTAATGGCCGAAACCTCTTCTCTCTCCCTCCATAAAAATTTTCTTTCATCTCTTTCATTTCCCATGAATTCTCACTACTAAACCCTAAACATCTTTCATTAAAACTTGTCTACACCTCTTAGGAAAAATATTTGGCTGCCAAGAAAAGCCAAAAAAGTGAAGGATTGAGAAGTGAGAAAAGCTCATCAAAAGGTTAGTACTAATTTTACCTTTCTCCTTCTTCTAACTTTGAAATCTAGTAGAATTATAAGGAAATTACTTGAAAAATCGAAGAAAATGTCCATGAAGGAACAACATAAAAATTTTGGCCAGCCTTGTTATGCGGTTAGTTTGATGTGTTTGATGAGTTTATATATGTTTATGAATGATGAAGGATGCTTATATATGCATTAGAAGGGAAGATTGAATAAGTTGCATGAATTAAGGGAGAAGGTGAGTTAGGGTTTGGGGCAAAAATTAGGGTTTTGCTCATGTGTTGGTGAATGGAAGTCCTAATAGTCAATTAGTGACTATTTGGCTGTGTTTGATGAGGAATTGAAGTGAATTATGGCTTTGGATTTGAGGTTAGGTATGCTACCACATAGGACCTGCATGGCTGGATATGAGTCCAGCAAGTTTGAGCAGCTGTAACTTAAGTGATGTAGGATCAATTAGTACAAAGCCAATTGGACATAAAACTAAACACATAATGGCACAACATTGATGAAGAAACCTTACCCAGAAAACAAACTTAGAATACCCTAAAAATTGACCAAATCCGTGTAACCAACCTGCTATTCCTGGAAATTGACCAAATAAATAGTATTTGTTCATTTGGCCATAACTCAGAGTAGAAATGTCCAAATGACCTAAATTTTATATCAATAGAAAGCTTAGACGATTTAGAACAACTTTCATGAAGAACACCAACTCAGATTCTAAACTTAACCCATTTGAAAAGCTAGCAAAAATCAGGATATCCAATCTGCCAGAATCAGTTTTGCCCATAATTTCTAGGTAGAAAGCAATCCGGCCAGCCCTAAAGAAATTAGCTTAACTTGATCTAGAAAACTCCAAATGGAATGATTCAAAAATGGAATTAAAGAAGACACATAAAGGAACAACTTTTATTAAGAACATTTGGCCAAATTCTCACTGTAGAATTGCCTAATAGAATAGTAAACTCTAGCACCCAAAACTAAAATTTTTGATTTATTTCCTATTGGTTTGAAGTATTGATTGGCAACCAATGCCAACACTTTTATCAACCAAAATGTGGTAATTTCATATGGCTAGAACTCATGTAACTATTATGTAAGAGAAAGTCAATAATTTGAATAAATAGTATCTGAATAGTAATCCCAAAGACATAAGAAATAATAATAGAAATTAATACCTTACATAATTAATGGCATATGAGAAACAAGAAGAATGTTTTGAATATAATGGTTTATGAAAACCATTACTATGAATTGTGATGAATATGAGTGATATAATGAATTTATAAATTATGGTGAATGCATAATTTATTTAGAATTATAATTTAGAAATTTATACTTCTGCTAGTAATAAAAATTAAAATGTTATAAATTATAATTAGAACATATAATGAAATAATGATACTTATGAACCCTTAAAGGTACTAATGTACCCATGTATTGCCTAGACACGTATGTTAGATTGGATAGATTAGCATGCCAATAGGGTATTGTTTTGGCAGTACTGCGTAAGGTTTTATGCCTGTATTCATAGCTTTATGCTCGCACTCATGTTTTTTATGCCCGATTACTTATTATCATGGCTTTTAGCCGTAATGATATGTTATCATGGCTTTTTAGCCATACTAATTGCATACGTGGTTGAAGTACTAAGCTTATGAAGGAACGGAAGCGTGAAAAACACAATATTATACCATTGAATTCAAAAATTTTCACCTAGGGTCACATGCACCATGCAAGATTTATTTTTATCTATTTGATTTCAATGATAAACAACATATTAAAACTCTTTTAATATGTTTTTGGATCTGTATTTGCCATTTAAGATTTTAAAATTAATCAGATTAATTTTAGAACCCTAGATTAAATCAAGAACGATTACACTAACCTCTTGATGTGCTGCAGCGTGTCTGCGCCTTTGAGATTGGTCTTCAGGACACCAGATGTTGTCCCTCTAGCTTGTCCACACCAAGAACACCTATGGCAGCCCTTGAACAGCTTCTAAAGCCTTTTCTATTAATTAGAAATTCAAGTTCTGCCTTTTAAGAGATTAGAGATGCAAACAGGACACTAGAAACAATTTCTAGTGTTTTTAATTCAAGAGATTGATGGCTAATCTCTTTGAATTGATGAGAGATGAAGAGAAATAGCTGGAGAGGCTCAAAGTGGCGTGACATATGAGAGGAGAGGCTGCTGGTTGTGTTTTCTTTTCATAACCCCACTTAAATAGCTAGGTTAACACATTAAACCCTAGCCACATGTCACCTTTTGATTAGCTCTAGGTTTAAGTGACCCAATCACATTGTGCCAAGTGTCAAACCTATATTTAATCTTGATTTTAATCATCTTACATGATTAAAATTATTTGTCAAGCTTATGTGTTATGCCATGTGTCACCATCTCATGGTGCCACGTGTCACACTGCAAAATGACCAAAATGCCCCTGTGTCTTAATTTTGAGTTCTTAACCCAAAATAATTATTTTCTTCTTCTAATTAATTTATATCAAATATAAATTAATTAATTAATCTCTATTAATTAATTTCTCATCAATTAAATTCATATTTAAACACTTTAAATATAAATTTAATTTATACTACATCCAATAATCTAGATTTGGTTTCAAGTCATGCTAGGGACTTTGCAATTTTATTGCAAACCAAATCTATTTAATTAATCAATTAAACTCTTTAATTAATTAATTAAATCATATTTAAATAGGTGATAACTTGTGTATGTGTGTGACTTACTAGGCTCATCACTAATTGGCAATGAGACATGATATCAACTCTTAATATCATCAGAACTCTTTCTTACCATAAATGATTTCTCTAACTCATTTTATGAACCTCATAGACCATGGTTAACACCTAGCATAGCATGCCATGGCCACCCAATTAGTAATAAGATTTACCTTAAATGAACCTATAATCATATGTTACCATGCACTAGAATCTCTGCATTACAAAATCCCAACTCAAGTGGAGTCATGGTTTATGTCAAACTCCATTTGCTATGAATATTATGTTCTCTTTTAATTCCAGTTCTTGATTAAAAGATTTTTCTCATCGAAACTCTTTTACGAATAAATCTATCTGTCTGGCCAGGAACTTGAAACATCAAGAACAATTAAATGAACATAGGATTTTATCTCTATTTACTTAGAGGAACAGATTCCATCTTGATCAACACCTACCTCCATATATAACTAGCAGAGCCAACACATGCCCATATACCCATACATAGTACAAGTATGAAAGCAAGATCAAACTCAAACTACCTATATACAAGATAAGCTGTGCTATCTCAGGTCTAAAGATTATATGCATCTGATATGATTTATGACAAAACATTGACAAGAGTAAACTCCATGTGCTTGTCATAAGTGTCACCGGTTCGACCTACTTATCATGTATAAGTGCCTATCATGTTTGTTATATGGCATGAGACTCACCATTCCATCTTATTTATATCTCATATAAATAACTTGGGAACAAACATGAATACAATCTTTCTGGATAAGTCATGTCCTTATTATGAAGTATCCTCGATTGTGAACCTATTTATGATACTTTGTGCTAGAAATATTGTCACTCATATTCTTAACAACTTAAGAATAATATTTCTAACAAAATATCAATGGACCTTTTCTATTACACATAAATATATTATGTAAACGGAAAAGTGGAAATGCCTTTTATTAATAAAATTATGTACAAGATACATACTAAATGATATGCTCTAGGGCATACTACTAACAATCTCCCACTAGCACTAGAGCCATTCATTACAATACCTTAGACCCATCTTCTCAAGATGTCAGTCTAACTGAGCTTGTGACAAAGGCTTAGTGAATGAATCAGCTGGATTTTCAGCTGATGCTATTTTCTGCATGGCTATATTGCCTTGCCCAACTATATCTTTGATAATGTGGTAATGCCTTTCTATGTGTTTGGATTTTGGGTGAGACCTTAGTTCCTTAGCCTGTATGACTGCTCCATTGTTGTCACAGTGTAATGGAACTGCTGACTCAATGGAAGGAACTACTGTAAGTTCTGTTACGAACTTCTTTATCCAAACAGCTTCCTTTGCAGCATCTGATGCAGCAATATACTCAGCCTCTGTAGTGGAATCTGCAATCGTGCTCTGTTTGGAACTCTTCCAACTGACTGCACCTCCATTACAAATGAACACATATCTAGAGGTAGACTTTCTATCATCAATATCTGATTGGAAATCAGAATCAGTATAACCATCCAATTGCAAGTCTCCACCTCCATAAATCAAGAATAAATCCTTAGTTCTTCTTAAGTACTTAAGAATATTCTTGACAGCTATCCAGTGTTCCAAACCTGGATTGGATTGATACCTGCTAGTCAAACTAACAGCATATGCGATATCCGGCCTAGTACACAACATTGCATACATTAAACTTCCAATAGCCGAAGCATATGGAATCCTGGCCATCTTATCTCTTTCTTCAGGTGTCTTTGGAGACATCTCTTTAGAAAGGTGGATACCATGTCTCACTGGTAACAATCCTCTCTTGGAATCAAGCATGTTAAACCTCTTTAACACCTTTTCCAAGTATAGACTTTGGGATAAACCGATTATTCTTTTCGCTCTATCTCTATAGATGTGAATCTCAAGAATATAGGTTGCCTCCCCTAAGTCTTTCATGGAGAATGTATTTGACAACCACACCTTTATAGTCGTCAACATACCTGTATCATTACCCATCAACAGTATGTCATCCACATATAAGACAAGGAAAGTGATAGCACTGTCACTAACGTTCTTATATACACATGGCTCATCCTCATTTTTGATAAAACCAAAAGATTTAATGGCTTCATCAAAACGGATGTTCCAACTCCTCGAAGCTTGTTTCAACCCATAAATGGATCGCTTTAGCTTGCATACCTTGGAACCATCTTGGGATTCAAATCCCTTATGTTGTTCCATGAAAATGTTTTCTTCAATGTATCCATTGAGAAAAGTCATTTGACATCCATCCGCCAAATCTCATAATCATAGTATGCACTATTGCTAATAAAATCCTAATTGATTTAAGCATGGCAACAAAGTAGAAAGTCTCCTCATAGTCTATTCCTTGCCTTTGGCGAAACCCTTCGCTACTAGCCTTGCCTTATAGGTCTCTACCTTTCCATCGTAACCAATTTTCTTCTTGAAAACCCATTTGTTCCCTATAGGTACAATACCTTTAGGTGGGTCAACAAGATCCCAAACTTGATTCTTATACATGGAATCAATCTCGGATTTCATAGCATCAATCCATTTTGAAGAGTCTATATCTGATATAGCTTCTTCATAGGTAAGTGGATCATCTCCATGATCTACTTCTTCATGAGTAGACAACTCTTGTTCTTCTTCATGAAGAAAACCATATCTCACTGGTGGGTGAGATACCAAGGTTGTTCTACGAGGAACATTGTAGATGTTTCATCAACGGGTATAGGTTGACTAGATGGATCTATATCCATCCGATGCATTGGTTGGTCGAATTCTCCAATTCTAACTCTATTTGCCTTCCTTTGCCTCCTTCTTGAACAAACTGTTGTTCAAGAAATGTGGCATCTCTACTTATCACAACCTTTTGTGAAGTAGGCAAATAAAAATAATATCCAAAACTATCTTTTGGATATCCAACAAATTGACCTTTTTCTGATCTAGTCTCCAATTTATCAGTGTTCAGCTTTTTGATATAAGCTGGACAACCCCAAATCTTAACATGCTTAAGACTTGGTTTTCTTCCATGCCATATCTCATAAGGTGTGGAAGAAACTGATTTTGATGGAATCCTATTTAGAATATATAAAGCTTATTCTAATGCAAATCCCCAAAAGGAGATTGGCATATCAGTATAGCTCATCATACTGCGTACCATATCCAATAAGGTACGATTTCTCCTTTCAGATACACCATTCAGCTGTGGCGTTCCTGGAGGAGTCAGCTGAGAAACAATGCCATGCTCTCTCAAGTATTCATCAAATTCAGTACTCAAATATTCACCTCCACGATCTGATCGAAGAGCTTTAATACTTTTTCTTGTTTGATTTTCTACTTCAGATTTAAATTCTTTGAACTTTTCAAAGGATTCATGTTTGTATTTCATCAAATACAAATACCCAAACCTTGATTTATCATCAGTAAAGGTAATAAAATAATGAAAGCCCCCTCTAGCCATTTCTTTAAACGGACCACATACATCACTATGTATTAGTTCCAAAATATTTTCAGCTCTTAGCCCTTGTCCAACAAAGGGTGATCTAGTCATTTTGCCTTGAAGGCAAGATTCACAACTTGGAGTAGGCTCAGAGCCCAATGAGGATAGAATCCCCATTTTCTCCAATTTTGCAATCCTATCTTCTGCAACATGACATAACCTTAAGTGCCAAATATATTTTGAACTTGAGTTGGTTTTCACCATGGCATTGTATTCTTTTAGATCACTTGCATTCATTTTGTGTTTGTCATTACTATCCAAATAATAAAGACCATCATTCATATAACCCGAACCAACATATTTATTTCCAAAATAAATATTGCAAACATCATCTGTGAACTAAAATTCATAGCCATTTCTAGTCAAACTAGATATAGAAATGATGTTCTTAAAAGCATCAGGTACATATAAAATATTATCCAAACACAAAACATGTCCAAACATGTAAAAAGATTTAGATCCTATGGCTAAAGCTTCAACAGTTGAGCCATTGCCAATCCAGACTCTAATATCTTGAGAATGCAAGCTGCTACTGTTTGCTAGTTCCTGCATATCATTAGAAATGTGAGAAGCGCACGATATCTAAAACCCAAGTGTAGATGAACTATAAGTATCATCGAATCTAAATAACAAGATATGGACATACCTTCCAGGTGTATCCTTCTTGTCCTTGAGAGAAGCAAGATACTGCAGGCGGTTCCTTTTCCAGTGCCCATCCTTTTGGCGATGGAAACACTTTCCTTTGCCTTCATCGACTTTAGTCTTCCTTTTCTGTTTAGCTATTTTCTTGGAAGGACCAGAATCGAGGTTTCTTTTCTTATTGCCTTTCTTCTTGTTGGACTTTCCAGTGAGAAGAAGATGCAACAAAGCTACCTCTTTTTCTTTATTGCACGGCATATTCTTTTGGGCAATAACCAGCATGTTGAGTAATTCAGCTAAGGTGCATTCCTGTTTAGTCATATGGAAATTTGTCACAAAATTCCCAAAAGACTCAGGAAGGGACTGAAGGATCAAATCCGTTTGTAGTTGGAAATCCATGTTGAAGTCAAGATGTTCCAACTGCTCAATCAGCCAAATCATCTTGTGGACATGATCCCCAACATTACATCCCTCGGACATCCTCATACGGAATAGCTATCTAGATATCTCATACCTAGCATTCTCTTTGTGCTCACCATACAACTCTTGTAGGTGAAGGAGGATCTCACTAGCACTCTGCATGTTCTCATGTTGCTTCTGTAACTTATTACTCATGGAAGCAAGCATGTAACACTTAGCTCTTATATCATGCTCCTTCCACTTGTCCAAAGTATCATGTTCCTCTTGTGTGGCCTCTGGAGGTAAGGGACCAGGAACATTTGAATATAGAACATATCCTATATGTTCAAGGTTGAGACAAGTTTCAAATTTCTTAGCCAATCGCAGATTAGGTCCTGTCAACTGTTGTGATCAAGTATGCTTGCAAGGATATTGGATGGTGGTGGTTGTTTTGTGCTCATTTTTATCGAGAAAATTAAGCTGCGAAAATAACCAGATTAATTAGTAAATGTATCATGTAATTAACCAAAATGATTATGGTCTTTTAATCAAATTGGTCCTCCCACTAACTTAGCGAATCCTACACTTCCAAAGTAGAAGCGGAAATCCTAGTTGGATGGATTTCTAGTGGGTGATTGAATTCTTATAATTCTATTGATCATCCTCAGGTACATCCATTATTGGAATTACAATAAACTATAAGTGAGCAACTCCTTGCCCATCACATCTCATGTGAGGTTCAATCCTTTTACTAGCCCCTAATGCTCAAAATCTCAGGTACATCCAATATTGACTTATCTTGTATTAGTTAAGTTGATCCCATTGAGCCAGTAATTATGCAAATAATTTTAATGTCCTCAGGTACATCCAATATTGGCCACCAAACCATTTACATATTTACAACATCTCATGCTTAACAATTATTCTTAAGAAAATCTCTTAAATTAATTGCATCTTATGCAACTATTTAAAATTTCTTAAAATAATTGCCCCAATGGAGGGCTTATGTTATAATTACTTTAATTATAGCATTTCCAACTTAATCATTTGTTTGGAAGATTTTATAGCCATCCTAATTACTATTAAGGTCTCACTTTGCACATTATCCATTTAGCATGCATATATCATATAATTGCATACATTCCCATACATCTCATGCATTCATGGATAAGCAGTAAATATGGTATGATCATGGACTTTCTAAGGGATTCAATTCTGAGCCACCAAGAATTGAATCAGGGCATTCCTAGGTGCATTTCATTCATTCATTTTACAAGAGTTGCTGAAGGAGTACATAATCAACACTTGATCTTGAATTCCTCCCACTGGTCCCACCAATGCTCTTGACCTCCTTGAACTTCTTGCAATCCAATATTACATAGTAATCCTTGGCATACCAAGGCGAATTTACAAGAACTTAAATAAATGAAATTACAACCCAAAAATATTACAAACTTAATAATACATGCCCAAAATAAATTAAAATAAATTAATTAATTTACAATCCCAAAGAAACATAAAAGAAATAAATCCAATCACATTGGTCTTTTATAGTCCATAATCATCCATCATGCATATCACTATTTAACAATTAAATAAAACATACATTCTTAAATTAAATTGAATATCTCATATTCAACTTAAAATTCCAGATTTGAATATGATTCAAATAAATTTAAAAATTCAGATTTGAATCTCATTCAAACAAATTTAAAAATTCAGATTTGAATCACATTCAAACAACTTCAAAAATTCAGATTTGAATCACATTCAAACATTTTTTTAAAAAATCAGATTTGAATCACATTCAAATATTTTTTAAAAAATCATATCTGAATTTTATTGAATCAATTTTAAAAAAT
Source organism: Hevea brasiliensis (assembly GCF_030052815.1). Classification (NCBI taxonomy): domain Eukaryota; kingdom Viridiplantae; phylum Streptophyta; class Magnoliopsida; order Malpighiales; family Euphorbiaceae; genus Hevea; species Hevea brasiliensis. Next base: position 24,653,673 of record NC_079510.1, on the reverse strand, counting down.
CAGATTTAAATATGATTCAAACAACTTTAAAAATTCAGATTTGAATCTCATTCAAACAACTTTTAAAATTCAGATTTGAATCACATTCAAACATTTTTTAAAATTCTGATTTGAATCATAATTTAATTGTGTGATTAAAACAACTAATTAAATTATATAATCAACAATCTAAATGGCAAATATAGTGGCTCTGATGCCAATTGAAGGAACGGAAGCGTGAAAAACACAATATTATACCATTGAATTCAAAAATTTTCACCTAGGGTCACATGCACCATGCAAGATTTATTTTTATCTATTTGATTTCAATGATAAACAACATATTAAAACTCTTTTAATATGTTTTTGGATCTGTATTTGCCATTTAAGATTTTAAAATTAATCAGATTAATTTTAGAACCCTAGATTAAATCAAGAACGATTACACTAACCTCTTGATGTGCTGCAGCGTGTCTGCGCCTTTGAGATTGGTCTTCAGGACACCAGATGTTGTCCCTCTAGCTTGTCCACACCAAGAACACCTATGGCAGCCCTTGAACAGCTTCTAAAGCCTTTTCTATTAATTAGAAATTCAAGTTCTGCCTTTTAAGAGATTAGAGATGCAAAAAGGACACTAGAAACAATTTCTAGTGTTTTTAATTCAAGAGATTGATGGCTAATCTCTTTGAATTGATGAGAGATTAAGAGAAATAGCTGGAGAGGCTCAAAGTGGCGTGACATATGAGAGGAGAGGCTGCTGGTTGTGTTTTCTTTTCATAACCCCACTTAAATAGCTAGGTTAACACATTAAACCCTAGTCACATGTCACCTTTTGATTAGCTCTAGGTTTAAGTGACCCAATCACATTGTGCCAAGTGTCAAACCTATATTTAATCTTGATTTTAATCATCTTACATGATTAAAATTATTTGGCAAGCTTATATGTTATGCCATGTGTCACCATCTCATGGTGCCACGTGTCACACTGCAAAATGACCAAAATGCCCCTGTGTCTTAATTTTGAGTTCTTAACCCAAAATAATTATTTTCTTCTTCTAATTAATTTATATCAAATATAAATTAATTAATTAATCTCTATTAATTAATTTCTCATCAATTAAATTCATATTTAAACACTTTAAATATAAATTTAATTTATACTACACATCCAATAATCTAGATTTGGTTTCAAGTCATGCTAGGGACTTTGCAATTTTATTGCAAACCAAATCTATTTAATTAATCAATTAAACTCTTTAATTAATTAATTAAATCATATTTAAATAGGTGATAACTTGTGTATGTGTGTGACTTACTAGGCTCATCACTAATTGGCAATGAGACATGATATCAACTCTTAATATCATCAGAACTCTTTCTTACCATAAATGATTTCTCTAAATCATTTTATGAACCTCATAGACCATGGTTAACACCTAGCATAGCATGCCATGGCCACCCAATTAGTAATAAGATTTACCTTAAATGAACCTATAATCATATGTTACCATGCACTAGAATCTCTCTGTTACAAAATCCCAACTCAAGCTGGAGTCATGGTTTATGTCAAACTCCATTTGCTATGAATATTATGTTCTCTTTTAATTCCAGTTCTTGATTAAAAAGATTTTTCTCATCAGAAACTCTTTTCTGAATAAATCTATCTGTCCTGGCCAGGAACTTGAAACATCAAGAACAATTAAATGAACATAGGATTTTATCTCTAATTACTTAGAGGAACAGATTCCATCTTGATCAACACCTACCTCCATATATAACTAGCAGGAGCCAACACATGCCCATATACCCATACATAGTACAAGTATGAAAGCAGTATCAAACTCAAACTACCTATATACAAGATAACTGTGCTATCTCAGGTCTAAAGATTATATGCACTGATATGATTTATGACAAAACATTGACAAGAGTAAACTCCATGTGCTTGTCATAAGTGTCACTGGTTCGGCCTACTTATCATGTATAAGTGCCTATCATGTTTGTTATATGGCATGAGACTCACCATTCCATCTTATTTATATCTCATATAAATAACTTGGGAACAAACATGAATACAATCTTTCTGGATAAGTCATGTCCTTATTATGAAGTATCCTCGATTGTGAACCTATTTATGATACTTTGTGCTAGAAATATTGTCACTCATATTCTTAACAACTTAAGAATAATATTTCTAACAAAATATCAATGGACCTTTTCTATTACACATAAATATATTATGTAAACGGAAAAGTGGAAATGCCTTTTATTAATAAAATTATATACAAGATACATACTAAATGATATGCTCTAGGGCATACTACTAACAGCTTACACATCCCATGGTATGACAGCTCGAGACACTGTGGTGTCTAGTGCCAACAACCCGCTTATCCAGTTTAGTCAGCCAGTCATAGGTTACTTGGGTAGTGAAATTTTTTAAGAATAATGTGAATTAAATGAATAAATAAGAAAAAAACTAGAATTAGTTTTAAAATTTTATTTACTATGCAATGATTCAAAATACTTAGAAATAAATTAGTGAAATGATAAGAAGATTTACAAAAAAAGTATAACATAAATAAATATTACAGATGCGTTTCTCATAATAAATTAAAACTAAATTTAATATTGTTAAATAATTGAATATTGTATATATTATTACTGTAAAGTTTATACACTAAGCATTTTCAATGAAGGACAAATTTGGATAACAAAAAATTAATATTAGTAATTGTTGGACCTAGGTGTCTTAACCCATGTTTTGATGATAATAAACAATTAGTGTGCTATTAATATACTTTGGAAGTATTTGTGTTGAGTTTGTAGGCGATAGACTCAAAATTGCCAAATTACTTCAAATCAAAGTTAAGGAATAGCAACATAAGGAAGTAAACATTTATGGGAACCTACAATGTAACTTTTATTTATTTTATATCTTATAAATCTCATTTTATTAATTATGTTGGCTCAAGTCTAGGTGGTACTAAGAATATCTTATTCAACTTAGTTTTCAACTAATTTTTTTTATCAAGGGAAAATTAAATAAATTTTTCAAAAAATATAAAATTAATTTTAAAAAGTATTTTAGTTGCAAAATACATTGAATTAGCTTTCTAATGGTTCAAACGGATCAAAAATCCGAATTTGGATAAAAAAGTTATGAGTTTTTTAAACTCTTAATTTCTTAGTGTCTTTACTTGTAACTTTTTCTTGACTAAGGGGGGACTAAAATGAAATTTTCACATTTGAGAAATGCAAATTTGATTTTGAAAGTGTTTTCATTGAAAAGCTTATTAAATTAGCTTCTCAATAGTTCAAACGAATCGAAAATCTGAATTCCGGTCAGAAAGTTATGCATTTTTGAAGCCTAAGTGCTTTTTTGACACTTTCTGTCTATAGAGCACTTTGGCAACCAAAAGTGGGAAGTTTGGCAGTCGAAGTTCACTCTTTAAATCATGGTTTTTGAGAGTTAAAAGTCATTTGTCTAGAGAGCACTCCGGCAACTGAAAGTGGGAACTTCGGCAGTCGAAAGTGACTTTTCAAAAGCTTTTTTTTAGTGCTTCAACCTTCGACAATCGAAGTAAATAACTCTGGCAGCCGAACTTGGGTTTCTGCAACTTGATAAAATAGAGCTTTGGGTGGATAAACGGCTAGTTTTGCATTTAATGCACCCCCAACGGCTATTTTCTTGCAAAAACTATAAATAGGCACCATTTTTTATTGGAAAGAAGTTTTAGACAACAACAATCTTTTGGAAATTTATTGGGTTCTAAAGATTTTCTTCATTCTCTCTCTCTAGAACTTGGGCTACCATAGTTAATGATGAGAACTTGATATTTGAGTTGTAAATTCATTGTTCTGAGAGTTCTTTCAAAGTTGTTGTGAGCACTTATTATAATTTTGAGTATGATAGAGCTTTAAATAGCTCTTGAGTGTAAAGGGATTTGTAAAAGAGCCAAGGTTTGCACTTATGGTGATTGTAAGGCGTTTATTCTTTATCCAAAGAAGAATTTTAGTGGAGTTAACTCTCAAGGAGGGCCTTGAGGAGAGGACATAGGCTTGGGATAGCCGAACCTCTATAAATCTCTTGTGTTATCATTCTTCCTCTTCTCTTCTTTGTGTTGAAATTTCTTTTAATCTTTAATTTTGCAATTAGAACCCAATTCATCCCCCCTCTTAGGTTGCTACAAGAGACAACAAGTGGTATCAGAGCTGGTCTTCATTCAAAGACTTAATGATCTTGGAGCAAAGATCAATGGCAACCCTCAATACACAAGAAGGTCAATCAATAGTAAAACCCCCTTTCTTTGATGGACATGATTTTCTCTATTGGAAGAATAAGATGTATTACTTCCTTAAATCGGAAGGAGTAGATTTATGGGATATAATTGAAAATGGTCCCTTCATTCCTATCAAAGTAGTAGATGGTGAACATGTGCCAAAGACAAAGGGTGAATGGAGTAAGCATGATAAGTATATGTTTTCTTTGAATATAAGAGTTATGCATATGTTGAGAATTTCTTTAAATGATTTTTCTCATGCTAAAATTTCTAAATGCTCTAATGCTAAAGATATATGGGATTCTCTTGATTCTATGTATAATTCTAACCATTGTTGTCAAGTTGATGAAGTTGAGTACACCAAAAACTATTCCTCTCATCAATAAATGGAGCAAATGCCACAAGTGGATAATGCTCATGAACAAAGCTTCAAAGAACACTCCATGATTGACATGTGCTTAATTGCTTTGGAAGACGATGAAAAAGAATCAAGAAGAACTAGAAGCATGGAATGTACAATATCCACAAGATGTAAAGGTGAAAAGATCAATGATGAAGTTGCCAACATGTGCTTCATGGCAATGAAGGAAAGCTTTAATGAGGTAAATTTAAATGATGATATTGTTGAATTTTCTTATGATGAACTAGTTAGTGCTCTTAAAGCTATGAATAATGAACTAGAATTAAGTTATAAGAAAAATAAGCTCTTGAAAAAGGAAGTAGTTAGTTTGAGGAAGGAAAATGAGACCTTAACTAAGGATTATAAACCTTTAGGGGATGATATGGAAAAATCCGCTGATGAGCTCTCATTAAAAAATGAGAAATTAAAGAATGAAATTATTGAGCTAAATACTTCTCTTTCCAAATTTGCTAAAGGAAAGGACAAACTTGATACAATTTTGGACTCTCAAAAGTCTCCTAGCATTAAGTATGGACTTGGCTATGGTAAATTTGCCCAAGCACCTCCTTCCAAGACTATCTTTGTTAAAGCATCTAGTTCTAATGAGCTTAGTCCCCAAGTGCCTATTCCAGTGTCCAATCCTAAAGGACAAGAGCCAAAGAAATCTTGTGGTAATGAAACTAGAAAGACTTCATTTCTTCAACATGCTCCTAGACAAAATGTAAATAAGACATATACATCTAAGAGAGTTGCATCTAGGCCAAACCTTTATAGGGGACATGCTGCTAGGCCTCATAACTATTATCACACTCACCATGCCTCATGCTTACATTCACATAATGAACATAAAAAGATTAGTCATATGAGACCATTTGCTCACCCTCATACACATAGAAGGTTCAATGGACATTGTCATTATTGTGGTAAGATTGGTCACACCAATTATAGGTGTGCTATTAGGAAAATCCATCTTGGATATAGTAGAATATTTGATTTTAATGATGGAACTACTAACCCCTAAGGACCCAAGTACATTTGGGTACCTAAAGTAAATTGAATTATCATGTGTAGGTGTGCTTGAAATCCTCAAAGCTTGAAAGCAAGTGGTACTTGGATAGTGGATGTTCAAGATACATGATCGGAAATGCCAATCTCTTCCTTTAACTTGAAAAGAAAGATGGAGGTGGGCAAGTGACTTTTGGTGATAATGGTAAAGGTAAAATTGTGGGAATAGATAAGGTTGGTAAGGAAAACTCCCCTATTCTTGACAAAGTGCTTTTGGTTGATGGTTTAAAACATAATTTACTTAGTATTAGTCAATTATGTGATAAGGGTTGTACAATTATTTTTTAGTCCAAATCTTGCTTTGTGTCTAGATGAGTGATAACAAAATGTTGTTTATTGGTGAAAGAATTGAATATATTTATGTTATCGATTTGCATGCTTTGTCTAACAAAGATGTCAAGTGCTTTGTTTCTATTAGTGATGACTCTTGGACTTGGCATAGAAGGCTTGCACATGCTAGCATGCACCTTCTTGCAAACTTGAACAAGGATGAGTTAGTTGATGGACTACCAAAGATCAAGTTTCAAAAGGATAAGGTATGTAATGCATGCCAAATGGGTAAGCAAGTCAACAGCTCTTTTAAATCTATTCATAAGGTATCTACTTCTAGACCTCTTCAATTGTTGCATATGGATTTGTTTGGTCATACTAGAGTATCTAGCTTAGGTGGTGCATATTATGCCTTGGTGATTGTTGATGACTTCTCTAGGTGTACTTGGGTTGCATTCCTTGCTCATAAGGATGAATATTTTGATATTTTTGAGAGATTTTCAAAAAGGGTTCAAAATGAAAAGGGTTTTCAAATATCTTCTATTAGGAGTGATCATGGTAGAGAATTTGAAAATGAGAAATTTGATAAGTTTTGTAACTCACTAGGGATCACTCACAATTTTTCTTCTCCTAGGACTCCCCAACAAAATGATGTTGTTGAGAGAAAAAATAGAACTCTTTTAGATATGGGAAGAACTATGTTAAATAAATATAATTTGCCTACTTATTTTTGGGCGAAAGCCATTAATACGGCTTGTTATGTTTCAAATAGAGTTTTGATTAAACCTATTTTAAAGAAAACCCCTTATGAGCTATGGAATGGCAAGAAACCTAAAATAGGTTATTTTAGAGTTTTTGGTTGTAAATGCTTCATTTTGAATACCAAAGATAATTTAGATAAATTTAACTCCAAAACTAATGAAGGTATCTTCTTGGGGTGCTCTGCATCTAGGAAAGCATATAGAGTCTTCAATCAGAGAACCTTAGTTGTTGAGGAGTCAATGCATGTTGTATTTGATGAAGCTAACCCCTTTAGTCCTAGAAATGATATTTCTTGTGATGATGATGTTGTAGGTAATCTTGATGAGTTGACTCTTAAAGATCCTCAATCTAGTGGAATTCAAGATCAACACATGGAAGATCCCTTGAAGGACTTGGGAGTTGATCAAGTTGAGCTTCAAAAGCAACAAGGTCAACCAATTCCATGTTAAGAAGTTCAACAAGATCAACCCAAAAATTGGACATTCAAGAAGGATCATCCTAAATACCTAATCATTGGTGATACATCAAAAGGGGTAACAACTATATGCTCTCTTAGAAATATATGTAATAATCTTGCATTCATTTCTCAAATAGAACCTTGGAGCATAGATGAGGCCATTAATGATGAGAGTTGGGTACTTGCAATGCAAGAGGAACTCAATCAGTTTGAAAGGAATAAGGTTTGGACCTTAGTTCCTAGGCCAAAGGACCATCCATCCATAGGAACCAAATGGGTGTTTAGAAACAAATTAGATGAGGATGGAAACATAACTAGGAATAAAGCTATGTTAGTAGCCAAAGGCTATAACCAAGAGGAGGGCATTGACTATGATGAAACCTTTGCCCCCGTAGCTAGATTAGAAGCCATTAGAATCTTGCTTGCATATGCATCATACATGAATTTTAAGCTTTTCCAAATGGATGTCAAAAGTGCTTTTCTAAATGGTTTTATTGATGAGAAGGTATATGTTGAGCAACCTCCTGGTTTTGAAAATCATGAGTTTCCAAACCATATTTTTAAATTGACTAAAGCCTTGTATGGTTTGAAACAAGCTCCTAGAGCTTAGTATGAAAGGCTTAGTAACTTTTTTTGCAAAATGGTTTTTCAAAAGGAAAAGTTGATACAACTCTTTTTGTTAAAAATCATGTAAATGACATCCTTGTAGTACAAATATATGTTGATGATATTATATTTGGTGCCACTAATGAGTGTTTGTGTGAAGAGTTTGCTAATACAATGAAGAATGAGTTTGAGATGAGCATGATGGGAGAACTCAAGTTCTTCCTTGGGCTTCACATCAAACAAGCTAAGGATGGCATCTTCATCAACCAAGCCAAGTACACCAAAGAATTGATCAAGAGGTTTGGAATGCTAAATAGCAAGCCAAATAGAACTCCAATGAGCACAAATACCAAACTTGAAAAGGATGAAAAAGGAAAATCGGTTGATGAAAAGCTCTATAGAGGTATGAGTGGTAGTCTTTTGTATCTCATAGGTAGTAGACCGGATATTATGTTTTTTGTATGTTTATGTGCATGTTTTCAATCATGTCCTAAAGAGTCTCATTTGCATGCTGTTAAACGTATTCTCAAATACTTAAATGGTACATTGCATTTAGGTCTATGGTATCCTAGAAATGCATCCTTTGATTTATGTTCCTACTCGGATACCAACTTTGCTGGAAGCATCCTTGATAGGAAGAGTATCTCAGGTACTTGTCAACTCCTAGGACACTCTTTAGTTTTTTGGTGTAGCAAGAAACAAAACTCGGTTGCACTTTCCACGGTCGAAGCCGAATATGTAGCTGCGAGTCTTTGTTGTAGCCAAATACTTTGGATCAAACAATAATTGAGAGACTTCAAAGTATCTCTTAATCACATTCCTATTAAATGTGATAACACAAGTGCAATCACTTTGACCAAGAACCCCATACAACATTCTAGAACCAAGCGCATAGACATTAGACATCATTTTATACGTGATCATGTATTAAATGGTGATGTTGTTCTTGAGTTTATTGATACACATAACCAATTAGCTGATATCTTTACAAAACCTTTGTGTGAAGATAGGTTTAATTTCATTAAGAAAGAATTAGGCATGCTTGACAACCTTGATGCTTAAGATTGTGATTTGCTGTTCACATTACTATTCACGTTACTGTTCACATGAATAACTATTTTTGGCTGCCATATGATCACAATACTATTCCTCATTAATTTAGATTATTCTCCTTGATTATTCTATGAAGGTTATTTGCCAAGATTATGTTGATGCTTTGAATAGACTCCTTGATGGTTTTACAAGTCCTATGCAAATGAAATTAGTAAATTTGCATTGAAGTCTTCTTGACTCTTTATAGGCTATTCTTTAGAATAATTGTTATATTGCCATATGTTCTTATATCTTTTAGCATGGTGGTACACCTTTGAATGATGCCATAACTTATACATATCTTTCCTTCTAGAGTGTATTTTGATGATGCCAAAAGGGGGAGATATATAGCTAGTGGATGAATTAGCTAAGTGGATGAATAATTCCAAATTTTAAGCTTTAAACATGATATATAAATGATGATTTAGTGGGATACATGTTTTGGGTATACTTATGTGATGCTTCTTGATAATCCTTTGATACATATTCTGAATTATTTTTGATATAACAATAACTTTGCATCATCATTCACCTAGGACTCATGGCATTGCATTCATTGAGTCAAAGCCTCTCTTATGTGCTCTCCAAATTCTATTTAGTAAGGCACAAACTATTTTTTAAAGGGGGAGAACATTAAGGGGGAGAATTTCTGAAAAACACACACTTCACTTGTGCTTAATTTTCCTCATCCACTAATTATTTGTCATCATCAAAAAGGGGGAGATTATTGGACCTAGTTGTCTTAACCCATGTTTTGATTATAATAAACAATTAATGTGCTACTAATATACTTTGGAAGTATTTGTGTTGAGTTTGTAGGCCATAGACTCAAAATTGCCAAATTGCTTCAAATCAAAGTTAAGGAAGAGCAACATAAGGAAGCAAAAATTTATGAAAACCTATAATTTAACTTTTATTTATTTTATGTCTTATAAATCTCATTTTATTAATTATGTTGGCTCAAGTTTAGGTGGTATTAAGAATATCTTATTCAACTTAGTTTTCACCTAATTTTTTTTATCAAGGGCAAATTAAATAAATTTTTCAAAAATGTAAAATTAATTTTGAAAAGTATTTTAGTTGCAAAATACATTGAATTAGCTTCCTAATGGTTCAAACGGATCAAAAATCCGAGTTTGGATAAAAAAGTTATGAGTTTTTTAAACTCTTAATTTCTTAGTGTCTTTACTTATAACTTTTCTTGACCAAGGGGGGCTAAAATGAAAATTTCACATTTGAGAAATGAAAATTTATTTTTGAAAGTGTTTTCATTGAAAATTTTATCAAATTAGCTTTTCAACGGTTCAAACGGATCGAAAATCTGAATTCCGGTCAAAAAGTTATGCATTTCCGAAGCCTAAGTGCCCTTTTGACACTTTCTGTCCAAAGAGCACTCTGGCAGCTGAAAGTGGGAAGTTCGGTAGCCAAAGTTCACTCTTTAAATCATGGTTTTTGAGTGTTAAAAGTCATTTTTTTTCAGAGAGCACTCTGGCAGCTGAAAGTGGGAACTTCGGTAGCTGAAAGTGATTTTTCAAAAGCTATTTTTTGGCACTTCAACCTTCGGCAGCCGAAGTAAATAACTCCGGCAGCCAAACTTAGGTTTTTGCAACTCGATAAAACAGAGCTTTGGGTGGATGAATGGCTAGTTTTGCATTTAATGCAGCCCCAATGGCTATTTTCTTGCAAAACTATAAATAGGCACCATTTTTTACTGGAAAGAAGTTTTAGACAACAACAATCTTTTGGAAATTTATTGGGTTCTAAAGATTTTCTTCATTCTCTCTCTCTAGAACTTGAGCTACCATAGTTAATGTTGAGAACTTGATATTTGAGTTGTAAATTCATTGTTCTGAGAGTTCTTTCAAAGTTGTTGTGAGCACTTATTATAATTTTGAGTGTGATAGAGCTTTAAATAGCTCTTGAGTGTAAAGGGATTTGTAAAAGAGCAAGGGTTTGCTCTTGTGGTGATTGTAAGGGATATATTTTTCAACCAAATAAGAATTTTAGTGGAGTTAACTCTCAAGGAGAGCCTTGAGGAGAGGACGTAGGCTTGGGATAGCCGAACCTCTATAAATCTCTCGTGTTATCATTCTTCCTCTTCTCTTCTTTGTGTTGAAATTTCTTTTAATCTTTAATTTTGCAATTAGAACCCAATTCACCCCCCCCCCTCTTGGTTACTACAAGGGACAACAGTAACCTCACATGAAATTAAATTAATTCTTGAGCATCCAAATAGTGCTTTGGTTTTATGTTTATTGTATATTATTTTCTTTGTTATATTATCGCACCACTAAGCAGCAATGCTTAGCGCGATGAATTTGTTTCCTTGCGCAGGTACTGAAGATAAAATCCAGTGGAAATTTGACTGGGATTTTTGGAGTCCAGATCTGCAGAAGTGTCAGAAGTGTTCAAGGTTGTCACCTCCTCAGCAATGCATATAGATAGGGCTCACATTTGCCATTTTATGTATTTTGTATAGCATAAATATTTCTTATGTTGTAATGTAAACTAGAAAATTGTAAATAATTTGTAGATCATATAAATTATGAATTTATGTAATTAGTCTGTATATCATGTAAATTAATGAAGATTGAAAATTTTCACATATGAGTTGAGAATGAATGGGAATGTATGGAAACGAATATGAAATTGAATTATATAGAGGATATTCGAATCGATGAGATAATTATGACTAGTATGGATAAGATTTTATTGTAAAAATATTATTGAATTTTCAAGCAGGTAAATAGCGAGACATGCCAAACAGTAATAGAAACAGGGGAAACTCCACTGGTTTCTTCTTAGAAAAATAATTGATATTAAAATAAAACAAGAACAAATTATTAAGAGAATAAAGTAAGATAAGATAGGGTGCTCCGGCACCGAATGTGACATGCCTCGCTCGCATACACTATAGACGGGTGAGGGGTGTCACATTTAGTGATATCAGAGCATGGTTTAGGGGTTCCTAGGCATCGATAGATAGAATAATCTTTGAAACCTGTGTAAACACTTCCAAATATTTTTCCAATCATACTCAACTCCAAATAATCACTATCATCTCAACATTTTTCAACAATTTTCATTCATTCAATCTGTATCATATATAATTCAATTTGAACTCAAGTTTATGAAGGCAATACTTAATTTCATTAATTTACAATACAAAATGATACAAGTGCTTATATTTTATATGTTAACATAAAGACCTAAATACAAAATACAATTTACAAAAATACAAAAGAGAATCCTAGTGCCCTACCAAAATACACTACAGATGAGAGGTGACATAAAACACCAGCAGATCAGACTCTCACCCAGTCTGGGGTCTACTAGGCTCACCTCTATATCTCCTGTACCTACGCGTGGCAAAAGCAACGCGCTAAGCAATACTACTTAGTGGTGCCAATAATAAAACAAAAATAACTAAAATGAAATAAACATGCAGAGTGTATGCTGACATTTTATGCAGACCGAGTTTCTGGCAATTATTTGCAGTAATCTAATACTTTTTATGTTAATCACTTTATTAAAGTTTGGTAAGATTTATTTTGATTGCCCAAGTAATCTATACTAGTTAATTGGACTGGATAAATGAGAAAACTGGCACTGGGTACCAAGTACATCGGCTCATCACACCATCGATCATAATGTGTCTCCCGGTGTGAAATAGAACAGCTAATAAGTTGTAATAATTATTAGGCATGAAACTAAGTATGTAATCTCAATCAAAATAATCAAAGGCTATTATATCACAGAATGGCACAAAAGGCCATAAAACACAGAATGGTATGAAGCTGTTACACCCTCTCAGTAGCAACTTCGTACATTCTACTGTTCCGGTGACCAGTGTTGGTCTGAACAGCTAGAACGTCTGGAAAAATATTTAAACTAAAGTGAGGAACCATAATTTACTCAAATATTAATAAGAAAAATTTAGTAAAAATTTTAGAAATAAAATACAACCAAGTTAAATGAGCCGGTGCCCTAGCGATGGGTAACCTAGTGAGAAGTTGCGGTTCTCGCAACTAGGATCCCTAGACCAGGGGGAAAAATTATAAATAATTATTGGGACTCCAAAGAAGGGTTATTGAGATTCTTATGGCATTAGAATGCCAAGGAAATGCTTAGAAAAATTTTTCAATTAGTACAGACAATTTTGGCCCGTTAAGCCAAACGGAGGGCATTTTGGTCATTTCGTCTTCAGAGATGATTTTTGGCCAACTCGTCCAGTTAAGTAAATAATTATTATGACATAAAATGTGAATAAATATTACTAAAAATTGAATTGAAAATGAGTAGAAAAGAAAAGAAAAATGAATTAAATGGGAATTTATGACATCACATGATGTCATTAGTGTGCCTTCACCCAATTACATGGTGACACATGGCATAAACTAACTTAAAAGAGGTCAAATGGGCTGGAAAATGAAGAAAATCAGACTTTTCTTTCTTTTTTCTTCCTCTTGCCGTGAACCATTCCACCATAACCACCATTAACAAACTTCTAAACCTCCATTTCCCTAGCTTTCTTCCACTAAAAGCCCTAGTTGTCTTCACAAAAAATTCACCCCACACCTTGAGGAAGCTTTGGGCAGCAAAATTTTGAAGAAAAATTAAAGTTTTGGTTGGCTTGGATTTGAGCTAAAAGAGGTTAGTGACCTAAACCTTGAATTTCACTTAAATTTCATGTTTAAGAACTATAAATGTGTGTAAATGACAAAGAAATTTGATGAAACACCATTGGTATGCTAACCCTAGATTTTGGCAGCCATGGTTAGGGTAATATGATGATGATTTTTGGAGAGCTAACATGCTAGTATGGCTGCCCTTAATGTGTATCTTATAAGTGAATTGATATATGCATTGATAATGCATGGTTTGGAAATGTTGAGTTAGGGTTTGGGTTGAAGAATGAGACTTTGATCTTGTGATGATGGGAGTAGGTTTTAATGGTCAATTAGTGACCATTTGGTTTGGTTTGAATAAAAAATAAAGTGAATTGGGTTGTGGGATTTGAGGTTGGAGTGGCTACCTTGTGTGACCTGCAGGTTTGGATGTGAGTCCAGCCTGTTTGGACAGCCATAACTTAAATTGTAGAGGTTCAATTGGTGTTTAGCCAATTTTACATGAAACTAGACACAAAATGACACAACTTTCGTGAAGAAACTATGCCCATAAGACCAAACTAAGTGGACCAAAACCTTGCTCCAATCCGGGTGACCTGCAATCTGCCTAGGCAAAATGACCAAATGAACAGTATTTGGTCATTTGGCCATAACTCAATGTAGCAAGGTCCAATTTACCTGAAATTTTACCAGCAACAAGTTGAGATATAGACTAACAACTTTCATGAAGAAACCTAACCTAAATTATGACCATAACATAGTCAAATTGCCAACCAAACTTGAGTTACCAAATCTGGCAAAAACAATTTTACCCAGAATTTTGGAATCTATCCAATCCGGCCAGTTATAGTTTTTAGGCCATAACTTGAGATACAAAACTCCAAATGGAGTGATTCAAAAAAATAAATTCAACTAGACAAAATAAGTAACAACTTTCATGTTGATCATTTTTCCAAATTCCCACTGCAAAGGTGACTAATGGAATAGTAAACCCAAAGCTTGAAAACTGAAAATTTTGTCCAATTCACTTTAAGCTTAGAGATGGTATTGACAACCAATACCAACAAGTTTAAAATGTAAAATGTGGTATGTTGATAATATTTAAACTAATTTACCTATTTTCAATGCAAAAGTCAACATTTTGATTGACTAATGAAATGAATAGTAGTCATAAAAATTTTAATTTCAAAGAATTACACAAATTAAAAGTGTTAAATGCCCTAGTAGGCCTAACGTGATTGGTTTGGATAGGTTGGCATGCCAATAGGGTTCTGTTAGTAGTACTGCATATGGCTTCATGCCATTCTGTATTTCATGGCTTTCCATGCCATTCCGGGACATAATAGTCTTTGGCTATGATATTGAGTTTTTATACTCGGGTTTAATCCCCGATAATTATTACAGCTTATTAGCTGTTCTGTTGCACACCGGGAGACATAATGTGACCGATGGTGTGAAGGTCCGAGGTACTTAGCACCCAGTACCAGTATACCCATTTATCCAGTCCAGTCAACTAGTATAGGTTACTCGGGCAGTGTTAATAAATCTTATCAAACTTTAATCGAATAATATTGCAATCAATATTTGAAATTTAGTCCACCCAAAAATTTAAACATACATTTTGCACACATGTTTTATTTTATTTTATTTTATATTGTCACCACTAAGCAGAATTGCTTAGCGCGTCGCTTTTGCCACGCGCAGGTACTGGAGACATAGCTGGGGAGTCCAGCAGGCCTCATACAGGGTGAGCCTTCATATCTGCACTCAGAGTTCAGAGTCACCTCACATTGCAGTGCATTTGGTAGGACATTAGGCCACTTTGATATTTTGATATTTTGATATTTTGTATTTTGTAACCTTCTGTAATGTATATTATAAATTGATGTAATCAAGCTTTTGATGTAAGTATCTATAAAATATGTTCAGTAATAAATTGAGTATTTTTCATTGAGTTGACTGTGTTTTGAATTGAATTGAATTTTGAGATACTGAAGTGAATTGAGAAATTGTTGAGTATATATTGGAGGTTGATTGAGAATAATGTGATGATATTATTGGGAGTGTTTTTAACAGGTTCAGAAGAACTGTTTTTCCAATTTATAGTCGGCACTCTGTCGGATTTTCTATAAAATTTGTGGAAAAATTTAGATTTATCAGAAATTATAAATAAATGAATTAAAAGGGATTAATTGAAATTGAAACATGAATTGGTGTTCCGACACACTGAGTGGCATAACTTGCTCGGCTACATTGTAGACGGGTAAGGGGTGTTACATTTAGTGGTATCAGAGCATCGGTTTAGGCATTTCTGGGTCTAGATAGAGTACATTCCATTGCATTGCATTTGTAAGTGTTGAGGTGACACTGATGCAGATCTGTTGTTTTCTTATTTTGAATAGGTTATGGATCCTGCTTCGCAAAGAGCAGTTGATGAAGAGGTGGAGAGTCATGCTCCACCAAGGGCTGAGTCTGGGGGCAGGGGAGAATCTGCTCCACCAGCAGCTGAGGCACCTGCTCAACCTCAGTTTGCTCTATTCCAGCAAATGACCGAGTTCTACCGGCAAATGATGGGGGCAATTCCACCACCACAACCACAACCACAACCTCCACCAGCACCACAGAAGTCCCATTTGGAGAAATTGCGAAAACATGGGGCTGTAGACTTCTTTGGGAAGAGGGAGGATGATCCCATGGCTGCAGAAAATTGGTTGGACAGAACCATCAGAGTACTGAAACAGCTAAACTGCACCCCCGAGCAGAACCTGGTGGGTGCTGTGTCCCTACTTCAGGATGATGCATATCAGTGGTGGGACACAGTAACCAGTGAGGTGCAACCTGAACGGATCACCTGGGAATTCTTCCTCACAGAGTTCAGGAAGAAATATATTAGTAAAGTGTATTTAGAAGAGCGAAGAAGGGAATTCATCAGTTTGAGATAGAGACAGTTGTCAGTGGCTGAGTATGAGCGTGAGTTTGTTAGACTGAGCCGGTATGGGAGGGAGATAGTCCCTACCGAGGCAGAGAGGTGCAGACGGTTTGAGGAAGGGCTCAATGACAACATCAAAGTCATGATCACAGCACTGGAGATCACGGATTTTTCTAAACTGGTGGATGCTGCATCAAAAGTGGAAAGGGTTAGAATCAATGAACAAAATAGAAGGGAAAGACAGTAGAAGAGGGGTCCGGGTCAGTCCAGTGCATATTCTGCTCTCAGTAAGAAGAATAAGGGTCCTCCTGCTCAGAGTTCGGGACCACCACAAGGTCAGGGTCAGTCTCAGGGGCCCAGACCATAGTTCACACCTAGGAGAGGCCAGTCCACACCATCAATGGGCAGCTCTCCAGGGATGGTGTTTAGGGAACCAGCCCCTGCATCTTCTACTTGTCCGTACTGTCAGAAGTGGCACAAGGGGGAATGTTGGCGAGTGACCGATGCATGCTTGCGGTGTGGATCTACAGAACACCAGATCAAGAATTGTCCGAAGAGGACTACTACAGTTGCTCCAACACAAACTGACAGACCTGCTCCTGCACCACAAAGAGGTAGGAAGCCTGGTAAACCTGAGGCAGCTGGTCCATCACTGAGGCCTGCATCCGAGTCAACTGAGAGGCCAGACACTAGAATACTAGCCAGGGCTTATGCCATCAGAGCTCAAGAGGAGCAAAATGCCTCAGATGTCATCAGCGGTACGTTTTCCCTCTACAACACTTCTGTACATGCATTGGTGGATCCAGGATCCACTTATTCCTACATTTACATCAAACTACCCATAGAGAGGGGAGTTCCAGTAAAGGAAAGTGATCAAGACATTCTGGTCACAAATCCACTAGGCCACAGTGTGGTAGTGAATAAAGTATTTAAGGGTTGCCCGTTGAGGATTCAAGGGTATGAATTCTCGGCAGACCTAATTGAGTTGCCCTTTCACGAGTTTGACGTGATTTTGGGAATGGACTGGTTGTCACGTCATCAGGCAATAGTTGATTGCAAATTGAAAAGAATTTCTCTGAAAACTTCTGAGGGTAATGAGATCACTGTTATGGGTGAAAGGACAGATTTCCTGTCCAATGTTATCTCAGCCACAGTTGCAAGAAGAATGATGAGAAAAGGCTGTGAAGCTTACCTAGCACACGTGGTTGATACTAGGCAAGCTAAGCCAAACCTGAATGATATACCCATAGTAAGAGACTTCCCAGATGTATTTCCTGAAGAGTTGCCTGGTTTACCACTAGAAAGGGAAGTCGAGTTTGCTATTGAGGTAATGCCAGGTACAACACCCATTTCCATTGCTCCTTATAGGATGGCACCCACTGAATTAAGGGAGTTGAAAAC
Organism: Hevea brasiliensis; assembly: GCF_030052815.1. NCBI lineage: Eukaryota > Viridiplantae > Streptophyta > Magnoliopsida > Malpighiales > Euphorbiaceae > Hevea > Hevea brasiliensis. The sequence continues at coordinate 24,635,801 of NC_079510.1, read as the reverse complement.
TCAGTTGCAAGAGTTGCTTGATAAGGGGTTCATACGCTGATGTGTCACCATGGGGAGCTCGGTCTTGTTGTGAAGAAAAAGGATGGAACTTTGAGATTGTGTATCGATTACTGGTAGTTGAATAAAGTAACTGTGAAGAATAAATATCCATTGCCCAGAATTGACGATCTGTTTGATCAGTTGAAGGGAGCCGGTGCATTTTCAAAAATTGACCTCAGATCAGGGTATCATCAGTTGAGGGTAAAGGATGCAGATGTGTCAAAAACTGCATTCAGAACCCGGTATGGGCACTATGAATTTTTACCGTTTGGGTTAACAAATGCACCAGCAGCATTTATGGACCTTATGAACCGTATCTTCCATCCATACTTAGATCGGTTTGTAGTGGTATTTATTGATGATATTCTGGTGCATTCCAAGACCAGGGAAGAACATGATGAACATTTGAGGATTGTTCTGCAAACCCTGCGAGAAAAGAAGCTGTATGCTAAGTTGTCCAAGTGTGACTTCTGGATGAGTGAAATCTCTTTCCTTGGACACACTGATATCGTGAGAGGGGATTAGAGTGGATCCCAAAAAGATAGAAGCAGTGATGGAATGGAAGCCTCCCAGAAATACAACTGAGGTCAGAAGTTTCTTGGGGCTAGCTGGGTATTATAGAAGATTTGTGAAGGGATTTTTCTTAATAGCTGCTCCAATGACCAAGTTGTTACATAAAAATGTCAGATTTGACTGGAATGACAAGTGTCAGACTAGTTTTTAGAAGTTAAAGGCTATGTTGAGAGAGGCACTAGTGTTAACACAGCCAGTGTCAGGAAAGGACTTTATGGTCTACAGTGATGCCTCTCATAATGGGTTAGGGTGTGTATTGATGCAAGAGGGGAAGGTGGTCGCTTATGCTTCCAGGCAGCTAAGGCCACATGAACAGAATTACCCTACCCATGATCTAGAGCTTGCAGCAATTATCTTCGCACTGAAGATACGGAGGCACTACTTATATGGTGAAAAGTGCTACATTTACATAGACCACAAAAGTCTAAAATATTTGCCAACTCAGAAGGAGCTCAACCTTAGACAGAGGCGATGGATTGAGTTCCTGAAGGACTATGATTGTGTAATTGACTACCATCCTGGGAAGGCAAATATAGTTGCTGATGCTTTGAGCAGAAAATCCATCACAGCTTTGAGATCATTGAATGCCCATCTATCTTTGGTTCGAGATGGAGCTATTTTGGCTGAGTTGCAAGTGAGGCCAAACCTGCTACAGCAGATTTTAGATGGGCAAAAGGAAGATGAAAATTTAATGGCTATTATGAGTAAAATCTCAGAGGGTAAAGCAACTGACTATGAGGTGAAAGCAGATGGGTGTCTGTACTACAAAGGAAGAGTATGTGTACCAGATAATGGGGAATTGAAAGCCAGTATTCTGAAAGAAGCACATGCCAGTGTTTATGCTATGCACCCAGGAAGTACAAAAATGTATCATGATCTGAAGCTTCAGTATTGGTGGCCTAGTATGAAGAAGGACATAGCTGACTATGTAACTAAATGCTTGACATGTCAGCAAGTTAAGGCAGAACATCAAGTTCCATCAGGTTTGCTACAACTTATACGCATACCTGAATGGAAATGGGATCGGGTCACTATGGATTTTGTGAGTGGTCCACCTCTCACCCAGAAGAAACATGATGCAGTATGGGTGATAATGGATAGATTGACAAAGTCAGCACATTTTCTGCCAGTTAGGATTGACTACTCACTGGAGAAGCTAGCAGAATTGTATATCAGTGAGATAGTTAGGCTATATGGAATCCCACTTTCTATCATATTTGACCGAGACCCAAGGTTTACATTAAGATTCTGGAGGAAGTTGCATGAATCCTTGGGTACACAACTCCACTTCAGCACAGCTTTTCATCCTCAGACGGATGGGCAATCAGAAAAAGTAATCCAGGTAAACAACTGAAACCGATTAAACTAATGCAAATATTGAACTGAAATGATAATAATAACATGAAATATATGTCAGGTCCTTGAGGATATGCTGAGGAGTTGTGTCATTGAGTTTGAGGGAAGTTAGGATAGATACCTCCCACTGGCAGAATTTGCATACAACAATAGCTACCAAGCTAGCATTCAAATGGCTCCGTATGAAGCAATGTATGGGAGGAAATGTAGAACCCCATTGTGTTGGACTGAATTGAGCGAAGATAAGCTGGTAGGCCCAGACCTGGTGAAACAGACTGAGGAAAAAGTGAAAATAATCAAATCTAACCTGAAGATTGCCTCCGATAGACAAAAGTCTTATGCTGGCCTAAAGAGAAAAGAGATAGAGTATGCAGTTGGTGATAAAGTATTTCTCAAAGTCTCACCATGGAAGAAAATATTGAGGTTCGGAAGAAAAGCTAAGTTGAGCCCTAGGTTTATTGGCCCATATGAAGTCATTGAACGTGTGGGACCAGTAGCCTACAGGCTAGCTTTACCACAAGAGCTGGATAAGATCTACAATGTGTTCCACATGTCCATGCTCAAAAGATACCGCTCAGACCCTTCACACGTCATCTCCATGGAAGAAATTGAAGTACAACCGGATTTGACATATGAAGAGGAACCTATACAGATCCTAGCTCGAGAAGTGAAGGAACTGAGAAATAAACAAATTCCACTGGTGAAAGTGCTTTGGAGGCACCACAACATTGAAGAGGCAACTTGGGAAAGTGAAGAGACGATGAGGCAATAGTTCCCTCAACTGTTTGCATTAGGTAAATTTCGAGGACGAAATTTAAATTAGAGGGGAAGAGTTGTAACACCCTTCCGGTAGCAACTCCGTATATTCTACTGTTATGGTGACCAGTATCGATCCGGACAGCTAGAATGTCCGGAAAAATATTTAAACTAAAGTGAGGAACCATAATTAACTCAAATATTAATAAGAAAAATTTAGTAAAAATTTTAGAAATAAAATACAACCAAGTTAAATGAGCCGGTGCCCTAGCGATGGGTAACCTAGTGAGAAGTTGCGGTTCTCGCAACTAGGAGCCCTAAACCCAGGGAAAAAATTATAAAATAAGTATTGGGACTCCAGAGAAGGGTTATTGAGGTTCTTATGGCATTAGAATGCCAATAAAATGCTTAGAAAAATTTTTCAATCGGTATAGACAATTTTGGCCCGTTAAGCCAAACGGAGGGCATTTTGGTCATTTCGTCTTCAGAGATGATTTTTGGCCGACTTGTCCAGTTAAGTAAATAATTATTATGATATAAAATGTGAATAAATATTACTAAAAATTGAATTGAAAATGAGTAGAAAAGAAAAGAAAAAAAATGAATTAAATGGGAATTTATGACATCACATGATGTCATTAGTGTGCCTTCACCCAATTACATGGTGACACATGGCGTAAACTAACTTAAAAGAGGTCAAATGGGCTAGAAAATGAAGAAAATCAGACTTTTCTTTCTTTCTTCTTCCTCTTCCGTGAACCATTCCACCATAACCACCATTAACAAACTTCTAAACCTCCATTTCCCTAGCTTTCTTCCACCAAAAGCCCTAGTTGTCTTCACAAAAAATTCACCCCACACCTTGAGGAAGCTTTGGGCAGCAAAATTTTGAAGAAAAATTAAAGTTTTGGTTGGCTTGGATTTTAGCTAAAAGAGGTTAGTGACCTAAACCTTGAATTTCACTTAAATTTCATGTTTAAGAACTATAAATGTGTGTAAATGACAAAGAAATTAGATGAAACACCATTGGTATGCTAACCCTAGATTTTGGAAGCCATGGTTAGGGTAATATGATGATTTTTGGAGAGCGAACATGCTAGTATGGCTGCCCTTAATGTGTATCTTATAAGTGAATTGATAAATGCAATGATAATGCATGGTTTGGAAATGTTGAGTTAGGGTTTGGGTTGAAGAATGAGACTTTGATCTTGTGATGATGAGAGTAGGTTTTAGTGGTCAATTAGTGACCATTTGGTTTGTTTTGAATAAAAAATGAAGTGAATTGGGTTGTGGGATTTGAGGTTGGAGTGGCTGCCTTGTGTGACCTGCAGGTTTGGATGTGAGTCCAGCCTGTTTGGACAGCCATAACTTAAATTGTAGAGGTTCAATTGGTGTTTGGCCAATTTTAAATGAAACTAGACACAAAATGGCACAACTTTGGTGAAGAAACCATGCCCATAAGACCAAACTAAGTGGACCAAAACCTTGCTCCAATCTGGGTGACCTGCAATCTGCCTGGGCAAAATGACCAAATAAACAGTATTTGGCCATTTGGCCATAACTCAATGTAGCAAGGTCCAATTTACCTGAAATTTTACCAGCAACAAGTTGAGATATAGAATAACAACTTTCATGAAGAAACCTAACCTAAATTATGACCATAACATAGTCAAATTGCCAACCAAACTTGAGTTACCAAATCTGGCAAAAACAATTTTACCCAGAATTTTGGAATCTATCCAATCCGGCCAGTTATAGTTTTTAGGCCATAACTTGAGATACAAAACTCCAAATGGAGTGATTCAAAAAAATAAATTCAACTAGACAAAATAAGGAACAACTTTCATGTTGATCATTTTTCCAAATTCCCACTGCAAAGGTGACTAATGGAATAGTAAACCCAAAGCTTGAAAACTGAAAATTTTGTCCAATTCACTTTAAGCTTAAAGATGGTATTGGCAACCAATACCAACAAGTTTAAAATGTAAAATGTGGTATGTTGATAATATTTAAACTAATTTACCTATTGTCAATGCAAAAGTCAGCATTTTGGTTGACTAATGAAATGAATAGTAGTCATAAAAATTTCAATTTCAAAGAATTACACAAATTAAAAGTGTTAAATGCCCTAGTAGGCCTAACGTGATTGGTTTGGATAGGTTGGCATGCCAATAGGGTTCTGTTAGCAGTACTGCATATGGCTTCATGCCATTCTGTATCTCATGGCTTTCCATGCCATTTCGGGACATAATAGTCTTTGGCTATGATATTGAGTTGTTATACTCGGGTTTAATTCCCGATAATTATTACAGCTTATTAGCTGTTCTGTTGCACACCAGGAGACACAATGTGATCGATGGTGTGATGGTCTGAGATACTTAGTATCCAGTACCAACATACCCGTTTATCCAGTCCAGTCAACTAGTATAGGTTACTCGGGCTGTGTTAATAAATCTTATCAAACTTTAATCGAATAATATTGCAATAAATATTTAAAATTTAGTCCACCCAAAAATTTAAACATACATTTTGCACACATATTTTATTTTATTTTATTTTATTTTATATTGTCACCACTAAGCAGAATTGCTTAGCGCGTTGCTTTTGCCATGCGCAGGTACTGGAGACATAGCTGGGGAGTCCAGCAGGCCTCATACAGAGTGAGCCTTCATATTTGCACTTAGAGTTCAGAGTCACCTCACATTGCAGTGCATTTGGTAGGACATTAGGCCACTTTGATATTCTGATATTTTGATATTTTGTATTTTGTAACCTTCTACAATGTATATTATAAATTGATGTAATCAAGCTTTTGATGTAAGTATCTATAAAATATGTTCAATAATAAATTGAGTATTTTTCATTGAGTTGACTGTGTTTTGAATTGAATTAAATTTTGAGATGCTGAAGTGAATTGAGAAATTGTTGAGTATATATTGGAGGTTGATTGAGAATAATGTGATGATATTATTGGGAGTGTTTTTAATAGGTTCAGAAGAACTGTTTTTCCAATTTATAACCGGCACTCTGCCGGATTTTCTATAAAATTTGTGGAAAAATTTAGATTTATCAGAAATTATAAATAAATGAATTAAAAGGGATTAATTGAAATTGAAACATGAATTGGTGTTCCGACACACTGAGTGGCATAACTTGCTCGACTACACTGTAGACAGGTAAGGGGTGTCACAGAAGCCATATGCAGTACTGCTAACAAAATACTATTGGTATGCCAACATATCCAAACCAATCTTACTAGGTCTACTAAGGCATATTACAAAGCTCTTAATTGAATATTTGGGTTTAACATATAAGGTTACTATTCATTTTATTATTCGAGTCAAAATATTGACTTTTTCATATATAATAGTTACATGAGTTCTAACCACATGAAATTACCACATTTTAGTTCACAAAAGTGTTGGCATTGGTTGCCAATCAATACTTAAAACAAATAGGAAATAAATGAAAATTTTCAGTTTTGGGTGCTAGAGTTCACTATTCCATTAGGCAGTTCTACAATGAGAATTTTGCTAAATATTCTTAATCAAAGATGTTCCTTTATGTGTCTTCTTTAATTCCCTTTTTTGAATCACTCCATTTGGAGTTTTCTATCTCAAGTTATGCTAATTTTTTTAAGGCTAGCCAGATTGGTATCTACCCAGAATTTCTGGGCAGAAATGGTTTTGGCAGTTTTGATACCTTGAATTTGGTTAGAAATTCAGATAGGTTATGGTCAGAATTTGGTTTGGTGTTCTTCATGAAAGTTGTTCTAAATTGTCTAAGATTTTCACTGATATAAACTTCAGGTCAATTGGATATTTCTACACTGAGTTATGACCATTTGAACAAACACTGTTCATTTGATCATTTTCCAGGGACAGCATGTTGGTCACCCGGATTAGGGTAGCTTTTAGGTTAACTTGGGTTGGTTTTCTGGGCAAGGTTTCTTCACCAAAGTTGTGCCATTATGTGTCTAATTTTATTTTCAATTTTCCTTGCACCAATTGAACCTACACCTCTCAAGTTACAGCTGCCCAAACTTGCTGGACTCACATTCAGCCCTGCAGGTCACCTAAGGCAGCATACCTAACCTAAATTCCATTAGCATAAATCACTTCAATTCCTCATCAAATATAGCCATATGGTCACTAATTGACCATTACAATGTTCATATACCATTACATGAGCAAACCCTAATTTTGCTCAAGTCCCCAAGTTTTTAAGTTCCATTCATGCATTAAACTTAATAATTAAATGTTCAATTACTCAACTCATGTCAAGGGCAGCTAACATACTACTTTGTTTTAAGGAAATTCATCAAACCCTAACCATCCCTAAGCTGCCAAAATTATAGGGATACATACATATAAATTTTATTCTATTTTTCTTACAATTTCAAAACTTGAATTGAGTGAGAGAGAGAATGAATTGGACACTAACCTTGAATAGAGTCAATTCCAAGATTGTAAAAACTCCTCTTTTCTACTTCTTTTTACTCCAAAAATCTTCACCAATATGAAATATTAAGGTGTTATATAGGAGAATTAGGGTTTTGTTGAAAGAAAACTAAGGAAATGTAGCTTTGGTAACCATAAAAATGGAAGAGAGAGAGAGGAACAAGGTTCGACCAAAGAGGGGATTAGGATGGTTGCTAGATTTTTCCAATTTTTGACTTCTTCTTCTTCTCTTAAATGTATTATAAATGATTTTATTGAATTTTGATTGGCCAAAAGGTTTTTAATGACCTCATGCTTACTTAATAAATCAATTTTATCTTTATTCTTTTCTTTTCTTTACTACTCACTTTTAATTTCATTTTTAGCAATGTTTATTCATATTTGATATCATATAATTTATGTACTTAATTGGACAAGTTGGTCAAAAATCATCTCTGAAGACGAAATGACCAAAATGCCCTCCGTTTGGCTTAACGAGCTAAAATTGTATGTACCGATTGATTTAATTTTTCTTGTGTTTTCTTAGCATTTTATTGTCATTGAAACCCCAATAATCCTTCCCTAAAATCCCAAAAATTATTTCATGGAGTTTTCTCCAAGTCTAGGGTTGCTAACAGCATTGACCGTCACTTCCTGTTAGGGTCACTCATCACTGGGGTTATGGCTCATTTATCCTTCGTGCATTTCATTACTAAAATTTTTTCTTAATTTTTCTTATCATTATTTGGTTTATTTATAACTCCTCACTCTAGTCTAATTATAATTCCAAATATTTTAGCTACCCGGACCGACATTGGTCACCGGAACAGTAGAACATGCAAACTAGCTAAAGTGAGGATGTTACAGCTCTTCCACTCTAATAAAAATTTCATCCTTGAAATTTACCTGATGCAAACAGTTAAAGGAAGTGCTACCTCATCGTCTCTTCACTTTCCTAAGTTGCCTCCTCGGTATTATGGTGCCTCCAAAGCACTTTCACTAATGGAATTTGTTTATTTCTCAGTTCCTTCACTTCCCGAGCCTGGATCCATATGGGTTCTTCTGCATATGTCAAGTTCAGTTGAATTTCAATATCTTCCATGAGATGACATGTGAAGGGTCTGAGCGGTATATTCTTAGCATAGACACATGAAACACATTGTGGATCTTATCCAGCTCTGGAGGTAAAGCTAACCGATAAGCCACTGGTCCCACACGTTCAATGACTTCATATGGGCCAATAAACCTAGGGCTTAACTTACCCTTCCTTCCAAACCTCAGTACCTTCTTCCATAGTGAGACTTTGAGAAACACTTTATCGCCAACTGCATACTCTATCTCTTTTTCTCTTCAAGTCTGCATAAGATTTTTGTCTATCTGAGGCAACCTTCAAATTAGCTTTGATTAACTTTACTTTATCCTCAGTCTGTTTCACCAGGTCTGGTCCTACCAGCTTATCTTTGCCCAATTTAGTCCAACACACTAGGGTTCTATACTTCCTCCCATACAGTGCTTCATACGGGGCCATTTGAATGCTAGCTTGATAGCTATTGTTATATACGAATTCTGCCAGTGGGAGGTATCTATCCCAACTCCCCTCAAACTCAATGACATAACTCTTCAGCATATCCTCAAGGACCTATCACATAATTCACGTTGTTACTATCATTTTAATTTATTATTTGTAAAAATTCAATTAGTTTTTAGGTTTACCTGGATTACTCATTCCGACTGATCATCTGTCTGAGGATGAAAAGCCGTGCTAAAGTGGAGTTGTGTGCCCAAGGCTTCTTGCAACTTTCTTCTAAAATCTCGATGTAAACCTTGGGTCTCAATCAGATATGATGGAAAGTGGGATTCCATGCAGTCTAACTATCTCACTAATATACAACTCTGCTAGCTTTTCCAGTAAGTAGTCAGTCTTAACTGGCAAAAAATGTGCTGACTTCGTCAATCTATCTACTATCACCCACACTACATCATGCTTCTTCTGGGTGAAAGGTAGACCACTAACAAAATTTCCATTCAGGTATACTTATAGGCTATAGCAATCCTGATGGGACTTGATGTTCTAGTTTAACTTGCTGACATGTCAAGCACCTAGTAACATAGTTAGCTATATCCTGCTTCATACCAGGCCACCAATAATGAGGCTTCAGATCATTATATATTTTTGTGCTTCCTGGGTGCATAGCATAAACACTGGTGTGTGCTTCTTTCAGAATACTAGTCTTCAATTCCCCATCATCTGGTACACACACTCTTCCTTTGTAGTACAGACACCCATCGGTTTTCACCTCATAATCAGTTTCTTTCTCCTCTCAAATTTTACCCGCAATAACCATTAATTTTTCATCTGCCTTCTGCCCATCTTGTATTTGCTGTAGCAGGTTTGGCCTCACTTGTCATTCAGCCAAAATAGCTCCATCTTGAGCTAAAGACAGACGGGCATTTAGTGATCTTAAAGCTGTGATAGACTTCCTACTCAAGGCGTCAACAACTACATTTGCCTTCCTAGGATGGTAGTCTATCACACAATCATAGTCCTTTAGGAACTCAATCCATCGCCTCTGTCTAAAGTTGAGCTCCTTCTGGGTTGGCAAGTATTTTAGACTTTTATGGTCTGTATATATGTAGCACTCTTTGTTAGTAGTATGCCTTAGAGCATATCATTTAGTATGTATCTTGTACATACTTTATTAATAAAAAGGCATTTTTACTTTTCTATTTACATAACATATTTATGTGTAATAGAAAAGGTCCATTAATATTTTATTAGAAATTCTATTCTTAAGTTGTTAAGAATATGAGTGACAGTATTTCTAGCACAAAGTATCATAAATTGGTTCACAATCGAGGATACTTCACAATAAGGGCATGACTTATCCAGAAAAATTATAATCATGTTTGTTCCTTTTTTATATGAGATGTAAATAAGATGGAATGGTGAGTATCATGCCATATAACAAACATGATAGGCACTTATACATGATAAGTTGGCCGAACCAGTGACACTTATGACAAGCACGTGGAGTTTACTCTTGTCAATGCATTGTCGTAAATCATATCAGTGCATATAATCTTTAGACCTGAGATAACACAGTTATTTTGTATATAGGTGGTTTGAGATTGATACTGCTTTCATACTTGTACTGTGTATGGGTATATGGGTATGTGTTAGCTCCTACTAGTTTTATATGGAGGTAGGTGTTGATCAAGATGGAATATGTTACCCTAAGTAAATAGGGATAAAATCCTATGTTCATTTAATTGTTCTTGATGTTTCAAGTTCCTGGCCAGGACAGACAGATTTAATCAGAAAAGAGTTTCTGATGAGAAAATCTTTTCAATTAAGAATTGGAATTAAAAGAGAACATAATATTCATAGCAAATGGGGTTTGACATAAACCATGACTCCAGTTCAAATTGGGATTTTCTAACAGAGGGATTTTATTGCATGGTAACATATGATTATAGGTTCATTTAAGGTATTCCTTGTTACTGATTGGGTGTTTATGGCATGCTATGCTAAGTGTCAACCATAGTTTATGAGATGCCTAAAATGATTTAGAGAAATTATTTATGGTAAGAAAGAGTTCTGATGATATTAAGAGTTAATATCATATCTCATTGCCAATTAATGATGAGGCTAGTAAGTCACACACATACACAAGATAATCACTAAGTAAAATGCGATTTAATTGATTAATTAAAGAGTTTAATTGATTAATTAAATAGGTTTGGTTTGCAATAAGATTGCAAAGTCCCTAGCATGGCTTAAAACCAAATCTAGGTTATTGGATGTATAGTATAAGTTAAATTTATATTTAAAGTATTTAAATATAAATTTAATTATGAGAAATTAATTAATAGAGATTAATTAATTAATTTATATTTGATATAAATCAATTAGAAAAGGAGAAATAATTATTTTGGGTTGAGAACTCAAAATTAAAACACAAGGGTAATTTGGTCATTTCACAGGATGACATGTCACACCATGAGATGGTGACACATGGCACCATATAAGTTTGCCATTTGTCTTCCTATCATGCAAGGTGATTAAAGTCAAGATTAAATCTAGCTTTGACACTTGGCTTAATGTGATTAGGTCAATTAATATTAAGATGCAATCAGGTGATGACATATGACAAGGGTTTTAAGTGATAACCTAATTATGTAAAGTGATGTTATGAGAAAATAAAAATCAGCCACTCTTCTTATTTTCTCTCAAGTGTGCCGCCACCCATAGCTCTTCCTCTTCTCTTCATCTTCTCTCATCAATTCAAAGAGAATGGTCCGTATTCTCTTGAATTAAAATTGCTAGAAATTGTTTCTAGTGTCCAATATACATCTACAACCTCTCTAAAGGCAAATCCCTAATTTCTAATTGGTTGGCAAGGCTTGAGAAGCTATTTAAGAGGCTGCCATTGGTGATCTTGGTGTAGACAAATTAGAGAGATAACATTTGGGGTCCTAGTTGCTTCCCAAAAGTACCAATCACATCTACAGTGCATCAAAAGGTTAGTGCACATATTCTTGTATTAATCTAGGGTTCTAATGAATTAATTTGTTAATTCAAAAATCTTAAATGGAAAATGTAGATCCTAATACATATTAAAAGTATTTTAAAATGCATTTGAACATTGAAATCAATTAGGTATGTAATGGATATTACATGATGCATGAAACCCTGGAAGAAAATTTTTGAATTCAATATTCTAATCTGACAATTTTTCATGCTTTCGCTCCTTCAATTGGTATCAAAGCCACTATATTTTCCATTTAGATTGTTTAATATGAGATTTAATTGTGTGATTTAATCAATTTTGATTGATTCATTGCTGGTTGCATCAAAAGTGTGGCGGTATGGATGGCACCTCAATGATGCGCATGGTTGTTTGATAGCACCTCAATGGTGCGCATGGTATGGGGATGATTATACAATTGATGTATGCTTTGATGCCCATAATTATGCACATGGCTAATTGATAGAAAGAAAAAAAGGGGTAGACCTAAATTGACTTGGAGGAGAGTAGTACAACATGACTTAGAAGCATTACACATTTCTGAGGATTTAACCCAAAATCGTTCAGAGTGGAAAAAGCGAATCCATATAGCCGACCCCAAATTTTTGGGATAAAGGATTAGTTGAGTTGAGTTGAGTAGAGTATGTTGGTGGCGTGTATTATAAAGGTTGTAATAATTTTGGGTTGTAATTTCATTTACTTGAGGACTTTGAAGTCCATGTTCTTGTAAATTTGCCTTGGTATGCCAAGGATTACTATGTAATTGGATTACAAGAAGATCAAGGAGGTCAAGAGCATTGATAGGACCAGTGGGAGGAATTCAAGATCAAGTGCTGATTATGTACTCCTTCAGCAACTCTTGTAATATGAATGAATGAAATGCACCTAGGAATGCCCTGATTCAATTCTTGGTGGCTCAGAATTGAATCCCTTAGAAAGTCCATGATCATACCATATTTATTATTTATCCATGTATGCATAAGATGTATGAGAATGTATGCAAATATATGATATATGCATGCTAATTGGATAATGTGCAAAGTGAGACCATAGTAGTAATTAAGTTGACCACTAAATCTTCCAAACGAATGATTAAGTTGGAAATGGTATAATTAAAGTAATTATATCATGGGCCCTCCATTGAGGCAATTATTTTAAGAAATTTTAAATACTTGCATATGATGCAATTAATTTAAGAGATTTTCTTAAGAATGATTATTAAGCATGAGATGTTGCAAATATGTAAATGGTTTGGTGGCCAATAATGGATGTGCCTGATGACATTAAAATTATTTGCATGTTTACTGGCTCAATGGGATCAACTTAACTAATGCAAGATAAGTCAATAATGGATGTGCAGGAGATTTTGAGCATTAGAGGCTAGGTAAAGGATTGAACCTCACATGAGATGTGATTGGCAAGGAGTTGCTCACTTATAGTTTATTGTAATTCCAATAATGGATGTGCCTGAGGATGATCAGTAAGACTATAAGAATTCAATCACCCACTAGAAATCCATCCAACTAGGATTTTTGTTTTCTACTTTGGAAGTGTAGGATTCGCTAAGTTAGTGGGAGGACCAATTTGATTAAAAGACCATAATCATTTTGATTAATTACATGATACATTTACTAATTAATCTAGTTATTTTCTGCAGTTATTCTTCTGATAATAATGAGCACACAACAACCACCACCATCCAATATCCTTGTGAGCATACTTGATCACAATAGGTTGATAAGACCTAGTTTTTATGATTGGCTAAGAAATTTAAAACTTGTCCTGAACCTAGAACATAATGGATATGTTCTAGACTCAAATGTTCCTGGTCTCTTACCTCCAGAGGCCACTCAAGAGGAACATGACACTTTGGACAAGTGGAAGGAGCATAATATGAGACCAAGTCTTACATGCTTGCTTCTATGAGTAATGAGTTACAAAAGCAGCATGAGAACATGCAGAGTGCAAGTGAGATCCTCCTCCACCTACAAGAGTTGTATGGTGAGCATAGCAGGAATGCTAGGTATGAGATATCTAGGTAGCTATTTAGAATGAGGATGTCTGAGAGACAGAATGTTGGGAATCATGTCCACAAGATGATTCGGCTTATAGAGTAGCTGGAACATCTTCACTTTAACATGGATTTCCTACTGCAGACAGATTTGATCCTTCAGTCCCTACCTGAGTCATTTGGAAATTTTGTGACAAATTTCTATATGACTAAGCAGGAATACATCTTGGCTAGTTTACTTAACATGCTTGTTATTGCCTAAAAGAATATGCCGAGCAATAAAGGAAAAGAGGTAGCTTTGATTGCATCTTCTTCTTATGTTGGAAAGTCCAAAAAGAAGAAGGGCAATAAGAATAAGAAACCTCAAGTTCCAGGATCTTCCAAGAAGATAGCCAAACAGAAAACAAAGACCAAAGCTGACAAAAGCAAGGGAAAGTGTTTCCACTGCCAGAAGGATGGGCATTGGAATAGGAATTGCCCAAAGTATAGCAAGAAATAGCAGCTTACAGTAACGAGATATTAGACTCCAGGTTGGTAATGGCTCAACTGTTGAAGCTTTAGCCATAGGATATAAATCTTTATACATGTGTGGACATGTTTTGTATTTAAATAAGGTTTTGCATGTACCTGATGCTTTTAAGAACATCATTTCCATATCTAGTTTGACTAGAGATGGTTATGAATTTCAGTTCATAAATGATATTTGCAATATTTATTTTGGAAATAAATATGTTGGTTCAGGTTATATGCATGATGGACTTTATTATTTAGATAATAATGTTAAATACAAATCTAATGCAAGTAATCTAAAAGAATGTAATGCCATGATAAAAATCAACTTAAGTTTAAAATATTTTTGGCACTTAAAATTAGGTCATGTTGCAAAAGATAGGATTGCAAAACTGGAAAAAATAGGGATTTTATCCTCATTGGGTTCTGAACCTACTCCAACTTATGAATCCTGCCTTCAGAGCAAAATGACTAGATCACCCTTTATTGGACAAGGATTAAGAGCTGAAAATATTTTGAAACTAATACATAGTGATGTATGTGGTCCATTTAGAGAAATGGCTAGAAGCAATTTTCATTACTTTATTACCTTTACTGATGACAAATCAAGGTTTGGGTATTTGTATTTGATGAAATACAAACATGAATCCTTTGAAAAGTTCAAAGAATTTAAATTTGAAGTAGAAAATCAAACAAGAAAAAGTATTAAAGCTCTTCGATCAGATCATGGACGTGAATGCTTGAGTACTGAATTTGATGAATACTTGAAAGAGTATGGCATTGTTTCCCAGCTGACTCCTCCACGAACGCCACAGCTGAATGGTGTATCTAAAAGGAGAAATCGTACCCTATTAAATATGGTACGTAGTATGATGAGCTATACTAATATGTCAATCTCCTTTTGGGGATTTGCATTAGAATCAGCTTCGCATATTCTGAATAGGATTCCATCAAAATCAGTTTCTTCCACACCTTATGAGATATGGCATGGAAGAAAACCAAGTCTTAAGCATGTTAAGATTTGGGGTTGTCCAACTTATATCAAAAAGCTGAACACTGATAAATTAAAAACCATATCAGAAAAAGGTCGATTTGTTGAATATCCAAAAGAGAGTTTTGGATATTATTTTTATTTGCCTACATCACAAAAGGTTGTGGTAAGTAGAGATGCCACATTTCTTGAACAAAAATTTGTTCAAGAAGGAGGCAAAAAAAGGCAAATAGAGTTAGAATTGGATAATTATGAGCAACCAACAGATCAAATGGATACAGACCCATCTAGTCAACCTACACCTATTAATGAAACATCTACAGTAATTCCTTGCAGATCGACCAGGATATCTCACCCATCAGTGAGATATGGTTTCCTTCATGAAGATGAACAAGAGTTGTTTACTCATGAAGAAGTAGATCATAGAGATGATCCACTTACCTATGAAGAAGCTATATCGTCTATAAACTCTTCAAAATTGATTGAAGCTATGAAATTCAAAATTGATTCCATGTATAAGAATCAAGTTTGGGATCGTGTTCACCCACCTGAAGGTATTGTACCTATAGGGAATAAATGGGTTTTCAAGAAGAAAATTAGTTCTGATGGAAAGGTAGAGACCTATAAAGCAAGGGTAGTAGCAAAAGGATTTTGCCAAAGGCAAGGAATCGACTATGAAGAGACTTTCTCGCCTGTTGCCATACTTAAATAAATTAGGATTCTATTAGAAATAGCTACATACTATGATTATGAGATTTGGCAGATGGATGTCATAATAGCTTTTCTCAATGGAAATGTTGAAGAAAACATTTTCATGGAACAACCTAGGGGTTTTGAATCCCAAGATGGTTCTAAGGTATGCAAGCTAAAGTGATCTATTTATGGGTTGAAACAAGCTTCGAGGAGTTGGAACATCCGTTTTAATGAAGCCATTAAGTCATTTAGTTTTATCAAAAATGAGGATGAGCCATGTGTATATAAGAAGGTTAGTGATAGTACTATCACTTTCCTTGTTTTATATGTGGATGATATTCTGTTGATAGGTAATAACATAGGTATGTTGACAGCTGTAAAGGTATGGTTGTCAAATACATTCTCCATGAAAGACTTAGGGGAGGCAACCTATATTCTTGGGATTCACATCTATAGAGATAGAGTGAAAAGAATAATTGGTTTATCCCAAAGTCTATATTTGGAAAAGGTGTTAAAGAGGTTTAACATGCTTGATTCCAAGAGAGGATTGTTACCGGTGAGACATGGTATCCACCTTTTAACGAGATGTCTCCAAAGACACCTGAAGAAAGAGATAAAATGGCTAGGATTCCATATGCTTCGGCTATTGGAAGTTTGATGTATGCAATGTTGTGTACTAGGCCGGATATCGCATATGCTGTTAGTTTGACTAGCAGGTTTCAATCCGATCCAGGTTTGGAACACTGGATAGCTGTCAAGAACATCCTTAAGTACTTGAGAAGAACTAAGGATTTATTCTTGATTTATAGAGGTGGTGACTTGTAATTGGATGGTTATACTCATTCTGATTTCCAATCAGATATCGATGATAGAAAGTCTACCTCTGGGTATGTGTTCATTTATAATGGAGGTGTAGTTAGTTGGAAGAGTTCCAAATAGAGTACGACTGCTGATTTCCCTATAGAGGCCGAGTATATTGCTACATTAGATGCTGCAAAAGAGGCTATTTGGATATAAGGAACCCCGGTCTCACCAGAAATCCAAACACATAGAAAGGCACTACCACATTATCAGAGAGATATTTGGGCAAGGTGATGTAGCCATGTAGAAAATAGCATCAGCTGAAAATCCAGCTGATCCATTCATGAAGCCTATGTCACAAGCTCAGTTAGACAGACATCTTGAGAAGATGGGTCTAAGATATTATAATGAATGGCTCTAGTGCTAGTGGGAGATTGTTAGTAGTATGCCCTAGAGCATATCATTTAGTATGTATCTTATACATAGTTTATTAATAAAAAGGCATTTTCACTTTTCCGTTTACATAACATATTTATATGTAATAGAAAAGGTCCATTGATATTTTGCTAGAAATTCTATTCTTAAATTGTTAAGAATATGAGTGACAGTATTTCTAGTACAAAGTATCATAAATTGGTTCACAATTAAGGATACTTCACAATAAGGATATGACTTATCCAGAAAGATTGTTATCAAGTTTGTTCCCAAGTTATTTATATGAGATGTAAATAAGATAGAATGGTGAGTCTCATGCCATATAACAAACATGATAGGCACTTACACATGATAAGTAGGCCAAACCAGTGACATTTATGACAAGCATGTAGAGTTTACTCTTATCAATGCATTGTCATAAATCATATCAGTGCATATAATCTTTAGTCCAGAGATAACATAGTTATCTTGTATATAGGTGGTTTGAGTTTGATACTGCTTTCATACTTGTACTGTGTATGGGTATATGGGTATGTGTTGGCTCCTACTAGTTATATATGGAGGTAGGTGTTGATCAAGATGGAATCTGTTACCCTAAGTAAATAGGGATAAAATCCTATGTTCATTTAATTGTTCTTGATGTTTCAAGTTCCTGGCCAGGACAGACAGATTTAATCAGAAAAGAGTTTCTGATGAGAAAATCTTTTTAATCAAGAATTGGAATTAAAAGAGAACATAATATTCATAGCAAATGGGGTTTGACATAAACCATAACTCCAACTTGAATTGAGATTTTATAACAGATAGATTCTAGTGCATGGAAACATATGATTATAGGTTCATTTAAGGTATTCCTTGTTACTGATTGGGTGGCCATGGCATGCTATGCTAGGTGTCAACCATGGTCTATGAGATACCTAAAATGATTTCGAGAAATCATTTATGGTAAGAAAGAGTTCTGATGATATTAAGAGTTAATATCATATCTCACTGTCAATTAGTGATGAGTCTAGTAAGTCACACACATACACAAGATAATCACTAAGTTAAATGTGATTTAATTGATTAATTAAAGAGTTTAATTGATTAATTAAATAGATTTGGTTTGCAATAAGATTGCAAAGTCTCTAGCATAACTTGAAACCAAATATAGGTTATTGGATGTATAGTATAAGTTAAATTTATATTAAAGTGTTTAAATATGAATTTAATTATGAGAAATTAATTAATAGAGATTAATTAATTAATTTATATTTGTTATAAATTGATTAAAAGAAGAGAAATAATTATTTTGGGTTGAGAACTCAAAATTAAAACATAAGAGTAATTTGGTCATTTCACAGGGTGACATGTGTTACCATAAGATGGTGACACATGGCACCATGAGATGGTGACACATGGCACCATGAGATGGTGATACATGGCACCATATAAGTTTTCCATTTGTCTTCCTATCATGCAAGGTGATCAAAGTCAAGATTAAATCTAGCTTTGACACTTGGCTTAATGTGATTAGGTCAATTAATATTAAGATGCAATCAGGTGATGACATGTGGCAAGGGCTTTAAGTGATGACCTAATTTTATAAAGTGATGTTATGAGAAAATAAAAATCAGCCATTCTTCTTATTTTCTCTCAAGTATGCCGCCACCCATAGCTCTCCCTCTTCTCTTCAACTTCTCTCATCAATTCAAAGAGAATGGTCTATATTCTCTTGAATTAAAATTACTAGAAATTGTTTTTAGTGTCCTATATACATCTACAACCTCTCTAAAGGCAAATCTCTAATTTCTAATTGGTTGTCAAGGCTTGAAAAGCTATTCAAGGGGCTGCCATTGGTGATTTTGGTGTGGACAAACTAGAGGGACAACATTTGGGGTCCTAGGTGCTTCCCAAAGGTACCAATCACATCTGCAGTGCATCAAAAGATTAGTGCACATATTTTTGCATTAATCTAGGGTTCTAATGAATTAATTTGTTAATTCAAAAATCTTAAATGGCAAATGTAGATCCTAATACATATTAAAAGTGCTTTAATATGCATTTGAACATTGAAATCAATTAGGTATGTAATGGATATTGCATGATGCATGAAACCCTAGAAGAAAATTTTTGAATTCAATGTTCTAATCTAACAATTTTTTATGCTTCCGCTCCTTCACTTTTCACCATACAAATAATGCCTCCATATCTTCAGTGTGAAGATAATTGCTGCTAGCTCCAGATCATGAGTAAGGTAGTTCTGTTCATATGGCCTTAACTACCTAGAAGCATAGATGACCACTTTCTCCTCTTGCATCAATACACACCCTAACCCATTATGTGAGGCGTTACTGTAGACCACGAAGTCCTTTCCTGATACTGGCTATGTTAACACTGGTGCTTCTGTCAACATAGCCTTCAACCTCTTAAAACTGGCTTGACACTTGTCATTCTAGCCAAATTTCACATTCTTGTGTAACAACTTGGTTATTGGAGCAGCTATGAGAGAGAACCCCTTCACAAATCTTCTGTAATACCCAGCTAGCCCCAAGAAACTTCTGACTTCAGTTGTATTTCTAGGAGGCTTCCATTCCATCACTGCTTCTATCTTCTTGGGATCCACTCTAATCCCCTCAGCTGATACTATGTGTCCAAGGAAGGAGATCTCACTCATCTAGAAGTCACACTTGGACAGCTTAGCATACAGCTTCTTTTCTTGCAGGGTTTGCAGAACAATCCTTAAATGTTCATTGTGTTCTTCCCTGGTCTTGGAATACACCAGGATGTCATCAATGAAGACCATTACAAATCAATCTAGATATGGATGGAAGATATGGTTCATAAGGTCTATGAATGCTGCTGGTACATTTGTTAACCCAAACAGCATCACTAAGAATTCATAGTGCCCATACCGGGTTCTAAATGCAGTTTTAGGCACATCTGCCTCCTTACCCTCAGCTGATGATACCCTAATCTGATATCAATTTTTGAAAATACACTGGCTCCCTTCAACTGATCAAACAGATTGTCAATTCTGGACAGCAGATATTTATTCTTCACAGTTACTTTGTTCAACTGCCGATAATCAATGCACAATCTTAAAGTCTCATCCTTCTTCTTCACAAACAGCATTGGGGCTCCCCACAGTGACACACTGGGGCATATGAACCCCTTATCTAGTAACTCCTGCAATCGGATTTTCAACTACTTCAATTCAGTGGGTGCCATTCTACAAAGAGCAATAGAAATTGGTGTTGTACCTGGCATTACCTCAATAGCAAATTCGACTTCCCTTTCTGGTGGCAAACCAGACAATTCTTTAGGGAACACATATGGGAAGTCTCTTACTGTAGGTATATAACACAGGTCTGGCTTAACCTGCCTAGTATCAACCACGTGTGTTAGGTAGGCTTCTCAACATTTTCTCATCAATTTTCTTACAACTATGGCTGAGATGACATTGGACAAGAAATCTATCCTTTCACCCACGACTGTGATCTCAGTACCCTCATGAGTTTTCAATGAAATCTTCTTCAATCTACAGTCCACTATTGCCTGATGATGTGACAACCAGTCCATTCCCAAAATCATGTCAAACTTGTGGAAGGGCAATTCAATTAAATCTACTGAGAATTCATACCCCTAAATCCTCAACGGGAAACCTTTATACACCTTATTCACTACCACACTGTGGCCTAGTGGATTAGTGACCAGAATGTCTTGGTCACTTTCCTCTGCTAGAATCCCCCTTTCTATGGGTAGCTTGATGCAGATATATGAATGGGTAGATCCTGGATCCACCAATACATGCACAGGCAAGGTGTAGAGGAAGAACGTACCCCTGATGACATCTAGGGCATCTTGCTCCTCCTGAGCTCTCATGGCATAAGCTCTAGTAGGTACTCTAGCCTCTGGCCTCTTGGCTGAATCAAATGTAGGCCTCTGTGATGGACCAGCTGCCTTCGATTTATCGAACCTTCTACCCCTTTGAGGTGCAGGGGCAAGCCTATCTGCTTGTGCTGAGGCAGCTGTAGCAGTCCTCTTTGAACAATTTTTGATCTGATGTTCTGTAGACCCACACCGTAAGCAAGCACCAATTACTCTCTAATACTCCTCCTTATGCCTCTTCTGGCAGTATGGACAGGCAAAAGATGGTGGGGCTGGTCCCCGAAACACCGTCCCTAGAGAGCTGCCCACAGATGGTGTGGATCGGCCTCTCCTAGGTGTGAACTATGGTCTGGGCCCCTAGAACTGACCCTGACCTTGAGGCTAACCTGAACTCTGAGCAGGAGGACCCTTAAACTTTTTACTGGGAGCAGAGGATGAACTGGACTGACCTAGACCCCTCTTCTGCTATCTTTCCCTTCTGTTCTGCTCATGTATTCTGACTCTTTTTACTTTCAATGCAGCATCGACTAATTTGTCGAAATCTGTAATCTCTAATGTTGTTATCATGACCTTAATATTGTTATTTAGCCCTTCGTCAAACCTCCTGCACCTATCAGCCTCTGTAGGGACTATCTCCCTCCCATACCAGCTCAGTCTAAAAAATTCACGCTCATATTCTACCACTGATAGCTGTCTCTGCCTCAGACTGATAAATTCTCTTCTTCTCTCTTTTAGGTACACCTTATCGACATATTTTTTTCTGAACTCTGTGAGGAAGAAATCCCAGGTGATCTGATCTGGCTGCACCTCACTGGATACTGTCTCCCACCACTGGTATGCATCCTCTTGAAGTAGGAACACAACACCCTCCAGGTTCTGCTCTGGGGTGCAGTGAAGCTGTTTCAACACTTTTCCAATTCTATCAAGCAAATTTTCAGCTGTCATGGGGTCATCCTCCTTCT
This sequence comes from Hevea brasiliensis, assembly GCF_030052815.1. Classification (NCBI taxonomy): domain Eukaryota; kingdom Viridiplantae; phylum Streptophyta; class Magnoliopsida; order Malpighiales; family Euphorbiaceae; genus Hevea; species Hevea brasiliensis. The sequence goes on along the minus strand of NC_079510.1, from coordinate 24,613,836 downwards.
TCCCAAAGAAATCTACAGCCCATGTTTTTGTAATTTTTTCCATATGGGACTTCTGTGGTGGTGGCGGAGGTTGTGGCTGTGGTTATAGTGGTGGAATTGCCCCAATCATTTGCCTGTAAAATTCAGTCATTTGCTGGAATAACGCAACCTGAGGTTGGGCAGGTGCCTTAGCTGCTGGTGAAACAGGTTCTCCCCTGCCTCCTAATTTAGCCCTTGGTGGAGCATAACTCTCCACCTCTTCATCAACTACTTTTTGAGAAGCAGGATCCATTTCCTGATCAAAATAACCAAAACAATAGATCTACTTCAGTGTTACCTCAATGTTTACAAATATAATGCAATGGTATGCACTCAATCTAGACCCAGAAATGCCTAAACCAATGCTCTGATACCACTAAATGTGACACCCCTTACCCTTCTACAGTGTAGCCAAGCAAGATATGCCACACAGTATGCCGGAACACTAGATCTTAACTCATTGATATTTATCATTTCAAAATTTGTTTATTTATGGGTCACTAAGTGAAACTTATGAAATTCATATCAGTTACATCATTTATTGAAATTTTAAATTTATTTGAGGTTTCAAAGATTTTTTAGAAAATCCGGCAGAGTACCGGCTAAAAATGGAGAAAATAGTTCTTCGAAACCTGTAAAAAACACTTCCAAATTTTTTCCAATCATACTCAACTCCAAATAATCACTATCATCTCAACATTTCTCAACAATTTTCCTTATTCAATCCGTATCATATATAATTCAATTTGAACTCAAGTTTATTATGGAAATACTTAATTTCATTAATTTACAATACAAAATGGTATAAGTGTTTATAATTTATATGATAACATAAAGACCTAAATACAAAATACAATTTACAAAAATACAAAAGAGAATCCTAGTGCCCTACCAAAATACACTGTAGATGATAGGTGATACAGAACACTGGCAAATTTGACTCTCACCCAATCTGGGGTCTACTTGGCTTACGCTCCGTATCTCCTGTACCTACGCATGGCAAAAATAATGCGCTAAGTAATACTGCTTAGTGGTGCCAATAATAAAACAAAAATAACTAAAATGAAATAAACATGCAGAGTGTATGCTAACATTTTGTGCAAACCTGAGTTTCTGGCAATTATTTGTGGTAATCTGATACTTTTTATGTTAATCATTTGATTGAAGTTTGGTAAGATTTATTTTGATTGCCCAAATAACCTATACTAGTCGACTAGACTGGATAAATGGATAAACTGGTACTGGGTAACAAGTACCTCGGGTCGTCACACCATCGGTCACAATGTGTCTTCCGGTGTGCAACAGAATAGCTAATAAGCGACAATAATTATTAGGCATGAAACCAAGTATGTAATCTCAATCAAAATAGCCAAAGGCTATTATATCATAGAATGGCACAAAAGGCCATAAAACACAGAATGGCATGAAGCCATATACAGTACTGCTAACAGAATACTATTGGCATGCCAACCTATCCAAACCAATCTTACTAGATCTACTAGGGCATATTACAAAGCTCTTAATTAAATATTTATGATTAACATATGAGGTTACTATTCATTTTATTATTCGAGTCAAAATATTGACTTTTTCATACATATTAGTTACATGAGTTCTAACCACATGAAATTACAACATTTTGGTTCACAAAAGTATTGGCATTAGTTGCCAATCAATACTTAAAATCAATAGGAAATAAATCAAAATTTTCAATTTTGGGTGCTAGAGTTCACTGTTCCATTAAGCAGTTCTACAATGAGAATTTTGCCAAATGTTCTTAATCAAAGTTGTTCCTTTATGTGTCTTCTTTGATTCCCTTTTTTGAATCACTCCATTTGGAGTTTTCTATCTCAAGTTATGCTAATTTCTTTAAGGCTGGCCGGATTGGTATCTACCCAGAATTTCTGAGCAGAAATGGTTCTGGCAGTTTTGATACCTTGAATTTGGTTAGGAATTCAGACGGGTTATGGTCAGAATTTGGTTTGGTGTTCTTCATGAAAGTTGTTCTAAATTGTCTATGCTTTTCATTGATATAAATTTCAGGTCAATTGGATATTTTTACACCGAGTTATGACCATTTGAACAATACTATTCATTTGGTCATTTTCCAGAGATAGCATGTTGGTCACCCAGATTAGGGTAGTTTTTAAGTCAACTTGGGTTGGTTTTCTGGGTAAGGTTTCTTCACCAAAGTTGTGCCATTATATGTCTAGTTTCATGTCCAATTGGCCTTGTACCAATTGAACCTACACTTCTCAAGTTACAGTTGCCCAAACTTGCTGGACTCGCATTCAGCCTCACAAGTCACCTAAGGCAGCATACCTAACCTCAATTCCATTGACATAAATCACTTCAATTCCTCATCAAATATAGCCAGATGGTCACTAATTGACCATTACAATGTTCATATACCATTACATGAGCAAACCCTAATTTTGCTCAAGTCCCCAAGTTTTCAAGTTCCATTCATGCATTAAACTTACAATTAAATGTTCAATTACTCAACTCATGTGAAGGGTAGCTAACTTACTACTTTGTTTCAAGGAAATTCATCAAACCCTAACCATCCCTAAGCTGTCAAAATTATAGGAATACATACATATAGATTTTATTTTATTTTTTCATAATTTCAACTTATCTCATGTCCTTAAACATGAATTGAGTGAGAGAGAGAAGGAATTGGACACTAACCTTGAATAGAGTTAATTCCAAGCTTGTAAAAACTCCTCTTTTCTACTTCTTTTTGCTCCCAAAATCTTCACCAAGATGAAATATTAAGGTTTTATGTTGGAGAATTAGGATTTTGTTGAAAGAAAACTAAGGGAATGAAGTTTTGGTAACTATAAAAATGGAGGAGAGAGAGAGGAACAAGGTTTGGCCAAAGAGGGGATGAGGATGGCTGCTAGCTTTTCCCAATTTTTGACTTCTTCTTCTTCTCTTTAATGTATTATAAATGATTTTATTGAATTTTGATTGGCCATAAGGTTTTTAATGACCTCATGCTTACTTAATAAATTAATTTATCTTTATTCTTTTCTTTTCTTTGCTACTCACTTTTAAATTCATTTTTAGCAATGTTTATTCATATCTAATATCATATAATTTATGTACTTAATTGGACAAGTTGGTTAAAAATCATCTCTGAAGATGAAATGACCAAAATGCCCTCCGTTTGGCTTAACGAGCTAAAATTGTGTGTACCGATTGATTTAATTTTTCTTGTGTTTTCTTAGCATTTTATTGTCATTGAAACCCCAATAATCCTTCCTTGAAATCCCAAAAATTATTTCATGGAGTTTTTCCCGGGTTTAGGGTTGCTAACGGCCTTCACCGTCACTTCCCGTTAGGGTCACTCATCTCTGGGGCTACGGCTCATTTAACCTTAGTGCATATCATTTCTAAAAATTTTCCTTAATTTTTCTTATCATTATTTGATTTATTTATAACTCCTTACTCTAGTCTAATTATGATTCAAAATATTCTAGCTGCCCGGACTGACATTGGTCCCTGGAACAGTTGAACGTGCAGACTAGCTAAAGTGAGGATGTTACATAGGGTTTGGGGCAAAAATTAGGGTTTTGCTCATGTACTGATGAATGGAAGTCCTAATGGTCAATTAGTGACCATTTGGCTGTGTTTGATGAGGAATTGAAGTGAATTATGGCTTTGGATTTGAGGTTGAGTTTGTTGCCTCATAGGACATGCAAGGCTAGATATGAGTCCAGCAAGTTTGGGCAACTGTAACTTGAGTGATGTAGGTTCAATTTGTGCAAAGCCAATTGGACATGAAATTAGACACATATTGGCACAACTTTGATGAAGAAACCTTGCCCAGAAAATGAACTTAGAATACCGTAAAAATTGACCAAATCTGGGTAACCAACCTGCTGGTCCTGGAAATTGACCAAATGAATAGTATTTGTTCATTTGGCCATAACTCAGTGTAGAAATGTCCAAATTACCTAAATTTTATATCAATAGAAAGCTTAGATAATTTAGAATAACTTTCATGAAGAACACCAACTCAGACTCTAAACTTAAACCCATTCGAAATGCTAGCCAAAGTCACGATATCCAATCTGCCAAAACCAGTTTTGCCCAGAATTTTTGGGCAGAAAACAATCCGGCCAGCCCTAAAGATATTAGCATAACTTGAACTAGAAAACTCCAAATAGAGTGATTCAAAAAGGGAATTAAAGAAAACACATAAAGGAACAACTTTGATTAAGAACATTTGGCCAAATTCTCACTGTAGAATTGCCTAATGGAACAGTGAACTCTAGCACCCAAAACTGAAATTTTTTATTTATTTCCTATTGGTTTGAAGTATTGATTGGCAACCAATGCCAACACTTTTGTCAACTAAAATGTGGTAATATCATGTGGTTAGAACTCATGTAACTATTATGTAAGAGAAAGTCAACATTTTGAATAAATAGTATGTAAATAGTAACCCCAAAGACATAAGAAATAATAATAGAAATTAATACCTTACGTAATTAATGGCATATGAGAAACAAAAAGAATGTTTTGAGTATAATGGTTTATGAAAACCATTACTGTGAATTGTGATGAATATGAGTGATATAATAAATGTATAAATTATGATGAATATATAATTTATGTAAAATTGTAATTTAGAAATTTATACTTCTGCTAGTAATAAAAATTAAAACGTTATAAATTATAATTGGAACATATAATGAAATAATGATAATTAAACCCTTAAAGGTACTAATGTGCCCATGTATTACCTAGACACGTGTGTCAGATTGGATAGATTGGTATGCCAATAGCGTATTGTTTAGCAGTACTACGTAAGGCTTTATGCCCGCACTCATAGCCTTTATGGCCGATTACTTGTTATCATGGCTTTTAGCCATACTTATATGTTATCATGGCTTTTTAGCCATACTGACTACATATGTGGTTGACATACTGAGCTTATACATCCCATGGTATGACGGCCTGAGACACTGCAGTGTCCAGTGCCAATGACCTGCTTATCCAGTTTAGTCAGCCTGTCATAGGTTACTTGGGCAGTGAAATTTGTTAAAAATAATGTGAATTAAATGAATGAATAAGAAAGAAACTAGAATTAGTTTTAAAATTTTATTTACTATGCAAAGATTCAAAATACTTAGAAATAAATTAGTGAAATGATAAGAAGATTTGCAAAAAAAGTAGAACGTAAATAAATATTACAAATGTATCTCTCATAATAAATTAAAACTAAATTTAATATTGTTGAATAATTGAATGTTGTATATATTATTACTGTAAAGTTTATACACTAAGCATTTTCAAAGAAGGACAAATTAGGATAACCGATAAATTAATATTAGTAATCTCACTCGAAATTAAATTAATTCTTGAGCATCCAAATAGTGCTTCAGTTTTATCTTTATTGTATATTATTTTTTTTGTTATATTATCGCAAAATTAAGCAGCAATGCTTAGTGCGATGTATTTATTTCATCGCATAGGTACTGAAATAAAACCCAATGGACATTTGACTAGGATTTTTGGAGTCCAGATCTGCGAAAGTGTTCAAGGTTGTTACCTCCTCATTAATGCATATAGATAGGGCTGACATTAGTCATTTTATGTATTTTGTATAGTATAAATATTTCTTATGTTGTAATGTAAACTCAAAAATTATAATTAATTTGTAGATCATGTAAATTATAAATTTATGTAATTAGTCAGTATATCATGTAAATTAATGAAGATTGAAAATTTTCACATATGAGTTGAGAATGAATGGAAATGTATGGAAATGAATATGAAATTGAATTATATAGAGCATATTCGAATTAATGAGATAATTATAATTAGTATGAATAAGATTTTATTGTGAAAATATTGTTAAATTTTCAAGCAGGTAAATAGCGAGACCCGCTAAATAGTAATAGAAACAAAGAAAACTCTGCTGGTTTCTCCTTAGAAAAATAATTGATATTAAAATATAACGAGAATAAATTATTAAGAGAATAAAGTAAGATAAGATAGGGTGTTTCGGCACCGAGTGTGACATGCCTCGCTCATCTACATTATAGATGGGTGAGGAGTGTCACATCTTTTCCCACTGAAATACAAAATTAAAGTGTTTCAATATTCATCCAACTCATTTCTAATGATAATTCCAACAATTAAATTTTGCATATTTAATTTTACCTATAACTTCTCATAAGGGTTGAGTTCTTTACATTTAGTGTATTTACAGTTACTATTCACTTTACTATTCATGCAAAATATTGATTTTTTCATAATTACTAGGTATATAATTTCTAAACATATGGTCCTACCACATTTTGGGTCACAATTTTGTTGGCATTGGTTGCCAATTGCAATGCAAGGCCTAATAGAATTAATCCCAAAATTTTAGATTTAGTCACTAATGTTTACTGTTCCATTTGACCAATCTACAGTAGAAATTTGGCTAAACTTTCTTCATCAAAGTTGTTCTTTAATGTTTCTAGTTTAATTCCCTTTTTGAATCACTCTATTTGGAGTTTTGTAGCTCAAGTTATGGTATTTTTACCGTAACTGGCCAGATTGGTTATTATCCAGAATTTCTGGGCAAATTTGGTTATGACAGATTTGATGGCCTAAATTTAGTTAGCAATTTGAATTGGTTATGGTCAGAATTTGAGTTTGTGTTCTTCATGAAAATTGTTATAGTCAAAATTTGGGTTTGTATTCTTTATGAAAGTTGTTCTACTATATCTAAGCTTTCCAATGGTTCAAAGATCAGGTCATTTGAACCTTTCTACACAAAGTTATGGCCAATTGAACATGTACTATTTATTTGGTCAATTCTGCCCAGAATCAAGGCACCAATTCCGAATTCAACCAAATTTTAGACTAACTTATGGTTAGTTTTTGGGTAAGATTTCTTCATAAAAAATGTAGCATTATGACCCTAATTTCATTTCCAATTGGCGTCATACCAATTAGAGCAACACAATTCTACCTATGGCCATGTAAGCTTGCTAGACTCATTGGTCCAGAATTCACCAATTCCACAATTCTCAACTCTTTCAATCCCATTCCTCAATTCCCAATTCAAAACATACTAAATGACCAAAATTGAGCATTATACACATCAATTGGTCAACAATTCCCAAAAATCCCCAAATTCCTCCAAAACCCTAATCATTATGAACTCTAATTTTCCAATTACCACAATTCATGCAATTCAAGTATACTAATCACTTACACCTAATCATTTAAGCTTAAAGACTTGTTTAATTCCATTAATTTCCATCAATTCCCACTTCTTCTTAGGTTGGCCGAAATTCTAGGGTTCCTTTCTAAGCATCATTTTTTAATTTTCTCAAGTTAATTCTTCTTGTTCAATCTTATTTCTACAAATATAAACCAATTTAAATGTAGAGAGAGACTTACCTTAGGTGAGCAGATTTTGTATCCTCAATCCTACACTTCTTTTTTATTTTTCTTATTCCCAATCTCTTTATCAAGGCCAAATAGCAAGACTTCACTTTGGTGAGTATGGAATTTATGAAGAAGGATTAGGTTTTAAGAAGCTTAAGGTGACCATTAATGGAGGAATTGAAAGGATAAAGAGAGAGAAGGGAATAGGTGAGCCAGCTGAAATTTTTGGGGAAGAAGGAAATGATTTTCCTTTTAAATTTTGTCTTCTTATAGTTAGATAATTATCCCATAAATAATTAATTAAATTTAAAAATTTAATTATGTCATGCATGATGTCATAATTCAATTATATTTTGCAATTTTCATTTCTTTCTCTATGCTTCTTCATTTTTAATCTATTTTTTAATATTTTAGTTTCACACATTTTAATGGACATCTAGGCCAGGAGGCACCTCTAAGGATGAATTGGCCCAATTGCCCCTTATTGGTCTGATCAATTTTTCCAATAGCACTAAGTTACTTCCCGAACTCTGATTCAATTATTTGAACTGGTTTTCTATTCTTTTCTATGGTTTTCACATTACCATTAGCTTCACAATTATCCTTAGGCTTGGGGTGTCATAGGGTCCCACACAAAATTAGGGTAGCAACTGAGCTCGTAGTCACTTCCCGGTTTGGTCACCCATCGCCGGGACCTCGGCTCATTTAACCCATTATGCCTTGTTTTTCTTATTTCTATTTCACCTTCATATAATTTCTATTAATTTTTATTTATGGCTTTTCTAAATGACACAGATATAGTTCTAGATAACCTGACTATCCGGACAGACACTAGTCACTGGAATTGTAACACCCCTCACCCGACTGCAGTATAGCCGAGCAAGGCGTGCTACACGGCGTGCCGGAGCACCTGATCTTGTCTGATTTCATTACAGTTCTTAATTTACTTGTTCAAAAACTTTATTTAAGGTTTAGGTTATTTTTACTTTTATCAAAATCTAACTAATTTGGAAATTTCAAAAATTTTAATAATAATCCGGCAACGTGCCGACTGTAATTTGGACTAATAGTTCTTCTGAACCTGCCAAAAACAATTTCAATATATACTCAATTTCTCAAACTTAATAGTCTCAAAAATTTTCGAACATAATGTATCTCAATACAGTGTCCAGATTTCTCAGATATCTCATCAGATTTTCAACATCTCAATATTCACAAGTACAATCTCATTATAACTCAAATTCAATTCACATATTAAAATACTTACTTTGAGTAGCTTCCATAATTCATAGGTTAATTACATGAGTTTATTTTGTACAAGATATACAAATAATTTACAATGTGCTAGGAATGAACAATATACATAACATGTATAAAATGAGCCCTATCTACATGTATTGCTAAGGAGGTGACAATCTTGAACTCTTCTGACACTTTTGCAGATCTGGACTCCAAAAATCTCAGTTGACAGTCTACTGGTTTTACCTTCAGTACTTGCGCGAGGAAGCAATTCTATCGCGCTAAGCATTTCTGCTTAGTGGTGCAATAGTATAACAAGAAATAATATATACAAATAAAGAAAGAAATAAATCATAATTCGGATACTCGAGAATCAATTTAATTTGGTATGGTATTTCTAGTATCAACAATCTTATATACTAGTTTGTTTCTCTTTGGAAGTGCTTAGTTTATAACTTTTCAGTAATACTACCCAGTATACAAATTATTCTAACTGTATTGTATTTCAAGTCTCTACGATTCTGCAATTTATATTTTTGTTATGTTGCTTTTGCTAATTTCTTTTACTCATTCATTCAATACTTAATTTAATTGTACTGAAATTTTATTATACTTAACTTAACTCAGCTTCCTGAATTGAATAATGTTTTAAATGACTGCCCATATAGCCTATACACTTACCAGACTGGATAAACGGATATACTAGCACTGGGTACCTAGTACCTCGGGCCGTCACACCATCGGTCACAAAGTATCTCCCGGTGTGCAAACAGTGTGGCTAAAAAGCCATATAATCAATCAGGCATTAAGCCGAGTATAATAACACAAACTGTATAGCCATAGGCTATTAAAATCATAGTATGGCATAATAAGCCATAAAACACAATATGACGTAAAGTCATTTACAGAACAGCTGTCAGAATCCTATTAGCATGCCAACCTATCCAAACTAGTCAACTAGGCAAACTAGGGCATATTACAAGATTAAATATTTATTTCTTTATTTTCAGGGTTTACTGGTCATTACACAATTCACTGGTCAATGAAAATATTGACCTTTTTATACATCATGGATAAGTTGATTCTAGTATCAACATGTCACAATTTGCATTTCAATATGCTGCCAATATAGTGTAATTTACCCTTTTTTTACAAGTTGGCATTCATTGCCAAATTGCTTCAAGCATCGTTGTATGTAAATGTCAAATTCTCAATTTTTGTGTGCTAGATTGGTCTAGCTTAAAGTCCTATTTCTCTTGGTTTTTAGCTTCTAGTCAAAGAAGCAAAATTATAGCTCTATGTCTCATTGCAAGAGGGCAAAATTTCAGGTCATTCCGAGTTGTATAGACCAAGTTATGGTCAATTTACTAAAACTAGACAGATTGCACCTTTGGTGCAAAATTTGGTCAATTTCTCAATTTTTGTGTGCTAGATTTGTCTAGCTTAAAGTCCTATTTCTCTTGGTACTATTCCCTTTAATTCATTTCATTAGTCAACCTATAATGATGACCCTTGATGCACTCTACGTGAGTCAATTCTAATGTTACCAATATGTCACATTTTATAGCCTTTTAGTGTTGGTATATGTTACCAATTTCATTTCCAAGTGTATTGCATTTTATTGCAATTTATTGGATTTCGGTGTACTATTTCAACCTAGCCGAACGACCTAGTTCCCTCAGTTTTTGGGTTTCGGTCTAAACTACAAACTTGTAGGTCTATGTCTTATTGCACGCGGGGCAAAATTTTAGGTCATTCTGAGTTATATAGACCAAGATATGGTCAATTTACTAAAGTTGGACAGATTGCACCTTTAGTGCAAAATTTGGTCAATTTTAGTTCTGGCAATTTTGGTACCTGAATTTGTGCAAGCTATTTGACTTAGTTCTGGCCATTTCTGGGCTTTGGTGTCTTCATATGAATTGTAGATCTATGTTTTATTGCACTTTGTGCAAAATTTCAGGTCATTCTGAGTTGTATAGACCAATATATGGTCAATTTACTAAAGTTGGACAGATTGCACCTTTAGTGCAAAATTTGGTCAATTTTAGTTCTGGCAGTTTTGGTACCTGAACTTGTGCAAGCTATTTGACTTAGTTCTGGAAATTTATGGGCTTTGGTGTCTTCATATGAATTGTAGATCTATGTCTAAACTAATCATGGTAAAAATTTCAGGTCAATTGGACCTGTTTTGAGTGAGTTATGGTCATCCCAAGGACTACTGTTCATATGGTCAAAAATCTGGGTTGCAAAGTTGCTATTCCGGATTTGGTCATTTTTAAGGTCAGTTTCTAGGCAGAATTTTGGCAACATTTCTACAAGAAAGTTGGCCAATTTGGTGTCTAGTTTCACTCCCCATTGGCCTCATACCAATTGGGTTCACAATATTGCACTTATGACCTAATTTAAGTGCTGCCAACATACACAACCTGCATTTGAACATCACACTTCCAATTTTAACAATCCTCCTCCTCCCAATACTTCAATATTCAATCTATGGCACTTCTATATATATATATTATACACAATTCCAGCAAGAATTCTGGGCACAATACTCAAGGGCACAAGGCACACAATACACCATTAAACTTCAACATTTACATCCACCCAAATTCAATGTACATCAACACTTATGTTATACAAACACTTCCATTTTAACTACACATGCTGCCCACAATTTAATACCATCACATCTCATCAATATATTACATAAATTCACATACAATTTCATAATATTATAGGCTGCCAATTTCAAGCTCAATTGTCCAAGTCTTCAAAATTTTGTTCAAAACCCACTTTCACATTGTCAACCTCACATGTACTCTTACAATTAAATTCTACCACTTACAATCACATAAATTGAGCATCATTAATCAACAATAATATGCATAAATTAACCATTTTCATGCTTCTCAAGGCTGCCCCAATTCAACATTTATCCAAGGTCTTCAACAATTCTTTCAAACTCCTAATTCAATTACTCAATCTCAACATACACATAAAGTTAATTTGCTAGGACCTCTAACTACCTTAATCAATATCATTTCCCATCAACTACATGTAAAGATAATTCAAACCTCTTTAGGTTCCATGGCTGCCAAATTCAATCACCATTAAATATTCATCCAATCCTTCCAATTTTTCAATAATTCAACTCATCTCCACCTTAGTACAAAGTTTAATTAAGTGAGGTAAGGAAAACTAGCACTAACCTCAACTTGGTCTTGATTAAACTTTACCAAAACTCCTCTTTCTTGCTTCCTACATGCTGCCCATGATGTGTAGAACAAGTTTAATGAAGGACTCTTGAAGAAATGATGGCTTGATCATAGGTGGATGAAGGCTTGTATATTGGGCGGCCATGGATGAAGCTTGGAGGATTTTTAATTCGGCAAAGAAGAATGGAGAAGATGAAAGTGATGAAATGGTTGTCCACTTTGTCTTCAAGTGAGCTTTTATAGTCCACTAAGTGTCCACTTAGTGCTCCACTAATTAACATTAACATTATAATAATCCAAGTTTTCCCTAATTGCACTAATGTCCTTATTTTCCTTTAATTTACATTATGTGTAATATTTCTTATTTTCATGACATTTTCAAAATTTTTATATTACTTATTTTTAATGGACATTTAGGTCAAAAGGCAACTCTAGGTGTCAAATGACCAAAATACCCCACTTCGGGCTATATTCCTGATTTTTCGGTAACACCGATTTTTGTCTGTTTCTCAATTTTTCGTTTTTCTTTGTACTAATTTATTAATTTTCTTTAATAATTCTAGTGTCAATTATATTTCGATAGACCTTTACTTACGTCCCAAAATTAAACACTGAGGGTTCCCCACGGTCCTGGGGTCAGCAACGGCCTTCCCAGTGCGATCACCCATCGCTGTGGTGTCGGCTCATTTAACTTAGCTTCATTTTCTCTCTTTTATTTATCTTTGATTTTTCTTGCATTTTCTTCATATTTATTTCATCATTATATGTCTGTTCATTATCACCGAAGTGTAGTTTCAGGCATTCCGACTTTCCGGGGCAGACATTAGCTATCGGAACAGTAGAATGTACGGACTACGAAAATGAGGATGTTACAGGAACCGTAGAATGTATAGACTACTTAATATAGGAGTGTTATAGATGCCATCTTGATTAACACCTATCTCCATATATAACCAGTAGGAGCCAACACATGCCTGTATACTCATACACAATACGAGTATGAAAGCAGTATCAAACTCATGCCACCTATATATAAAATAACTGTGTTATCTCAAGTCTAAAGATTATATGCACTGATATGATCTATGATAATGCATTGACAAGAGTAAACTCCACGTGTTTATCATAAGCATCACTGGTTCAGCCTACTTATCAAATAAGTGCCTATCATGTTTGTTATATGGTATGAGACTTACTATTCCAACTCATTAATATCTCATATTAATACTTTGGGAACAAACATGATCACAATCTTTCTGGATAAGTCATGTCCTTTGTGAAATATCCTCGATTGTGAACCAATTTATGATACTTTGTGCTAGAAATACTGTCACTCATATTCTTAACAACTTAAGAATAGAATTTTTAACAAAATATCAATAGACCTTTTCAATTACACATAAATAGATTATGTAAACAGAAAAGTGTAATTGCTTTTTATTAATAAAAATATGTATAAGATACATATAATAATGATATGCTTTAGGGCATACTACTAACAAGTAAATGGATTAATTTGTTACACGTAGTGCCTAAAAAGGGTGAGACAACTGTTATAAAAAATGAAAACAAGAAGCTAATCCCTAATAAAACAGTCACTGATTAGCATATGTGTATTGATTATAGAAAACTAAATAATGCCACCAGAAAGGATCATTTTCCTCTTCCATTCATAGATCAAATGCTAGAAAGGCTAGTCCATTTCTGTTACTTAGATGAGTATTCAAGATTTTATCAAATCCCAATTCACCTAGAAGATTAAGAAAAGACCACATTTACCTATCCCTATGATACTTTTGCCTATAGGAGAATGCCTTTTAGTTTTTGTAATGCCCCAACCACTTTTTAAATATGCATAATAACCATTTTTTCTAATTTTATTTAAAATATAATGGAAGTTTTTATGGATAATTTCTCTGTTTATGAAACCACTTTTGATGAGTATTTAGCTAACCTGTCTAAAATGTTACGAAGATGTGAGGAGTCAGACCTAGTTCTAAATTGGGAAAAATGCCATTTTAGACAAGAGAGGGGATAGTTCTTGGTCACCTTGTATCAGAAAAGGGATTAAAGTAGACAAAGTAAAGATCGAGATAATTGAGAAAATGCCACCACCTTCATCAGTCAAAGGAGTGTGAAGCGTTTTGGGACATGCAGAATTTTACAGAAGATTTATCAAAGACTTCTCAAAAATAGCTAAGTTATTAACCAACTTGTTAAATTAGGATGTTCCTTTTGACTTTGATTAAAGTTGCCTTGATTCATTTTGCATGATAAAGGAATCCTTAATTTCTTCACCAATAATGTAACCACTAGATTGGGAGCTGCCATTTGAGGTGATGTGCAATGCAAGTGACTATATAGTAGGAGCAGTACTTGGACAAAGTAAGGATAGAAAAGTTTATGCTATCTACTATGCAAGCAAGATACTTGTTGATGCACGGGTCAACTATGCAACAACAAAAAAAGAACTTTTAGCTGTAGTGTTTGTAATGGACAAGTTCAAATCCTACTTAGTTGGGTCCAAAGTCATTGTATACATAGACCATGCTGTTATCTAGTACCTCTTAAATAAAAAGGAAGCAAAACCAAGGTTGATTCGGTGGATTCTTCTTTTACAAGAATTGAATTTTGAAATCAAAGATAAAAAGGAGACTGAGAATGTGGCAGTTGACCACCTCACCAGACTCAAGCAGGAAGACATAGGGGACTCTATCGAAGACCTACCAATTGATGACTCCTTTCCAGATGAGCACGTGTTAGCAATCTCCCAAACCCCATGGTATGCTGACATTATTAGCTATCTTGTATGCAAGGTTTTGCCACGCAATATGTCCTAACAATAGAAGAAGAAATTTTTACATGACATAAGGAACTACACCTGGGAAGAACCTCTGCTATACAAGAGATGTAATGATGGGCTAATTAGAAGATGCATGCTAGAGGAGGAAATAGAAAGTGTGCTACAGCATTGCTATTCATCACCCTATGGAGGACACTTCAGTGCCACCGAAATAGCAACACCAAAACAGCAATAAAGATATTACAAGTAGGATTCTACTGGCCAAACTTATTTAAAGATGTAAGAAACTTTATGTTGATATGCAACCAGTGCCTAACCAAACTTATTTAAAGATGTAAGAAACTTTATGTTGATATGCAACCAGTGCCAAAGAGTGGGAACCATTTCAAGAAGGAACGAGATGTCACTCCATGGTATATTTGAAATTGAACTATTCGATGTCTAGGTAGTAGATTTATGGGTCCATTCCCATCCTCATTTAGCAATAAGTACATCCTAGTTGGTGTTGATTATGTATCAAAATGGGTAGAAGCAATAGCATCACCAATAAATGATGCTAGGGTAGTGATCAAGTTCCTTAAGAAATACATCTTCATAAGATGTAGCACACCAAGGGCAATTATTAGTTACAGGAGAAGTCACTTTTGTAACAACTAGTTTGAAACATTACTAAGGAAATATGGAGTGACTCACAAAGTGGCAACACCATACCATCCTCAAACAAGTGGACAAATGGAGATCTCAAATAGGGAATTCAAGAGGATCCTTGAAAAAATAGTAAATCGCTCAACGAAGGACTGGTCTTTGAAGTTAGATGATGCACTATGGGCATACTGCACTACCTTCAAAACTCCTATTGGAACCATCCCCTTTTGCTTGGTATATGAGAAATCATGCCATCTCCCTATCGAACTTGAACATAAAGCCTATTGGGCAATTCAAACCTTTTATTTCGATTTGAAATCTGCTAGAGAGAAAAGGCTTTTACAGCTTAATGAATTGGAAGAGATTGGGCAAAATGCCTATCAAAATGCAAAGATCTTTAAGGAAAGGACTAAAAGCTAGCATGATAAGCACATAATGAGAAGAGAAACTAAAGAAGGAGATCTTGTTTTCCTCTTTAACTCTAGACTGAAGCTATTCCTAGGAAAGCTAAGGTTTAAATAGTCCGGCCCCTTCAAAGTTATACAAGTCTTCCCACATGGAGTAGTAGAAGTATAGAGTGAGACCTCAAGAACTTTCAAGGTCAATGAGCAATGGCTAAAGCCATACTTCTTGGGAGAGCTAATAAAAAAACGAGCCACACACTCCTTTAGTAACCTACCTACACAACCACAAGCGAAAAGGAACAATCAAGCTAAAAACTATAAATAAGTGCTCCTTAGGAGGTAACCTAAGACTTTAAATTTGTTTAAGTTGATTTTATCTTTGCTCATTTTATCTTCATTTCTTTTAAGTTTTATAAGAACCCCAAACCCTAAATTTGGACATGAAGGTAGAAACAAGGAGCGAAAAGTTAGGAAAGGATGGAACTAATAAGTCAAAACCACACAAGAGAGAAAATTATAAAACTGGGGAAGTACTTCTTTTGCTAACCTCTACTATACATCTCATTCATACATTTAGAAACATGTTAGCATCAAAACATGCAAAGATAGGAAAAAGAAAGTACTTAAAATACCCAAAAAAAAAAAAGATTAAAAAGTTACGCGGGGTACCCCATGTAAAACTACACAACTCGTGTAACCTACTAGACCCATGAATACACACATGAATACACTCTAAAAAGTTACCCTGGGTGACCCGTGCAATGACACATGACCTGTGTAACTAAGATAGGAGAAAAAGGAATGGGATTTTAAAGAACAAAAGCTTACACAGGGTGCCCCGTGCACTTATACATAAACCCATGTAAGTGGAATAGGCTAAAATGAGAAAGAGAAAAAAGAGGCAGAAAGTTATACGGGTCTTACCCCGTGTAGTAGTACATGGCCCTTGTAACATGCCAAAGTTTGAAAAAAATAAATGGAAGGTTACACGGGGTGACCTGTATAGTGACATATGGCCCTATGTAATTCTTCGTAAATCTAATATTGAAGAGGCACAAAAAAAAAAATTTGAAAAGACATGCCCATCCCTTTAAATACCTCTTAAACATTACAAACCCATTCCCATTATGTAAAATCCTTTCTTCTCCAAGAACCCCTCACAAGCCCTCTTCTCCTCTTAATTTTCTCTCACAAATCCTAACCCTTTCATGACTTTCTCTCAATAACACCTACTAAAAGATCTATAGGAAGAATAGGTTCTTCCTTAAAGAGGGGGGGGGGGGGAATGATTCACAATCACCACCCTAAAGGCCAAGAACCAAGCAAGTAAGGCAAAAAGAGCCACAACTGTTAGTAGTATGACCTAGAGCATATCATTTTGTATGTATCTTATACATATTTTATTAATAAAAGGCAATTTTACTTTTCCATTTACATAATATATTTATATGTAATAGAAAAGGTCCATTGATATTTTGTTAGAAATTCTATTCTTAAGTTGTTAAGAATATGAGTGATAGTATTTCTAACACAAAGTATCATAAATTGATTCACAGTCAAGGATACTTCACAAAGGACATGACTTATTTAAAAAGATTGTAATCATGTTTGTTCCCAAGGTATTTATATGAGATATAAATAAGATGGAATGGTGAGTCTCATGCCACATAACAAATGTGACACCCCTTACCCGTCTACAGTGTATCCGAGTAAGATATGTCACACGGTGTACCGGAACACTCTATTTTATCTTAATTAATTTTTATCATAGTTTTGAATATAACTTGTGAAATATAATTCATTTAAGTCATTTATTGAAATTATAATTCATTTGAGGTTCCGAAAATTTTAAAGAAAATCCGGCAGAGTACCGGCTATAAATGGAGAAAACAGTTCTTCGGAACCTGTGAAAAACACTTCCTATACTCATATTCAATCATGTCAAATTCCCATATCAAAATCTCAACACTTTTCAATTTCATTTCTCAATCATTCATTTCATGTGATAATCATGTACAAGTCACAGATAGATATTCACTTTTCCATTCACAAATATAATTCTCATTATTTACATGAACATCAAAATACATTACATAAGTTCAATTACATATGAGAAAATAATAAAAAAAAATTAGTTACAAAATACCAAAATGAAACCTAGTGTCCTACCAATGCACTGTGGATGGTGAGGTGACACGGACACTATGCAAAGCTGCAGGAGGTCTCACCCAGTCTGTGGTCTACTGGGCTCTCGATCAGTATCTCCAGTGTAACACCCTCCCGGTAGCAACTCCGTACATTCTACTGTTCCGGTGACCGGTGTCGGTCCGGACAGCTAGAACGTCCGGAAAAATATTTAAACTAAAGTCAGGAACCATAATTAACTCAAATATTAATAAGAAAAATTTAGTAAAAATTTTAGAAATAAAATACAACCAAGTTAAACGAGCCAGTGCCCTAGCGAGGGGTAACTCAGAGGGAAGTTGCGGTTCTCGCAACGAGGAGCCCTAGACCCGGGGGAAAAATTATAAAGTAATTATTGGGACTCCAGAGAAGGGTCATTGAGGTTCCTATGGTATTAGAATGCCAAGAAAATATTTAGAAAAATTTTTCAATCGGTACAGACAATTTTGACCCGTTAAGCCAACCGGAGGGCATTTTGGTCATTTCGCCTTCAGAGGTGATTTTTGGCCGACTTGTCCAGTTGAGTAAATAATTAATATGACATAAAATATGAATAAACATTACTAGAAATTAAATTGAAAATGAGTAGTGGAGGAAAGAAAAGAAATTGAGGAAAAAGGCCTATTTATGACATCATGGTGATGTCATTTAAAAGCCATAACCAATCAAAATTAAACAACCCTTTAATTAATCAATAAAAGAGACAAACCAAGACAAAAGAATCAAAATTTCAGCTGCCTTCTTCTTCTCCAATTCCAGCCGAAATTTATGCTTGCCCTAAACCTCCATTAGACCTCACTTCCAAAGCTTAATTTCTCCCTTGTTACACCACTAAACCCTAACTTCTTTCATTAAAACTTGACCATATCTCTTGGGGAAGCTTTTGGCAGCCAAGAAGAGGAAAGAAAGTGAAGTTTTGAGTTGGGAAAATTCTGCCACTTAAAGGTTAGTGCATATTTATATATAAATCTCCTTTAATCCATGATGGTGACTTGAAATAAGTGAGATTTTGTAACTTAAATGAATAAAAGTTGAGTGTATGCACCCCATGGATTTTGTCTGCCCTAGGGAAGGAATAGAATTGGGTGTTTTTGATTGACTTGGAATGAATTACAAATCAAGTTTAAAGTATATAAACATAAGGATATTGATTTAGTTAGTTAACTAGGGTAGTTTGTACAAAACTATGAATTTGAGCTAGGGTTTAGGAGAGAAAACTTGACTTGGCTTATGTAATTGTTAAAGAACACTCTAATGGTCAATTAGTGACCATTTTAGGTAATTTGACCACAATTTGGACTGAAATAATGCATGGCAAAGTGAATGTGTAGGCTGCCTAAAGACAGCAGCAAGGTGACTGAAATTTCAGTCCACTTGCACAGCCATATCTTTGGCTGTGTTGGTCCAATTGGTGTTTGGCCAATTGGACATGAAACTAGGCTTATAATGGCACATTTTTTCTGAAGAAACCATGCCCAAAAGACCAAAGTAAGAGGACCAAAAGTTGGCCCCAATCCGGACACCCTGCAATAGCACCTGCAGAAATGACCAAATGAACAGTAACTGTTCATTTGGCCATAACTCACCGTAGATATGGTCAATTGACCTGAAAGTTTTACAGCAACAAGATGACATATAGACAAACAACTTTCATGAAGAAACCTACCCCAAATTATGGCCAGAACCTAACCCAAATGGCAGTGGCAGTCACTGTTCATGTTACTGTAGATATGGTCAATTCTGTAGATTGGCAATCCGGCTAGCTGTGGTTTTTGGACCATATCTAGAGTTAAAAAACTCCAAATGGAGTGATTCAAAAAAGGAAATTCAACTAGACAAAATAAGGAACAACTTTCATGTTTGCCATTTCTTCAAAATCCCACTGTAACAGTGTCCAATGGAACAGTAAAGTTGAGCTACAAAAACTGAAAATTCTGCTTCCCTTGGTTTAAACTTTGAAATGGTATAAAAGCTTAATGCCAACAAGTTTTGAATGCCAAATGTGGTATATTGCAAGTGCCAAAGTCAATGTACATATTTTCTATCCAAAAGTCAACATTTTTGTTGACCAATGAGGTGAATAGTGACACCAAAAACTTGAAATTCACAAATTGAAGAATTTAAAAGGTTTCAAATGCCCTAGTATACCTAACAAGATTGGTTTGGATAGTTTGGCATGCCAATAGGGTTCAGTTAGCAGTACTGCACATGGCAATATGCCATTCTGTGATTTTATGGCTTTTAGCCATTCTGACCTTGTACTGAGCTTTGGCCTTGTGCACGATATATTCTGACTTGTTATTGCTCATTACACCGGGAGATGCATATGTGACCAATAGTGTGACGGCCCGAGGTACTTGATACCCAGTGCCAGTTTACCCGTATATCCAGTCCAGTCGTCTAGTGTAGGTTACTTGAGCAACCAAATGAATTAAAGTGGACAAAGTTAATGATATACAAATTCAAAATAAATAAAGCATATACATTCACTACATATTTATTTTCTTGCTATTTCTTTTATTTTATTATTGCACCACTAAGCATTATTGCTTAGCGCGTTGCTTTTGCCACGCGTAGGTACTGGAGATACAAATCGTGAGCCCAGTAGACCGCAGCGGTAGGTGAGTCCATCTGCAGATTGCACATGATGTCCGTGTCACCTCAACTTCTGCAGTGCATTGGTAGGACACTAGGTGTCATTTTGGCATTCTGTAATAAATTTTGATTTTCTCATATGTAATTAAACTTGTGTAACGTATTTTGAGGTTCATGTAAATAATGAAGATTTATGGTTATGTATGGAAGTAATTTGAGTATTTATTTGTTGTTAATGAGTACCCTGAGAAATGATGATTGAGAACTGAAATTGAAATGTTGTTGAGATCTTGATATTGAGACTTTGTTGATGAATTGAAGTTGAGATTGTTTGGAAAATTATTTGGAAGTGTTTTTAACAGGTTTCGAAGAACTGTTTTCTCCATTTTTAGCCGGTACTCCGTCAGATTTTCTTTAAAATTTTCGGAACCTCAAATAAATAATATTTTTGATAAATGGCTTAAATAAAGTATGTTTCATAAATTATATTCAAAAGCATGATATAAATTAATTAAGGTATATTAGAGTGTGCCGGTACACCGTGTGGCATTACTTACTCGGGTATACTGTACACGGGTAAGGGGTGTCACATTTAGTGGTATCAGAGCACGGTTTAGGCGTTTCTGGGCCTAGATTGAGTCCATACCATGCATTGCATTTGTAAGAGTCGAGGTGACACTAATGCAGATCTGTTTGTTTTTCTTATTTTGAATAGGATATGGACCCTTCATCACTGAGAGCAGTCGAGGAGGAAGTGGAGAGTCATGCTCCACCTGCAGTAGCTAAGACTGGGGGTAGGGGAGAACCTACTCCACCAGCTCAAGCAGAGCCTGCTCAGCCTCCACAGGCCATGTTTCAGCAAATGGCTGACTTCTTTAGACAAATAGCCGGGGTAATGCCAGCACCACCACCACCACCAGCTCCACAGCAGAAATCACACCTGGAAAGGCTAAGGAAGTTTGGAGCAGTGGACTTTTATGGCAAGAGAGAAGATGACTCTGTTGCAGCCGAAAATTGGTTGAACAGGCAGGCGAGTTCTAAAACAACTCCACGCACTCGAGCAAAACACGGAAGGCGCCATATCTCTGTTACAAGATGATGCCTATGAATGGTGGGATACGGTGTCGATGAAGTGCAGCGGAAGTGTAACTTGGGACTTCTTTCTCTCCGAATTCAAGAAGAAATATGTGGGTACTGTATACCTGGAAGAGAGAAGAAGAGAGTTTATTAACCTGAGGCAGAGACAGTTGTCAGTGGCCGAATATGAGAAAGAATTTGTTCGATTAAGCCGCTATGGAAGGGAGATAGTCCCTAATGAAGCTGAAAGATGTAAGAGATTTGAAGAGGGACTAAATGACAACATCAAGATCCAGCTCACTACCTTGGGAATCACAGAATTTACTAAGTTAGTGGAAGCTGCAATAAAGGTTGAAAAAGTAAGAATAAGTGAGCAGACCAGAAGGGAGAGACAGCAGAAGAGGGGACCGGGTCAGTCTAGTTCAGCTCCTGCATTTGGGAAGAAGTTCAAGGGTCCGCCTGCACAGAGTTCAGGGCAACCACAAGGTCAGGGTCAGTCTCAGGGGCCCAGGCCACAGTATACCCCTAGGAGAGGTCAGTCCACACCATCAGTGGGCAGCTCTCCAGGGATGGGGTTCAGGGGACCAGCCCCAGCATCTTCTGCATGTCCACACTGCTTGAAATGGCATAAGGGGGAGTGTTGGAGAGTGACTGGTGCCTGCTTAAGGTGTGGGTCAACAGAGCATCAGTTGAAGAACTGTCCATGCAGAACTACTACAGCTGCTCCAACACAAGCAGACAGACCTGCTCCTGCACCACAGAGAGGTAGAAAATCTGGTAAATCTGAGGCGGTTGGACCATCACAGAGGCCTACATCTGAGCCAGCAGAGAGGCTAGATAACAGACCACCTGCCAAAGCCTATGCCTTGAGAGCTCAGGAGGAGCAAGATTCCCCGGACGTCATCAGGGGTACGTTCTCCCTCTACACTACACCTGTGCATGCATTGGTGGATCCAGGATCCACTCATTCATACATCTGCATCAACTTACCCGTAGAAAGGGGGATACTAATAGGGGAGAGTGACCAAGACATTCTGGTCACTAATCCATTGGGCCACAGTGTGGTAGTGAACAAAGTGTACAAGGGTTGCCCGTTAAGGATTCAGGGGTATGAATTCTTGGCAGACTTGATTGAGTTGCCCTTCCATGAGTTTGACGTGATTTTGGGAATGGATTGGTTGTCACGTCATCAGGCAATAGTTGATTGCAAATTGAAGAGAATTTCTCTGAAAACTTTTGAGGGTAATGAGATTACTGTTGTGGGTGAAAGGACAGATTTCCTGTCCAATGTTATCTCAGCCACAGTTGCAAGAAGAATGATGAGAAAAGGCTGTGAAGCCTACCTAGCACATGTGGTGGATACTAGGCAGGCTAAGCCAAACCTAAGTGATATACCCACAGTAAGAGACTTCCCAGAAGTATTTCCTGAAGAGTTACCTGGTTTGCCACCAGAAAGGGAAGTTGAATTTGCTATTGAGATCTTTGCAGTCTGACCCATTTCCATTGCTCCTTATAGGATGGCACCTTGAATTGAGGAGTTGAAAACTTCGATTGCAAGAGTTGCTTGATAAGGGTTCATACGCCCGGTGTGTCACCGTGGGGAGCTCAAGGTCTTGTTGTGAAAAAGAAGGATGGGACTTTGAGGCTATGCATTGATTCTGCGATTGAATAAAGTGACAGTGAAGAACAAATATCCGTTGCCTAGAATTGATGATCTGTTTGATCAGTTGAAGGGAGCAGGAGTATTTTCTAAGATTGATCTCAGATCAGGGTATCATCAGTTGAGGGTGAAGGATGCAGATGTGCCAAAGACTACATTCAGGACCCGATATGGGCATTATGAGTTCCTAGTGATGCCCTTTGGCCTAACAAATGCACCAGCGGCATTCAAGGACCTTATGAACCGTATCTTCTACCCACACTTAGATCGGTTCGTAGTGGTCTTTATTGATGATATTTTGGTGTATTCCAAGACCAAGGAAGAACATGATGAGCATTTGAGGATTGTTCTGCAAACCCTGAGAGAAAAGAAGCTGTATGCTAAGTTGTCCAAATGTGACTTCTAGTTGAATGAGATTGCATTCCTTGGACACATAGTATCAGCTGATGGGATTAGGGTGGATCCCAAGAAAATAGAAGTAGTGATGGAATGGAAGCCTCCCAGAAATACAACTGAGGTCAGAAGCTTCTTGGGGCTAGCTGGGTATTACAGAAGATTTGTGAAGGGATTTTCCCTAATAGCTCTCCAATGACTAAGCTGTTACACAAGAATGTCAGATTTGACTGGAATGACAAGTGTCAGACCAGTTTTGAGAAGTTGAAGGCTATGTTGTGAGGCACCGGTGTGCACACCGATGTCGAGAAAGGACTTTGTGGTCTACAGTGATGCCTCTCATAATGGGTTAGGGTGTGTATTGATGCAAGAGGGGAAAGTGATTGCCTATGCTTCCAGGCAGCTAAGGCCACATGAACAGAACTACCCTACCCATGATCTAGAGCTCGCGGCAATTATCTTCGCACTGAAGATATGGAGGCACTACTTGTATGGTGAAAAGTGCTACATTTACACAGACCATAATAGCCTAAAATACTTGCCAACCCAGAAGGAGCTCAACCTTAGACAGAGGCGATGGATTGAGTTCCTGAAAGACTATGATTGTGTAATTGACTACCATCCTGGGAAGGCAAACGTAGTTGCTGATGCTTTGAGATCATTGAATGCCCGTCTATCTTTGGTTCGAGATGGAGCTATTTTAGCTGAGTTGCAAGTGAGGCCAAACCTGCTACAGCAGATTTTAGATGGGCAAAAGGCAGATGAAAAGTTAATGACTATTAGGAGCAAGATCTCAGAGGGAAAAGCAACTGACTATGGGGTGAAAGCAGATGGGTGTCTGTACTACAAAGGAAGACTGTGTGTACCAGATGATGGGGAATTGAAGGCCAGTATTCTAAAAGAGGCACACACCAGTGTATATGCTATGCATCCAGGAAGTACAAAGATGTATCATGATCTGAAGCTTCAGTATTGGTGGCCTGGTATGAAGAGGGACATAGCTAACTATGTGACTAAATGCTTGACATGTCAGCAAGTCAAGGCAGAACATCAAGTTCCATCAGGTTTGCTACAGCCTATACGCATACCTGAATGGAAATGGGATCGGGTCGCCATGGATTTTGTAAGTGGTCTACCTCTCACCCAGAAGAAACATGATGTAGCATGGGTGATAGTAGATAGATTGACGAAGTCAGCACACTTTCTGCCAGTTAGGACTGACTATTCACTGGAAAGGTTAGCAGAATT
The DNA here is from genome assembly GCF_030052815.1 of Hevea brasiliensis. Taxonomy (NCBI): domain Eukaryota; kingdom Viridiplantae; phylum Streptophyta; class Magnoliopsida; order Malpighiales; family Euphorbiaceae; genus Hevea; species Hevea brasiliensis. The sequence goes on along the minus strand of NC_079510.1, from coordinate 24,588,954 downwards.
GTATATCAGTGAGATAGTTAGACTGCATGGAATTCCACTTTCCATCATATCTGATCGAGACCCAAGGTTTACATCGAGATTTTGGAAGAAGTTGCATGAGTCCTTGGGTATACAACTCCATTTCAGCACAGCTTTCCATCCTCAGACGGATGGGCAATCAGAAAGAGTAATCCAGGTAAACAATTGAAACCAATAGAATTGATACAAATATTGAATTGAAATGATAAAAATAACATGAAATATATTTCAGGTCCTTGAGGATATGCTGAGGAGTTGTGTCATTGAGTTTGAGGGAAGTTGGGACAGATACCTCCCACTGGCAGAATTTGCACACAATAATAGCTACCAAGCTAGTATCCAAATGGCCCCGTATGAAGCACTGTATGGGAGAAAATGTAGAACTCCAGTGTGCTGAACTGAATTAGGCGAAGACAAATTGGTAGGGCCAGACCTGGTGAAACAGACTGAGGAGAAAGTGAAACTAATCAAAGCCAACTTGAAGGTTGCCTCGGACAGACAAAAATCTTATGCCGACCTGAAGAGAAAAGAAATAGAATATGTGGTTGGCGACAAAGTGTTCCTCAAGGTGTCACCATGGAAGAAGGTACTGAGGTTTGGAAGAAAAGGTAAGTTAAGTCCTAGGTTCATTGGCCCATATGAAGTCATTGAACGTGTGGGTCCAGTGGCCTATAGGCTAGCTTTACCACCAGAGCTAGACAAGATCCACAATGTGTTCCACGTGTCCATGCTTAGAAGATACCGCTCAGACCCTTCACATGTCATCTCCAGAGAAGAAATTGAAATACAACCGGATTTGACATATGAAGAAGAACCTCTACGGATCCTGGCTCGGGAAGTAAAAGAGTTGAGGAACAAGCAGATTCCACTGGTGAAAGTGCTTTGGAGGCACCACAACACCGAGGAGGCAACTTGGGAAAGTGAAGAAACGATGAGGCAACAGTTCCCTCAACTGTTTGCATCAGGTAAATTTCGAGGACAAAATTTAAATTAGAGGGGAAGAGTTGTAACACCCTCCCGGTAGCAACTCCGTACATTCTCTTTATTCGGTGATCGGTGTCGGTCGGACAGCTAGAACGTCCGGAAAAATATTTAAACTAAAGTCAGGAACCATAATTAACTCAAATATTAATAAGAAAAATTTAGTAAAAATTTTAGAAATAAAATACAACCAAGTTAAACGAGCCGGTGCCCTAGCGAGGGGTAACTCAGAGGGAAGTTGCGGTTCTCGCAACGAGGAGCCCTAGACCCGGGGGAAAAATTATAAAATAATTATTGGGACTCCAGAGAAGGGTCATTGAGGTTCCCATGGCATTAGAATGCCAAGAAAATATTTAGAAAAATTTTTCAATCGGTACAGACAATTTTGACCCGTTAAGCCAACCGGAGGGCATTTTGGTCATTTCGCCTTCAGAGGTGATTTTTAGCCGACTTGTCCAGTTGAGTAAATAATTAATATGACATAAAATATGAATAAACATTACTAGAAATTAAATTGAAAATGAGTAGTGGAGGAAAGAAAAGAAATTGAGGAAAAAGGCCTATTTATGACATCATGGTGATGTCATTTAAAAGCCATAACCAATCAAAATTAAACAACCCTTTAATTAATCAATAAAAGAGACAAACCAAGACAAAAGAATCAAAATTTCAGCTGCCTTCTTCTTCTCCAATTCCAGCCGAAATTTATGCTTGCCCTAAACCTCCATTAGACCTCACTTCCAAAGCTTAATTTCTCCCTTGTTACACCACTAAACCCTAACTTCTTTCATTAAAACTTGACCATATCTCTTGGGGAAGCTTTTGGCAGCCAAGAAGAGGAAAGAAAGTGAAGTTTTGAGTTGGGAAAATTCTGCCACTTAAAGGTTAGTGCATATTTATATATAAACCTCTTTTAATCCATGATGGTGACTTGAAATAAGTGAGATTTTGTAACTTAAATGAATAAAAGTTGAGTGTATGCACCCCATGGATTTCGGCTGCCCTAGGGAAGGAATAGAATTGGGTGTTTTTTATTGACTTGGAATGAATTACAAATCAAGTTTAAAGTATATAAACATAAGGATATTGATTTAGTTAGTTAACTAGGGTAGTTTGTACAAAACTATGAATTTGAGCTAGGGTTTAGGAGAGAAACTTTACTTGGCTTATGTAATTGTTAAAGAACACTCTAATGGTCAATTAGTGACCATTGTAGGTAAGTTCACCACAATTTGGACTGAAATAATGCATGGCAAAGTGAATGTGTAGGCTGCCTAAAGACAGCAGCAAGGTGACTGAAATTTCAATCCACTTGCACAGCCATAACTTTGGCTGTGTTGGTCCAATTGGTGTTTGGCCAATTGGACATGAAACTAAGCTTATAATGGCACATTTTTGCTGAAGAAACCATGCCCAAAAGACCAAAGCAAGAGGACCAAAAGTTGGCCCCAATCCGAACACCCTACAATAGCACCTGCAGAAATGACCAAATGAACAGTAACTGTTCATTTGGCCATAACTCACTGTAGATATGGTCAATTGATCTGAAACTTTTACAGCAACAAGAAGACATATATACAAACAACTTTCATGAAGAAACCTACCCCAAATTATGGCCAGAACCTAACCCAAATGGCAGTGGCAATCACTGTTCATGTTACTGTAGATATGGTCAATTCTGCAGATTGGCAATCTGGCTAGCTGTGGTTTTTGGACCATATCTAGAGCTAAAAAACTCCAAATGGAGTGATTCAAAAAATGAAATTCAACTAGACAAAATAAGGAACAACTTTCATGTTTGCCATTTCTTCAAAATCCCACTGAAACAGTATCTAATGGAACAGTAAAGTTGAGCTACAAAAACTGAAAATTCTGCTTCCCTTGGTTTAAACTTTGAAATTGTATAAATGCTTAATGCCAACAAGTTTTGAATGCCAAATGTGGTATATTGGGAGTGCCAAAGTCAATGTACATATTTTCTATCCAAAAGTCAACATTTTTGTTGACCAATGAGGTGAATAGTGACACCAAAAACTTGAAATTCACAAATTGAAGAATTTAAAGGTTTCAAATGCCCTAGTATACCTAACAAGATTGGTTTGGATAGTTTGGCATGCCAATAGGGTTCAGTTAGCAATACTGCACATGGCAATATGCCATTCTGTGATTTTATTGCTTTTAGCCATTCTGACCTTGTATTGAGCTTTGGCCTTGTGCCTGATATATTCTGACTTGTTAGTCGTTACATTTGCCTGGAGATGCATATGTGACCGATGGTGTGACGGCCCGAGGTACTTGATACCCAGTGCCAGTTTACCCGTATATCCAATCCAGTCGTCTAGTGTAGGTTACTTGGGCAACCAAATGAATTAAAGTGGACAAAGTTAATGATATACAAATTCAAAACAAATAAAGCATATACATTCACTACATATTTATTTTCTTGCTATTTCTTTTATTTTATTATTGCACCACTAAGCATTATTGCTTAGCGGGTTGCTTTTGCCACGCGTAGGTACTGGAGATACAGATCGTGAGCCCATTAGACCGCAGACTGGGTGAGTCCATCCTGCAGTTCTGCACAGTGTCCGTGTCACCTCAACTTCTGCAGTGCATTGGTAGGACACTAGGTGTCATTTTGGCATTCTGTAATAAATTTTGATTTTCTCATATGTAATTAAACTTGTGTAATGTATTTTGAGGTTCATGTAAATAATGAAGATTTATGGTTATGTATGGAAGTAATTTGAGTATTTATTTGTTATTTATACATATGAGTACCCTGAGAAATGATGATTGAGAACTGAAATTGAAATGTTGTTGAGATCTTAATATTGAGACTTTGTTGATGAATTGAAGTTGAGATTGTTTGGAAAATTATTTGGAAGTGTTTTTAACAGGTTCCGAAGAACTGTTTTCTCCATTTTTAGCCGGTACTCCGCCGGATTTTCTTTAAAATTTTCGGAACCTCAAATAAATAATATTTTTGATAAATGGCTTAAATAAAGTATGTTTCAAAAATTATATTCAAAAGCATGATATAAATTAATTAAGGTATATTAGAGTGTGCCGGTACACCGTGTGGCATTACTTACTCGGGTATACTGTACACGGGTAAGGGGTGTCACATCCAGAACCTACGCGTGGCAAAAGCAACGCGCTAAGCAATAATGTTTAGTGGTGCAAAATAATAAAATAGAAAGAAATAATGGAAATAAATATGCATTGAATGTATATGTTTTATTTGTTTTGTATTTGTATATCCATTTATTTCGTTAACTTTGTCCACTTTCATTCATTTGGTTGCCCAAGTAACCTATACGGGACGACTGGACTGGATAAACGGGTAAACTGGCACTGGGTATGTGACACCCCATACCCGTGTACAGTATATCCGAGAAAGCAATGTCACACGGTGTACCGGCACACTCTATTTTACCTTAATTAATTTTTATCATGGTTTTGAATATAACTTGTGAAATATTATTTATTTAAGTCATTTATTGAAATTATAATTTATTTGAGGTTCCGAAAATTTTATAGAAAATCCGGCAGAGTACCTGCTAAAAATGGAGAAAACAGTTCTTCGGAACCAGTGAAAAACACTTCCAATATTCATATCTCATCACTCTCAAACTCTAATATCAGAATCTCAACATTTTTCAATTTCATTTCTCAATCATTCATCTAATGTGATAATCAAGTACAAATCACAGATAAACATTCACTTTTCCATTCACAAACACAATTCTCATTATTTACATGAACATCAAAATAAATTACATAAGTTCAATTACATATGAGAAAATAAAAATTTAGTTACAAAATACCAAAATGAAACCTAGTGTCCTACCAATGCACTATGGAGGGTGAGGTGACACGGACACTATGCAGAGCTGCAGGATGGACTCACCCAGTCTGCGGTCTACTGGGCTCACGATCAGAATCTCCAGAACCTACGCGTGGCAAAAGCAACGCGCTAAGCAATGATGCTTAGTGGTGCAATAATAAAATAAAAGAAAATAGCAGAAAATAAATATGTATTGAATGTACATGTCTTATTTGTTTTGTATTTGTATATCCATTCATTTCGTTAACTTTATCCACTTTCATTCATTTGGTTGCCCAAGTAACCTATACTGGACGACTGGACTGGATAACGGGTAAACTGGCACTGGGTATCTAGTACCTCGGGCCGTCACACCATCGGTCACATATGTATCTCCCGGTGTGCAACAGAACAGCTAACAAGCTGTAAATAGTATTAGGCACGAGGCCAAGTCTCAACACAATGTCAAAATAGCTAAAAGCCATAAAATCACAGAATGGCATAATGCCATGTGCAGTACTGCTAACTGAACCCTATTGGCATGCCAAACTATCCAAACCAATCTTGTTAGGTATACTAGGGCATTTAATACTTTAAAATTCTTCAATTTGTGAATTTCAAGTTTTTGTGTCACTATTCACTTTATTAGTCAACAAAAATGTTGACTTTTGGATAGAAAATAGGTGTATTGGTTTTAACACTCCCAATGTACCACATTTTGCATTTAAAACTTGTTGGAATTAATCACCAAATCCATTTCCAAGCTTAGCACTAAAGGGCAGAATTTTTAGTTTTTGTACCATAAGTTTACTGTTCCATTAGGGACTCTTACATTGGAAATTTGAGGAAATGGTAAACATGAAAGTTGTTCCTTATTTTGTCTAGTTGAATTTCTTTTTTTGAATCACTCCATTTGGAGTTTTTTAGCTCCATATATGGTCCAAAAACCACAGCTGGCCGGATTTCCAATCTGCAGAATTTACCAAATCTACAGTACAATGAACAGTGACTGCCACTGCCTTGTTGAATAGGTTCTGGTCATAATTTGGGGTAGGTTTCTTCATGAAAGTTGTTTTTATATATCTCATCTTGTTTCTGTAAAAATTGCAGGTCAAATGGACCATTCTACAGTGAATTATGGCTAAATGAACAGTTACTGTTTATTTGGCCATTCTGCAGAATTTGCTTGCAGAGTATCCGGATTGGGGCTAACTTTTGGTCCACTTGCTTTGGTCTTTTGGGCATGGTTTCTTCAGAAAAATTGTGCCATTATAAGTCTAGTTTCATGTCCAATTAGCCAAACACCAATTGAACCTACACAGCCAAAGATATGGCAGTCCAAACAGGCTGGACTCACAGCCTCCCTACTGCTGTCACTAGGCAGCTTACCCATTTCAGTTTGCCATGCTATAGCTCACTCCAAATTATGGTCAACTTACCCCAAATGGTCACTAATTGACCATTAGAATGTACTTTAACAATTTCATAAGCCAAGTCCAATTTTCACTCCCAAACCCTAGCTCAAATTCAAGGTTTACACCAATTATCCTAGTTAGCACACCAATTCATTATACATGTGTATATATACCTTAAACATCATCTTTAGTCCACTCTAAGTCCATCAAAACAATCACTCTTATCCCTTCCTTAGGGCTGCCGAAATTCAAGGAGTACATTTACATAAATTTCATTCATTTAATTCACAATTCCTTACTTATTTTAAGTCCTTAATATGGAATAAAAGAAGTATAAATATAAATAGGCACTAACCTCTTGTAGGGCAGAATTTTCCAAGTTTAATCTTCACTTTCTTTCCTTTTCTAGGCTGCCAAACACTTCCCAAGAGGTATAGACAAGTTTTTAGTGAATAGAGTAGGAAGATTTATGGTGAAAAGAAGAGAGAAATGGAGCTTGCTTGAGGTTTTAATGGAGGTTGGGTCTAGGGCATGAATTTCGGCTGCATTTGGGGAAGAAGAAGGCAGCTGTATTTTTTTAATTCCTTAGGTCACATTTGTCTCTTTTTATTATTTAATTAGTTGGTTGTTTAATTGTGATTGGAGGGAACTTCAAATGACATCATAATGATGTCATAAATGAGCCTTTTTTCTCATTTTCTATTCTTTTCTTCTCTACTTATTTTCAATTTAATTTTTAGCAATATTTATTCACATTTTATGTAATAATAATTATTTACTCAATTGGACAAGTCGGCCAAAAATCGTCTCTGAAGGCGAAATGACCAAAATGCCCTCCGTTCGGCTTAACGGTCAAAATTGTCTGTACCGATTGAAAAATTTTTCTAAATATTTTCTTGGCATTCTAATGCCATAGGAACCTCAATGACCCTTCTCTGAAGTCCCAAAAATTATTTTATGAATTTTTCCCCAGGTCTAGGGTGCCTAGTTGTGAGAACCGCAACTTCCCCCTGGGTTACCCATCGCTTGGGCACCGGCTCATTTGACTTAGTTGTATTTTATTTCTAAAATTTTTACTAAATTTTTCTTATTAATATTTGAGTTAATTATGGTTCCTGACTTTAGTTTAAATATTTTTTCGGACGTTCTAGCTGTCCGGACCGACACCGTCACCAAACAAAGAGAATGTACGGAGTTGCTACCGGGAGGGTGTTACAACTCTTCCCCTCTAATTTAAATTTCGTCCTCAAAATTTACCTGATGCAAACAGTTGAGGGAACTGTCTCCTCATCGTCTCTTCACTTTCCCAAGTTGCCTCCTCGGTGTTGTGGTGCCTCCAAAGCACTTTCACCAGTGGAATCTGCTTGTTCCTCAATTCTTTTACTTCCCGAGCCAGGATCCGTAGAGGTTCTTCTTCATATGTCAAATCCGATTGTATTTCAATTTCTTCCCTAGAGATGACATGTGAAGGATCTGAGCGGTATCTTCTGAGCATGGACATGTGGAACACATTGTGGATCTTGTCCAGCTCTGGTGGTAAAGCTAGCCTATAGGCCACTGGACCCACACATTCAATGACTTCATATGGGCCAATGAACCTAGGGCTTAACTTACCTTTTCTTCCAAACCTCAATACCTTCTTCCACGGTGACACCTTGAGGAACACTTTATCGCCAACCGCATATTCTATTTCTTTTCTCTTCAGTCAAGATAAGATTTACATGCATGCGAGGCAACCTTCAGATTAGTTTTGATTAGTTTCACTTTCTCCTCAGTCTGTTTCACCAGGTCTGGCCCTACCAGTTTGTCTTCGGCCAATTCAGTCCAGCACACTGGAGTTCTACATTTCCTCCCATACAGTGCTTCATATGGGGCCATTTGGATGATAGCTTGGTAGCTATTGTTGTATGCAAATTTTGCCAGTGAGAGGTATCTATCCCAACTTCCCTCAAACTCAATGACACAACTCCTCAGCATATCCTCAAGGACCTGACATATATTTCATGTTATTGTTATCATTTTAGTTCAATAGTTGTATTAATTCAATTGGTTCAATTGTTTACCTGGATTACTCTTTCGGATTGCCCATCCGTCTGAGGATGGAAAGCTGTGCTGAAGTGGAGTTTTGTACCCAAGGACTCGTGCAACTTCTTCCAAAATCTCGATGTAAACCTTGGGTCTCTATCAGATATGATGGAAAGTGGAATTCCATGCAGTCTAACTATCTCACTGATATACAATTCTGCTAACTTCTCCAGTGAGTAGTCACCCTAATCGCGTAAAGTGTCTCGACTTTGTCAATCTATCCACCATCACCCATCTTGCATCATGTTTCTTCCGGGTGAGAGGTAGACCACTTACAAAATCCATGGTGACCGATCCCATTTCCATTCGGTATGCGTATAGGTGTAGCAAACCCGATGGACCTTGATGTTATACCTTGACTTGCTGACATGTCAAGCATTTAGTCACGTAATCAGCTATGTCCTTCTTCATACCAGGCCACCAACATCAAGCTTGGATCATGGTACATCTTTGTGCTTCACAGGTGCATAGCATATACACTAGTGTGTGCCTCTTTTAGGATCCGCCTTCAATTCCCATCATCCGTACACAGTCTTCCTTTGTAGTACAGACACCCATCTGCTTTTACCTCATAGTCAGTTGCTTTTCCCTCTGAGATTTTGCTCATAATAGCCATTAGCTTCTCATCTAACTTCTGCCCATCTAAAATCTGCTGTAACAGGTTTGGCCTCACTTGCAACTCAGCCAAAATAGCTCCATCTCGAACCAAAGATAGACGGGCATTCAATGATCTCAAAGCTGTCATGGTTTTTCTGCTCAAAGCATCAGCAACTACATTTGCCTTCCCAGGATGGTAGTCAATTACACAATCATAGTCCTTCAGGAACTCAATCCATCGCCTCAGTCTAAGGTTGAGCTCCTTCTGAGTTGGCAAATATTTTAGACTTTTGTGGTCTTGTGTAAATGTAGCACTTTTCACCATATAAGTAATGCCTCCATATCTCCAGTGCGAAGATTATTGCTGCAAGCTCTAGATCATGGGTAGGGTAATTCTGTTCATGTGGCCTTAGCTGCCTGGAAGCATAAGCGACCACCTTTCCCTCTTGCATCAATACACACCCTAACCCATTATGAGAGGCATCACTGTAGACCACAAAGTCCTTTCTCGACACTAGTGTTAACACCGGTGCCTCACAACATAGCCTTCAACTTCTCAAAACTGGTGCGACACTTGTCATTCCAAATAAATTTGACATTCTTGTGTAACAACTTGGTCATTGGAGCAGCTATTAAGGAAAATCCCTTCACAAATCTCCTGTAATACCCAGCTAGCCCCAAGAAGCTTCGACCTCGATTATATTCTGGGAGGCTTCCATTCCATCATCGCTTCTATTTTCTTGGGATCCACCTAATCCCATTAGTCGACACTATGTGTCCAAGGAATGCAATCTCATTCAACCGAAGTCACACTTGGACAACTTAGCATACGACTTCTTTTCTCTCGTGGTTTGCGAACAATCCTCAAATGCTCATCATGTTCTTCCTGGTCTTGGAATACACGAATATCATCAATAAAGACCACTATGAACCGATCTAGGTATGGATGGAAGATACGGTTCATAAGGTCCATAAATGTCTGGTGCATTTGTTAGGCCAAAGGGCATCACGTAAACTCATAATGCCCATACCGAGTCCCGAATGCGATCTTGGGCACATCTACATCCTTCACCCTCAATCGATGATACCACGATGCGAGATCAATCTTAGAAAATACTCTGCTCCCTTCAATCGATCAAACAGATCATCAATCCTAGGCAACGGATATTTGTTCTTCATCCACTTTATTCAATCGCCAGAATCAATGCAAAGCCTCAAAGTCCCATCCTTCTTCTTCACAAACAAGACCTTGGAGCTCCCCATGGTGACACATCTGGGCGTATGAACCCCTTTATCAAGCAACTCTTGCAACCGAGTTTTCAACTCCCTCAATTCTGGGTGCCATCCTATAAGGAGCAATGGAAATGGGTCTTTGATCCAGTTGTCTCAATAGCAAATTCAACTTCCCTTTCTGGTGGCAAACCGGGCAATTCTTCAGGGAATACCTCTGGGAAGTCTCTTACTGTGGGTATATCACTCAGGTTTGGCTTAGCCTGCCTAGTATCCATCACATGTGCTAGGTAGGTTTCACAGCCTTTTCTCATCGTTCTTCTTGCAACTGTGGCTGAGATAACATTGGACAGGAAATCTGTCCTTTCACCCACAACAGTGATTTCATTTCCCTCTGAAGTTTTCAGAGAAATTCTCTTCAATTTACAATCAACTATTGCCTGATGACGTGACAACCAGTCCATTCCCAAAATCACGTCAAACTCGTGGAAGGACAACTCAATCAGGTCTGCCAAAAATTCATACCCCTGAATCCTTAATGGGCAATCCTTGTACACTTTGTTCACTACCACACTGTGGCCCAATGGATTAGTGACTAGAATGTCTTGGTCACTCTCCTCTACTAGTATCCCCCTTTCTACGAGTAAGTTGATGCAGATGTATGAATGAGTGGATCCTGGATCCACTAATGCATGCACAGATGTATTGTAGAGGGAGAACGTACCCCTGATGACGTCCGGGGCATCTTGCTCTTCCTGAGCTCTAATGGCATAGGCTCTGGCAGGTGGTCTATTATCTGGCCTCTCTGCTGGCTCATATGCAAGCCTCTGTGATGGTCCCACTGCATCAGATTTGCCAGATTTCCTACCGCTTTGTGGTGCAGGAGCAGGTCTATCTGCTTGTGTTGGAGCAGCCGTAGTAGTTTTGCGTGGACAGTTCTTCAACTGATGCTCTGTTGACCCACACCTTAAACAGGCACCAGTCACTCTCCAACACTCCCGCTTATGCCATTTCAAACAGTGTGGACATGCAGAAGATGCTGGGGCTGGTCCCCTGAACCCCATCCCTGGAGAGCTGCCCACTGATGGTGTGGACTGACCTCTCCTAGGGGTAAACTATGGCCTGGGCCCCTGAGACTGACCCTGACCTTGTGGTTGACCTGAACTCTGTGCAGGTGGACCCTTGAACCTCTTCCCAGATGCAGGAGCTGAACTAGACTGACCTAGGCCCCTCTTCTGCTGTATTTCCCTTCTAGTCTGCTCACTGATTCTTACTTTTTCAACCTTTATTGCAGCTTCCACTAACTTAGTGAAGTCGGTAATTCCCAAGGTAGTGATCATGATCTTTATGTTGTCATTTAGTCCCTCTTCAAATCTCTTGCACCTTTCAGCTTCATTAGGGACTATCTCCCTTCCATAGCGGCTCAATCTAACGAATTCCTTCTCATACTCGGATTAATGAACTCTCTTCTTCTCTCTTCCAGGTATACACTACCCACATATTTCTTCTTGAATTCGGAGAGAAAGAAGTCCCAAGTTACTATTTCTGGTTGTACTTCACTGGACACAGTATCCCACCATTCATATGCGTCGTCTTGCAGCAGAGATACAGCAGCTTCCAAGTTTTGCTCTGGGGTGCAGTGGAGTTGTTTTAAAACTCTGCCTGTTCTGTTCAACCAATTTTCGGCTGCAACAGAATCATCTTCTCTCTTGCCAAAGAAGTCCACTGCTCCAAACTTTCTCAATTTTTCCAGGTGTGATTTTTGTTGTGGAGGTGGCGGTGGTGGTGGAGTTGGCATTACTCCAGCCATTTGTTTGAAGAATTCGGCCATTTGCTGAAACATGGCTTGTGGAGGCTGAGCAGGCTCTGCTTGAGTGTGAGGCGAGTTCTCCCATACCCCAGTCTCGGTGCTGCGGTGGAGCATGACTCTCCACTTCCTCCTCAACTGCCCTCTGAGATGTAGGGTCCATATCCTATTCAAAATAAGAAAGACAAACAGATCTGCATTAGTGTCACCTCGACTCTTACAAATGCAATGCATGGTATGGACTCAATCTAGGCCCAGAAACGCCTAAACCGTGCTCTGATACCACTAAATGTGACACCCCATACCCATGTACAATATATCCGAGTAAGCAATGTCACACGGTGTACCGGCACACTCTATTTTACCTTAATTAATTTTTATCATGGTTTTGAATATAACTTGTGAAATATTATTTATTTAAGTCATTTATTGAAATTATAATTTATTTGAGGTTCCGAAAATTTTATAGAAAATCCGGCAGAGTACCAGCTAAAAATAGAGAAAACAGTTCTTCGGAACCTGTGAAAAACACTTCCAATATTCATATCTCATCACTCTCAAACTCTAATATCAGAATCTCAACATTTTTCAATTTCATTTCTCAATCATTCATCTAACGTGATAATCAAGTACAAATCACAGATAAACATTCACTTTTCCATTCACAAACACAATTCTCATTATTTACATGAACATCAAAATACATTACATAAGTTCAATTACATATGAGAAAATAAAAATTTAGTTACAAAATACCAAAATAAAACCTAGTGTCCTACCAATGCACTGTGGAGGATGAGGTGACACGGACACTATGCAGAGCTGCTGGATGGACTCACCCAGTCTGCGGTCTACTAGGCTCACGATCAGTATCTCCAGAACCTACGCGTGGCAAAAGCAACGCGTTAAGCAATGATGCTTAGTGGTGCAATAATAAAATAAAAGAAAATAGCAGAAAATAAATATGTATTGAATGTACATGTCTTATTTGTTTTGTATTTGTATATCCATTCATTTTGTTAACTTTATCCACTTTCATTCATTTGGTTGCCCAAGTAACCTATCTTTGGACTGAATTTGGATAGCAGATGGCCTTTGGGTATCTAGTACCTCGGGCCATCACACCATCGGTCACATATGTATCTCCCGGTGTGCAACAGAACAGCTAACAAGCTGTAAATAGTATTAGGCACGAGGCCAAGTCTCAACACAATGTCAAAATGGCTAAAAGCGATAAAATCACAGAATGGCATAATGCCATGTGCAGTACTGCTAACTGAACCCTATTGGCATGCCAAATTATCCAAACCAATCTTGTTAGGTATACTAGGGCATTTAATACTTTAAAATTCTTCAATTTGTGAATTTCAAGTTTTGGTGTCACTATTCACTTCATTAGTCAACAAAAATGTTGACTTTTGGATAGAAAATAGGTGTATTGGTTTTAACACTCCCAATGTGCCACTTTTTGCATTTAAAACTTGTTAGAATTAATCACCAAATCCATTTCCAAGCTTAGCACTAAAGGGCAGAATTTTCAGTTTTTGTACCATAAGTTTACTATTCCATTAGGGACTGTTACATTGGAAATTTGAGGAAATAGTAAACATGAAAGTTGTTCCTTATTTTGTCTAGTTGAATTTCTTTTTTTGAATCACTCCATTTGGAGTTTTGTAGCTCCAGATATGGTCCAAAAACCACAGCTGGCCGGATTTCCAATCTGCAGAATTTACCAAATCTATAGTACAATGAATGGTGACTGCCACTGCCTTGTTGAATAGGTTCTGGTCATAATTTGGGGTATATTTCTTCATGAAAGTTGTTTGTCCATATCTCATCTTGTTGCTGTAAAAATTGCAGGTCAAATGGACCATTCTACAGTGAGTTATGGCTAAATGAACAGTTACTATTCATTTGGCCATTCTGCAGAATTTGCTTGCAGGGTATCCGGATTGGGGCCAACTTTTGGTCCACTTTCTTTGGTCTTTTGGGCATGGTTTCTTCAGCAAAATTGTGCCATTATAAGTCTAGTTTCATGTCCAATTAGCCAAACACCAATTAAACCTACACAGCCAAAGATATGGCAGTCCAAACAGGCTGGACTCACAGCCTCCCTACTGCTGTCACTAGGCAGCCTACCCATTTCAGTTTGCCATGCTATAGCTCACTCCAAATTATGGTCAACTTACCCCAAATGGTCACTAATTGACCATTAGAATGTACTTTAACAATTTCATAAGCCAAGTCCAATTTTCACTCCCAAACCCTAGCTCAAATTCAAGGTTTACACCAATTATCCTAGTTAGCACACCAATTCATTATACATGTGTATATATACCTTAAACATCATCTTTAGTCCACTCTAAGTCCATAAAAACAATCACTCTTATCCCTTCCTTAGGGCTACCGAAATTCAAGGAGTACATATACATAAATTTCATTCATTTAATTCACAATTCCTTACTTATTTTAAGTCCTTAATATGGAATAAAAGAAGTATAAATATAAATAGGCACTAACCTCTTGTAGGGCAGAATTTTCCAAGTTTAATCTTCACTTTCTTTCCTTTCCTAGGCTACCAAACACTTCCCAAGAGGTATAGACAAGTTTTTAGTGAATAGAGTAGGAAGATTTATGGTGAAAAGAAGAGAGAAATGGAGCTTGCTTGAGGTTTTAATGGAGGTTGGGTCTAGGGCATGAATTTCGGCTGCATTTGGGGAAGAAGAAGGCAGCTGTATTTTTTTAATTCCTTAGGTCACATTTGTCTCTTTTTATTATTTAATTAGTTGGTTGTTTAATTGTGATTGGAGGGAACTTCAAATGACATCATAATGATGTCATAAATGAGCCTTTTTTCTCATTTTCTATTCTTTTCTTCTCTACTTATTTTCAATTTAATTTTTAGCAATATTTATTCACATTTTATGTAATAATAATTATTTACTCAATTGGACAAGTCGGCCAAAAATCGTCTCTGAAGGCGAAATGACCAAAATGCCCTCCGTTCGACTTAACGGGTCAAAATTGACTGTACCGATTGAAAAATTTTTCTAAATATTTTCTTGGCATTCTAATGCCATAGGAACCTCAATGACCCTTCTCTGAAGTCCCAAAAATTATTTTATGAATTTTTCCCCAGGTCTAGGGTGCCTAGTTGTGAGAACCGCAACTTCCCCCTGGGTTACCCATCGCTTGGGCACCAGCTCATTTGACTTAGTTGTATTTTATTTCTAAAATTTTTACTAAATTTTTCTTATTAATATTTGAGTTAATTATGGTTCCTGACTTTAGTTTAAATATTTTTCCGGACGTTCTAGCTATCCGGACAGACACCGGTCACCGGAACAGTAGAATGTACGAAGTTGCTACCGGGAGGGTGTTACATGGTATCTAGTACCTCGGGCCGACACACCATCGGTCACATATGCATCTCCCGGTGTGCAACAGAACAGCTAATAAGCTGTAATAACATCAGGCACAAGGCCAAATCTCAACACAAGGTCAGAATGGCTAAAAGCCATGAATCACAGAATGGCATATTGCCATGTGCGATCTTCTAATCGAACCCTATTGGCATGCCAAACTATCCAAACCAATCTTGTTAGGTATACCAGGGCATTTTATACTTTTGAATTCTTCAATTTTTGAATTTCAAGTTTTGGTGTTACTATTCACCTCATTGGTCAATAAAAATGTTGACTTTTGGATAGAAAATAGGTACATTGGTTTTAACACCCCCAATGTACCACATTTTGCATTCAAAACTTGTTGGAATTAATTACCAATACCATTTCTAAGCTTAGAACTAAGGGAGCAGAATTTTCAGCTTTTGTACCCTAAATTTACTGTTCCATTAGTGACTGTTACAGTGGGAATTTGAGGAAATGGTAAACATGAAAGTTATTCCTTATTTTGTCTAGTTGAATTTCGTTTTTTGAATCACTCCATTTGGAGTTTTGTAGCTCCAGATATGGTCCAAAAACCATAGCTGGCCGGATTGCAAAACTGCAGAATTGACCATATCTACAGTGCAGTGAACAGTGACTGCCACTGCCTTGTTGGATAGGTTCTGGTCATAATTTGGGGTAGGTTTCTTCATGAAAGTTGTTTGTCTATATCTTAACTTGTTGCTGTAAAAGTTTCAGGTCAATTGACCCATTCTGCAATGATTTATGTCTAAATGAAAAATTACTGTTCATTTGGTCATTCTGCAGATTCTGGTTGCAGGGTATCCGGATTGGGGCCAGTTTTTGGTCCACTTGCTTTGGTCTTTTGGGCATGGTTTCTTTAGCAAAATTGTGCCATTATGTGTCTAGTTTCATGTCCAATTGGCCAAATACCAATTGAATCTACACAGCCAAAGATATGGCAGTCCAAACAGGCTGGATTCACAGCCTCACCTGCTGCTGTCACTAGGCAGCCTACCAATTTGGTTTGTAACACTCTAGTTCACTTCAAATTATGGTCAACTTACCTCAAATGGTCACAAATTGACCATTAGAATGTTCACTCATCATTTCAAAAGCCAAGTCCAAATTTCACTCCCAAAACCCTAATTTCCCATTATGATTCACACCACACACCTTAGTTAACACTTTCATTCCTATATATATATATATATATATATATATATATATATATATATATATATATATACACTTTAAACACCCTCTCTAATCCACTCTAAGCCCATCTAAACCATCAAAGTCATAACCCTCACTAGGCAGCCGAATTCCATGGCATACATACACATGAGTTTTAGTCCATTTAATTCACAATTTCATATTAATTTCAAGTCCCTAACATGGAATAAAAGAAATATATGCATAAATAAGCACTAACCTCTTGTAGGGCAGAATTTTCCAAACTTAAACTTCACTTTCTTTCCTTTTCTAGGCTGCCAAACACTTTCCCAAGAGGTATGGACAAGTTTTAATGAAAGGTGTCTAGGGTTTAGTAGTGAAACAAAGAGAGAAAGGGAGCTTTAATTGAGAATCAATGGAGGGAGAGGGGAGAAGGGTTTCGGCTGGCTGAAGGAGAAGAAGAAGACCAGAATTTTTTTGGTCTATTTTGACTCTTTTAAGTGTTTTAAGAATGCTTGTTAACTTGTGATTGGTTGGGAGTAAGATAATGACATCATGTGATATCATTATCCCTAATTTTCTTTATTTTTCTTTTCTTTTCATCTCTACTCATTTTCAATTTAATTTTTAGTAATGTTTATTCATATTTTATGTCATAATAATTATTTACTCAATTGGACAAGTCGGCCAAAAATCGTCTCTGAAGGCGAAATGACCAAAATGCCCTCCGTTTGGCTTAACGGGTCAAAATTGTCTGTACTGATTGAAAAAATTTTCTAAATATTTTCTTGGCATTCTAATGCTATAGGAACCTCAATGACCCTCCTCTGGAGTCCCAAAAATTATTTTATGAATTTTTCCCCGGGTCTAGGGCTCCTAGTTGCAAGAACCGCAACTTCCCTCTGGGTTACCCATCGCTTGGGCACCGGCTCATTTAACTTGGTTGTATTTTATTTCTAAAATTTATTTCTAAATTTTTTCTTATTAATATTTGAGATAATTATGGTCCCTCACTTTAGTTTAAATATTTTTCCGATCGTTCTAGCTGTCCGGACCAACACTGGTCACCGGGACAGTAGAATGTACGGAGTTGCTACAGGGAGGGTGTTACAACTCTTCCCTCTAATTTAAATTTCGTCCTCGAAATTTTACCTGATGCAAACAGTTGAGGGAACTGTTGCCTCATCGTTTCTTCACTTTCCCAAGTTGCCTCCTCGGTGTTGTGGTGCCTCCAAAGCACTTTCACCAGTGGAATCTGCTTATTTCTCAACTCTTTCACTTCCCGAGGCAGGATCCGTAGAGGTTCTTCTTCATATGTCAAATCCGGCTGTATTTCAATTTCTTCCCTGGAGATGACATGTGAAGGATCTGAGCAGTATCTTCTGAGCATGGACACGTGGAACACATTGTGGATCTTATCCAGCTCTGGTGGTAAAGCTAGCCTATAGGCCACTGGACCCACACGTTCAATGACTTCATATGGGCCAATGAACCTAGGGCTTAACTTACCTTTTCTTCCAAACCTCAATACTTTCTTCCACGGTGACACTTTGAGGAACACTTTGTCGCCAACCGCATATTCTATTTCTTTTCTCTTCAGGTCGGCATAAGATTTACATGCATGCGAGGCAACTTTCAGTTGGCTTTGATTAGTTTCACTTTGTCCTCGATCTGTTTCACAGTGCAGCCCCACGGTTGTCTTCGCCCAATTCAGTCCAGCACACTAGAGTTCTACATTTCCTCCCATACAGTGCTTCATACGGGGCCATTTGGATACTAGCTTGGTAGCTATTGTTGTATGCAAATTTTGCCAGTGGGAGGTATCTATCCCAACTTGCCTCTAACTCAATGACACAACCCCTCAGCATATCCTCAAGGACCTGACATATATTTCATGTTATTATTATCATTTTAATTCAATAGTTGTATTAATTCAATTGGTTCAATTGTTTACCTGGATTACTCTTTCGGATTGCCCATCCGTCTGAGGATGGAATGCTGTGCTAAAGTGGAGTTGTGTACCCAAGGACTCATGCAACTTCTTCCAAAATCTCGATGTAAACCTTGGGTCCCGATAAGATATGATGGAAAGTGGAATTCCATGTAGTCTAACTATCTCACTGATATACAATTCTGCTAACTTCTTCAGTGAGTAGTCAGTCCTAACTGGCAGAAAGTGTGCTGACTTTGTCAATTTATCAACTATCACCCATACTGCATCATGTTTCTTCTGGGTGAGAGGTAGACCACTCACAAAATCCATGGTGACCCGATCCCATTTCCATTCAGGTATGCGTATAGGCTGTAGCAAACCTGATGGAACTTGATGTTCTGCCTTGACTTGCTGACATGTCAAGCATTTAGTCACATAGTCAGCTATGTCCTTCTTCATACCAGGCCACCAATACTGAAGTTTCAGATCATGATACATTTTTGTACTTCCTGGGTGCATAGCATAAACACTGGTATGTGCCTCTTTCAGAATACTGGCCTTCAATTCCCCATCATCTGGTACACATACTCTTCCTTTGTAGTACAGACACCCATCTGCTTTCACCCCATAGTCAGTTGCTTTTCCCTCTGAGATTTTGCTCATAATAGCCATTAGCTTCTCATCTACCTTCTGCCCATCTAAAATCTGCTATAACAGGTTTGGCCTCACTTGCAACTCAGCCAAAATAGCTCCATCTCGAACCAAAGATAGACGGGCATTCAATGATCTCAAAGCTATCATGGATTTTCTGCTCAAATCATCAGCAACTACATTTGCCTTCCCAGGATGGTAGTCAATTACACAATCATAGTCCTTCAGGAATTCAATCCACCGTCTCTGTCTAAGGTTGAGTTCCTTCTGAGTTGGCAAATATTTCAGACTTTTGTGGTCTTTGTAAATGTAGCACTTTTCACCATACAAGTAATGCCTCCATATCTTCAGTGCGAAGATAATTGCTGCAAGCTCTAGATCATGGGTTGGGTAATTCTGTTCATGTGGCCTTAGCTGCCTGGAAGCATAAGCGACCACCTTCCCCTCTTGCATTAGTACACACCCTAACCCGTTATGAGAGGCATCACTGTAGACCACAAAGTCCTTTCACGACCTTTTGTGTTAACCGGTGCCTCTGTCAACATAGCCTTCAACTTCTCAAAACTGGTCTGACACTTGTCATTCCAGTCAAATCTAACATTCTTGTGCAATAACTTGGTCATTGGAGCAGCTATTAAGGAAAATCCCTTCACAAATCTCCTGTAATACCCAGCTAGCCCCAAGAAGTTTCTGACCTTAGTTGTATTCCTGGGAGGCTTCCATTCCATCACTGCTTCTATTTTCTTGGGATCCACCCTAATCCCATCAGCTGACACTATGTGTCCAAGGAATGCAATCTCATTCAACCAAAAGTCACACTTGGACAACTTAGCATACAGCTTCTTTTCTCTCAGGGTTTGCAGAACAATCCTTAAATGCTCATTATGTTCTTCCCTGGTCTTGGAATACACCAAAATATCATCAATAAAGACCACTACGAACCGATCTAAGTATGGATGGAAGATACAGTTCATAAGGTCCATGAATATTGCAGGTGCATTTGTTAGGCCAAAGGGCATCACTAGGAACTCATAATGCCCATATCGGGTCCTGAATGCAGTCTTTGGCACATCTGCATCCTTCACCCTCAACTGATGATACCCTGATCTGAGATCAATTTTGGAAAATACTCCTGCTCCCTTCAACTGATCAAACAGATCATCAATTCTAGGCAAAGGATATTTGTTCTTCACAGTCACTTTATTCAACTGCCGGTAATCGATGCATAGCCTCAAAGTCCCATCCTTTTTCTTTACAAACGACCGAGCTCCCACGATGACACCTTTGGGCGTATGAACCCCTTATCAAGCAACTCTTGCAACCGAGTTTTCAACTCCCTCAATTCGATGGGTGCCATCCTATAAGGAGCAATGGAAATGGGTCTTTGTGCCGTGATGTCTCAATAGCAAATTCAACTTCCCTTTCTGGTGGCAAACCAGGTAATTCTTTAGGAAACACATCTGGGAAGTCTTTTACTATGGGTATGTCACTCAGGTTTGGCTTAGCCTGCCTAGTATCCACCACATGTGCTAGGTAGGCGTCACAGCCTTTTCTCATCATTCTTCTTGCAACTGTGGCTGAGATAACATTGGACAGGAAATCTGTCCTTTCACCCACAACAGTGATCTCATTACCTTCATAAGTTTTCAAAGAAATTCTCTTCAATTTGTAATCAACTATTGCCTGATGACGTGACAACCAGTCCATTCCCAAAATCACGTCAAACTCATGGAAGGGCAACTCAATTAGGTCTGCCAAGAATTCATACCCCTGAATCCTTAACGGGCAACCCTTGTGTACTTTGTTCACCACTACACTGTGGCCCAATGGATTAGTGACCAGAATGTCTTGGTCACTCTCCCCTACTAGTATCCCCCTTTCTACGGGTAGGTTGATGCAGATGCATGAATGAGTGGATCCTGGATCCACCAATGCATGCACAGATGTAGTGTAGAGGGAGAACGTACCCCTGATGACGTCCGGGGCATCTTGCTCCTCCTGCGTGAAGGAACGGAAGCGTGAAAAACACAAGATTATACCATTGAATTCAAAAATTTTCACCTAGGGTCACATGCACCATGCAAGATTTATTTTTATCTATTTGATTTCAATGATAAACAACATATTAAAACTCTTTTAATATGTTTTTGGATCTGTATTTGCCATTTAAGATTTTAAAATTAATTAGATTAATTTTAGAGCCCTAGATTAAATCAAGAACGATTACACTAATCTCTTGATGTGCTGCAGCGTGTCTGCGCCTTTGAGATTCGTCTTCAGGACACCAGATGTTGTCCCTCTAGCTTGTCCACACCAAGAACACCTATGGCAGCCCTTGAATAGCTTCTAAAACCTTTTCTATTAATTAGAAATTCAAGTTCTGCCTTTTAAGAGATTAGAGATGTAAACAGGACACTAGAAACAATTTCTAGTGTTCTTAATTCAAGAGATTGATGGCTAATCTCTTTGAATTGATGAGAGATGAAGAGAAATAGCTGGAGAGGCTCAAAATGGCGTGACAAATGAGAGGAGAGGCTGCTGGTTGTGTTTTCTTTTCATAACCCCACTTAAATAGCTAGGTTAACACATTAAACCCTAGCCACATGTCACCTTTTGATTAGCTCTAGGTTTAAGTGACCCAATCACATTGTGCCAAGTGTCAAACCTATATTTAATCTTGATTTTAATCATCTTACATGATTAAAATTATTTGTAAGCTTATGTGTTATGCCATGTGTCACCATCTCATGGTGCCACGTGTCCTGTAATGAAATGACCAAAATGCCCTGTGTCTTAATTTTGAGTTCTTAACCCAAAATAATTATTTTCTTCTTCTAATTAATTTATATCAAATATAAATTAATTAATTAATCTCTATTAATTAATTTCTCATCAATTAAATTCATATTTAAACACTTTAAATATAAATTTAATTTATACTACACATCCAATAATCTAGATTTGGTTTCAAGTCATGCTAGGGACTTTGCAATTTAATTGCAAACCAAATCTATTTAATTAATCAATTAAACTCTTTAATTAATTAATTAAATCATATTTAAATAGGTGATAACTTGTGTATGTGTGTGACTTACTAGGCTCATCACTAATTGGCAATGAGACATGATATCAACTCTTAATATCATCGAACTCTTTCTTACCATAAATGATTTCTCTAAATCATTTTATGAACCTCATAGACCATGGTTAACACCTAGCATAGCATGCCATGGCCACCCAATTAGTAATAAGATTTACCTTAAATGAACCTATAATCATATGTTACCATGCACTAGAATCTCTGCATTACAAAATCCCAACTCAAGTTTGAGTCATGGTTTATGTCAAACTCCATTTGCTATGAATATTATGTTCTCTTTTAATTCCAGTTCTTGATTAAAAGATTTTTCTCATCGAAACTCTTTTACGAATAAATCTATCTGTCTGGCAGGAACTTGAAACATCAAGAACAATTAAATGAACATAGGATTTTATCTCTATTTACTTAGAGAACAGATTCCTTCTTGATCAACACCTACCTCCATATATAACTAGCAGAGCCAACACATGCCCATATACCCATACATAGTACAAGTATGAAAGCGATTATCAAACTCAAACTACCTATATACAAGATAAGCTGTGCTATCTCAGTCTAAAGATTATATGCCTTGATATGATTTATGACAAAACATTGACAAGAGTAAACTCCATGTGCTTGTCATAAGTGTCACTGTTCGACCTACTTATCATTTATAAGTGCCTATCATGTTTGTTATATGGCATGAGACTCACCATTCCATCTTATTTATATCTCATATAAATAACTTGGGAACAAACATGAATACAATCTTTACGGATAAGTCATGTCCTTATTATGAAGTATCCTCGATTGTGAACCTATTTATGATACTTTGTGCTAGAAATATTGTCACTCATATTCTTAAAAAATTAAGAATAATATTTCTAACAAAATATCAATGTAACTTTTCTATTAAAAATAAATATATAATGTAAATGTAAAAGTGGAAATGCAATTTATTAATAAAAACATGAACAAGATAAATAATAAATTATATGATCTAACTAAAACTACTAACAATCTCCCACTAGCACTAGAGCCATTCATTACAATATCTTAGACCTATCTTCTCAAGATGTCGGTCTAAGCGAGTCTGTGACATAGGCTTAGTGAATGGATCATTTGGATTTTGGTGATGCTATTTTCTGCATGGCTACATCGCCTTGCCCAACTATTTCTCCGATAATGTGGTAGCGCCTTTCTATGTGTTTGGATTTACGGTGAGACCTTAGTTCCTTAGCTCAGTATGATTGCTCCATTATTGTCACGGTGTAGTGGAACCGCTGACTCAATGGAAGGAACTCATGTAAGTTACATCACGAACTTCTTTATCCAAGCGACTTCTTTTGCGACATCGATGCAACAATATACTCGACCTCGATAGTGGAATCGTGATCGTGCTCTGTTTGGAACTCTTCCACCGATGCACCTCCATTACAAATGAACACATATCCAGAGGTAGACTTTCTATCATCGATATCGATTGGAAATCGAATCGGTATAACCATCTAATAGCAAGTCTCCACCTCCATATATCAAGAATAAATCCTTAGTTCTTCTCAAGTACTTAAGGATATTCTTGTGACTATCTAGTGTTCTAAACTGGATTGGATTGATACCGCTAGTCAAACTAACGACATATGCGATATCAGGCCTAGTACACAACATTGCATACATTAAACTTCCAATAGCGAAGCATATGGAATCTGGCCATCTTATCTCTTTCTTGGTGTCTTTAGAGACATCTCTTTAGAAAGGTGGATACCATGTCTCACTTGGTAACAATCCTCTCTTGGAATCAAGCATGTTAAAACTCTTTAACACCTTTTCCAAGTATAGACTTTGGGATAAACCAATTATTCTTTTCGCTCTATCTCTATAGATGCAAATTCCAAGAACATAGGTTGCCTCCCCTAAGTCTTTCATAGAGAATGTATTTGACAACCATACCTTTACAGTTGTCAACATATCTGTGTCATTACCCATCAACAAAATGTCATCCACATATAAGACAAGGAAAGTGACAGCATTATCACTAACTTTCTTACATACACACGGCTCATCCTCATTTTTTATAAAACCAAATGACTTAATGGCTTCATCAAAGCGAATGTTCCAACTCCTCGAAGCTTGTTTCAACCCATAAATGGATCGCTTTAGCTTGCATACCTTGGAACCATCTTGGAATTCAAAACTCCTAGGTTGTTCCATGAAAATGTTTTCTTCAATGTATCCATTGAGAAAAGGCATTTTGACATCCATCTGCCAAATCTCATAATCATAGTATGCAGCTATTGCTAATAAAATCCTAATTGATTTAAGCATGGCAACAGGTGAGAAAGTCTCCTCATAGTCTATTCCTTGCCTTTGGCGAAACCCTTTCGCTACTAGCCTTGCCTTATAGGTCTCTACCTTTCCATCAGAACCAATTTTCTTCTTGAAAACCCATTTGTTCCCTATAGGTACAATACCTTCAGGTGGATCAACAAGATCCCAAACTTGATTCTTATACATGGAATCAATCTCGGATTTCATAGCATCAATCCATTTTGAAGAGTCTATATCTGATATAGCTTCTTCATAGGTAAGTGGATCATCTCCATGATCTACTTCTTCATGAGTAGACAACTCTTGTTCTTCTTCATGAAGAAAACCATATCTCACTGGTGGGTGAGATACCCTAGTTGTTCTACGAGGAACAGCTGTAGATGTTTCATCAATGGGTATAGGTTGACTAGATGGATCTATATCCATCTGATCTGTTGGTTGATCAGAATTCTCCAATTCTAACTCTATTTGCTTTCCTTTGCCTCCTTCTTGAACAAACTTTTGTTCAAGAAATGTGGCATCTCTACTTATCACAACCTTTTGTGAAGTAGGCAAATAAAAATAATATCCAAAACTATCTTTTGGATATCCAACAAATCGACCTCTTTCTGATCTGGTCTCCAATTTATCAGTGTTCAGCTTTTTGATATAAGCTGGACAACCCCAAATCTTAACATGCTTAAGACTTGGTTTTCTTCCATGCCATATCTCATAAGGTGTGGAAGAAACTGATTTTGATGGAATCCTATTCAGAATATATAAAGCTGATTCTAATGCAAATCCCCAAAAGGTGATTGGCATATCCGTATAGCTCATCATACTACGTACCATATCCAATAGGGTACGATTTCTCCTTTCAGATACACCATTTAGCTGTGGCGTTCCTGGAGGAGTCAGATGAGAAACAATGCCATGCTCTCTCAAGTATTCATCAAATTCAGTACTCAAATATTCACCTCCACGATCTGATCGAAGAGCTTTAATACTCTTTCCTGTTTGATTTTCTACTTCAGATTTAAATTCTTTAAACTTTTCAAAGGATTCATGTTTGTATTTCATCAAATACAAATACCCAAACCTTGATTTATCATCAGTAAAGGTAATAAAATAATGAAAGCCCCCTCTAGCCATTTCTTTAAACGGACCACATACATCACTATGTATTAGTTCCAAAATATTTTCAGCTCTTAGCCCTTGTCCAACAAAGGGTGTTCTAGTCATTTTGCCTTGAAGGCAAGATTCACAAGTTGGAGTAGGCTCGAGCCCAATGAGGATAGAATCCCCATTTTCTCCAGTTTTGCAATCCTATCTTCTGCAACATGACATAACCTTAAGTGCCAAATATATTTTGAACTTGAGTTGGTTTTCACCATGGCATTGCATTCATTTAGATTGCTATACTCTGGCCAGTGGAAACACTTTCTTACTGGCAATGGAAACACTTTCCTATTGGCAGTGGAGACACTTTCCTTTGCCTTTATCAGCTTTAGTCTTCCTTTTCTATTTAGCTATTTTCTTGGAAGGACCAGGAATTTGAGGTTTCTTTTTCTTATTGCCCTTCTTCTTGTTGGACTTTCCAGTGAGAAAATGCAACCAAAGCTACCTCTTTTCCTTTATTGCCTGGCATATTCTTTTGGGCAATAACCAGCATGTTGAGTAAACCAGCTAAGGTGCATTCCTGTTTAGTCATATGGAAATTTGTCACAAAATTCCCAAAAGACTCAGGAAGGGACTGAAGGATCAAATCCGTTTGTAGTTGGAAATCCATGTTGATGTCAAGATGTTCCAATTGCTCAATCAGCCGAATCATCTTGTGGACATGATCCCCAACATTCTGTCCCTCAGACATCCTCATACGGAATAACTGTTTAGATATCTCATACCTAGCATTCCTGCTGTGCTCACCATACAACTCTTGTAGGTGAAGGAGGATCTCACTAGCACTCTGCATGTTCTCATGTTGCTTCTGTAACTCATTACTCATGGAAGCAAGCATGTAACACTTAGCTCTCATATCATGCTCCTTCCACTTGTCCAAAGTATCATGTTCCTCTTGTGTGGCCTCTGGAGGTAAGGGACCAGGAACATTTGAATATAGAACATATCCTATATGTTCAAGGTTCAGGACAAGTTTCAAATTTCTTAGCCAATCATGATTAGGTCTGTCAACTGTTGTGATCAAGTATGCTTGCAAGGATATTGGATGGTGGTGGTTGTTTTGTGCTCATTTTTATCGAGAAAATTAAGCTGAGAAAATAACCAAATTAATAAGTAAATGTATAAAGTAATTAAACAAAATCATTAATGTATTTTAATAAAATTGGTCATCCCACTAACTAACCGAATCCAACACTTCCAAAGTAAGCGAAATCCTAGTTGGATGGATTTCTAGTGGGTGATTGAATTCTTATAATTCTATTGATCATCCTCAGGTACATCCATTATTGGAATTACAATAAACTATAAGTGAGCAACTCCTTGCCCATCACATCTCATATGAGGTTCAATCCTTTTACTAGCCCCTAATGCTCAAAATCTCAGGTACATCCAATATTGACTTATCTTGCATTAGTTAAGTTGATCCCATTGAGCCAGTAATTATGCAAATAATTTTAATGTCCTCAGGTACATCCAATATTGGCCACCAAACCATTTACATATTTACAACATCTCATGCTTAACAATTATTCTTAAGAAAATCTCTTAAATTAATTGCATCTCATGCAACTATTTAAAATTTCTTAAAATAATTGCCCCAATGGAGGGCTTATGTTATAATTACTTTAATTATAGCATTTCCAACTTAATCATTTGTTTGGAAGATTTTATGGTCATTCTAATTACTATTAAGGTCTCACTTTGCACATTATCCATTTAGCATGCATATATCATATAATTGCATACATTCCCATACATCTCATGCATTCATGGATAAGCAGTAAATATGGTATGATCATGGACTTTCTAAGGGATTCAATTCGAGCCACCAAGAATTGAATCGGGGGCATTCCTAGGTGCATTTCATTCATTCATTTTACAAGAGTTGCTGAAGGAGTACATAATCAACACTTGATATTGAATTCCTCCCACTGGTCCCACCAATGCTCTTGACCTCCTTGAACTTCTTGCAATCCAATATTACATAGTAATCCTTGGCATACCAAGGCGAATTTACAAGAACTTAAATAAATGAAATTACAACCCAAAAATATTACAAACTTAATAATACATGCCCAAAATAAATTAAAATAAATTAATTAATTTACAATCCCAAAGAAACATAAAAGAAATAAATCCAATCACATTGGTCTTTTATAGTCCATGATCATCCATCATGCATATCACTATTTAACAATTAAATAAAACATACATTCTTAAATTAAATTGAATATCTCATATTCAACTTAAAAATCAGATTTGAATATGATTCAAATAAATTTAAAAATTCAGATTTGAATCTCATTCAAACAAATTTAAAAATTCAGATTTGAATCACATTCACACAACTTCAAAAATTCAGATTTGAATCACATTCAAACATTTTTTAAAAATCAGATTTGAATCACATTCAAATATTTTTAAAAAATCATATCTGAATTTTATTGAATTAATTTTAAAAATTCAGATTTAAATATTATTCAAACAACTTTAAAAATTCAGATTTGAATCACATTCAAACAACTTTTAAAATTCAGATTTGAATCACATTCAAACAATTTTTAAAATTCTGATTTGAATCATAATTTAATTGTGTGATTAAAACAACTAATTAAACACTTTAATTAGTCAAAGAATAGGCCTTAGATCATACAACAATTGCAGAATTAAAAGCCAAACCTTGAACCACCCATGGAACCATTGTTGCCGCCACCAATGGTGGCTTCACCATGTGTGCCGCCACACCTCATGATCCAACCAGCAATGAATCTCTTGATCTCATGATCAAACACACAATTAAATTATATAATCAACAATCTAAATGGCAAATATAGTGGCTCGATACCAATTGAAGGCAGGCGTGAAAAACACAAGATTATACCATTGAATTCAAAAATTTTCACCTAGGGTCACATGCACCATGCAAGATTTATTTTTATCTATTTGATTTCAATGATAAACAACATATTAAAACTCTTTTAATATGTTTTTGGATCATTATTTGCCATTTAAGATTTTAAAATTAATCAGATTAATTTTAGAGCCCTAGATTAAATCAAGAACGATTACACTAACCTCTTGATGTGCTGCAGCGTGTCTGCGCCTTTGAGATTCGTCTTCAGGACACCAGATGTTGTCCCTCTAGCTTGTCCACACCAAGAACACCTATGGCAGCCCTTGAATAGCTTCTAAAACCTTTTCTATTAATTAGAAATTCAAGTTCTGCCTTTTAAGAGATTAGAGATGTAAACAGGACACTAGAAACAATTTCTAGTGTTCTTAATTCAAGAGATTGATGGCTAATCTCTTTGAATTGATGAGAGATGAAGAGAAATAGCTGGAGAGGCTCAAAATGGCGTGACAAATGAGAGGAGAGGCTGCTGGTTGTGTTTTCTTTTCATAACCCCACTTAAATAGCTAGGTTAACACATTAAACCCTAGCCACATGTCACCTTTTGATTAGCTCTAGGTTTAAGTGACCCAATCACATTGTGCCAAGTGTCAAACCTATATTTAATCTTGATTTTAATCATCTTACATGATTAAAATTATTTGGCAAGCTTATGTGTTATGCCATGTGTCACCATCTCATGGTGCCACGTGTCACACTGTGAAATGACCAAAATGCCCCTGTGTCTTAATTTTGAGTTCTTAACCCAAAATAATTATTTTCTTCTTCTAATTAATTTATATCAAATATAAATTAATTAATTAATCTCTATTAATTAATTTCTCATCAATTAAATTCATATTTAAACACTTTAAATATAAATTTAATTTATACTACACATCCAATAATCTAGATTTGGTTTCAAGTCATGCTAGGGACTTTGCAATTTAATTGCAAACCAAATCTATTTAATTAATCAATTAAACTCTTTAATTAATTAATTAAATCATATTTAAATAGGTGATAACTTGTGTATGTGTGTGACTTACTAGGCTCATCACTAATTGGCAATGAGACATGATATCAACTCTTAATATCATCAGAACTCTTTCTTACCATAAATGATTTCTCTAAATCATTTTATGAACCTCATAGACCATGGTTAACACCTAGCATAGCATGCCATGGCCACCCAATTAGTAATAAGATTTACCTTAAATGAACCTATAATCATATGTTACCATGCACTAGAATCTCTCTGTTACAAAATCCCAACTCAAGCCGAGTCATGGTTTATGTCAAACTCCATTTGCTATGAATATTATGTTCTCTTTTAATTCCAGTTCTTGATTAAAAGATTTTTCTCATCAGAAACTCTTTTCTGAATAAATCTATCTGTCCTGGCCAGGAACTTGAAACATCAAGAACAATTAAATGAACATAGGATTTTATCTCTATTTACTTAGAGGAGCAGATTCCTTCTTGATCAACACCTACCTCCATATATAACTAGCAGAGCCAACACATGCCCATATACCCATACATAGTACAAGTATGAAAGCGATCAAACTCAAACTACCTATATACAAGATAACTGTGCTATCTCAGTCTAAAGATTATATGCATCGATATGATTTATGACAAAACATTGACAAGAGTAAACTCCATGTGCTTGTCATAAGTGTCACTGGTTCGGCCTACTTATCATTTATAAGTGCCTATCATGTTTGTTATATGGCATGAGACTCACCATTCCATCTTATTTATATCTCATATAAATAACTTGGGAACAAACATGAATACAATCTTTCTGGATAAGTCATGTCCTTATTATGAAGTATCCTCGATTGTGAACTTATTTATGATACTTTGTGCTAGAAATATTGTCACTCATATTCTTAACAACTTAAGAATAATATTTCTAACAAAATATCAATGGACCTTTTCTATTACACATAAATATATTATGTAAACGGAAAAGTGGAAATGCCTTTTATTATTAAAAATATGTACAAGATACATACTAAATGATATGCTCTAGGGCATACTACTAACACTGCGCTCTAATGGCATAGGCTCTGGCAGGTGGTCTGTTATCTGGCCTCTCTGCTAGCTCAGATGTAGGCCTCTGTAATGGTCCCACTGCATCAGATTTGCCAGATTTCCTACCCCTTTGTGGTGCAGGAGCAGGTCTGTCTGCTTGTGTTGGAACAGCTGTAGTAGTTCTGCATGGACAGTTCTTCAATTGATGCTCTGTTGACCCACACCTTAAGCAGGCACCGGTCACTCTCCAACACTCCCCCTTATGCCATTTCAAACAATGTGGACATGCAGAAGATGCTGGGGCTGGTCCCCTGAACCCCATCCCTGGAGAGCTGCCCACTGATGGTGTGGACTGACCTCTCCTAGGGGTAAACTATGGCACAGGCCCCGAGGTGACCACGACCTTGTGGCTGACCTGAACTCTGTGCAGGTGAACCCTTGAACTTCTTTCCAAATGCAGGAGATGAACTAGACTGACCTGGGCCCCTCTTCTGCTGTCTTTCCCTTCTAGTCTGCTCACTGATTCTTAATTTTTCAACCTTTATTACAGCTTCCACTAACTTGGTGAAGTCTGTAATTCCCAAGGCAGTGATCATGATCTTTATGTTGTCATTTAGTCCTTCTTCAAATATCTTGCACCTTTCGGCCTCATTAGGGACTATCTCCCTTCTATAGCGGCTCAATCTGACGAATTCCTTCTCATACTCGGCCACTGACAACTGCCTCTGCCTCAGGTTAATGAACTCTCTTCTTCTCTCTTCCAGGTATACACTACCCACATATTTCTTCTTAAATTCGGAGAGGAAGAAGTCCCAAGTTACTATTTCTGGCTGTACTTCACTGGACACAGTATCCCACCATTCATATGCATCATCTTGTAACAGGGATATGGTAGCTTCCAAGTTTTGCTCTGGAGTGTAGTGGAGTTGTTTTAAAACTCTGCCTGTTCTGTTCAACCAATTCTACCGCAATGAGAATCATCTTCTCTCTTGCCAAAGAAGTCCACTGCTCCAAACTTTCTCAATTTTTCCAAGTGTGATTTTGGTTGTGGAGGTAGTGGTGGTGGTGCTGGCATTACCCTGGCCATTTGTCTGAAGAATTCGGCCATTTGCTGGAACATGACCTGTGGAGGCTGAGCAGGCTCTGCTTGAGCTGGCGGAGCAGGTTCTCCCATACCCCCAGTCTCAGCTGCTGCAGGTGGAGCATGACTCTCCACTTCCTCCTCAACTGCCCTCTGAGATGTAGGGTCCGTATCCTATTCAAAATAAGAAAGACAAACAGATGTGCATTAGTGTCACCTCGACTCTTACAAATGCAATGCATGGTATGGACTCAATCTAGACCCAGAAACGCCTAAACCGTGCTCTGATACCACTAAATGTGACACCCCTTACCCGTCTACAGTGTATCCGAGCAAGATACGTCACACGGTGTACCGGAACACTCTATTTTATCTTAATTAATTTTTATCATAGTTTTGAATATAACTTGTGAAATATAATTCATTTAAGTCATTTATTGAAATTATAATTTATTTGAGGTTCCGAAAATTTTAAAGAAAATTCGGCAGAGTACCGGCTATAAATGGAGAAAACAGTTCTTCGGAACCTGTGAAAAACACTTCCTATACTCATATTCAATCATCTCAAACTCCCATATCAAAATCTCAACACTTTTCAATTTCATTTCTCAATCATTCATTTCATATGATAATCATGTACAAGTCACAGATAGATATTCACTTTTCCATTCACAAATACAATTCTCATTATTTACATGAACATCAAAATACATTACATAAGTTCAATTACATATGAGAAAATAATAAAAAAAAATTAGTTACAAAATACCAAAATGAAACCTAGTGTCCTACCAATGCACTGTGGATGGTGAGGTGACACGGACACTATGCAGAGCTACAAGAGGTCTCACCCAGTCTGTGGTCTACTGGGCTCTCGATCAGTATCTCCAGAACCTACGCGTGGCAAAAGCAACGCGCTAAGCAATAATACTTAGTGGTGCAAATAATAAAATAGAAAGAAATAATAGAAACAAATATGCATTGAATGTATATGTCTTATTTGTTTTGTATTTGTATATCCATTTATTGTTAACTTTGTCCACTTTCATTCATTTGGTTGCCCAAGTAACCTATACGGGACGACTGGACTGGATAAACGGGTAAACTGGCACTGGGTATCTAGTACCTCGGGCCGTCACACCATCGGTCACATATGCATCTCCCAGTGTGCAACAGAACAGCTAATAAGCTGTAATAACATCAGGCACAAGGCCAAATCTCAACACAAGGTCAGAATGGCTAAAAGCCATGAATCACAGAATGGCATATTGCCATGTGCAGTACTGCTAACTGAACCCTATTGGCATGCCAAACTATCCAAACCAATCTTGTTAGGTATACCAGGGCATTTTATACTTTTGAATTCTTCAATTTTTGAATTTCAAGTTTTGGTGTTACTATTCACCTCATTGGTCAATAAAAATGTTGACTTTTGGATAGAAAATAGGTACATTGGTTTTAACACCCCCAATGTACCACATTTTGCATTCAAAACTTGTTGGAATTAATTACCAATACCATTTCTAAGCTTAGAACTAAGGGAGCAGAATTTTCAGCTTTTGTACCCTAAATTTACTGTTCCATTAGTGACTGTTACAGTGGGAATTTGAGGAAATGGTAAACATGAAAGTTATTCCTTATTTTGTCTAGTTGAATTTCGTTTTTTGAATCACTCCATTTGGAGTTTTGTAGCTCCAGATATGGTCCAAAAACCATAGCTGGCCGGATTGCAAAACTGCAGAATTGACCATATCTACAGTGCAGTGAACAGTGACTGCCACTGCCTTGTTGGATAGGTTCTGGTCATAATTTGGGGTAGGTTTCTTCATGAAAGTTGTTTGTCTATATCTTAACTTGTTGCTGTAAAAGTTTCAGGTCAATTGACCCATTCTGCAATGATTTATGTCTAAATGAAAAATTACTGTTCATTTGGTCATTCTGCAGATTCTGGTTGCAGGGTATCCGGATTGGGGCCAGTTTTTGGTCCACTTGCTTTGGTCTTTTGGGCATGGTTTCTTTAGCAAAATTGTGCCATTATGTGTCTAGTTTCATGTCCAATTGGCCAAATACCAATTGAATCTACACAGCCAAAGATATGGCAGTCCAAACAGGCTGGATTCATAGCCTCACCTGCTGCTGTCACTAGGCAGCCTACCAATTTGGTTTGTAACACTCTAGTTCACTTCAAATTATGGTCAACTTACCTCAAATGGTCACAAATTGACCATTAGAATGTTCACTCATCATTTCAAAAGCCAAGTCCAAATTTCACTCCCAAAACCCTAATTTCCCATTATGATTCACACCACACACCTTAGTTAACACTTTCATTCCTATATATATATATATATATATATATATATATATATATATATACACTTTAAACACCCTCTCTAATCCACTCTAAGCCCATCTAAACCATCAAAGTCATAACCCTCACTAGGCAGCCGAATTCCATGGCATACATACACATGAGTTTTAGTCCATTTAATTCACAATTTCATATTAATTTCAAGTCCCTAACATGGAATAAAAGAAATATATGCATAAATAAGCACTAACCTCTTGTAGGGCAGAATTTTCCAAACTTAAACTTCACTTTCTTTCCTTTTCTAGGCTGCCAAACACTTTCCCAAGAGGTATGGACAAGTTTTAATGAAAGGTGTCTAGGGTTTAGTAGTGAAACAAAGAGAGAAAGGGAGCTTTGATTGAGAATCAATGGAGGGAGAGGGGAGAAGGGTTTCGGCTGGCTGAAGGAGAAGAAGAAGACCAGAATTTTTTTGGTCTATTTTGACTCTTTTAAGTGTTTTAAGAATGCTTGTTAACTTGTGATTGGTTGGGAGTAAGATAATGACATCATGTGATGTCATTATCCCTAATTTTCTTTATTTTTCTTTTCATTCATCTCTACTCATTTTCAATTTAATTTTTAGTAATGTTTATTCATATTTTATGTCATAATAATTATTTACTCAACTGGACAAGTCGGCCAAAAATCGTCTCTGAAGGCGAAATGACCAAAATGCCCTCCGTTTGGCTTAACGGGTCAAAATTGTCTGTACTGATTGAAAAATTTTTCTAAATATTTTCTTGGCATTCTAATGCCATAGGAACCTCAATGACCCTCCTCTGGAGTCCCAAAAATTATTTTATGAATTTTTCCCCGGGTCTAGGGCTCCTAGTTGCGAGAACCGCAACTTCCCTCTGGGTTACCCATCGCTTGGGCACTGGCTCATTTAACTTGATTGTATTTTATTTCTAAAATTTTTTTTAAATTTTTTCTTATTAATATTTGAGTTAATTATGGTCCCTCACTTTAGTTTAAATATTTTTCCGATCGTTCTAGCTGTCCGGACCAACACTGGTCACCGGGACAGTAGAATGTACGGAGTTGCTACAGGGAGGGTGTTACAACAAACATGATAGGCACTTATACATGATAAGTAGGCCGAACCAGTGACATTTATGACAAGCACATGGAGTTTACTCTTGTCAATGCATTGTCATATATCATATCAGTACATATAATTTTTAGACCAGAGATAACACAGTTATCTTGTATATAGGTGGTTTGAGTTTGATACTGCTTTCATACTTGTACTGTGTATGGGTATATGGGCATGTGTTGGTTCCTACTAGTTATATATGGAGATAAGTGTTGATCAAGATGGAATTCGTTACCCTAAGTAAATAGGGATAAAATCCTATGATTATTTAATTGTTCTTGATGTTTCAATTTCCTGGCTAGGACAGACAGACTTAGTCAGAAAATAGTTTCTGATAAGAAAAATCTAATTCATCAAGAATTGGAATTAAAAGAGAATATAATATTCAAAGAAAATGGGGTTTGACATGAACCATGACTCCAGCTCTAATTGGGATTTTGTAACGGAGAAATTTTAGTGCATGGTAACATATGATTAAAGGTTCATTTAAGGTATTCCTTATTACTGATTGGGTAGCCATGGCATACTATGCTAGGTGTCTACTATGGTCTATGAGATGCCTGAAATGATTTAGAGAAATCATTTATGATAAGAAAGAGTTCCTATGATATTAAGAGTTAATATCATTTCTCCTTGTCAATAAGTAATGAGCCTAATAAGTCACACATCTACACAAGCTAATCACTATTTAAAATGTGATTTAATTGATTAATTAAAAATTTTAATTAATTAATTAATTAATTAAAGAGGTTTGGTTTACAATAAGATTGCAAAGTCCCTAGCATGACTTGAAACCAAATCTAGATTATTGGATGTATAGTATAAATTAAATTTATATTTAATTTGATTAAATATGAATTTAATTATGAGAAATTAATTAATGGAGATTAATTAATTAATTTATTTATTTATATTTGATATAAATTGATTTAAAGAGGAGAAATTATAATTTTGAGTTGAGAACTCAAATTAAAAAGTAAGGAAAAATTGGTCTTTTCACATGGTGACATGTGGCTCCATGAGATGGTAACACATGGCACCATATGATCTTGCCACTTGTCTTCCTATGATGGAAGACCACATGTCATGATTTAAATGGAGCTTGACGTATATAAGGAACAGTTATAAAGAAAAAATCATTCCTCTCTCTTGTCTCTCATGTTGGACGACAACATGGTGTCTCCTTCACCTCTTTGATTTCTAGGTAACACCAAATCCGGCCAGCCTTAGGAAAATAGACATAACTTGGGGTAAAAAACTCCAAAAGTGATTCAAAAAGGGAATTAAATCTAAGACAATAAGGAACAACTTTGATGAAGAAAATTTAGCCAAATTTCAATAACAACTTGACCAATGGAACAGTAGAAAACAAATGACCAAAACTGGAAAATTGTAATTTCTCTTAGGAGACTTAGAAATTGAATTGGCAATCAATGCCAATAAAATTGACACCCAAAATGTGGTATATGGGTGCAATTAGAACTAATAAACCTATTAAGTATAGAAAAGTCAACATTTTGACTTGAATAGTGCTATGAATAGTGCCACCATACACAAAAATGTGAAAGATCCAAAATTTATAAACCGTAATAGGTAGGATAAGTCTGCAAAGAAATTGTTGGAATTTAAGTATTAAAAATGGATACTGAAGCACTTTAAATTTATGTGTTTCAATTGAAAAGGGATTCTCGAAGGAGAAATGAAAATTTGAGTAAATTAAATAGACAAAAGAGGTTTGTGCACAACTAGTTTTTTATTGAATTTGTTTTGAATTATTTACGTAATTAAATGATTTTATTTTTCCTTATGCACTATGTTTATCAATTATGGGATTTATTTCATTGAATGTTGAAATTGATATAGCAAGCATGAGTTTAGTTTTGTGAAATATTATTTCAACAATTATTGAATATTGTTTTGGACTGGAT
Organism: Hevea brasiliensis; assembly: GCF_030052815.1. Classification (NCBI taxonomy): domain Eukaryota; kingdom Viridiplantae; phylum Streptophyta; class Magnoliopsida; order Malpighiales; family Euphorbiaceae; genus Hevea; species Hevea brasiliensis. Next base: position 24,551,869 of record NC_079510.1, on the reverse strand, counting down.
AAATTATGTTTGGAAAATTGCGTTGGAATTATGTTTTGAATGGTGATGGGCAATTTGCATGAATAAAATACAAAATTTTATTTTGCATTGTGATGAGCATAAAAAAAATTATGGAATATTGTAATTGATCTTGCATTAATATTGTGTTGTGATTTATGCTCACAAAAAGGACAAAGAAATGTATGATATGATTTTATATCTCACTATAGATGCTTGACTAGGTTATTACCCGTCTCTATATCATTTGTTGATGAGACAATGGAGTTAGCTTTGTTTTGTTTTGAATACCATGGTATGTGCACAGGCTTAGATCCTCCTCTTATTAGAGGTTAGATCTAAGTATTTGTTATGGACCAGTCGAAAGTTTCATTATTGTGTTGTGTACTGTGCACGATGATTCAATCTCCCCAACCATAGGGAGTTAAAATCCCTATTCGACCTTCCCGACCATAAGGAGTTAGAATCACCCCGAAGATGGCCCTTTCGGATTAGTCTTGCATAGTTAGTGAGATAAAGAATGGATTTTAATTGATAAGAAATTATGATTTTAAATGAGATTGTGCACAAATGATTTTGTTAAAATAATTGTTTATTTCCATAATTGTAGGAATTATTTTTATTGTTCAATTGTGATTTGACAAATTAAAATTTTTTTATCAAGGTTATTTTAACAAGTGACTATTATTATTGGCAATAAAAATTTTGACATTTAGAAATTAGTTAAATTTCGAGATTCCAAAATTTTTGGTATAATTGTTGTCAATGTATATTGTATTACATTTTAAATTATAGTTGTGCACCACTGAGTTCACCACTCAGCGATAGCTTTGTATGCTGTCGCAAGTGAGAGTAGAAATAGAGCAGTTGAGTGAGATTCCTATAGCTGCACCTTGAAGACTGTTTGTGACTAGCCTCGATTATATTATAGGTATACCTTTGTATATTAGATTTTGATTATGCATGTAAATATATGTGTGTAAATTATTTGAGCAGTTGTACAAAAACTCTTGCAATATTATTTTGGTATGTAATGAAATGCAAATTATTGTAATGTTCAAATTTATTTTTGAGTTTTGTAATGAATGTAAATTAATTTTTCTTTAGTGGAATATGAATGAAGTCATTTAATATTATTTTTGAAGACAATTGAATTGAGAATTGTTTTGAATTATGGAGTTGGGAGAAATGACGTTGATTTGTATTATGGAAGTGGTTGATTTTGATGAAATGAATTATTGGAAGTGTTTTTTACAGGTGTTTGAAGAACTGTTTTTCCCAAATATAGATGGCACTCTGCTGAAAATTTTTCAAATTTTGTGTAAAAATAAAAATGTACAAAAATTTTAACTAGTCTTTAAACTTTAAGTAAAAGTTTTTAATTCCTACCAAAAGTGCTCGCCACCTTTAAAAATTAACAAAATTGTTTTAAAATCCCTTGTAGTATATTTAATGGGTTACCGATAGGCGAAGTACGGCAATTCATTAGATGTACTACGGGATCATGTTACATCTTACTGAGGGGTAGGGTGTGACAACTGAATGGTGTATATGAAAGGAGAAATCGTACCCTATTAGATATGGTACACAGTATGATGAGCTATACTGATATCCTAGTCTCTTTTTGGGGATTTGCATTAAAATCAACTTTGCATATTCTGAATAGGATTCCATCAAAATTAGTTTCTTCCACACCTTATGAGATATGGCATGGAAGAAAATCGAGTCTTAAGCATGTTAAGATTTGGGGTTGTCCAGCTTATATTAAAAAGCTGAACACTGATGAATTGGAAACCAGATCAGAAAAAGGTCCATTTGTTAGATATCCAAAAGAAAGTTTTAGATATTTTTTTTATTTACCTACATCACAAAAGGTTATGGTAAGCAGAGATGCCATATTTCTTGAACAACAGTTTATTCAAGAATATGGCAAAGGAAGGCAAATAGAGTTAGAATTGGAGAATTCTGACCAATCAATAGATCAAATGGATATAAATCCATCTATTCAACCTATACCTATTGATGAAACATCTACAGTAATTCCTCACAGATCGACTAGGATATGTCACCCACAGTGAGATATGGTTTTCTTCATGAAGATGAACAAGAGTTATTTACTCATGAAGAAATAGATCATGGAGATGATCCTCTTACCTATGAAGAAGTTATATCAAATGTAGACTCTTCAAAATGGATTGAAGCTGTGAAATCTAAAATTGATTCCATGCATAAGAACCAAGTTTGGAACCTTGTTAACCCACCTAAAGGTATTGTACCTATAGAGAATAAATGGGTTTTCAAGAAGAAGATTGGTTCTGATGGAAAGGTAGAGACCTATAAAGTAAGGCTAGTTGCGAAAGGGTTTCGCCAAAGGCAAGCAATCGACTATAAGAAGACTTTCTCGCCTGTTGCCATGCTTAAATCAATTAGGATTTTATTAGCAATAGCTACATACTATGATTATGAGATTTGGCAAATGGATGTCAAAATAGCTTTTCTTAATGGAAACATTGATGAAAACATTTTCATGGAACAACCTAGGGGTTTTGAATCCCAAGATGGTTCCAAGGTATGCAAGCTAAAACGATCTATTTATGGGTTGAAACAAGCTTCGAGGAGTTGGAACATCCATTTTGATAAAGTCATTAAATCATTTGGTTTTATCAAAAATATGGATGAGCCATGTGTATATAAGAAGGTTAGTGAGAGTGCTGGCATTTTTCTTATTTTTTATGTAGATGTGTCACACCTTACCCCTCTGTAAGGCATAACATGATCCCGTAGAATACCTAATCAACTACTGAACTTCACCTATCGATTACTCATTAAGTACCCTACAAGGGATTTTAAAACAACTTTCTTACTTTATAAGTGGTGAGCATTTTTTAATAGGTATTAAAATATTTAATTAGAATTTGAAAACTAATTAAAATTTTTGTCCCATTTTATTTTTCTGCAAATTTTATAAAAATTTTGACAGAGTGTCGTCTGTATTTTGAGAAAACATCTCTTCAAATACCTGTAAAAAGCACTTCCAAAGATTTATCTCAACAACTTCATCAATTCAACATCCATCCAAACCAATTTCAACATCATTTCTCAATTTCTAAAATTCAACATCATCAAAATACTATAATTCAATTTCATTCAAATTAAAACAAAATATTTCCATTCATATTTCAATAAAGATAAAATAATTTAGTTACATTATTCTAAAAATTTACATTAGGAAAAATCCAAACTAAAATTTAATACAAGCTTTATACAACTGCTCATGACCATTTCCTACATTTACATACATTACATACATCAAAATAATTTTTACAATCATGGTATAAAATATACCTGATAAACTTCAGAGTAGGTAGCTCTTCAATCCTCAGTAGCTCACTCTGCTGCTCCTCTAGTCTCTATATCTGCAACAGCAATAACAGCCATTGCTGAGTACTAGGACTCAGTGGTGCACAACATACTAAAATAATCTTTATGCGGAATTTAAATCATATTTATTTAAAAATGAAACTGAACATGAGAAATAAATACAAAACATGATTTATATTCATTTAATCCAAACAATTTCATTTCGAAAGTCTCAAAACAAATTTCATAAAAACACACAGTTCTATCATGCCATTCGAAACAAATATCATCTCAATGGCTAGAGGCTAAGGAGAAGTCACATCACAAGGCTAACTAGCTCAAATATATGAGAACCCATTCTTTTTCTTCTACTACTGGCACACACCTCAACACTTCAGCCAGAGAAGGAATCAAAATTCAAAATTAATTTCCCCCACTAGTCATGCTAGTGAGGTATTCAAATACATTGTCATGACACTGTGGTTTCAAAACTATCTTAACAATTTACTAAATATTTATTGCCATTTCAAACACAAAAAATTAATCTTTCAATAATTTAAATCAAAAGCATAATAAACTTTTCAATTCAATTATGTCACAATTTCATATCTCAATTCATTCAAAACAATGTGCAGAAGAAAATTTACAAAAATTCTATGTTGTGCACGAACCTTATACAAGTCGCCTCTTAGCCTTGACTCAACACCTCAAGTTCTTTCCCGATATTCTTTTCCACTAAAACACACAGTTTCACAGTGTTTCAGTATCATAACTTATCATAAGTCCAAAAATAATTTCAAATCTAACTTTATTATGTTTAATTTGACGTTCATTGAAATTTGTATTTCGGGGTTACTATTCATGATACTATTTAAGTTAATTTGTTGACTTTCTAATGCTTAATAGGTATGGGAATTCTAATTTCACTCACATACCACATTTTGGTTACCTAATTTGTTGGTTTTGGTTGTTTTCTCAAAACTTAAGTCTTTTAGGCAAATTTGCAATTTTTCAGTTTTGGTGTCTTATGTCTTATGTTGCACTATTCTATTAGTCATGTTGCTGTTAGAATTTAGCTAAGTTTTCTTCATATAAATTGTTCCTTATTGTCTTAACTTTATTCTCCTTTTTGAATCACTCCAATTGGAATTTTGTAGCTTAAGTTATAACCATTTGAACATGGCTGGCCGGATTGGCCTAACCCAGATTTTCTGGGCACTAATTTGGTTATGGCAGTTTTATGTCACCAAATTTGGGTGGCTAAATGACTTGGTTAAGCACATAATTTGAATTTGTGTTCTTCATGAAAGTTTTAGGTCTATATCTCATCTTTCTACTGCTAAAATTTTAGATCATTTAGACCTGCCTAGCCCAAGTTATGGCCAAATGAATAAACACTATTCATTTGGTCATTTTTGTACAGGGTAGAACACTCACTTCCGGATTTGGCCAATTTGTTCACTATGCTATGGTCACATTTTGGGCATGATTCCTGAATGAAAAATGTGTTATTTTGTGTCTAGTTTCATATCCAATTAGCCTCACACCAATTGGACTGGTAAATTTTCAGTTTTAGTCCCTGAAAGGGACCTTGGTCCTACTACATGCAGAATGTCCCTAAGCAATCCGAATTTAAAACTAATCCTAACACTTCCAACATACCACAATTGATCACATATGACCATTTTTCAGCTCAAACAAGGTCAAACACACCATTTGACCATTTCTCAAATTTTTGTCTTCCAAAACCCTAACTTCCTTGTTTAGCTCATTTGTTGAATTCTAAATGCATATTTATTATTTATACACTCATTCACACTTAACTAATTCATAATTTGCATCAAAATCATCCATTCTCAAACCTAAACCCTATCTGGCCAAAATTGCTATTTAGTCCCTCCATGATAATTGTTGTTTGAACTTAATTCAAAATCTAAGTTAACTTAAAACATATGCTTTAAACTAGAAATTTCACTTTAAATGACTTACCTCAACTTTGAAGTTCAATCACCCAATTTCTTCTCTCTTTTCTTCTTTCTTTCTTGTTCAATCTCCTTCTTAAGAAAAGAAAATAAGGTTTTATGAAGTGATTATGGGAGAAATTAGGGTTTAGTAAAGGTTTTAAAGCTTGAAACAAGCTTTAATGGAGGTTTGCACATGGAGGAGCTAAGGGAGATGAGTGGCCGAAACTTGTGGAGGAGGAAGAAATGAATTTTGTTTTAATTTTTATGTATTTTTTATTTTATTAAGTCAAATTTGACTTAGTAAAAAATTGTAGGAAAAGTTAAATTAATTTTGACATCATTATGATGTCATCCAAGTGATGTAAATAACCTTTTTCTTTTCTTTTTTTTTTTTTAATTTTTCTTAGTTCTGTAATTTAATTCTTAATCCTGAAATTTTCTTTTCTCTGATTTTATTGGACAGTTAGGTCAGGAGTCAGCTCTAGGGGTGAATTGACCAAATTGCCCCTCGCCGGTTCGATCCAGTTTGCAAATAATTCAATATTTCTTCTGGATTCCTGACCTAATTATTTGACGGGCTTAACATTTCTTTTTTGTTATTTTCTCTTTTTCACTGTGTTCGCAATAGTCCTAAGGACCGCAGCGTCACATTTTACTATTCGAAATTTGAGTTTAAATCGACTTTGCAATCCTTCCTGAGAAGGTCACCCATCGCTGTGACTCTCGGCTCATTTAACTTCTTATGTTCTGTTTTTCTTATTTATACTTAACTAATTGACAATTACTAATTATTTGTATTTAGGACTTATCTAGTTGTCTTAAGTGTGGTTCTAATCCCCTAAATTATCCAGACCGACACCGGTCACTGGAATAGTAAAATATACCAGGCTATACAAATAAGGGTATTACAATTCTCCCCTTAAAATAAATTTTGTCTCAAATTTTACTTAGTATCGCCTCTAAACAAATTGGGTGCTGTCTCCTCATGTCCTCCTCTCGCTCCCAAGTAGCTTCTGGCCCGAATGATGGTTCCACAAAGACTTTTACTGCTGGTACCGCTATTCCGTAACTACTTCACCTCATAAGCTAGAATCTCTATGGGTTCTTCCTCATATGTGAGGTCTGGATTCACTTCAATTTCTTCCACTGGTAGTACATGAGATGGGTCTGATCTATACCTCCTCAACATAGACACATGGAAGACATTATGTATCTTCTCCAACTCTGGAGGAATATGCCAAACGATATGTCAAAGGACCCACTCTCTCCAGAACCTCATATGGCTCAATAAAAAGAGGACTCAGTTTCCCCTTTCTGCTGAATCTCATAATTCTCTTCCAAGGGAAAACCTTGAGGAATACTTTCTCACCCACTGCATATTCAATATCTCTTCTCTTTAAATCAATGTAGGACTTCTGACGATCTGATGCAGTCTTAAGTCGATCTCTGATCAATCTGATTTTCTCTTCAGTTTGCTAAACAATTTCTAGCCCAATCAACTTTCTTTCGCCTACTTCATCCCAACATAGGGGAGTTTTGTGCTTTCTACCATACAAAGCTTCATATGAAGGCATCCCAATGCTTGATTGGTAGCTTTTGTTATAAGCAAACTCAATTAAAGGCAAGTGTGTATCCCAACTGCCCTCAAACTCAATCACACAAGCCCGTAGTATATCCTCCAAGATTTGAATTACCCTTTCAAACCGGCCAACTATCTGTGAGTGGAATGTCGTACTGAAGTTCAAGCTAGTTCCTAGGGCTCTCTGAAGACTACCTCAGAATCTAGAAGTGAACCTAGGATCTCTGTCTGATACGATGGATACTGGCACTCCATGCAGTCTTACTATCTCATCAATGTATAACTTGGCCAATCTTTCTAAACTGTAGTCCATTCGAACTGGCAAAAAATGAGCAGACTTGGTTAGTCTGTCAATAATGACCCAAACTGCATCATGACTCTTATGTGTCCTCGGAAGTCCCATCACAAAATCCATTGTTATTCTCTCCCATTTCCATTCTGGTACTGGTAGTGGATATAACAAACCAGCGGGTACTTGATGCTCTGCCTTCACTTGCTGACAAGTTAGGCATTTGGAAACAAATTCTTCCACATCTCTTTTCATACCCATCCACCAGTAATGCTCCTTTAGCCCTCTATACATTTTTGTGCCACTAGGGTGCATGGCAAAAGGAGACTCATATGCTTCCTTCAAAATGATCTGCCTCAAATCAACATCATTAGGAATACACATTCTGCCCTGGTGTAGCAGTAGACCATCATCTCTAATTGAGAATTTTGGTTTCTTGCCCTACCGGACTTCTTCCAACAGCTTCTGATACTTCTGATCATTCTGAGCAGCCATTCTAATCTGATCAATCGACACTGACTGTACATGCCATGCAACTACTGTCTGCCCCTAATCATTAATCTCTAAGCTAGTATGTAATGATCTCAACTCATGTACCATAGACAAATGAGTAACCCGTAGACTTGCCATAGTCTTGCGACTTAAGGTGTCAGCTGCCACATTAGCTTTCCCTGGCTGATAGTTGATCAAACAATCATAGTCTTTTATCAACTCTAACCATCTCCTTTGTCTCAAATTCAACTCTTTCTGGGTGCCCAAGTACTTCAAACTCTTATGATCTGTGTAGATGTAGCACTTCTCCCCATACAAATAGTGTCTCCAGATCTTAAGAGCAAACACAATAGCTGCAAGCCCCAAATCATGTGTTGGATAATTCCTCTCATGCGGTTTTAGCTGGCATGATGCATATGCAATGGCATTTCGATCTTGCATCAGTACACAGCCTAACCCATTGTGAGAAGCATCACTATAAACTGTATATTCTTTACCCGGTGTAGGTAAAGTCAGGACTGGAGCCTCAATCAAACACCTCTTCAATTCATCAAAACTCTGCTTGCATTTGTCCGTCCACTGAAATTTCACATCTTTTTGAAGTAGCTTAGTCAATGGAGATGCCAACATAGAAAATCCTTTCACAAATCAACTGTAGTATCCAGCTAAACCCAGAAAACTGCGAATCTCCTTGATATTTCTGGGTGGCCTCTAATTAAGGACAGCTTCTATCTTATTTGGATCTACCTTAATGCCCTCTACTAATACTACGTGTACCAAGAAAGATATTTCTTTCAGCTAAAATTCAAATTTTGACAATATGACGTATAGTTGTTTCTCCCTCAAAGTCTGCAGTACAATCCGCAGATGTCTATCATGCTCTTTTGCACTCCTCGAATAAACCAATATATCATCTATGAATACCACAACAAACTGGTCGAGGTATGGTATGAAGATAGTCTTCATCAGATCCATAAAAGCAGCCGGAGCATTAGTCAACCCGAATGGCATGACCAATAACTCATAATGGCCATAGCGGATTCTGAAGGCAGTTTTAGAAATACTCTACTCTTGTACTTTCAGCTGATAATAACCTGGTCTCAGGTCAATTTTGGAGAACATATTGCACCCTCAATTGATCAAACAAGTCATCAATATGAGGTAATGGATATCTATTCTTTATTATCACCTTATTCAACTGTTGGTAGTCAATACATAAGCGAAGAGGTCCCTTAGGCAAATCCCACATCGGCAAAGTACGGAGATGGTCTTGGGTTCAAAAAGTAATGATATATAAAATGGGGGAACTAATCACTAGAGGCGTCTTTTAGTGGAATGGCCTGGAGAGTTGGAAGAACTTCAGGGTTAAGCATGCTCGCTTGAGAGAAATCCTAGGATGGGTGGCCTCCTGGGAAGTTCTCCATTCCTCCTATGGGATAAAACCGTGAGGCTTATGGCCAAAGCAGATAATTCCTCTAGTGGTTGGAGCCCAATCGTTACAATTGGTATCTGAGCCGTTCGTGTGTCCTCTTGAGTAATGGTGGGGCAAACCTCAGCGAGCACGCTGAGTCCCGAAAGGGGGGGAGAAAGGTCCTTTAGGCAAATCCCACATCGGCAAAGCATAGAGATGGTCTTGGGTTCAAAAAATAATGATATGTAAGATGGGGGAGCTAATCACTAGAGGCGCCTTTTGGTGGAATGGCCTGGAGAGTTGGAAGAACTCCAAGGTTAAGCGTGCTCACTTGAGAGAAATCCTAGGATGGGTGACCTCTTGGGAAGTTCTCCATTCCACCTATGGGACAAAACCGTGAGGCTTATGGCCAAAGCGAACAATTCCTCTAGTGGTTGGAGCCCGATCGTTACAAGATGACATTTTATTGATAGGTAATGACATAGGTATGCTGACAACTGTCAAGGTATGGTTATCAAATACATTTTCCATGAAAGACTTAGGGGAAGTAACCTATATTCTTGGAATTCGCATCTATAGAGATAGAGCGAAAAGAATAATTGATTTATCCCAAAGTCTATACTTGGAAAAGGTGTTAAAGAGGTTTAACATGCTTGATTCCAAGAGAAGATTGTTACTAGTAAGACATGGTATCTACCTTTTTAAAGAGATGTCTCCAAAGACACCAGAAGAAAGAGATAAAATGGCCAGGATTCCATATGCTTTGGCTATTGGAAGTTCAATATATGCAATATTGTGTACTAGGCCAGATATCGCACATGCTATTAGTTTGACTAACAGGTTTCAATCCAATCCAGGTTTGAAAAACTGGATAGCTGTCAGGAATATCCTTAAGTACATGAGAAGAACTAAGGATTTATTCTTTATTTATGGAGGTCGTGACTTGCAATTGGATGGTTATACTAATTCTGATTTTCAATCAAATATCGATGATAGAAAGTCTACCTATAGGTTTGTGTTCATTTTTAATGGAGATGCAGTCAGTTAGAAAAGTTCCAAACAGAGTATGACTACTAATTCCACTACGCAGGTCGAGTACATTGTCGCATCGATGTCAGAAAAGAGGTCATTTAGATAAAAAGTTCGTGATGTAACTTGCGTGAGTTCCTTCCATTGAGTCGCCAGCCTTCCTCTCATCGTGATAACAATGGAGCGGTCATACAGGCTAAGGAATCACGATCTCACTAGAAATCCAAATACATAGAAAGGCGCTATCACATTATCTGAGAGATAGTTGGGCGAGGCGATGCAGCCATGTAGAAAATAGCATCAGCCGAAAATCCAGCTGATTCATTCACAAAGCCTATGTCACAAACTTAGTTAGACTGACATCTTGAGAAGATGAGCCTAAGATATTGTAATGAATGGCTCTAGTGCCAGTGGGAGATTATTAGTAGTATGCCCTAGAGCATATCATTTTGTATGTATTTTGTACATATTTTATTAATAAAAGGCAATTTCACTTTTTCATTTATATAATATATTTATGTGTAATAGAAAAGGTCCATTGATATTTTATTAAAAATTCTATTCTTAAGTTTTTAAGAATATGAGTGACAGTATTTCAAGCACAAAATATCATAAATTGGTTTACAATCGAGAATACTTCACAAAGGACATGACTTATCTAGAAAGATTGTAATCATGTTTGTTCCCAAGGTATTTATATGAGATATAAATAAGATGGAATGGTGAGTCTCATGCCACATAACAAACATGATAGGCACTTATACATGATAAGTAGGCCAAACCAATGACGCTTATGACAAGCACATAGAGTTTACTCTTATCAATGCATTGTCATATATCATATCAATGCATATAATCTTTAGACCCAAGATAACATAGTTATCTTGTATATAGGTGATTTGAGTTTGATACTGCTTTCATACTTGTACTGTGTATGGGTATATAGGCATATGTTGGCTCCTACTAGTTATATATGTAGATAGGTGTTGATCAAGATGGAATCCATTACCCTAAGTAAATAGAGATAAAATCATATATTCATTTAATTGTTCTTGATGTTTCAAGTTCTTGGCCAGGACAGACAGATTTAGTCAGAAAAGAGTTTCTGATAAGAAAAATCTAATTAATCAAGAACTAGAATTAAAAGAGAACATAATGTTCAAAGAAAATGGGGTTTGACATTAACCGTGACTCTAGCTCGAATTGAGATTTTGTAATGGAGAGATTCTAGTGCATGGTAACATGATTAAAGGTTCATTTAAGGTATTCCTTATTACTGATTAAGTGGCCATGGCATACTATGCTAGGTGTCAATCATGGTCTATGAGATGCCTGAAAATGATTTAGACAAATCATTTACGTTAAGAAAGAGTTCTAATGATACTAAGAGTTAATATCATTTCTCATTGCTAATAAGTAATGAGCCTAGTAAGTCACACATCTACACAAGTTAATCACCATTTAAAATGTGATTTAATTGATTAATTAAAGAGTTTAATTAATTAATTAAAGAGGTTTGGTTTGCAATAAGATTGCAAAGTCCCTAGCACATTTTGAAACTAAATCTAGGTTATTGGATGTATAGTATAAATTAAATTTATATTTAATTTGATTAAATATAAATTTAATTATGAGAAATTAATTAATGGATTTGAATTAATTAATTAATTTATATTTGATCTAAATTGATTTAAAGATGAGAAATTATAATTTTGAGTTGAGAACTCAAATTAAAAAGTAAGGGCAAATTAATCTTTTCACATGGTGACATATGGCACCATGAGATGGTGACACATGGCACCATATGATCTTGTCACTTGTCTTCCTATGATGGAAGACTACATGTCATGATTTAAATGGAGCTTGATGTATATACAGAAAAGTTATAAAGAAAAATCACTCCTCTCTCTTTTCTCTCATGTTGGACGACAACATGGTGTCTCCTTCTCCTCTTTCATTTCTTAATTGATTCAAGGGAAAAACTTTGATTCTCTCTTAAATTAAAATTATTAGAAAGTGTTTCTAACTCCCAATACATTGATACAACCTTTACAAAGTATAAACCCCATCTCAAAATTAGTTAACAAGGCTTGAGAAGCCAATCTAGGGGCTGTCATTACAACTTTGGTGTGTGCTTGTGGTGGACAAACTAGAGGGACAATATTTGGGGTCCTAAGAACATCCTAAGAGGCTTCAATTGTGCATCAAGAGGTTAGTACCCAATAAACCCTCTTTTAGTTAGGTTTTAATTGAATTAAATGTTAATTCATAATCTTTAATGGCCAATGAAATTTTAATGCATACTAAAATATGTTTTGATATGCAATTGGGCATTGGAAATTGATTAGGATCATAAGACACTTGGTATGGTGCATGTAACCTTAGAAATAATTTTTGAAATTCAAGGTTCTAATGCACTTTATTCATGCTTCCACTCCTTCAACAACCCCAATACCACCAATAACTCTAACCCGACTTTGCATTAGCCTGGCCCTTCAAGAATGCCGAACACAGAGATATCTATGCCAAGCTAAATAATAGAAAGATCATATCCACCAAATATATAGATTCAGAGTTACTACAACAACTAGGACTCAAGGAAAAAGTGGATAAGCTTCTAGATAACACTGGGTGGACTAAATTTTTTTAATTGTAATGCCCAACATATAGGGACACAGCCCTAGAATTCTTGGATAGTTTCAAAGCCACCCTTTAGGCCACAAACAGAGGCAACAGGTGCAGGATTGAATTCAGGCTATTGGGTGTTGATCGAGTGATGAAATGGACAAATTCAATGCTATATTTGGATTTGACAGTGAGGGACTCCAGGAGATTCCTCAAAATAGGCTAGTATATGACAACATTGAATTCTAGAGGACGATAGCACCAAACACAAAGATATACAACTCAACTAGGTCAAAATCATCAGGATTGACCAACCCTGTATTGAGGTATTTGCACAGGCTTACAACCCACATCATTATGGGCTATGGTGACAACCTTAGCATGGTCAATGCTAATGAGTTGTTCTTTTTATGGTGCACAATAAACAGAAGGAGATGCAGCACTAGATACTTCCTTTACCAACACCTAATAAGGATCTCTCACCAGGCCATTGGGCACATAATATTGGGGGGCCTTATCACAGTGCTAGCTCTATATTTCAGATTTATACCATCGTATATCAGGTTGTGCCCCATGTCAGGCACCACTCAGATAGACTAGACTATCTGTATATCTATGAGATTATGCAAAAGGGGTGAAGACACATGCCTATTACTTGATGCTGCGGGGAACGTCATCCCCAAGAGGGCACCAGTAGGAGCAGAATAAGGGGAGTCCTCTATAGCACAAGAGTAAAGACAGTAGGAGCAACCGGAGGAATTAGACCCTTTCCTCTAAGGATTACTAGACAGAGTCCCTCCATAGACACCACCACCTATAGATATTGTGCTAGCATATTTACAGAAGCTGGAGATGATTATCAATAATAGGATGAGGACCTTGGAAACCACTATTGCAGAAAGGATCAGAGTAACAGAGGACAGTCTCCAGGAGGCCCATAATAAGCTGGACATGTTCTTTGAGAGGCAAGATGCAGACAATGCCTTCCTCATCATCAGAGACTTTTTAGACATAGGACAGTATACTAGGACACATTTTGATGTATTATATAGGCATAGGCCTTTGTCTTAGTCACTACCTAGCTAGATAGGTTTATTTTGTACAAACCATGCTCTCTATGTTCATATTATCTTACCTTAATACATTCTATGTTTTTCTATCATGTTATGCCCATTGTTTTATCTTTAATTAGTTTTTGCATGTCATGTTACCATTGCAGACAATGCCAGATTCGAGTTTGGGGGTGTATTCATGCATTGCATTTCATCTTTACCATTACATTGTCTTATTATATTTATATCATACTTGTGTATGAAAAATCCTAAAAAAAAATTTCAAAATTTTAAAAATTTTTTCAAAATTTTAAAAATTTTGAACTTTTTTAAGAGTTTTTTTATCTTAGAATTATAACTAAAAACCTTAATAAGCTAATAGTTGATCACTCTTGAAAAGAGGAATGGATGTAACTGGATAAGCTAAAAGACTTCAATATAGTACTTGTGAAAAATTTTATTACCTAAAGTGAAGCCAAACCAATTAACCCATTCATAGCCATTAGTTTATCACATTAAACTTGTAAAATTAGGAGAAAGTTTTTGAAATATGAATAAACTTAAATATACCTCACCAACCCTAAAACATGCCTTTTGGACCTATTGAGGCAAAATCCTAGCATATGCTTGATAAAGAGATGATTAAGGCATTCTTTGATTATAAACCCATCATAGCCTTAATCACCCAACGCCAAATTTTACCCCTTGCAGCCAATTTGAGCATACATCTATTCCTTTGTGTAATTTTTGATAACTTACAACTCAACCCTAGCCCCTAGCCTAAATACTTATCCTACCCTAGGGGTGTAAAAAAGAGAGAAAATGTTGAGAAAGAGTGCAAAATTCAAAGAGAAGTGTAAATGTGTAATACAATGAGGAATTACCCTTCTAACCTATTAAAAATAATGAGTTTGGGGGTAAGCAAAAAAAGGGACACATGTACAAAATTGAAGAAAAACAATCAAAGAAGTGCTAAAGTAAGCAGCAGGGAAGCACACTTGGTACTAAAAATCAAATTCTTCTCCTTTCCATACAAATACAGAAAAGTAAACTTAGTGTATTTGGAACCTCTATATAATAGCAATCATCATACTTGTATTCCCTAAAACCTTTCATTGACAGCTAAATTACTACCCTCTCGCCTCATTATAACCCTTGTAAAGACCTTTTGATCTTTTGAAAGGTGTATGCTACATTAGTAGAGATAGGGAATTGAGGTATGCCTATGGTGTTAGAGATATACCACCTTATTTCATCCATAATAGAGGCAATTTGAGATAAGTAAGTATTTTTCAAATACATCCTAGTAAAATAGGTTATTTGTGATTCATTAATGGCTTTACAAGTGGTACGATTAGTTGAAACTTCATGAGGGGGATGAAATTCTAATAGGCTATTATTGATGTCCCTATGCCTTAACAATAGAAAAATAGGTATGAAGGCTGAGAAGAGTTCAATTATATATAAGTTAAGTTTTTCGTTATATTTCTAAGAAAAATAAAGTACCCTAATGAGTTTTCAAAGTTTTGTTTTGCTTAGGGATAAGCAAAAGTTCAAGTTTAGGTGTATTTGACACACTTATAACATATAGATATTTTAAGGCACTATTGCACTACATTTTATAGCATTTAAGTAGTTAATTTCATGTATTTTACTTAGTTTCATTAGTTTTTGTTAATTTGGATAATCACTATTTAATTTCGTGTTTTCTGTATCTTTTCAAGTGTTTTAAAGGAAGTCCAAGGTATGGGAGTCATTTAGACAAGTCTAGAAAGCAGAAAAAGCAAGAAAAGCTACTGCATAACATTACACATGTCATGTAAGCATGAAGCCTGACCCATGTAACCTTCTAGAAAAGGAGAATTGAAGAAAACATGAAGAAGCCATAGTACATGGGTTGTATAACTCACCCCATGTACCTCACATGCCCCTGTGCAAGTCTCTAAAAATCAAAACATGGAAAGCTAAAGAGAGCTGATAGTACATGAGCCATGTACCATGACCCTTGTAAACTTTAACACCCCCGTGTAACTTATTGCTTCCACTTGAATGATGACCAATTTTATTCAGAAACTTGCACGGTTCAAGACTGTGTAGTACCATATAAGTCGTATACTTTTTAACAGGTAGATTTATGTTGCAACTTCAATTCTTTTTCTCTCGCTCCGAACAGACTTCTAAGTCTCTTGGGACTCTAAAACATGACTCTAAGGCACCCGATATAAATACTAGAAGATCGAAACAAAAAGAGGGGACCTTTTCCAAAAAAAATCTTTTAAGTTAGAATTAGCTTTATTTTTCAACCCTAATTTTTCCAAGCCATTTGAAGAGAATTTGCATCAGCATCAAGAAGATGGGCTCTCAGCTGAAGTTCTAAAAGTTCAAAGCAGAATCTTTGTTATGTGTTCTTTTATTTTATTTCTTCAAATCATTTTATGTTCTTTTATTTTAATTATAGTATGATTGTTAAACTCACCATGAGAAAGTAGTTTGTTTAATTCTAGAATTAGGAGAGTAGCACTCTTTCTTTCTATATGGATACATACTAAGTTTATTTAATGAATTTGAGTTTTATTCTTTGATTCAATCTTCTGTGTTCTTAGCGTATGCTATGTGTTGGTACCCACTTAGTCATGATATAAGATACTAATTGAAGAACTGAAAGATAAATATTAGTATTGAAAATCAGAATTTTGAACCTAGAAAATCTGACCTAAAGATAGGCTGACATCCTTTGTGGAGTCTCATAATTAATCAAAGAGTTTAAAGGATTTTAATTAAGATTGATCACCACAAAAGTAGAGTTTAGATTAATTAAAATACATTTTAGGTGCCTTGAGAGAGGGCTCAAGATATCTTCGAATTAATTTCCATCAAAGTAATAATTCTCAATCTATTAAATAAGTGAAATTAGATCCATAATAAGGTTCAGGTGTGAAATCTTAATTCTGAAACTGTTTAGTCAATTGATTTCTAATTTATAGCTTTATCTTCTTTTAATTCTCAGCATTTGTAATGGTAGTTTAGAATTAACCTCTCAACATATTTGGTAGTTTAAACAGTCAAAATTATTGTCTAGCTTAGTACTTACGCTTATAAATTCCTTATGGGAATAATACTCTACTCACTACTATATTACTTGTTCGCAATCTGTACACTTGCAGAGTTGTAAACCAGCAAACAACTACCAAAACATGTAGTGTGAGAAGGTCCGAGTTTTAGATTCTTCCAAGGGTACTGCTTTACAGTGAGAAACGCCCAACCAATCAATCCAACAATAATAACAATAAATTCCAGTAGTTTATCTATCTTTATTTTATCTGTTATTTATTTTTCTAAGCTTTGTATTTAATTTCCAAGCTTTGTACTTAGTTCCCAAGTAATCGATACAAATATTTTTAGTTTTTCATCCAACTTGCTATGAGATTTTGACAAAATTGCATTCAGCGTAGTTAAGTTCTCATAATCGTTTGATTAGAAGTCAAAAAGCACACAGCTAATGTACTCAGTATCTAGGACGCTTCCATATTCTTAAACCGTTAGTCACCCAAATTGTTTTCTAAGGAAACCAAAATAATCAAAGGAGAAGAACGAAGAATCGAAGAAGAAGAAGAAGCTAAAAAGAATAAAGGGATAGAAGGGACATCTTATTTGCAAAATGAAGAAAGATGGGCAAACTTGTACCAATCTTTATTGCCAAAGATGGGTAAACTTGTACCACACTCTATTGCCAAACACATGGTTCTAAAGGAATTCAGTTTGGTTCAACTGAATTTTTTTTCTTTAAAAACTGAACCAAATTGAATTAACCAAAAATTATAAAAATAAAAATTAAATCGAAGTGAATTGTCAAATAAATCAAACCAAATTTATTGATTTGATTGATATATTGTTTGAATTGAATTAATAGTGCACACCTCTAATTTTTCTTATCAATTAAATATAAGGCTCCGTTTATTTCACGAAAAATATTTTAAATATTTTTTAATGTTTAGAGCATTCAGAAAATTGAGACAATGGAAAATATTTTATTAATCAAAAGAAAAATTAAGTTATTTTTAAAGAAAATAACTATTCCTTTTTAAAATAGGAAATTATTTTTTATTTTTTAGACTTAAATAATTTTATTAAAATGTGAAAACACATAATTAGTGTTTGGTAAATTAATTTTATGAAATTTTTTAAAATTCATTTATAAATCTAAACTTTTAGTGTTTGGTTAAATAAAATTT
The DNA here is from genome assembly GCF_030052815.1 of Hevea brasiliensis. Classification (NCBI taxonomy): domain Eukaryota; kingdom Viridiplantae; phylum Streptophyta; class Magnoliopsida; order Malpighiales; family Euphorbiaceae; genus Hevea; species Hevea brasiliensis. Next base: position 24,533,839 of record NC_079510.1, on the reverse strand, counting down.
CATTTGGAATTTTTAATCATCAATTCTATGAAATTTATTGTAACTAAACCAAATTTTATTAAAATTGATAAAATATCCAAATGAATTTCAAGTTTAAAATCAAATCTATTTCAAGTGATAAAACTATTCTCTTATTGTATATTATTTATCTTATTTTATTTTATTTTATTTCAAATACAAAATTTATTTTATTTGAAATGAAATTTATATTTAATAAAAAATATAAAAAATTTTATTTATAAATGAATTACAAATGAAATAAATTTTATAAAATAATTGAACTAAATAAAATTTTACACATATATAATATAAATACATATTATTAATTTAACATTATAACTAAATAATAAAAAAATATTTTCATAAAATATTTTTTTATAAAACATATTTTTCCTATTCAATTACTTTTTATAAAATAAATTAAATAAAAAAAAGTTTATTTTCCTCCTAAATTTTTGTTCGTTCCTTGTTTTCCCTAAACGCTCTATTGTTTTCTGATTTTCATCAATCATATCCGCACTATCTATTTTGAATCTTGCGATTTGCCGACACCACCCAATCAACAAAATTATTTCCGCAGTAAAAAAGTAAAATGGTAAAAAACGCCTCTCCACACACCGGGAACAACGATAATTTTGTCGAGTAAAGAAGGAAAGGTTTGACTTCTGTATTTTAGGTTTAGGGGAAACGCATGAAAGGCCATTAAGGAACTGCCACGTGTGCACGAACAGTAAACCCAGTAATTGGCACTCAATCGGTTTCTCTCAAACCCTAAATTCGAAATGCCCATCTTAGCCCTGTACGGTGAAATCCATAAATTACCAATTTATGACACATACAGATTTTAAAGAGACAGAAAGAGAGGGGCAATAAAAAATTTAAGCAAACATAAAACGAGAGAGAGTGAGAGTGAGAGTGAGAGTGAGTGTGCTACAGGGAGAAGGGCTGAAGGGAAAGGAGAGAGATTTTCTTCTCCATTTCTCTTTCCAAGAATTCAATTCTGAAATTCCAAAGAACAGTCGACATAATATTGTTGGTAGTATTTACTTTCTCCTTGTAGTTTATGCTTTGATTTGAGAATTTATTTCTCAGTCTTTAATGGTGGTTCTTGAATCTCGTTTACCAGATAGTCCGCAACATTTACCCAGGAAAATGAAACTTGTTCTTCTTTCAGATTTATACCTTTATTTTGTTTCCATTTTTCTAGCCTGTCTTTCAAGTTTGTATGATTTTCTTGAGCTGCATGTTTAGATTTCATTGAGCCCATTTCACATTATTTTTTATATTAATTTCTTACATATGTATTCTTTGTTCTTTACTGTAATGGCAGACACAGTACGGCTAGGTTTTAGAGACCAGAATATTTGGGCTGTTTCTTTTACTAATTAGCTTATATATACGTATATCGAAGAAGGAAACAAATATGTATGGGGATTGCCAAATTTTGTCAAACATGGGAGCGAATGTGGTCTCTTCAGAAACCCTTTTTTCCTCTGCCATGGGAAACCCTAACTTCGACTTCCTGCCAAACATGCCCTTCCATTCTTTCCCTTCCATCATCCCTGTAAGCATAGTCTACGCTGCCTTTTTCGTCTTCTTCCCCTTTTTTTTTGTTGTCTGGGAGAGAAATGATATATTTCCGTGATTTGGTTGGTTTTATTTAGAAAGAAGAAAGTGGAATGATGCGTGAAAAGGAGGAGATGGAGAGTGGTTCTGGAAGTGAACAAGTTGAAGAGAAGTCAGGGAATGAGCAAGAGAGCACCGAGAAGCCTCTAAAGAAGAAGCGTTACCATAGGCACACTGCACGCCAGATCCAAGATATGGAAGCGTATGTCTCTATCTTCTCTTTCTTCCTTTTTTTGTTTTTAAATATCATTCTTATCTTATGCCTTTTCTTTTTGAACATAAGAAATAATTTTTATGAACACATCTCTGTCCAATTGTTAAAAACAATCACTCTCCATTCTCTCTCTCTCTCTGAAAATTTCCAATGCCATGCAGTCCTAACTTGGATTCTCTATTTACAAAGCAAAACCCATTTTGCAACAGGCGAAAAGTGGACCCTGTAGATTTTCTATATCTTATGCTTTGAGCAAATTCAACACTTGTTATCCTCTTTTGAACTGACCCATATCGCAGAGAAGATGGCTTTAACTATCATGTACAAATATTTTCCTTTTAAGCATTTTTGGTTTTTATGCAACAGTTCACCGTTTTTGTTATATGATATAAAAAGAAAGCTTGTTTTGCAGCTTGTTTAAGGAATGTCCACACCCGGATGACAAACAAAGGATGAAACTTAGCCAAGAACTTGGTTTAAAACCACGTCAAGTTAAGTTTTGGTTTCAAAATCGCCGTACCCAAATGAAGGTGACTACATTCTCTCTCTCTCTCTCACACACACACATCTTTCACTCTCATGCTAACCCTAAAATGTCCCAACCCTTAATGAAGCCGTTGAGCTTACACACGGTGAATGTGATTCCCTAGAAAACGCGTCCATTAGTAACGTTTTTACTAAGCCATCATCATGAGCATCGTAGCAAAAGAATCGCATTTATAGTTTTGGCTCGCTGGCTTTTTGCTTACAGTCCCACATATTCATATAAAGTCTGTATCCATTAATAACCATGTGGGGTAGGTAATTTAAACCTTTACCTGCACATGTGCTTCCCAAGGGTGCACAGATTTAATGCTATATGTGTCTTTTTTTGGGTTTATATTTGATAATAAAATCCATAAGCCTAGCTTATCAGTTTTCTGTTTCGTTTAAAATTAAATATAATATAGGCACAGCAAGATCGATCGGATAATATTATACTCAGGACAGAGAACGAGACCTTGAAAAATGATAATTACCGGCTACAAGCAGAATTACGCAATCTTATCTGCCCAAGTTGTGGAGGGCCAGCCATGATTGGTGGGATTTCCTTTGAGGAGCTTCGAATGGAAAATGCACGACTTAGAGATGAGGTAATTTCAATTGTGAAGTTCATGAGACAATTTTCCATTTCAAATAAATAAATACTATATGATAGTCTCATAGTTAAGTTCCTAACGTTATTTACTTAAAACCTAATGGCTTTTCATGCTCTTAAAATGGTCAGTGATATAGTATGAACTTGCTGCTTAATTATATGTTTTGGGTAGGATTTGACAGATATAACTTTAGGTATTAATTTTTACTTAAAGTTAATACATATTTATGCGTAACACACTTATATTAAATCTAAATCCTCAAGTAGTTGTTTTATGGGCTTTCTTGGTACACTTAAAAAGATATGTAAATAAGAAATCAAGATGATCAATCAATAATTGCTAAAATCTTGAGCAGTTAGAGCGTGTCTGTTGCATTGCTTCACGTTATGCTGGCCGGCCAATTCAAGCAATGCAGCCTGCTTCTACATTTGTTCTCCCTTCCTTGGACTTGGATATGAACATATATTCAAGGCAGTTCCCAGACTCCTTGGGTTCTTGCACTGAGATGATGCCTATGCTTATGTTGCCGGGAACTTCTTCCTTTGCTGAAGCTGGACTTGTGTTGATGGAAGAGGAAAAAACTCTTGCAATGGAGCTTGCAATGTCATCCATTGATGAACTCGTGAAGATGTGCCAAGCAACTGAACCTCTTTGGATCAGAAACAATGAGAATGGAAAGGAGTTGCTTAATCTTGAAGAGCATGCAAAGATGTTTCCGTGGCCTCTGAATCTCAAGCAGCATTCAAATGAGTCGAGGAATGAAGCTACTCGTGACAGCGCTGTAGTTATAATGAATAGCATCACCTTGGTCGATGCCTTCCTCGATGCAGTAAGTACCTTAATTTCAGAAATTCTCTGCAAGAAATACATCCATATTTTGCCATTTAATGTTATTGTTGTTTTTTAGTCAAATATGAAGCTAAAGTAGGCAAGTTTCTTCTTCTTTTGCTTTGTCAGAATAAATGGATGGAGCTGTTTCCTTCGATTGTTGCTAGAGCAAAACTGTTCAAATTATAACCTCAGGTGTTCCTGGTGCTAGTGGTTCTCTTCACTTGGTAAGCATACGTTTGATACTGTCATTTTAAAACTCTCTTCCAAATATTAGTCTTTTTAAATCTTGTTGAAGTCTATACTAAACTATATTGAAAACCATGCCGTCATTAATCTATAAAAATTGCTCTCCTTTAGCTTTTCCATTAGTTTACATAATTATTACGAGTTCTTTGATCAGATGTATGCAGAGCTACAAGTTCTTTCTCCATTGGTGCCGACTAGGGAGGCCTATTTTCTTCGCTATTGCCAACAAAATGTAGAGGAAGGAAATTGGGCAATTGTTGATTTTCCAATTGATGGCTTCCATGACAACATTCAACCTTGTTTCACCTTATACAGGAGAAGGCCCTCTGGCTGTGTCATTCAGGATATGCCCAATGGGTACTCAAGGGTAGGTAAAGTGTGCGAACCATGCTGTTTTGGAGCTGCTGATTCTTCTTTCTCTAACAAAGTATATTTCTCCACAAAGGTTACTTGGGTAGAACAAGCAGAGATTGAGGAGAAGCCTGTGCATCAGATATTTAGTCAATTTGTCAGTAGTGGGATGGCGTTTGGAGCTCATCGTTGGTTAGGAGTATTACAACGACAATGCGAGAGGGTTGCTAGCCTCATGGCCAGAAATATCTCAGACTTAGGAGGTTCTTAAACTGTACTCTCTTTTTGGTTACATTTATTTCACAATTTATGTGCATTTATTTCACAAAATTTTCAAATTATAACGTTTGTTTTTGTTGCATTCACAGTGATACCTTCTCCGGAAGCAAGAAAGAATTTGATGAGACTGGCACAAAGAATGATAAGAACATTTTCTGTGAATGTAAGCACTTGCGGTGGCCAGTCATGGACAGCCTTATCTGATTCCTGCAATGACACTGTTCGAATTACGACTAGGAAAATCACTGAGCCTGGCCAACCTAATGGTGTCATTCTCAGTGCAGTATCCACCACTTGGCTGCCCTTTCCTCATTACCATGTCTTTGAGCTCTTGAGGGATGAGCACCGCAGATCTCAGGTTCAAGAGGATTATAATCAATTAGTATTTTATATATTAATCAAGTCAAGATTCATAGATCAAATCTACAAATACATTCTTATTAAATATAATTAAAAAAATGTATTTATATCATATTGTCAGCTTGATGTTCTTTCTAATGGGAACGCCTTACATGAAGTTGCTCACATTGCCAATGGTTCTCATCCAGGCAACTGCATTTCTCTTCTTCGCATCAATGTAAGCTTCTAATTTCAAGTTAAGATTAATGTTCTAGTCATTTCTTACTTCGTCCTTCTTAATGCAATTTGAACAAAAATATCAGGACTAGAATGTGATACATGTATATTTTGTATAATGCAATTTGAGTACTGAAGTAATCTTCAGGTATATATTCTAGAAGTAAAAAACTCAATACCAATAAGCACACTAACTGTATATGTATGTTTATACATTGATGCATGATAGGTTGCAAGCAACTCTTCCCAAAACGTAGAGCTGATGCTGCAAGAGAGTTGCACAGACCAATCTGGAAGCTTGGTTGTGTACACAACCGTCAATGTTGATTCAATCCAGCTAGCTATGAGTGGGGAAGACCCATCTTGCATCCCTCTTCTTCCATTAGGGTTTGTGATAGTTCCAGTGGAATCCACCTGTAACAGCAACACTGTGAATGAAGGCAACTCTATTCAATCTTTACAAGAAGGAAATTGTACTAATTCAGGATGTTTACTCACCGTGGGGCTCCAAGTACTTGCCAGCACAATCCCATCTGCAAAGCTCAATCTCTCCAGCGTTAACGCCATCAATAACCACTTGCGCAACACAGTGCACCAGATTACTTCCGCTCTTAGCACCTCCGCTGCCTCCTGCCCTGAGCATAATGCTGCACCCCAGGGCAGGACATAGGGTAGTATGTATGTGTTTTTATCTTGAAGAGTGACGAGATATTGGGTACTAATACCAAATAAATTAGTAGAGGGCAGTAGTAATGAAAATTTAAGGGTACACAAAAATGTGTACACAAATTCAGTATATGGTAAATCGTAGATCATTGGTTGAGTGAGATCTCTTGCTCATTCAACGGTCCAAAATTTTCATAACTGAATTTGTGCACAAATTTTTGTGTTAAATAAAAAGAAAAAGAAAAAAAAAAAGGTGTACGTAGGTCTAGGTTTATGGGCAAGTAAGAAAGAAGTGTAGCATTCATAGAGAATGCAGAAATGCAAGCAAGAAGGGAAATGAGGGAAGAGATATATTAATATAATATATGGGATGATAACGAGGATGTGACCCTTGCTTTGTGGTAAGACTTTAAGTTTTTAATTTATTTTTTTATAAATAACAGTAGAAAATGATGATGGAGCCTCACCAGTCAGCAAGGGTGGTGGTTGGGTATTGACTTCTGCTTGTCGGACTATTTTGTATTCCAATTTAATGCTACTCATTCATATATTTCTCTTCATGTACTGATCCTTTTTTTTTTTTTTTTTATCTTCATTTTATGTTCTTTCTCTCTGTACGAAGAAAGAATTAAATTATAAATTACTAAAATTTATATATATTTAGCCTCTATTTATTTTATAAAAAATATTTTTTTTAATATTTAAGACATTTAAAAGAATAATCGATGAAAATTTGTTTTATGAAATTTTTTTTTATATTTTTTAATATTTAGGATATCTAGAAAAATAATCAGTTAAAAATATTTCTTATAAAAAAAATAAATTATTTTTAAAAAATAACTTCTTTTTAAAAAAGAAAATTATTTTTTATTTTTTAAATTTTTAATAATTTTATTAAAATATAAAAATATTTATACATACATGATATAAAAATATATTATTAATTTAATATTACAATCAAATAATAAAAAATATTTTTATAGAAAATATTTTTTAAAAAAATATTTACCATATACAAGTTATTTTTCATAAAATAAATCAAACTCTAATCTAAAATAATTTTATTTACTAATAAATTTTGTAGTCTATTATTTTATCTATGTATTTAATATAAAAACACTTAAATTAATTTATTCTTGTGAAATGTCATATAACAATAAATTTAATTAAAATCCTTTCTATTTTACATGCTAATTAATGTGGGCAAATAAATTAAAAAGTTCTTTCGCTGACTGTAACTAAATTTTTTGGTAATTTACTTTGCTATTTGGTGAAATATATAACTTTTTTTCTATATTTTTAAAATTAAATAAATTAGTCTTTCATTTTTTAATTCATTAATAAAATAATCTCTAAAATTATTTTATCATTAATATAGATTTCAATTAAAATAATTAAATCCCTGATATTTTGACAAAATTAAGTAATTAACCGCTGTGTTTCAAAATCAAACTAGTCTCACTTTTCAATTTTTATATACATATTATTTCAAATATAATACTGTGTCTGTCCTAAATTATTAGGAATAATGACAAATATAAATATATACACACACCATGTCGGAAATTGATGTTGGAAACTTGGTTCGGTCATTGAATCAATGTTAGAAAATAGAGATTCAAACTCTGATACTATGTCGAAAAGACAAGGAAGGGAAAGCAGAAACTATTTTTCATAAGATAAATCAAAATTTTCTTTAAAATGGAGAAAAGACATCAACTTCATTAATTAAATAAAGAAAATACAAACACATAGTAAAGATTTTTTTTTTTTCCTTCATTTTCTCTCAACTCCCCACACAATCACTCTACTGCTTCACTTTCTCTACAAATCAATCTCCTTTTTATAGGCAAAGGGAAACATTTTTCAAATCAACAATCACATACTAAATACATGACAAATTTTCTAAATTTAATGCTACAAATTTAGAAAATCACTCATTTTCAACAAAACACTTCATATTAAAATTTTTTTTTTTGTGCATATAATTTTCTACCAAATATTTTTCAAAAGCTTATCAATTCTAATAACTGATGAAAGCAAAGAGTTAAGAGTTTAAGTTTTAACTAGAGTTTAAGTGGTATATTATTGACAAATACTATAAAATTAATAATAATATTCTATTAGAATTAATATTTCTATATATTTTATGAATAATTATTAAAATAAATTTAGTTAGATTTTAATATGCTTATATTTAATTATTTATAATAAAGAAATACTTAAGATTGAAATAATTATAATAATAAATTTATTTATGTCAATGAAAAATAAATGCTAAATAGTAAAAATATATAACATAATAAGTTATAAAAAAATTATATGCTATTTATTGTATAAAAGATTATAAAATAAAAAATAATTTAATGATTAACCTAGCATAGTAAAATAAATTATTGACTCTATTAATTATTAAATTAAGTGGGTGAAGTTAAAAGTTTTATTTTTCTTTTTAATAATTATAAATTAATAGTTATTACTTATTTTATATTGGTATAAATGGAATAACTTTATAGTTTATGTGATTTAATGGGTTCACCCATGATACATGAACTGTAGAATTGGCAATAGTAGCACATGATTTTTTTTATATAAAAAAAAATCTAAAATAGTGTTTGCTCAACTTTTTTATTTTCAATTTTATTGATTAATTTTTAATTTTTATAAAGTAAATGATTGGTAAAATAAATATATGTATTTTTGTGAAAAAGAAAATTGATATTAATTTTTTTCCCCATGGAGGTGAGGGCGATATAATGATAATAGTAATGATGAAGCATATGATAGTAGTTGAATCACTTTAAATTGTTAATTATTATAAAAAAAATATTTTTTTTTATAAAAAATATATTTAAGAAATTAATTTTGGCAATTATTTTTTAAAAAAATAAAAAAAAAATCTTTTAACAATTGAGAAAATATTGCTAAACAGAAAATGCATTTATAATTAGTAGTTTTTCAGTTATTTTTCATTTGAATTTAGGCTATCTTATTTAAATTTATTAATGATAAATTAATTTTTATAAATTAATTTTATTATTAATTATTATAAATTTTAATTTGTAGCATTTCTTTTACACTCTATTTGGATATGAGAAAATGGAGAGGAAAGAAAATAAATAAGAAAAAAATAAATTAATATTAGCACTTTTTTTTATTTGGAAATGAAGGAAAAATAAGGGAATGAGGGAAAATAACTCTTATTTTTCTATTTTTATTTTCTCTCCAAATTAGAGAGAAAATAACAAGAGTGTAGGATTATACATTAAAATTATAATATTACCTTTTTTATTTTTTTTTTAAGAATAATTGTGATAAAATTATAAATTTATCATTTTTTTTTTCTTTCTTTTCTTTATTTTTCTCCTTTTCTATATAAACAAAAATAAAGAAAATAACAAAAGAAATATATTCTTTATTTTTCTTCCCCCTTAAAAAATTTCCCAAACAGAGTGTTAAGGTAAACTAGCACCAATTTAATACTTCATCAGTTAACATTTGTATATATTTTAATTTTATTAATTAGACTGATGTAGTTATTGAAAGTAATATATATATATATATATATATATATATATATATATTAATATTCAATAGATAAATACAACGCTAACCCTTTTTTTTTCTTTTTTGGATTTTAGCATATGATTGGTATGAATTTATAATTAGTAATTTAGAAAAATTAGGGAGCGAAAATGGAAATATGAAATAGTGAGAGGGAGGGTAGTCTACCCTAAATTTTTACCGAAAAATCAATTTATCCCCCAATTTGCCCCCAAATTTAAAAACTAAACAAATTTAATATTTAAAATTTTAAATTTAAACCAATTACACACATTGCAAAGAGGGAAAACGCATGAAATGCTCATGCTGTTGACTTAGAAAAATAGCTCATCCACGTCAACAAAAATGTGTTAGATTGATTTAATTTTTTAAAATAAGGGGTTAAATTAATTTAATGTTAAATTAAGGAAGTAAAATGAATTTTCTATAAAAATTTAAGGGGTAAAATATACTTTTAGCATGTATTGTTGAATTTCTTTTAATTTAACATATGTTAGGAACAACATACTAGAATTTTAAGAATTTTATGTATTTTTATTAAGGTTTACTAATTTTAGAAATTAATATACAATTGTTGGCTCAATCAGGTTTTAGTTTATTCTTTTTTTATTTTTAATCTCATTATACATTAATCCATGCATATTTATTATTTGTTCATTTTCCCTATTTTATAATATGAAATGTTAACTAGTTTTAATGCGTGCCGAATGCACCAATTAAAAATATTCTATCTAAACTACTTGTATATAGGGTAAGAGAGGTCGATCCCATAGGAAATGAATAAATGAAAATAAGAAAACAGATCTTAAAGACATAAATAAATAAAAAGAACTTAAAATAGACAAAATAAGCACCTAATCTAGTAAACTGAATATGCAAAGTAAAATAAAAGTAGGTTTTGATTTGTATTTGCTAAACTACTGAGCTAAATTAATAATGCTAGAATATAAACTAAGGCCAATGACACTTTTGAATACTCAACACAATCAGATTGCAACAATTCAGTAGAGAGGGTGCATCCACCATATGATATGTTATTAGTAGTGTGCCCTAGAGTATATCATTTTGTATGTATCTTATATATATTTTTATTAATAAAAGGTCACTACACTTTTCTGTTTACATAATTCTTTTATGTGTAATTAAAAGAGTCCATTGATATTTTATTAGAAATTTTATTCTTAAGTTTTTAAGAATATGAGTGACAGTATTTCTAGCACAAAGTATCATAAATTGATTCACAATCGATGATACTTCACAAAGGACATAACTTATCTGGAAAGATTGTAATCATGTTTATTCCAAAGTATTAATATGAGATATTAATAAGTTGAAGTGGTGAGTCTTATGATACATACCAAACATGATAGCCGCTTATACATGATAAGTAGACCGAACCAGTGATGTTTATGACAAGCACGTGGAGTTTACTCTTGTCAATGCATTGTCATATATCATATCAGTGCATATAATCTTTTAACCTGAGATAACACAGTTATCTTGTATATAGGTGGTTTGAGTTTGATACTGCTTTCATACTCGTACTGTATATGGGTATATGGGCATGTGCAGGCTCCTACTAGTTATATATGGAGATAGGTGTTGATCAAGATGGGATCTGTTACCCTAAGTAAATAGGGATGAAATCCTATGTTCATTTAATTGTTCTTGATGATTCAAGTTCCTCGCCAGGACAGATAGACTTAGCCAGAAAGGAGTTTCTGACGAAAAAGTCTGATTAATCAAGAAATAGAATTAAAAGAGAACATAATATTCATAGCAATTGGAATTTGACATTAATCATGACTCCAGCTAGAATTGGAATTTTATAACGGAGAGATTTTAGTACATGGTAACATATGATTAAATGTTCATTTAAGGTATTCCTTATTACTGATTGGGTGGCCATGGCATGCTATGCTAGGTGTCAACCATGGTCTATGAGATGCCTAAAATGATTTAGAGAAATCATTTACGATAAGAAAGAGTTCTAATGATATTAAAAGTTAATATCATTTCTCATTACCAATTAGTAATGAGCTTAGTAAGTCACACACCTACACAAGTAAATCACCAAGTGTATTATAATTTAATTAATTAATTAAAGAGTTTAATTAATTAATTAATTAGGTTTGGTTTGCAATAAAATTACAAAGTCTCTAGCATGACTTGAAACCAAATATAGGTTATTGGATGTATAACATAAATTAGATTTATATTTAAAGAGTTTAAATATAAATCAAATGGTGAAATTAATTAATGGAGATTAATTAATTAATTAATTAATATGTGATATAAATTAATTTGAAGAAGAAAATATAATTTTGGGTTAAGAACTCAAAATTGCAAATAAGGGCAAATTTATAATTTTACATGGTGACATGTGGCACCATGAGATGTGACACGTGGCACCATGAGATGTGACACGTAGCACCCATGTGAGTGTGCCAATTGTCTTCCCATGATGGAAGATGATTAAATAAAGATTTAATTATAACTTGACACTTGTCTTAATGAGATTAAGACAAATATAAAGTAAGATTGGATCATGGCTTAACATGTGGCAAGAATTAATTCATTTTTGTCTTGCATATATAAAGAAGAAAGAGAAGAAACAATTATCTTCTTCTTCTTCTTGTCTTGGACAGCAACCATGGCAATTTTTCTCTTTCATCTTCAATTCTCAATTAATTCTTGAAGACATTAATTTCTTCTTAAATTAATTTGCTAGAAAGAGTTTCCAGTGCATTACATCCATTAACCCTCACCAAAGCAAACCTATCTCATTTCAATTGGTTGGCAAACAAGAAAAGAGAGCTTTGGGGTTGCCATTGGTGGACCTTAGTGTGCTTATGGTAGACAAGCTAGAGGGGCAACATTTGGAGTCCTAGGAGCATCCAAAGGGAGTAAGAAGGATTGATTCTGCGCCTTAGAGGTTAGAGAATTTCAATCCCTTTCTTAATTAGGTTTTAATGAATTAATAGTTAATTCTCAATCTTAAATAGCAAGTAAACTTCTAATGTGTGCCAAAAGTGTGATTTGGTATGCTAGAGGGCATTAGAACTTGGCTAGGTTCATAAATCATTTAACATGAATGCATGAAACCCTAGTAAAATTTTTGAATTCTAATGTTCTAATGGCACTAAATCCATGCTTCCCTGCCTTCAACTAGTATCAGAGCCAGGTTATATTTGCCATTAGGATTGATTTTGGGACTCAATTGTGTGATTGGATGAGGTTTGGACTGATTTGAATGAGATTCAGATTTAAAAACCCTAGAAAAAACCTCACTGCTACAAGAAATACGGCCCGGGTGTGTCCGAGGCCACGGGCCATGTTTCTGGGCTTGCTGGCATATCGCGCACGTGTTGTGGTACACGGGCCATGCTTTTTCGTGCCTTAGCCCGTGTTTCTTTCTGCCCGACAGAGTCACACAACACGGCCCATGTAATTTCATGCCCCAGCCCGTGGTTTTTCACACCTCAGGCCGTTTAAAGTTGTTACATGAGCTGTAACACCCTCACTTTAACTAGTCCGTACATTCGACTGTTCCGGTGACCAATATCTGTCCGAACAGTTAGAATGACTAGAACTATATGTAAACTAGAGTGAGGAGTCATAAATAACCCAAATAATGGTAAGGAAAAATTTAGAAAAATTTAAGCAATGAAATACAACAAAGTTAAATGAGCCGGTGCCCAAGCGATGGGTGACCCAACAGGAAGCGACTGTAAAGACAGTTATCGACTCTAAACCCGAGGAAAACCTAGTAAAATAATTTCTAGGATGCCAGAGAAGAGTTACGGCACTCTAAGTAGCATTAGAATGCCAAGAAAAGGTTAGGAGAATTTTTAAGATCGGTACAGACAGTTTTAGCTCCTTAAGCTAAACGCAAGGCATTTTGGTCATTGCGCATTCAGAGACGATTTTTGACCAACTTATTCATTTATGTAAGTGAATTATTGACATAAAATATGAATAAAAATTTATAAAAATTAAATTGAAAATGAGTAGAAAAGAAAAGAAAAGAAAATGAATTAAAATGGGACTTATGATATCACTATGATGTCATTAAAAACTCTCCACCCAATCACAACTTGACAAACTAATTAAAAGGGATAAAAACTAAATAAAAAGAGACAAAATGAAAAAGAAAAATTTGCACTCCCATCTTCAACCAGCCGGCCAACATAGAAAGAGAGAGAGAAGAGAGAAAACTCCATTGATGCTTGTTTACAAGCTTGAGTTCACCCGAGCTTCCCTTCACAAAAATTTATCCTCATACCTAGAGCAAGACTTGGACAGCAAAAAGAAATAGAAAAAGTGGAGTTTTCAAGCCTTGGGAATTGGTTAATTCAAGGTTAGTGCTACCTTATTCCCTTTCTCTTCTTTGAACTTGAACTTGAGTAGGAAAATGGAAAGAAATTCAAGAGAAATTTAGAAATCATTCATGTTTAATTCAATAGAAATTTTGGCTAGCTTATGAGTTAAGGGAGTTGATGAATTTGAATGAAATAAATTGTGATTATTGGAGTTGTTTAGTGTGTATATATGATTAGAATGTTAGTTTTTAATATGTTGTATGAAACGGATATTTGAAAATTAGGGTTTGAGGCATGAAGTTAGGGTTTTGCTCATATGTTGGTGAATGGAAGTCCTAATGGTTAATTAGTGACAATTTGGCTATATTTGATGAGGAAGAAACCTTGCCCAGAAAACAAACTTAGAATACCCTAAAAATTGATCAAATCCAGATAACCAAGACTAGACTGGGTAAAAGTGACCAAATATACACTAAGTTATGGCCAAATGAACAATGTTTGTTCATTTGGCCATAACTCAGTGTAGAAATATCCAATTGACCTGAATTTTATATCAATGAAAAGCTTAGACAATTTTAAACAACCTTCATGTAGAACACAAACTCAAATCCTGGACTTAACCTAATGGAATTATCCACTAAAGTTAAGACACCAAATCTGGTAGAACCAATTCTGCCCATAATTCTAGGTATAGGTCAATCCGGCCAGTTATGGTAAAATGGCCATAACTTGAGCTAAAAAACTCTAAATGGAGTGATTCAAAAAGGAAATTAAAGAAGACACATAAAGAAACAACTTTTATGAAGAAAGTTTTATTAAATTTTTACTGTAGCCAGGTCCAATGGAATAGTGAATTTGGACTTCAAATTTTGAAAATTTGAAATAAAACCTAGGAGGCTAGGAATTGAGTTTGGCAATCAATGCCAATAAAAATAAAATACAAAATATAGTATCTTGGTGAACTTAGGCTTAACAAATCTATTATGAATTAAAAAGTCAACCTTTGAAGGGAAATGGTCAAGTAAATAATAACCCCAATGATATAGGAAATGGTATACTAAATTAGAAAAACTATTAGAATGGTTAATATAGATAATGTGATTAATGAATTTAAATTCTTGAAGTTGAGTGACTCTAGGATTTAAGAAAAATTTAGTTAAATTTGAAATCTATGAAATATTCATGGATTACTTAGAATATGAATGATAATTTATATACATAGTGTAATGAATAAATGAATATATGAATGAGACTTTAGTTCTCAAAATTGGAGAAAGGATAAGGAAAAATGCTTTGAGTACAATTACACATGAAAATAATTATTATAAATTATGATCAATATGAATAACATAATAAATGAATAAAAGGATGAATGCATAATTTAGGTAGAATTGTATTTTAGACATTTATACTTCTACTATGAATAAAAATTGAAATGTTATAAATTATAATTGGAACATATAATGAAAAAGTGATACTTATCTAAATACGTGTGTCAGATTGGATAGATTGGCATGTGCAGACTCCTATAAGTTATATTATGAACCCTTAAAAGTACTAATATGCCCATGTATTACCTAGACACGTGTGTCAAATTGGATATTGTTTTAGCAGTACTGTATAAGGCTTTATGCCTATATTTATAGCTTTATGCCCGTACTCATGGCTTTTATGCCCGATTACTTGTTATCATAGCTTCTAACCATACTGATTTGTTATCATGGCTTTGTAGCCATACTAACTGCATACATGGTTGACGTACTGAGCTTACATGTCCCATGGTATGATGGCCCAAGACACTGCAGTGTCCAGTGCCAATGACCCGCTTATCCAGTTTAGTCAGCCTGTCATAGGTTATTTGAGTAGTGAAATTTGTTAAGAATAATGTGAATTAAATGAATGAATAAGAAAGAAACTAGAATTAGTTTTAAAATTTTATTTATTATGCAATGATTCAAAATACCTAGAAATAAATTAGTGAAATGATAAGAAGATTTATAAAAGAAGTAGAACGTAAATAAATATTACAAATGTATCTCTCATAATAAATTAAGACTAAATTTAATATTGTTAAATAATTGAATATTGTATATATTATTACCGTAAAGTTTATACACTAAGAATTTTCAAAGAATGACAAATTAGGATAACTGATAATTAATATTAGTAATCTCACACGAAATTAAATTAATTCTTGAGCATCCAAATATTGCTTCGGTTTTATCTTTATTGTATATTATTTTCTTTGTTATATTATCACACCACTAAGCAGCAATGCTTAGCACGATGGATTTGTTTCCTTGCGCAGGTACTGAAGATAAAGCCCAGTGGATATTAGACTGGGATTTTTGAGTTCTGATCTGCAATGTGTTCAAGGTTGTCACCTCCTCAGTAATGCATGTAGGTATGGCTCACATCAGTTTGGCTATTTCATATGCAATCAATTTATACATCATGTAAATTATAAGATTATGTAATTATTTTGTAAATTATGTAAATTAATGAAATTTAAAAATTTTTCTTATGTGATTTGAGCATGAATAAGATTGTATGGGTTTGAAGACAGAATTGAAATATATAGATGATGCATGAAATGATGAGATTATTATTGTAAATATATTATCGAAAATTTCAAGCAGGTGAATAGTGAAATACCCCAACTGGTAACAAAAACAAGGGAAACTCTGCTGGTTTCTCCTTAGAAAAATAATTGATATTAAAATATAACGAGAATAAATTATTAAAAGAATAAAGTAAGATAAGATAGGGTGCTTCGATACCGAGTGTGACATGTCTTGCTCAGCTACACTGTAGACGGGTAAGGGGTATTATACGGGCTATGCTTTTCAGCTGGACGTGTATTTTTTTTTTTAGGGGCGTGTTTAGCTGAATTTTGGGGTTTTTATGCAATTATTGTATAACTTTGGACCCAAAATTAAGTCTAAATCTAATTCAATGGTTTAATTGGGATTTCCAATCACACAAATAATTTTGAAAATTGTTTTTATAAAATTAAATTTGGAAAAGTTTCTAAATTTAAGATTAATTTGAATAAGATTCAAATTAAATCCTAATTGAATATGTGACATTCAATTTAATTTTAATATATATTTTTTATTTAATTGTTAAATTTTAATATGCATGATGGATGATCATGGACAACAAAAGACCAATGTGATTGGATTTATTTCTTTTTTTTTTTTGATGTAAAATAATTATTTTTATTTTAGTGGCATGTATTATAAATGTTGCGATAACTTAGGATGTATTTTCATTTATTTAAGGGCTTTAAAATCCAAATTCTTGTAAATTCACCTTGGTATGCCAAGGGTTACAATGTAGATAAATTGCAAGAAGGACAAGGAGGTCAAGAGCATTGGTAGAACCAATGGGAGGAGATCAAGATCAAGATGTTGGTTATGTACTCTTTCAGCATCTCTTGTAATAGAATGAATGAAATATACCTAGGAATGCCTTAATTCAATTCTTGGTGACTCTGAATTGAATCCCTTAGAAAGTCCATGATTATGCCATATTGTTTGTTTATCCATGTATGCATCAGATGTGTATGAATGTATACAAATATGTGATATATGCATGCCAACTGGATAATGTGCAAAGTGAGACCATAATAGTAATTAAGCCAACCACAAAATCTTCCAAACAAATGATTAAGTTGGTACTGGTATAATTATGATAATTATATCATGGCTACCCATTGAGGCAATTACTTTAAGGAATTTTAAGCATTTGCATTATTAGCTATGGAAACATGGGAATAATGCATTTGTTTTAAGAGATTTCCTTACGAGTAATTGTTAAACATGAGATGTTGTAAGTATGTGAATGCTTGGTGGCTAATAATGGATGTGCCTGAGGTCATTAAAGTTAATTTGTATGCTTGCTAGCTTAATGAGATTAACTTAACTAATACAAGATAAACCAATAATGGATGTGCCTGAGGTTTTGAGCATTAGGAGCCAAATGAATAATTGAACCTCACATGAGATGTGATGGGCAAGGAGTTGCTTACTTATAGTTTATTGTGATCCCAATAATGGATGTGCTTGAGGATGATCAATAAGATTATAAGAATTCAATCACCCACTAGAAATCCATCCAACTAGGATTTCCATTTCCTACTATAGAAGTATAGGATCGCCAAGTTAGTGGGAGGACCAATTTGATTAAAAGACCATAATTATTTTGATTAATTACTTGATATATTTACTAATTAATCTTGTTATTTTCTGCAATTTATATTTTGATAATAATGAGCACACAACAACCACCATCATCCAGTATCCTTGTGGGTATACTTGATCATAATAGATTGACAGGACCTAATCTTTTTTATTGGCTTAGAAATTTAAAACTTATCTTGAACCTAGAACATATAGGATATGTTCTAGATTCAAAAATTCCTAGTCCCTTACCTCTAGGGGCCACTCCAGAGGAATTAAAGACTTTGGACAAGTGGAAGGAGCATGATATGAGAGCCAAATGTTATATGATTGCTTCTATGACTAATGAGTTACAGAAGCAGCACGAAAACATGCAGAGTGTGAATGAGATCCTTCTTCACCTACAAGAGTTGTATGGTGAACATAGTAGGAATACTAGGTATAAGATATCTAGACAGTTATTTCAAATGAGGAGGTCAGAGGGACAGAATGTAGGAGATCATATCCATAAGATGATCCAGCTTATTGAGCAACTGGAACATCTTGATTTTCACATGGATTTCCAACTACAGATGGATTTGATCCTTCAGTCCCTACCAGAGTCTTTTGGGAATTTTGTGATAAATTTCCATATGACTAAGCAAGAATGCACTCTGGCTGGCTTGCTTAACATACTAGTAATTGCCCAAAAGAATATGCAGGGCAATAAAGGAAAATAGGTAGCTTTGGTTGCATCTTCTTCTTCTGTTGGAAAGTCCAAGAAGAAGAAGGGCAATAAGAAAAAGAAACCTCAAGTTTTTAAACCTTCCAAGAAAATAGCCAAACAAAAAGGCAAGACCGAAGCTGACAAAGGCAAAGGAAAGTGTTTCCACTGCCAGAAGAATGGGCACTGGAAAAGGAATTGCCCAGAGTATCTTATGTATCTGAAGGACAAAAAAGATAAACCTTCAGAAGATATGTCTATATCTTATTATTTAGATTCTGAAAATGCTCCTAGTTCATTTACAGCTTGGGTTTTAGATATTGGTGCCAGTTCTCACATTTCTTTTGATATACAGGAACTAGCAAGCAGTAGCAGCTTGCAGGCACGAGATGTTAGAGTCTGGATTGGTAATGGCTCAACTGTTGAAGCTTTAGCCATAGGATCTAAATCTTTGTACATGTGTGGATATGTTTTGTATTTAGATAACATTTTGTATGTACCTGATGCTTTTAAGAACATCATTTCTGTATCTAGTTTGACTAGAAATGGTTATGAATTTCAGTTCATAAATGATGTTTGTAATATTTATTTTAGAAATAAATATGTTGGCTCAGGTTATATGTATGATGGACTTTATTATTTGGATAATAATGATAAATACAAATCTAATACAAGCAATCTAAATGAATTTAATACCATAATGAAAATCAACTCCAGTCCAAAATGTCTTTGGCACTTAAGATTAGGTCATATTGCAGAAGATAAGATTACAAAGTTGGAGCAAATAGGGATTCTATCTTCATTGAGTTCTGAACCTACTCCAACTTATGAATCCTGCCATCAAGGCAAAATGACTAGATCACCTTTTGTTGGACAAGGGTTAAAAGCTGAAAATATTTTAGAACTAATACATAGTGATATATGCGGTCCATTTAAGGAAATGGCTAGAGGCGGTTTTCATTACTTCATTACCTTTACTGATGACAAGTTAAGGTTTGGGTATTTGTATTTGATGAAATACAAATATGAATCCTTTGAAAAGTTCTAAGAATTTAAATCTGAATTAGAAAATCAAATGGGAAAAAGTATTAAAACTCTTCGATCAGATCATGGAGGTGAATACTTAAGTATTGAATTTGATGAATACTTGAAAGAGCATGGCATTATTTCCCAGCTGACTCCTCCAGGAATGCCACAATTAAATGATGTATTTGAAAGGAGAAACCGTATCCTATTAGATATGGTACGTAGTGTGATGAGCTATACTGACATGCTAATCTCCTTTTGGGGATTTGCATTAGAATCAGCTTTGCATATTCTGAATAGGATTCCATCAAAGTCAGTCTCTTCCACACCTTATGAGATATGGCATGGAAGAAAACCAAGTCTTAAACATGTTAAGATTTAGGGTTGTCCAGCTTACATTAAAAAGCTGAAAACTGATAAATTGAAAATCAAATAAGAAAAAGGTCGATTTGTTGGATATCCAAAAGAAAGTTTTGGATATTATTTTTATTTGCCTACATCACAAAAGGTTGTGATAAGCAGAGATATCATATTTCTTGAACAACAGTTTATTCAAGAATGTGGCAAAGGAAGGCAAATAGAGTTAGAATTAGAATTCTGACCAACCAACAAATCAGATGGATATAGATCCATCTAGGTAACCTATGCCTATTGATGATACATCTACAATAATTCCTTGCAGGTCAACCAGAATATCTCACTCACCAGAGAGATATGATTTTCTTCATGATAATGAACAAGAGTTGTTTGCTCATGAAGAAACAGATCATAGAGATGATCCTTTAACCTATGAAGAAGCTATATCAGATATAAATTCTTCTAAATGGATTGAAGTTATGAAATCTGAAATGGATTCCATGTATAAGAACCAAGTTTGGGATCTTATTAACCCACCAGAAGGTATTGTACCTATAGGTAATAAATGGGTCTTCAAGAGGAAAATCGGTTCTGATGGAAAGGTAAATACCTATAAAGCAAGGCTAGTTGCAAAAGGGTTTTTCCAAAGGCAAGGAATTGACTATGAGGAGACTTTCTTACCTGTTGCCATGCTTAAGTCCATTAGGATTTTATTAGCAATACCTGCATACTGTGATTATGAAATTTGGCAGATAGATGTCAAAACAGCTTTTCTCAATGGAAACATTGAGGAAATATTTTCATAGAACAACCTAGGGGCTTTGAATCCCAAGATTATTCCAAAGTGTGCAAGCTAAAACAATCTATTTATGGGTTAAAATAAGCTTTGAGGAGTTGGTACATCCGTTTTGATGAAGCCATTAAATCATTTGGTTTTACAAAAAATGTCAATGAGCCATGTGTTTATAAGAAGGTTAGTGGGAGTGCTGTCACTTTCCTTGTTTTTTATGTAGATGACATATTATTAATAGGCAATAACATAGGTATGTTAACAACTGTCAAGGTATGATTGTCAAATACATTCTCCATGAAAGACTTAGAGGAAGCAACCTATATTTTTGGAATTTGCATCTATAGAGATAGAGCGAAAAGAATAATCAGTTTATCCCAAAGTCTATATTTGAAAAAGGTATTAAAAAGGTTTAACATGCTTGATTCTAAGAGAGGATTGTTACCAGTAAGACATAGTATCTATCTTTCTAAGGAGATGTCTCTTAAGACACCTGAAGAAAGAGACAAAACGATGGCTAAGATTCTATATGCTTCGTCTATTGGAAGTTTACTGTATGCAATATTGTGTACTAGGCCGGATATCGCATATGTTGTTAGTTTGACTAGCAAGTTTCAATCCAATCCAGGTTTGGAACAATGAATAATAGTCAAGAATATCCTTAAGTACTTGAGAAGAACTAAGGATTTATTCTTGATCTATGGAGGTGGCGACCTATAATTGGATGGTTATACTGATTCTGATTTTTAATCAGATATTAATGATAAAAAGTCTATCTCTAGCTTTGTGTTCATTTGTAATGGAGGTACAGTTAGTTAGAAGAGTTTCAAACAGAGTACAACTGCTAACTCCACTACAGAGGTCGAGTATATTGCTGCATCAGATGCTGCAAAAGAGACTGTTTGGATAAGGAAGTTCGTGATAGAACTTGCAGTAGTTCCTTCGATTGAGTTAGTAGTTCCTCTTTACTGTGATAACAATAGAGCGATCATTCAGGCTAAGGAACCCAGTCTCACCAAAAATCCAAACACATAGAAAGGCGCTACCACATTATCAGAGAGATAGTTAGGCGAGGCGATGTAGCCATGCAGAAAATAGCATCAGCCGAAAATCCTGCTGATCCATTCACGAAGGCTATGTCACAAACTCAGTTAGACCGATATCTAGAGAAGATGGGTGTAAGATACTGTAATGAATGACTCTAGTGCTAGTGGAAGATTATTAGTAGTATGCCCTAGAGCATATCATTTTATATGTATCTTATACATATTTTTATTAATAAAAGGCAATTACACTTTTCTGTTTATATAATCCTTTTATGAGTAATTCAAAAGGTCTATTGATATTTTGTTATAAATTTTATTCTTAAGTTGTTAAGAATATGAGTGATAGTATTTCTAGCACAAAGTATCATAAATTGGTTCACAATCGAGGATACTTCACAAAGGACATGACTTATCCAGAAAGATTGCAATCATGTTTATTCCAAAGTATTAATATGAGATATTAATAAGTTGAAGTGGTGAGTCTCATGCCACATAACAAACATGATAGGCACTTATATATGATAAGTAGGCCAAACCAGTGATGCTTATGACAAGCATGTGGAGTTTACTCTTATCAATGTATTATCATAAATCATATCAGTGCATATAATCTTTTGACCTGAGATAACACAGTTATCTTGTATATAGGTGGTTTGAGTTTGATACTGCTTTCATACTCATATTGTGTATAGGTATATGGGTATGTGTTTACTCCTACTAGTTATATATGGAGATAGGTGTTGATCAAGATGGGATCCGTTATCCTAAGTAAATAGTGATGAAATTCTATGTTCATTTAATTATTCTTGATGATTCAAGTTCCTGGCCAAGACAGAAAGATTTATCCAGAAATGAGTTTCTGACGAGAAAGTCTAATTAATCAAGAACTGGAATTAAAAGAAAACATAATATTCATAGCAATTAGAGTTTGACATTAACTATGACTCCAGCTAGAATTGGGATTTTATAACTGAGAGATTTTAGTGCATGGTAACATATGATTAAAGGTTCATTTAAGGTATTCTTTATTACTGATTGGGTGGCCATGGCATACTATGCTAAGTGTCAACCATGGTCTATGAGATGCCTAAAATAATTTAGAGAAATTATCTACTGTAAGAAAGAGTTCTAATGATATTAAGAGTTAATATCATTTCTCATTGCTGATTAATAATGAGCTTAGTAAGTCACACACCTACACAAGTAAATCACCAAGTGTATTATAATTTAATTGATTAATTAAAGAGTTTAATTAATTAATTAATTAGGTTTGGTTTGCAATAAAATTGCAAAGTCTCTAGCATGACTTGAAACCAAATCTAGGTTATTGGATGTATAACATAAATTAGATTTGTATTTAAAGAGTTTAAATATAAATCAAATGGTGAAATTAATTAATGGAGATGAATTAATTTATATGTGATATAAATTAATTTGAAGAAGAAAATATAATTTTGGGTTGAGAACTCAAAATTGCAAACAATGGTAAATTGGTAATTTTACATGGTGACACATGGCACCCATGTGAGTGTGCCACTTGTCTTCTCATGATGAAAGATGATTAAATAAAGATTTAATTATAACTTGACACTTGTCTTAATGAAATTAAGACAAATATAAAGTAAGATTAGATCATGGCTTGACATGTGGCAAGAATTAATTCATTTTTGTCTTACATATATAAAGAAAAAAGAGAAGAAACAATTATCTTCTTCTTCTTCTTCTTGTCTTGGACGGCAACCATGGAAATTTTTCTCTTTCATCTTCAATTCTCAATTAATTCTTGAAGATAAGCTTTAATTTTTTCTTGAATTAATTTGCTAGAAAGAGTTTCTAGTGCACTATATCTATTAACTCTCACCAAAGCAAACATATTTCATTTCAATTGGTTGGCAAACAAGAAAAGAGAGCTTTGGGATTGCCATTGGTGGACCTTGGTGTGCTTGTGGTGGACAAACTAGAGGGGGTAACATTTGGAGTGTCACACCCTACCCCTCTGTAAGGCATAACATGATCCCGTAGTATACTTAGTGAATTACCGTACTTCGCCTACCGATAACCCATTAAATACACTATAAGGAATTTTAAACCTTTTCTTATTTCTTTTTAGAGTGGTGAATACTTTTGACAGGTGTTAAAAATTTTCTTCTACTAAAGTGAAACCAAATAACAATTTAAAGTATTAATAATTTCTGTAAAAATTTTGGCAGAGTGCTGTCACACCCTACCTCTCCGTAAAGCATAACATGATCCAATAGTATACCTAATGAATTACCAACTTCATCTACTGATAACCCATTAAAAAAACTACAAGGGATTTTAAACCTTTTTTTACTTCTTGTTACAGTGGTGAGCACTATTTACAGGTGTTAAAAAAATTTTGTTAGCTGAAGTGAAACTAGATAACACATTTGAAGTATTAATAATTTCTATAAAAAATTTGGCAGAGTGCCATATGTATTTTGAATAAAATAGTTATTCAAAAACCTGTAAAAAGCACTTCCAATATTTTTCTCAATCCCAAACTCCAATATCCAATCAACACAATAAGTTTCTCAACATTTGCCAACTCAAATCCACAATAATTTTTCCAGTGTTTTCAAAAGCTGAGATAAAAGAAATATATCACAAATTTTACAAGCCAAAATAATTTACAAATTTAATTTACAACTTCAATGTACAATTTTAATTTACAACTGCTCAAAACCAAGAACAATATATACATACAGTGAACATACATTACAATACAAAATGCAAAATATGGTATACTCAATATACCCAATGCTCTCTCAGTGTAGTACTAGCAGCCTAGTCTGCTGCCTTGTCAGTCTGTCTACCTGCGACAGTAATGAAAAGCTATCGCTGAGCCAATGTCTCAGAGGTGTACAACATTAACAAAATACAACTTTAAAACATAAATCATAAGTCATATAAATAGTGGATACTTAAAACCATAGTTAAATTCAAAGACAGTGAATGTCATAAAGAATTTAAACTCCATTTCACAATATCACAATAAATATCAATAAATCACACACACAGCTTAATCATGTTCCAAAGTCCAATTCATCTCAAGAGCCGATGGCTAATGAGGAATAACATAGCTAGCTAGCAATAATATGAGTACTCATTCTATTCGTCCTCAACAGGCACACACCTCAACACTTCAGCCAGAGAGGGAATTCAAAGTCAATTCATCCCACTAGACAAGCTAGTAAGGAATTCAATCAATATACATAATAGCTGTAGTTTCAAACCATTTATAATGTTTTTCAATCAATAAGTATCCATCAAATATCATTCAAACAATTTTTCACAATTTAAAACAATAACATGCAATTTCTCATAATTTATTTCAATTGAAAAGTCAAAAGAAATAACTGTTGTGCACAAACCTCTGAAGTGTAGCCTTTTAGCCCTGACTCAGTGTTTCCTTTTCCTTTCTTGAGTCTTTGCTAACTGAAACACATAATTTGAAGTGTTTCAGTACTCATTTAAACTGTCTCTAATAAGAATGCTTAATAATTAGTTTATTGAATACTATTATTTCCCTTAGTCAACCTAAAATGTTGACCCTCGATACACTCTAGGTGAATTAGGTTTGATGTTACCAATATGTCATATTTTATAGCCCTTTAGTGTTGGTACATGTTACCCAATTCATTTTCAAGTATATTGCTTTTTATTACAATTTGCTGGATTTCGGTATACTAATTTGACCTAGCTGGATGACCTAGTTCCCTTGGTTTTCGGGTTTTGGTCAAAACTAAAAACTTGTAGGTCTATGTCTTATTGCACGCAGGGCAAAATTTTAGGTCATTCTGAGTTGTGTAGACCAAGTTATGGTCAATTTACCAATGCTAGACAGAATGCACCAAAATGGTAACTTTAGGTCATTTTTAAGTCACTTTTGGTTCAGCCAATTTTTATACCCGAAATTGTACAAGCTATTTGACTTGCTTATGGTCATTTCTAGTGTTGGTGTCTTCATAAGAATTGTAGATATAAGTCTAAACTATTCATGGTAAAAATTTTAGGTCAATTGGACCTGTTTTGAGTGAGTTATGGCCAAAACACTAATTGCTGCCCAAATGGTTAATTTTCAGGTTTTCAAAGCACTAATCCGGATTTGGTCATTTTTCAAGTCACCTTCTAGGCAGAATTTTGGTAAGCTTTCTTCATAAAAGTTGGCACATTTTGTGCCTAGTTTTACCTCCAATTGGTCTCATACCAATTGCAGCCACACACTTAAGGTTCTAAGCTAAAACACACACTGCCCTATTACAATTTGTTCATCCTTTACCAATTACACATCCTTTGCTTACCAAGTTCACTCTTTCATGCCAATTCTGGTTTTTACCATAACATTAACACATTTAGCAATACATTTTTGGTCATTTTGGCAGCTTGTAACAACTCTCAACATACACCTTATAACTCAGAATTTTTCGAAGTCCAATTATAATAATTAAAGTTCCATTTACCACAATTCAACCACATGAACATACCTCATTTCCATGTCCAAATTCTAACAATTAAACACACACACATGCTGCCATTCATGACAACATAATTCAATAATATTTCATGAACTCAAACACTTCAATCTTCTTCATGAGGCTGCCACAAGTTTATACATACCCATCAATTTCCATTTTCACTTTTCAAGCTTCCAAATCAAACATTACACATGGAATTCAACTACAATACAATCAAACATTTAAATCATCATTCAAACCACTATTTACATGCAAGAATAAGCTGTTCTTATTGAGGTTCCATGGCTGCCAAAATGTACATTTCCACTAATTCATCAAACTTCAAAAATCCTTCCACAAATCAACTACCCACAACACCCATTCAAAGTTTAATGAAACAAGAATTAAAAATACATACTTACCACTTTTGAAATTCTTCAAAACCTCACCAAAACTTAACTTTCTTGCTGTCTATCTACTGCCCAAGTTGTGTAGAACAACTTTAGTGAAGGGAAATGCAAGGATCATGGCTTGAAGATGGAAGAATGAAGCTTGCATGCAATTCGGCCATGGAGGTTTGAGAGCATTTCAATTTCGGCTGGTTTTGCAAAGTGAGGAAGATGAAGGCATATTTTGTCCATATGTTGATTAAATGTCAACTTAAGTGGAGTTAGTGGAGCACTAATAGTATTAAAAGTATTTTTTTATGTTAAACTTTCCATTTTTCACATTTTCCTCCTATCTTTTGCTATTTAGATTATGTACCACTATTTTAATTTTTCATGACATTTTCTGTAACACCCTCCTTGTAGCAACTCCGTACATTCTACTGTTTCGGTGACTAGTGTCGGTCCGGACAGCTAGAACGTCTGGAAAAATATTTAAACTAAAGTGAGAAACCATAATTAACTCAAATATTAATAATAAAAATTTAGGAAAAATTTTAGAAATAAAATACAACCAAATTAAAATGAGCCGGTGCCCTAGCGATGGGTAACCAAGTGAGAAGTTGCGGTTCTCGCAACTAGGAGCCCTAGACCTTGGGGAAAAATTATAAAATAATTTTTGGGACTCCAGAGAATGGTCATTGAGGTTCTTATGGCATTAGAATGCCAAGAAAATTTTTAGAAAAATTTTTCAATCAGTACAGACAATTTTGGCTCGTTAAGCCAAACGGAAGGGCATTTTGGTCATTTCGTCTTCAGAGATGATTTTTGGCCAACTTGTCCAGTTAAATAAATAATTTATATAACATAAAATATGAATAAATGTTGTTAAAAATTTAATTGCAATTAAATAGACAAGAAAATGAGAGAAAATAAAAGAAAATGGACTTATGACATCATAATGATGTCATTAAGATTCTCCCAACCAACTCAATATTGACATATGGTATAACTTTATTTAAAAGAGATAAAATGGGCTGAAAAATGAAATGAAATCAGAACCTTCTCTCCCTATCTTCTTCTTGCCATGACCTTACCCACCATAACCACCATTTTCAAGCTTTTTCAAGCATGATTTCCCTAGCTCCCACCCCACAAAACCCTATACTCCCAACACAAAAAAGTGTTCTTGCATCTTAGTGATTCTTTTGGGAGCAAAAAGAAGAGGAAAACAAGAACCCTAGCAAGAGGAGAAACTTCACTCCATAGAGGTTAGTGACCTAACCTTAGTTTTTACCTTAAATTCATGTTAAGGACTATGTATAATTGCAAATTACAAAGAAAATTTGTTGAATATCATTTGCATGCCAACCCATAAATTTCAGCAGCCTTGATTGGGTATGATTGTGATGAGTTTGATGGAGCTAACATGCTAGTATGGCTGCCCTTAAATTGTATATCTCAAGTGGAGTGTTGAAATGCAATGATAATGCATGATTTGTAATTGTTGAGTTAGGATTTGGGGTGGAAAATGAGACTTTAAACATGTGATAATGAAAGTAGGTTTTAATGGTCAATTAGTAACCATTTGGTATTATTTGAATAAAAAATGAAGTGCATTGTATAGTGGGATTGGAGCTTGGTGTGGCTACCCTTGGTGACATGTAGGACTGGTCATGAGTCCAGCAGGTTTAGGCAGCAATAAATTGAATTTTAGTGGTTCAATTGGTGTAAGGCCAATTGGACATGAAACTAGACACATAATGGCACAACTATGGTGAAGAAACCATGCCCAAAAAACCAAATTTAGTGGACCAAAAGATTGCCCTAATCTGGGTGACCTGCATTCTGCCTGGGCAAAATGACCAAATGAACAGTGTTTGGTCATTTGGCTATAACTCAGTGTAGAAAGGTTTAATTGAGCTCAAATTTTACCAAAAACAAGCTGAGATGTATACCAACAACTTTCATGAAGAAATCTAACCCACATTATGACTAGAACATATTCAAAAGTGAGTTGCAGTCACTATTCCTAACACTGTAGATTTGGTCAGTTCAGAAATTCTGGAAAAATCTCAGTTCGGCCAGTTATGGTTTTTGGGCCATAACTTGAGCTACAAAACTCCAAATGGAGTGATTCAAAAAAGGAAATTCAACTAGACAAAATAAGGAACAACTTTCATATTGATCATTTTACCAAATTCCCACTATAAAAATGACTAATAGAATAGTAAAGATAAAGCATGAAAACTGAAAATTCAGCCTAATTAACATTAAGCTTAGAAATGGTATTGGCAACCAATACCAACAAATTTAAAATGCAAAATGTGGTATGTTGATGATATTTAAACCAATGTACCTATTGCCTATACAAAAGTCAACATTTTTGTTGACTAATGAATGGAATAGTAACATTAAAACTTAAATTTCAAAAATTGTAAAACTTAAAAGTGTAAAATGCCCTAGTATGCCTAACAAGATTGGTTTGGATAGCTTGGCATGCCAATAGGGTTTTGTTAGCAGTACTACATATGGCTTCATGCCATTCTGTGTTTCATGGCTTCCCATGTCATTCTATGACATAATAGCCTTTGGCTATGTTATTTGAGTTGATATACTTGGGTTTTACCCCTGATAATTATTACAGCTTATTAGCTGTTCTGTTGCACACCGGGAGACACAATATGACCGATGGTGTAATGGTCCGAGGTACTTAGTACCCAGTACTAGTTTACCCATTTATCCAGTCCAGTCGACTAATATGGGTTACTCAAGCAATGATAATAAACCTTACCAAATTTTATTTGAATAACATGTAAATAATATT
This sequence comes from Hevea brasiliensis, assembly GCF_030052815.1. Lineage (NCBI taxonomy): Eukaryota > Viridiplantae > Streptophyta > Magnoliopsida > Malpighiales > Euphorbiaceae > Hevea > Hevea brasiliensis. The sequence continues at coordinate 24,504,228 of NC_079510.1, read as the reverse complement.
AGAAGTTAAGTTTACTAAAAAATGTAAACATACATTCTGCATACTTATTTTTATTATATTTTATTTTATTTTATATTGTCACCACTAAGCAGAATTACTTAGCGCTTTGCCGCTTTTGCAGTCTGAGACCTAGGTGGGAGCCAGAGACATCGACAGGGTAAGCATTGTCACACCCTACCCCTCTGTAAGGCATAACATGATCCCGTAGTATACCTAATGAATTACCAACTCCGTCTGCTGATAACCCATTAAATACACTACAAGGGATTTTAAACACTTTTCTTACCTCTTTTATAGTGGTGAGCACTATTTACAGGTATTAAAAACCTTTTTGAACTGAAGTGATAGAACTAACATATTTGAATTATTTGAAATTTCTGTAAAAATTTTGGCAGAGTGCCATCTATATTTTGGATAAAACAGTTCTTCAGAAAACCTGTAAAAAGCACTTCAATATTTTTTCAAATCTCAACTCCAACATATTTCTCAACACAACATATTTCTCAACTCAAATCCACAGTAATTTTTCAAAGACTGAGATAAAAGAAATATAATACAATTTTTACAAGCCAAAATAACTCATAGTTATTTTACAACTTCAATGTACAATTTTAATTTACAACTGCTCAAAACCAAAAACAATACGTACATACAGTGGTCATACATTACAGTACAAAATGCAAAATGTTGGTATACTCATTATACCCGGTAATCTCTCGCTGGAGGTACTAGCAGCCTAGTCTGCTGCCCTGTCTGTCTGTCTACCTGCGACAGCAATAAAAAGCTATCGCTGAGACAATGTCTCAGTAGTGCACAACATTAACCAAATACAATTTAAATCACAATTCATAAATCATATAAATAGCGGATACTTAAAACCATAGTTAATTTCAAGACAGTAATTGTCAACAAGAATTTAAACTCCATTTCTCAATATCACAATAAATTTCAATAAGTCAGATCATGGTTGAATTCAAAAGACAGTATATGTCAATAAGAGTTTAAATTCATTTCACAATCTCACAATACATATCAATAAATCACACACAGCTTAATCATGTTCCAAAGTTCAATTCGTCCCAAAAGCCGATGGCTAATGAGGTATTTAATTCGTCCCAAAAGTCGATGGCTAATGAGGAATAACATAGCTAGCTAGCAAAAATATGAGTACTCATCCAATTCGCCCTCAACAGGCACACACCTCAACACTTCAGCCAGAGAAGGAATTCAATTCGTCCCACTAGACAAGCTAGCGAGGAATACAATCAATATACATGATAGCTGTGGTTTCAAACCATTTCCAATGCTTTTCAATCAATAAGTATCCATCAATATCATTCAAACAATTTCTCACAATTTCAAACCATTTACAGTGCTTTTCAAGTGATAAATATCCATTCAAACACATTTCCATAATTTAAAACAATAATGTACAAATAGTCATAATTCATTTCAATTGAAAAATTCAAAAGAAATAGTTGTTGTGCACAAACCTCTGATAATTGTCTCCTGGTCTGGACTCAGTGTTTCCTTTCCTTTCCCTGAGTCTTTACTAACTGAGAAACACAATTTGAAGTGTCTCAGTACTAAATTAAACTGTCTCTATCGATAATGCTTGATAAGTAATTCACTGAAAGCTATTATTTGCTTAATCACCTAATATACCGACCCTCAATGCGTTCTAGGTAAATTAGGTTTTAGTGTCATTAATATGTCATATTCAATAGTCTTTTAGGGTTGGTACATGTTACCAAGTTCATTTCCTTGTTTAGTGCATTTTATTGTAACTTGCTGGATTCCGGTATACTACTTTGACCTAGCCGGACGACCTAGTTCCCTCGGTTTTCGGGTTTCAGTCAAAACTACAAACTTGTAGATCTATGTCTTATGGAATGCGGGGCAAAATTTTAGGTCATTCCGAGTTATGTAGACCAAGTTATGGTCATTTTACTATTGCTGGTCAAATGGCATCAAATTAGGTCATTTTAGGTCAATTTGGTCAACTTTGGTTCGGCCAGTTTTTGGACCCGAATTTGTGCAAGCTGTTTGACTTGCTTATGATCATTTTTGGGCTTTGGTGTCTTCATGAGACTTGTAGGTATGGGTCTTAACTATTCATGGTTAAAATTTCAGGTCAATTGGACCTGTTTTGAGTGAGTTATGGCCTAAACACTAACTGCTGCCCAATTGGTCAATTTTCAGGTCTCAATTGTACTTAATCCGAATTGGTCATTTTTCATGCTACCTTGCAAGCAGAATTTTGGTATGCTTTCTCAATGAAAGTTGGCACATTTTGTGCCTAGTTTCACCTCCAATTGGTCTCATACCAATTAGAGTTACACATTTATAGTTATAGGCCAAAATGCACACTGTCCTTAGTTACCTTGCTTAAACATGTAGCAATTACACATTTACCTTACCATAAATCCACTCTTCAACCCAATTCTGTTTTGGTACATTACCAAAACCATATACCACTTCACATTAATATCATTTTGGGCAGAATACAAACATCCTCAATACACCAAATAAAACTCTAATTCATAAAGTCTAAATACAACCACAAATACACATAAACACTACTCATTATTTCATACAATTTCCACAACTAATTTATATACATATCCATCAATCCTCAATGTCATAATTCTGCCAATATCTTCATGAATTCATACATTCATCATGGAGTCTCAAAGCTGCCGAAATGCTCCACAATGCTAAAGTATCCCACAATTCATCAACTTCCATCCCAATTGCACAACCACCACATATATACATGGAATTAACTTACTAGGACATTAATCACCCTACTCAACATAATTTCCCATCAAATAAATGTAAGAATACTTCATCAATATAGAACTCCATGGCTGTCCAAAATTGGACATATCAAGAACTCCTCAAACTTGAAAATTTTCTTCACAAATCAAACACCCATAACATGTATACAAACTTTAACAAAGCAATATTCAAAATCTCAAACTTACCTATTGTTGGGACTTGCTAAATCTTCACTAAACTTCTTGATTTTGGTATCCACTTCTTCCTTGTGAAGTGGGGATAATTTTTAATGAAGATAGGTGTGGGAAAAGGAGGCTTGATTATGGGATGGTTAAGGTTTGAAGGTGGGCGGCCATGGGAGCTTTTTTGGAGAATTTGGTTTGACCATGGTGATTCTCTAGCTTGAAGATAAAGTGTTTAGTGGAGAAATCTGCCCACTAAACACATATTATAATCCTAAGTGGTCCACTTACACAACATAAAATATATTTTATGTTTAACTTTCATTTATCTCACATTAAACCCATAATTTTTGCTATTTACTTTAGGTACCCTCAATTTAATTTTTCATTATATTTTTTAAGTGTAATATTATTTATTTTTAATGGACATTTAGGTCAAAAGACAATTCGGGGTGTCAAATGACCATAATGCCTGTTAGTTACATTCCGATTTTTCAGTACTCAGGGTTTTTATCTGTTTTCGATTTCTCACTTTTCTTTGTACTAATTAATTAATTTTTCTTTGATCTTTCTAATGATATTTATACTTCAATAGGGGTCTCTTTAAGTCCTAAAAATATTTTCCAGGGTTCCTCGCAGTCGGGGCGATCAACGGTCCACGCCGTGACTTCTGGTGCGTCACCATCATAGGGTTCTCGACTCGCTTAACTTGGTTACATTTCTTTGCTATTATTTTTCCTTTATTTTTCTTGTGTTTTCTTTTCTTGTATTTCATTATTTTATGTCTCCTTACTCATATCGAAGTGTAGTTCTAGGCATCCTAGCTGTCCGGATAACACTGGTCACCGGAACAGTAGAACGCACTACCGAACATAGGGGTGTTACAAGCATTCAGAGCTACATCCGGAGTCCAGAGTCACCTCACCTCTGCAGTGCATATGGTAGGACATTAGGATTTTGGGTAGTATTTTGTATTAGTTTTGGGATTGTAACTGTAAACTCTTGAAATTATTGATGATGTAAATATATGAAATTTCATATATTGAAATTTTCTGTATATTATGTTGAGTAATTATTTATGAATGTGCTCCCAGTAATGAAGTGAAAAGAAAAAAAAAATTTCTGAAAATAGTGTTGTGATTTGAGATTGATTTGAAATGTGTATAATAGAGTTTTGATTTAGAAATTATGTTAGAAGTGTTTTTAAACAGGTTCAGAAGAACTGTTTTTCCAATTTATAGCCGGCACTCTACCGGATTTTCTAAAAAATTTACAGAAAAATCCAGATTTATCAAAAATTGAAAATAAATGAATTAAAAGGGATAAATTGTAATAGAAATATGAATTGGTGCTCCAACACACTGAGTGGCATAACTTGCTCGGCTACACTATAGACGGGTAAGGGGTGTCACAATTAGTGGTATCAGAGCATCGGTTTAGGCGTTTCTGGGCCTAGATAGAGTGCATACCATTGCATTGCATTTGTAAGTGTTAAAGTGACACTGATGCAGATCTATTTGTTTTCTTATTTTGAATAGGATATGGATCCTGCTTCACAAAGAGCAGTTGATGAAGAGGTGGAGACTTGTGCTCCACCAAGGGCTGAATTTGGGGGCAGGGGAGAATCTGCTCCACCAGTAGCTGAGGCATTTGCCCAACCTCAGTTTGCTCTATTTTAGCAAATGACTGAATTCTACCGACAAATGATGGGGGTAATTCCACCACCACAACCACAGCCACAACCTCCACCAGTACCACAGAAGTCCCATCTGGAGAATGTAACATCCCCACTGTACGTGTTCTGTACGTTCTGTTGCTCTAGTAGCCAAATAACAGTCCAGGCAAGTCGGAATGTCTAGAACTACACTTCGGTGATAGTGAACAGACATATAATGATGAAATAAATAAAAAGAAAATACAAGAAAAATCAAACAAAAATGAAAGAGAGAAAATGAAGCTAAGTTAAACGAGCTGGCACCACAGCGATAGGTGACCGCACCGGGAAGGCCGTTGCCGACCCCAGGACTGCAGGGAACCCTCGGAATTTAATTTTAAGACATAAATAAAGATTTATTGAAATGTAATTGACACTAGAATTATTAAAGAAAAATTAATAAATTAGTACAAAGAAAAATGAAAAATCGAGAAACAGACAAAAATCAGTGTTAACAAAAAATCAGGAATATAACCCGAAGTGGGGTATTTTGGTCATTTGACATCTAGAGGTGCCTTTTGACCTAAATGTCCATTAAAAATAAGTAGTATTAAATTTTGGGAACCCCATGAAAAAGGAAATTAAATGTGTAATGAAAATTAGAGAAAATATGGGGGGGATTAAATTGAATTATGAAACTTTGGATTATTAAAATGTTAATCTAAGTTAGTGGGGTTAGGTGGCACTATTTGAGGCACATAAGGACACTAATCTGCCCATTTTTCATCATCTTCTCTACTCACCCTTCCCATGGCCGAATTGGAGCTTTAAGCTTCATCCATGGCCTTAAAATACAAGCTTTCATCCACCTATGATCAAGCTATCATTTCTTCAAGAGTCCTTCATTAAACTTGTTCTACACATCATGGGTAGCATGTAGGAAGCAAGAAAGAGGAGTTTTGGTGAAGTTTAATCAAGCCCAAATTGAGGTTAGTGCTTAATCTCCCCATTTTCTTTCATTAGATCTTGTTTTGAGCTTTGGGTGAGTTGATTTGTGAAGAAATTGAGTAAATTAATGTATATTTGGTGAGCCCTTCATTTTGGCAGCCAAGACATTCATGGGATTTTGATGTGTTTAAATGATGTAGATGAGTTTAAAGATGATGTTTGATATGGGTATATATATGGGAAGTGATAGGACTTGAATTGATTGAAATTGAGAAATTTAAATTATGGTTTGAAACAATTATTGGAGATTTGTGATGTTGCTTCATTTTGGGCAGCCATGAACCCTTGTTGAGCTTGAGTTATTTTTACTTCTAATGAATGAAAATGAAGGTTGAATTGTCCAAATGAAAGTTGTAGTAAGTTTGTGCATAAGTATGTGCATGTAGTGTTTAGATTAAAGGTGTGAAATGAAACCTTGAAGCCTTGAGCAAACTGCCATGTTTGGCAGCCCCTAATAGCACGAATTCATGTGTGAATATATGGTTATTAATGATATATGTTAATGTAAATTTGTGGGCAGCAAGTGTAAGTGATATTGAAGTATGAATATGTTAAAGTATATGTGTAATATTAACATTGAAGTATGTTGAATGTTGGTGGAAGTGAATGTTGAACTTAATGATGAATTGTGTGCATTGAGCACTTGAGCATTCTGCCCAGAATTGTTGCTGAAATTGTGTACAATATATGTATAGAAGTATTGTTGATTGAATATTGTAGTAATGAGGAGGAGAAGGAACATTAAATTGGGAGTGTATGAGCTTTGTGCAGGTTGTGTATTGAAGGCAGCACATAAATGAGGCCATAAGTGCTAAACTATGAACCCAATTGGTATGAGGCCAATATGGGGTGAAACTAGACACCAAATAGGCCAACTTTCATGTAGAAAGGTTGCCAAAATTCTGCCTAGAAATTGACCTTAAAAAGTGACCAAGTCCGGATTAGTGCATTTAAGGCCTGAAAACTGACCATTTGGGCAGCAGTTAGTGTTTAGGCCATAACTCACTCAAAACAGGTCCAATTGATCTGAAATTTTGACCATGAATAGTTAAGACCTATATCTACAAGTCTTATGAAGACACCCAAGCCCAGAAATGACCATAAGCAAGTCAAAAATCTTGCACAAATTCGGGTCCAAAAACTGGCCGAACCTAAATGACCTAAAATGACCTAAAGTGACCAATTTTGATACATTTTGATCAGCAATAGTAAAATGACCATAACTTGGTCTACATAACTCAGAATGACCTAAAATTTTGCCCTGCGTTCCATAAGACATAGACCTACAAGTTTGTAGTTTGGACCGAAACCCAAAAACCGAGGGAACTAGGTCGTCCGGCTAGGTCAAAATAGTACACCGAAATCCGATAAATTGCAATAAAATGCAATACACTTGGAAATGAAATTGGTAACGTATACCAACATTAAAAGGCTATAAAATGTGACATATTGGTAACATTAGAATTGACTCACGTAGAGTGCATCAAGGGTCAACATTATAAGTTTACTAATGAAATGAATTGAAGGGAATAGTACCAAGAGAAATAGGACTTTAAGCTAGACAAATCTAGCACACAAAAATTGAGAAATTGACCAAATTTTGCACTAAAGGTGCAATCTGTCCAGCTTCAGTAAATTGACCATATCTTGGTCTATAAAACTCGGAATGACCTGAAATTTTGCCCCGCGTGCAATAAGACATAGAGCTACAATTTTGCTTCTTTGACCAAAAGCTAAAAACCAAGGAAAATAGGACTTTATGCTAGATCAATCTAGCTCACTAAAATTGAAAATTGGTAATTTCATAAAATGATGCTTGAAGTGATTTGGCAATGAATGCCAACTTGTAAAAATGGTAAATTGCACTATATTGGCAGCATATTGAAATGCAAATTGTGACATGTTGATACTAGAATAAACTTATCCATAATGTATAAAAAGGTCAATATTTTCATTGACGATGGTGTGTAATGACCAGTAAACCCTGAAAATAAAGAAATAAATATTTAATTTTGTAATATGTCCTAATTTGCCTAGTTGACTAGTTTGGATAGGTTGGCATGCCAATAGGATTCGGCAGTACATTACGTAAATGACTTTACGTCATCTTTGTGTTCTATGGCTTATTATGCCATACTATGATTTTAATAGCCTATGGCTATACAGTTTGTGTTATTATACTCGGCTTAATGCCTGATTGATTATATGGCTTTTTAGCCGCATTATTTGCACACTGGGAGACACTTTGTGACTAATGGTGTGACGGCCAGAGGCACTAGGTACCCAGTGCTAGTATATCCGTTTATCCAGTCTGGTCAGTGTATAGGCTATATGGGCAGTATTTAAAACATTATTCAATTCAGGAAGCTAATTTAAGTTAAGTATAATGAAATTTGATGCAATTAAATTAAGTATTGAATGAATGAGTAAAGGAGATTAGCAAAAGAAACATAACAAAAATATAAATTGCGAATCTGTAGAGACTTGAAATACAATACGCTTAGAATAATTTGTATCTTGGGTAGTATTCTTGAAAAGTTATAAACTAAGCACTTCCATAGAGAAACAAACTAGTATATAAGATCGTTGATACTAGAAATACCATACCAAATTAAATTGATTCTTGAGTATCCAAATTATGATTTATTTCTTTCTTCATTTGTATATATTATTTCTTGTTATACTATTGCACCACTAAGCAGAAATGCTTAGCGCGATGGAATTGCTTCCTCGCGCAGTCTTGAAGGTAAAACCAGTGGAGTATCATTGAGATTTTTATAGTCGGATCTGCAGAAGTGTCAGAAGAATTGAAGGTTGTCACCTCCTCAGCAATGCATGTAGATAGGGCTCATTTTAAGCATGTTTTATAATCTGTACATTATAATTACTGCTTTTATTGTAATGTCAATTAGTAACTGTAATTTTATTTGTATATTCTGTACTTGATAAATTTATGTACTTAGTTGGCAAATTATGCAAAATAATAAAATGTAAGAATTTTGATATATGAGTTAAGTATCTGATCATGATGATTCTAATTGAGATTGAGTATGAAAAATTTTGAGACTGATTCTGAGTTGTGAATTGGAGTATATATTGAAATTGTTTTTGGAAGGTTCAGAAGCCTAAACCTCAGATAAAGTTTTTGAACAAGTAAATCTAGAACTATAATGAAATCAGATAAGATCAGGTGATACGGCACGCCGTGTAGCACGCCTTGCTCGGCTACACTGTAGACGGGTGGGGGGTGTTACATTTAGTGGTATCAGAGTACGGTTTAGGCGTTCCTAGGCAAAGATAAGTAGAAAGAACTAGTGTGCATACATGCATTGCATTTATAAGAGTCGAGGTGACACTAAGCAGATCTGTTTACTTTTGATTATTCGAAGTTAAGATATTGACTCAGAGTCGCAGAGGGCATTAGAAAAAGAAGTGGAAAACCTAGTTCATGAGGTTATAACGTAATAACTACGTAATGTTCTCGATGTTTGTATTGTAAGCTGCAGATTACAGTACTGACATGAGATTATTGTGTAGAGCTACGTGCTTCCTCATGGTACAGTAAACTAAGAATATTTGTAAGTAATCTATAATTTGATACAGTATGCCCGAATAGAGTACTATTACGGGAAATAAATGTGAAAAAAAAAATTTTAGTCAGAAATTTAAAATCGAAAGACTACACTTCTAAGGTAGCTAGAGTCAGAGACTCAGTTACAGTAATGTGGACTACCATTACCACAAAAATTGCTATAAGCTTTGAGAATTCAGTATGGCTATAAATTAGAAAGAACACCTTGAGAATGAAGAGAATCTCTTTGAAAACTGCTGAGAACGAAGAAATAATAGTAGTGGGTGAAAGGACAGATTTCTTGTCCAATGTCATCTCAGCTATAGTTGCAAGGAGATGGTTGAGAAAAGGGTGTGAAGCCTATCTGGCACACGTGGTTGACACTAGGCAGGGTAAACTTGACTTTTCTGACATACCCATAGTAAGGGATTTCTCTGAGGTATTTCCTGAGGAATTGCCTAGTTTGCCACCAGAAAGGGAAGTTGAATTTGCTATTGAGATTATGCCGGGTACAGCTCCAATTTTAATTGCTCCATATAGGATGGCATCTGCTGAATTGAAAGAGTTAAAAATCCAGCTACAAGAATTACTATACAAGGGGTTCATACGCCCTAGTGTATCACTTTGGGGAGCTCCGGTACTGTTTGCAAAGAAGAAAGATGGGACACTGAGGTTATGTGTTGACTCTGGCGATTAAGCAGTATGATGAAGAACAAGTATCAGTTGCCTAGAATTGTGATCTGTTTGATCGGTTGAAGGGAGTAGTGTGTTTTCTAAGATTGACTACCACCCTAATAAGGCAAATGTAGTCGCTGCTGCCTTAGGTAGAAAATCTATTATAGCATTAAGATCTTTGAATGCCCAACTATCCTTAACTCATTATGGAGTTAGTTTGGCTGAGTTGCAAGTGAAGACGAATCTGTTATAACAAATACTGGATGGGAAGAAAACAGATGAGAAATTAATGGTCATTATGGGCAAAATCAACGAGGAAGGAAACTGAATGTGAAGTGAAAGAAAATGGGTGCCTGTACTATAAAGAAAGAGTATGTGTACCAAATGATAATGAGTTGAAAACCAGTATTCTAAAAGAAGCACATAACAGTGTGTATGTTATGCACCCAGGAAGCACAAAAATGTACCGTGACCTAAAACTCCGATCTTTGGTGGCGGTATGAAGAAGGACATAGTTGACTATGTAACTAGATGCTTGACATGTCGGCCAAGTCAAAGCGAACATCAAGTTCCATCAGTTTGTTATTCTGACCCATAAACATACCGAATGGAAGTGGGGCCAGTCACTATGGACTTTGTCGGTGGTCTACCTCTCACTCGGAAGAAGCATGATGCGGTATGGGTGATTGTGGATAGGTTGACCAAATCGGCACATTTTACGCCAATCGAATGACTACTCCTTTGGAAAAGCTAGCGGTGTACATCGGTGAGATAGTTAGACTACATGGAATTCCACTTTCTAATATATCGATAGAGACTCGAGGTTTACATCTAGATTTTGGAAGAAATTACAAGAATCCTTGGGCACACAACTCCATTTTAGTATGGTTTTTCATCCTCGAGACGGATGGGCGATCGAGAAAGAATAATCAGTAAATTTTCAAACTCATTGAGTTATCGCAAACAATAAACTGATAATAATGATAGTAATAACTGAATATGTGTGATAGGTCCTCAAGGATATGCTGAGAAGTTGTGTTATTGAGTTTAAGGGAAGTTGGGACAGATACCTTCCACTGGCAGAATTTGCATATAATAATAGCTATCAAGCTAGCATACAAATGGCACCCTATGAAGCACTGTGTGGGAGAAAATGCAGAACACTGTATGTTGGTGAATTAGGTGAAGATAAGCTAGTGGGGCGGACACGATAAAGCAGACAGAGGAAAAGGTGAAGCGATAAAGGCCAATTTGAAAGTTGCCTCGAATGAAATCTTATCTTGACTTAAGGAGAAAAGACATTGAGTATGAAGTTGGCGAGAAGGTATTTCTCAAAGTATCACCATGGAAGAAAGTGTTGAGATTCGGAAAAGGGAAAATTAAGCCCTAGGTTCATTGGCCCATATGAAGTTATTGAGCGTGTGGGACCAGTAGCCTCTGATTAGCCTTACCACTGAAATGGACAAGATACATAATGTGTTCCATGTCTCGGCCTTTCGGAAGATACAGATAAGATCCTTCACATGTCATCTCGGGAGAAGAAATTGTGGTACAACTGACTGACATATGAAGAAGAACCAATTAAAATCATGGCACGAGAGGTAAAAGAGCTCAAAAATAAGACAATGCCACTAGTGAAAATCCTATGGAGACACCACCACGGAAGAAGCAACATTAGAGAGCGAGGAGACAACAGTTCCCTCAGCCCTTCACATCAGGTAAATTTCGAGGGCGAAATTTTTATTTAGAGGAAGAGTTGTAACATCCCCATCATGCGTGTTGCATGCGTTACATTTGCTCTAGTAGCCAAATAACGATCCGAGCAAGTCGAAATGTCTGGAACTACACTTCGGTGATAGTGAACAGACATATAATGATGAAATAAATAAAAAGAAAATACAAGAAAAATCAAACAAAAATGAAAGAGAGAAAATGAAGCTAAGTTAAGCAGTAGCACCACAATGATGGGTGAGCGCAGGGAAGGCCGTTCTTGAGCCCTAGGACATGAGGAACCTTCAGAATTTAATTTTGAGACATAAATAAAGATTTATTGAAATGTAATTAACACTAGAATTATTAAAGAAAAATTAATAAATTAGTACAAAGAAAAACAAAAAATCGAAAAACAGACAAAAATCAGTGTTACCAAAAAATCAGGAATATAACCCGAAGTGGGGTATTTTGGTCATTTGACATCTAGAGGTGCCTTTTGACCTAAATGTCCATTAAAAATAAGTAGTATTAAATTTTGGGAACCCCATGAAAAAGGAAATTAAATGTGTAATGAAAATTAGAGAAAATATGGGGGGATTAAATTGAATTATGAAACTTTGGATTATTAAAATGTTAATCTAAGTTAGTGGGGTTAGGTGGCACTATTTGAGGCACATAAGGACACTAATCTGCCCATTTTTCATCATCTTCTCTACTCACCCTTCCCATGGCCGAATTGGAGCTTTAAGCTTCATCCATGGCTGCCCAAAATACAAGCTTTCATCCACCTATGATCAAGCTATCATTTCTTCAAGAGTCCTTCATTAAACTTGTTCTACACATCATGGGTAGCATGTAGGAAGCAAGAAAGAGGAGTTTTGGTGAAGTTTAATCAAGCCCAAGTTGAGGTTAGTGCTTAATCTCCCCATTTTCTTTCATTAGATCTTGTTTTGAGCTTTGGGTGAGTTGATTTGTGAAGAAATTGAGTAAATTAATGTATATTTGGTGAGCCCTTCATTTTGGCAGCCAAGAAATTCATGGGATTTTGATGTGTTTAAATGATGTAGATGAGTTTAAAGATGATGTTTGATATGGGTATATATATGGGAAGTGATAGGACTTGAATTGATTGAAATTGAGAAATTTAAATTATGGTTTAAAACAATTATTAGAGATTTGTGATGTTGCTTCATTTTGGGCAGCCATGAACCCTTGTTGAGCTTGAGTTATTTTTACTTCTAATGAATGAAAATGAAGGTTGAATTGTCCAAATGAAAGTTGTAGTAAGTTTGTGCATAAGTATGTGCATGTAGTGTTTAGATTAAAGGTGTGAAATGGAACCTTGAAGCCTTGAGCAAACTGCCATGTTTGGCAGCCCCTAATAGCACGAATTCATGTGTGAATATATGGTTATTAATGATATATGTTAATGTCAACTTGTGGGCAGCAAGTGTAAGTGATATTGAAGTATGAATATGTTAAAGTATATGTGTAATATTAACATTGAAGTATGTTGAATGTTGGTGGAAGTGAATGTTGAACTTAATGATGAATTGTGTGCATTGAGCACTTGAACATTCTGCCCAGAATTGTTGCTGAAATTGTGTACAATATATGTATAGAAGTGTTGTTGATTGAATATTGTAGTAATGAGGAGGAGAAGGAACATTAAATTGGGAGTGTATGAGCTTTGTGCAGGTTGTGTATTGAAGGCAGCACCTAAATGAGGCCATAAGTGCTAAACTATGAACCCAATTGGTATGAGGCCAATATGGGGTGAAACTAGACACCAAATAGGCCAACTTTCATGTAGAAAGGTTGCCAAAATTCTGCCTAGAAATTGACCTTAAAAAGTGACCAAGTCCTGATTAGTGCATTTAAGGCCTGAAAACTGACCATTTGGGCAGCAGTTAGTTTTTAGGCCATAACTTACTCAAAACAGGTCCAATTGACCTGAAATTTTGACCATGAATAGTTAAGACCTATATCTACAAGTCTTATGAAGACACCCAAGCCCAGAAATGACCATAAGCAAGTCAAAAAGCTTGCACAAGTTCGGGTCCAAAAACTGGCCGAACCTAAAATGACCTAAAGTGACCAATTTTGATACATTTTGACCAGCAATAGTAAAATGACCATAACTTGGTCTACATAACTCAGAATGACCTAAAATTTTGCCCCGCATTCCATAAGACATAGACCTACAAGTTTGTAGTTTGGACCGAAACCCAAAAACTGAGGGAACTAGGTCGTCCGGCTAGGTCAAAATAGTACACCGAAATCCGGTAAATTGCAATAAAATGCAATACACTTGGAAATGAAATTGGTAACGTATACCAACATTAAAAGGCTATAAAATGTGACATATTGGTAACATTAGAATTGACTCACGTAGAGTGCATCAAAGGTCAACATTATAAGTTGACTAATGAAATGAATTGAAGGGAATAGTACCAAGAGAAATAGGACTTTAAGCTAGACAAATCTAGCACACAAAAATTGAGAAATTGACCAAATTTTGCACTAAAGGTGCACTCTGTCCAGCTTTAGTAAATTGACCATATCTTGGTCTATAAAACTCAGAATGACCTGAAATTTTGCCCCGCGTGCAATAAGACATAGAGCTACAATTTTGCTTCTTTGACCAAAAGCTAAAAACCAAGGAAAATAGGACTTTATGCTAGATCAATCTAGCTCACTAAAATTGAAAATTGGTAATTACATAAAATGATGCTTGAAGTGATTTGGCAATGAATGCCAACTTGTAAAAATGGTAAATTACACTATATTGGCAGCATATTGAAATGCAAATTGTGACATGTTGATACTAGAATCAACTTATCCATAATGTATAAAAAGGTCAATATTTTCATTGACCAGTGAATTTTGTAATGACCAGTAAACCCTGAAAATAAAGAAATAAATATTTAATATTGTAATATGCCCTAATTTGCCTAGTTAACTAGTTTGGATAGGTTGGCATGCCAATAGGATTCTGACAGCTGTTCTATAAATGACTTTACGTCATACTGTGTTCTATGGCTTATTATGCCATACTATGATTTTAATAGCCTATGGCTATACAGTTTGTGTTATTATACTTGGCTTAATGCCTGATTGATTATATGGCTTTTTAGCCACATTATTTGCACACCGGGAGACACTTTGTGACCAATGGTGTGACGGCCCGAGGTACTAGGTACCCAGTGCTAGTATATCCGTTTATCGATGCAGTGATGTATAGGCTATATGGGCAGTATTTAAAACATTATTCAATTCAGGAAGCTAATTTAAGTTAAGTATAATGAAATTTCAGTGAAATTAAATTAAGTATTGAATGAATGTGTAAAGGAGATTAGCAAAAGAAACATAACAAAAATATAAATTGCAGAACTGTAGAGACTTGAAATACAATACAGTTAGAATAATTTGTATACTGGGTAGTATTACTGAAAAGTTATAAACTAAGCACTTCCAAAGAGAAACAAACTAGTATATAAGATCGTTGATACTAGAAATACCATACCAAATTAAATTGATTCTTGAGTATCCAAATTATGATTTATTTCTTTCTTCATTTGTATATATTATTTCTTGTTATACTTTTGCACCACTGAGCAGAAATGCTTAGCGCGATGAATTGCTTCCTCGCGCAGGTACTGAAGGTAAAACCAGTGGTATCATTGAGATTTTTGGAGTCGGATCTGCGAAGTGTCGGAAGAATTGAAGGTTGTCACCTCCTCGGCAATGCATGTAGATAGGGCTCATTTTAAGCATGTTTTATAATCTGCATTATAATTCTGCTATTATTGTAATGTCAATTAGTAGCGTAATTTTATTTGTATATTACGTACTTTATAAATTTAAGTACTTAGATGGCAAAATATGCAAAATAATAAAATGAAAGAATTTTGATATATGAGTTAAGTATCGATCATGATGATTACGATTGAGATTGAGTATGAAAAATTTTGAGACGATTACGAGTTGTGAATTGGAGTATATATTGAAATTGTTTTTGGCGAGTTGGAAGAAGCTGTTAGTCAAATTCTGCCCGACACTCTATTTGGATTATCATTGAAATTTTTGAATTTTCCAAATTAGTCAGATTTTGATAAAAGTAAAAATAGCCTAAACCTCAGATAAAGTTTTTGAACAATTAAATCTAGAACTATAATGAAATCAGATAAGATCAGGTGCACAGGCACGCCGTGTAGCATGCCTTACTCGGCTACACTGTAGACGGGTGGGGGGTGTTACAGAGAAACTGCAAAAGCATGTGGCTATAGACTTCTTTGGGAAGAGGGAGGATGATCCCATGACAGCAAAAAACTGGTTGGATAGAACCATCAGAGTGCTGAAACAGCTAAACTGCACCCCCGAGCAAAACCTGGAGGGTGTTGTGTCCCTACTTCTGGATGATGCATATCAGTGGTGGGACACAGTAACCAGTGAGGTGCAACCAGAACGGATCACCTAGGAATTCTTCCTCACAAAGTTCAGGAAGAAATATGTTAGCAAGGTATATTTAGAAGAGCGAAGAAGAGAATTTATCAGTCTGAGACAGAGGCAATTGTCAATGGTGAAATATGAGCGTGAGTTTGTCAGACTGAGCCGATATGGGAGGGAGATAGTCCCTACTGACGCAGAGAGGTGCAGAAGGTTTGAAGAAGGACTCAATGACAATATCAAAGTCATGATCACAGCATTAGAGATCACAGATTTTGCTAAGCTAGTTGATGCTACATCAAAAGTGGAAAGGGTCCGAATAAATGAACAAAATAGAAGGGAAAGACAGTAAAAGAGGGGTCCGGGTTAGTCCAGTGCATTTTCTGCTCCCAGTAAGAAGAGTAAGGGTCCTCCTGCTCAGAGTTTAGGACTACCACAGGGTCAGGGTTAGTCTCAGGGGCCCAGACCATAGTTCACACCTAGGAGAGGCCAGTCCACACCATCAGTGGACAGCTCTCCAGGGACGGTATTTAAGGGACCAGCCCCAGCATCTTTTGCCTATCAATATTGTCAGAAGTGGCATAAGGGGGAATGTTGGCGAGTGACCGGTGCATGCTTACGGTGTGGATCTACAGAACATCAGATCAAGAATTGCCCGAAGAGGACTACTACAGTTGCTCCAACACAAGCTGACAGACCTGCTCTTGCACCACAAAGGGGTAGGAAGCCCAATAAATCTGAGGTAGCTGGTCCATCACTGAGGCCTGCATCCGAGTCAGCTGAGAGGCCAGATACTAGAGTGCCTGCCATGGCCTATGCCATCAGAGCTCAGGAGGAGCAAGATGCCCCGGATGTCATCAGGGGTACGTTTTCCCTCTACAACACTTCTGTGCATGCATTGGTGGATCTAGGATCCACTCATTCCTACATTTGCATCAAACTACCCATAGAGAGGGGAGTTTGTGAGAGAGAATGATCAAGTCATTACGATCACAAATCCACTAGGCCACAGTGTGGTAGTGAATAAGGTGTATAAAGGTTGCCCGTTGAGGATTCAGGGGTATGAATTCTCGGCAGACCTAATTGAATTGCCTTTCCACGAGTTTGATGTGATTTTGGGAATGGACTGGTTGTCACGTCATCAGGTAATAGTTGATTGCAAATTGAAGAGGATTTCTCTAAAAACTTCTGAGGGTAATGAGATTACTATTGTGGGTGAAAGGACAAATTTCCTGGCCAATGTTATCTCAGCCACAGTTGCAAGAAGATTGATGAGAAAAGGCTGTAAAGCTTACCTAGCACATGTGGTTGATACTAGGCAAGCTAAGCCAAACTTGTGTGATATACTCACAGTAAGAGACTTCCCAGATGTATTTCCTGAAGATTTGCCTGGTTTAGCACCAGAAAGCGAAGTCGAGTTTGCTATTGAGGTAATGCCGGGTACAGCACCTATTTCAATTGCTCCTTATAGGATGGCATCCACTGAATTGAAGGAGTTGAAAATTCAGTTGCAGGAGTTACTCGATAAGGGGTTCATACGCCCCAATGTGTCACCATGGGGAGCTCCGGTGCTGTTTGTGAAGAAGAAGGATTGAACTTTGAGATTGTGTATTGATTACTGGCAGTTGAACAAAGTAACTATGAAGAATAAATATCTGTTACCCAGAATTGACGATCTGTTTGATCAGTTGAAGGGAGCCGGTGTATTTTCAAAAATTGATCTCAGATCAGGGTATCACCAGTTAAGGGTAAAGGATGCAGATGTGTCAAAAACTGCATTCATAACCAGGTATGGGTATTATGAATTTTAGTGATGCCGTTTGGGTTAACAAATGCACCAGCAGCATTTATGGACCTTATGAACCGTATCTTTCATCCATATCTAGATCAGTTTGTAGTGGTCTTTATTGATGATATTTTGGTGTATTCCAAGACCAGGGAAGAACATGATGAGCATTTGAGATTGTTACGCAAACCACGAGAGAAAAGAAGGCTGTATGCTAAAATTTGTCCAAGTGTGACTTCTGGATGAGTGAAATCTCCTTTCTTGGACACATAGTATTAGCTGAGGGGATTAGAGTGGATCCCAAAAAGATAGAAGCAGTGATGGAATGGAAGCCTCCTAGAAATACAACTGAGGTCAGAAGTTTCTTGGAGCTAGCTGGATATTATAGAAGATTTGTGAAAGGGTTTTCTCTTATAGCTGCTCCAATGACCAAGTTGTTGCACAAAAATGTGAAATTTGGCTAGAACGACAAATGCCAAGCCAGTTTTGAGAGGCTGAAGGCTATATTGACAGAAGCACCAGTGTTAACACAGCCAGTGTCGGGACTTTGTGGTCTACAGTGATGCCTCGCATAATGGGCTAGGGTGTGTATTGATGCAAGAGGGGAAAGTGGTCGCCTATGCTTCCAGGCAATTAAGGCCACATGAACAGAATTACCCTACTCATGATTTGGAGCTAGCAGCAATTATCTTCGCACTGAAGATATGGAGGCATTATTTATATGGTGAAAAATGCTACATCTATACAGACCACAAAAGTCTAAAATATTTGCCAACCCAGAAGGAGCTCAATCTTAGACAGAGGCGATGGATTGAGTTCCTAAAGGACTATGATTGTGTGATAGATTATCATCTTGGGAAGGCAAATGTAGTAGCTGATGCTTTAAGCAGGAAGTCCATCATAGCTTTAAGATCACTAAATACCCGTCTGTCCTTAGCTCAAGATGGAGCTATTTTGGCTGAGTTACAAGTGAGGCCAACCCTGCTACAGCAGATACAAGATGGGCAGAGGGCAGATGAAAAATTAATGGCCATTGTGGAAAAAATTCCAGAGGGAAAGGAAACTGATTCTGAAGTGAAAGCAAATGGGTGTCTGTACTACAGAGGAAGAGTGTCTATGCCAGATGATGGGGAACTAAAGACTAGTATTCTGAAAGAAGCACACAGTAGTGTTTATGCTATGCACTCGGGAAGCACAAAAATGTATAATGATTTGAAGCCTCATTATTAGTGGCCTGGTATGAAGAGGGATATAGCTGACTATGTGGCTAAGTGTTTGACATGTCAACAAGTTAAAGCAAAACATCAAGTTCCATCAGGATTGCTACAACCTATAAGCATACCTGAATGGAAATGGGACCGGGTCACTATGGATTTTGTTAGTGGTTTACCTCATACCCAGAAGAAGCATGATGCAATATGGGTGATAGTGGATAGATTGACGAAGTCAGCACATTTTTTGCCAATTAGGACTGACTACTCACTAGAGAAGCTAGTAGAATCGTATATCAGTGACATAGGTAGACTGCATGGAATCCCACTTTCCATCATATTTGATCCAGACCCAAGGTTTACATCGAGATTCTGGAAAAAGTTGTAAGAAGCCTTAGGCACACAACTCCGTTTTAGCATGGCTTTTCATCCCTAGACAGATGGACAGTCAAAATGAGTAATCCAGGTAAACCTAAGAACTAATTGAATTTTCGCAATTAATAAATTGAAATGATAGTAACAATGTGAATTATGTGATAGATCCTGGAGGATATGCTAAGGAGTTGTGTTATTGAGTTTGAGGGGAGTTGGGATAGATATCTCCCACAGGCAGAATTCGCATATAACAATAGCTACCAAGCTAGCATTCAAATGGCTCCGTATGAAGCACTGTATGGGAGGAAATGTAGAACCCCAGTGTGTTGGACTGAATTAGGCGATGATAAGCTGGTAGGACCAGACCTGGTGAAACAGACTGAGGAGAAAGTGAAGATAATCAAAGATAATTTGAAGGTTGCCTCAGATAGATAGAAATCATATGCCGACTTAAAGAGAAAAGAGATAGAGTATGCAGTTGGCGATAAAGTGTTTCTCAAAGTCTCACCATGGAAGAAAGTACTGAGGTTTGGAAGGAAGGGTAAGTTAAGCCCTAGGTTCATTGGCCCATATGAAGTCATTAAATGTGTGGGACCAGTGGCCTATCGGCTAGCTTTACCACTAGAACTGGACAAAATTCACAATGTATTCCATGTTTCTATGCTGAGAAGATATCGCTCAGACCCTTCACATGTCATTTTCATGGAAGAGATTGAAATCTAACTGGACTTGACATATACAGAAGAACCTATACAGATCCTAGCTCGGGAAGTGAAGGAACTGAGAAATAAACAAATTCCACTGGTGAAAGTACTTTGGTGGCACCACAACACTGAAGAAGCAACTTAGAAAAGTGAAGAAATAATGAGGCAACAATTCCCTCAACTGTTTGCATCAGGTAAATTTCGAGGATGAAATTTTTAGTAGAGGGGAAGAGTTGTAACACCCTCCTTGTAGCAACTCCATACATTCTACTGTTTCGGTGACCAGTGTCGGTCCGGACAGCTAGAACGTCCGAAAAAATATTTAAACTAAAGTGAGGAACCATAATTAACTCAAATATTAATAAGAAAAATTTAGGAAAAATTTTAGAAATAAAATACAACCAAGTTAAATGAGCTGGTGCCCTAGCGATGGGTAACATAGTGAGAAGTTGCGGTTCTCGCAACTAGGAGCCCTAGACCCTGGGAAAAAATTATAAAATAATTTTTAAGACTCCAGAGAAGGGTCATTGAGGTTCTTATGGCATTAGAATGCCAAGAAAATGTTTAGAAAATTTTTTCAATCGGTACAGACAATTTTGGCTCATTAAGCCAAACGGAGGACATTTTGGTCATTTTGTCTTCAGAGATGATTTTTGGCCAACTTGTCCATTTAAATAAATAATTTATATAACATAAAATATGAATAAATGTTGTTAAAAATTTAATTGCAATTAAATAGACAAGAAAATTAGAGAAAATGAAAGAAAATGGACTTATGACATCATAATGATGTCATTAAAATTCTCCCAACCAACTCAATGTTGACACATGGCATAACTTTATTTAGAAGAGATAAAATGGGCTGAAAAATGAAATGAAATCAGAACCTTCTCTCCCTATCTTCTTCTTGCCGTGACCTTACCCACCATAACCACCATTTTCAAGCTTTTTCAAGCTTGATTTCCCTAGCTCTCACCCCACAAAACCCTATACTCCCAACACAAAAAAGTGTTCTTGCATCTTAGTGATTCTTTTGGAAGCAAAAAGAAGAGGAAAACAAGAACTCTAGCAAGAGGGGAAACTTCACTCCATAGAGGTTAGTGACCTAACCTTAGTTTTTACCTTAAATTCATGTTAAGGACTATGTATAAGTGCAAATTACAAAGAAAATTTATTGAATATCATTTGTATGCCAACCCATAAATTTTGGCAGCCTTGATTGGGTATGATTGTGATGAGTTTGATGGAGCTAACATGCTACTATGGCTGCCCTTAAATTGTATATCTCAAGTGGAGTGTTGAAATGCAATGATAATGCATGATTTGTAATTGTTGAGTTAGGATTTGGGGTGGAAAATGAGACTTTGAACATGTGATAATGAAATTAGGTTTTAATGGTCAATTAGTGACCATTTGGTATTGTTTGAATAAAAAATGAAGTGCATTGTGTAGTGGGATTGGAGCTTGGTGTGGCTACCCTTGGTGACCTATAGGACTGGTCAAGAGTCCAACAGGTTTGGGTAGCAATAACTTGAATTGTAGAGGTTCAATTGGTGCAAGGCCAATTGGACATGAAACTAGACACATAATGGCACAACTTTGGTGAAGAAACCATGCCTAGAAAACCAAATTTACTAGACCAAAAGATTGCCCTAATCCGGGTGACCTGCATTCTGCTTGGGCAAAATGACCAAATGAATAGTATTTGGTCATTTGGCCATAACTCAGTGTAGAAAGGTCCAATTGACCTGAAATTTTACCAGAAACAAGCTGAGATATATACCAACAACTTTCATAAAGAAACCTAACCCAAATTATGACAAGAACATATTCAAAAAGTGAGTTGTAGTCACTGTTCCTAACACTGTAGATTTGGTCAGTTCAGAAATTCTGAAAAAATCTCAGTCCGGCCAGTTATGATTTTTAGGCCATAACTTGAGCTACAAAACTTCAAATAGAGTGATTCAAAAAAGGAAATTCAACTAGACAAAATAAGGAATAACTTTCATGTTGATCATTTTGCCAAATTCCCACTGCAAAAATAACTAATGGAACAGTAAAGATAAAGCATGAAAACTGAAAATTCTGCCTAATTAACATTAAGCTTAGAAATGGTATTGGCAACCAATACCAATAAGTTCAAAATGCAAAATGTGGTATGTTGATGATATTTAAACCAATGTCCTATTGCCTATACAAAAGTCAATATTTTTATTGACTAATGAATGGAATAGTAACACTAAAACTTAAATTTCAAAAATTATGAAACTTAAAAGTGTAAAATGCCATAATATACCTAACAAGATTGGTTTGGATAGCTTGGCATGCCAATAGGGTTCTGTTAGCAGTACTGCATATGGCTTCATGCCATTCTGTGTTTCATGGCTTCCTATGCCATTCTATGACTTAATAGCCTTTGGCTATGTTATTTGAGTTGATATACTTGGGTTTTAACCCTAATAATTATTACAGCTTATTAGTTGTTCTATTGCACACTGAGAGACACAATGTGAGAGGTACTTAGCACCCAGTGCCAGTTTACCCATTTATCCAGTCCAGTCAACTAATATGGGTTACTCGGGCAATGATAATAAACCTTATCAAATTTTATTTGAATAACACTGTAAATAATATTAGAAGTTAAATCTACTAAAAAATGTAAATATACATTCTGCATACTTATTTTTATTATATTTTATTTTATTTTATATTGTCACCACTAAGCAGAATTGCTTAGCGCGTCGCTTTTGCCACGCAGTGCAGTCGAGACCTAACTGGGAGCCCAAAGGACATCGACAGGTGAGCATTGAGTGCATCTAGAGTCCAGAGTCACCTCACCTCTGCAGTGCATATGGTAGGACATTAGGATTTTGGGTAGTATTTTGTATTTTGTATTAGTTTTGGGATTGTAACTATAAACTCTTGAAATTATTGATGATGTAAATATATGAAATTTCATATTATTGAAATTTTCTGTATATTATGTTGAGTAATATTTATGAATGTGCTCCCAGTAATGAAGTGAAAAGAAAAAAATTTTTTCTAAAAATAGTGTTGTGATTTGAGATTGAGATTTTTAGATTGATTTGAAATGTGTATAATGGAGTTTGTATTTGGAAATTATATTGGAAGTGTTTTTAAACAGGTTTAGAAAAACTGTTTTTCCAATTTATAGCTGGCACTCTGCCGGATTTTCTATAAAATTTGAGAAAAAAATCCAAATTTATCAAAAATTAAAAATAAATGAATTAAAAGGAATAAATTATAATAGAAACATGAATTGGTGCTCCGGCACAATGAGTGGCATAATTTGCTCGGCTACACTGTAGACAAGGGGTGTCACATTTTCCAAGTGTAATATCATTTATTTTTAATGGATATTTAGATCAAAAGACAACTCGGGGTGTCAAATGACCACAATGCCCCTGTTCGGGTCGTATTCCCGATTTTTCGGTAACACTGAGTTTTGTCGTTTTCTTAATTTCTCTTTTTTCTTTGTACTAATTAATTAATTTTTCTTTTATATTTCTAATGATATTTTTACTTCAATAAGTCTTTAATTATGGCTTACAAATATTTTCCAGGGTTCCCCGCAGTCCAGGGCTAGTCAACGGTCTACGCCACAACTTCCCTGTGCGGTCATCCATTGTTATGGTTCTCGGCTCGTTTAACTTGGTTACATTTCATTGCTATTATTTTTCCTTTGTTTTTCTTATATTTTCTTTTCTTGTATTTCATTATTTTATGTCTCCTCACTAATATTTAAGTTTAGTTCTAGGCATTCTATTGTCCAACAGACAGTCACCGAACAAAGAGAACGCACTCATCGAACATGGGGTGTTACAAATCCTCCCCTTAAAATAAATTTCGTCTCGAAATTTTACCTGGCATCAGTTTCTAAACAGCTGTGGGTACTGTTTCCTCATGTCCTCTTCATGTTCTCAAGTAGCTTCTGGCCTGAATGATGGTTCCACAGTACTTTAACCAGGTGTATCTGTTTATTCCTCAGCTGCTTCACCTCATATGCCAGAATTTCTATGGGTTCTTCCTCATATGAGAGGTCTAGATTTACCTCAATCTCTTCAACTGATAGTACATGAGATGGGTTAGATCTGTACCTCCTTAACATGGACACATGAAAGACACTGTGTATCCTTTCTAGCTCTGGAGGTAATGCTAACCGATATGCCAAAGGACCTACTCTTTCCAGAACCTCATATGGTCCGATAAAGCGAGGACTCAGTTTCCCCTTTCTGCCAAATCTCATAATCCTCTTCCAAGGAGAAACTTTAAGGAATACTTTATCACCCACTGCATATTCAATATCTCTTCTCTTCATATCAACATAGGACTGCTGACGATCTGATGCAGCCTTGAGTCGATTTCTTATCAATCTGATCTTTTCCTCTGTCTGCTGAACAATTTCTGGCCCAATCATCTTTCTTTCACCTACTTCATCCCAACATAAGGGAGTTCTGCACTTCCTGCCATACAAAGCTTCATATGGAGGCATCCCAATGCTTAATTGGTAGCTGTTATTATAAGCAAACTCAATCAAAGGCAAGTGTGTATCCCAACTACCTTCAAACTCAATCACACAAGCCTGTAGCATATCCTCCAATATCTGAATTACCCTCTCAGGCTGGCCATCTGTTTGTGGGTGGAATGCTGTGCTAAAGTTCAATCTAGTTCCTAGGGCTCTCTGAAGACTACCCCAGAATCTAGAAGTGAACCTAGGATCTTTGTCTGATACAATCGATACTGGCACTCCATGCAGTTTTACAATCTCATTTATGTACAATCTGGCTAATCTCTCCAAACTATAATCTATCTGGACTGGCAAAAAGTGAGCAGACTTGGTTAGTCTATCAACTATAACCCATACTGCATCATGACTATTCTGTGTTCTCGGAAGTCCTATCACAGAATCCACAGTTATCCGTTCTCATTTCCACTCTGGTATTGGCAATGGATGTAACAAACCAGCTGAACCTTGATGTTCTGCCTTTACTTGCTAATAAGTTAGGCATTTGGAAACAAATTCAGCTATATCCCTCTTCATACCCATCCACCAGTAATGTTCTTTTAGCCCTCTGTACATTTTAGTTCTACCAGGGTGCATAGCAAAAGGAGATTCATGTGCTTCCTTCATAATGATCCGTCTCAATTCAACATCATTAGAAACGCACATTCTGCCCTGATGTAGTAGTAAACCATCATCTCTCACAGAGAATTCAGGTTTCTTGCCCTGCTGGACTTCTTCCAAGCCGATATTTATCATCACTCGAGCACCATTACGATCGATCAATTAACACTGGCCGTACATGCCATGCAACTACATGCGTCATCCTCATCATCAATCTCCAAACTGGCATGTTGTGCTTTCAACTCATGTACCATGGACAAAGGAGAAACTCTGAGACTTGCCATAGTCTTGCGACTTAAGGCGTCAGCCACCACATTTGCTTTCCCTGGCTCATAGTCTATTAAGCAATCATAGTCTTTAATCAGTTCTAACCATCTCCTCTACCTCAAATTCAATTCCTTCTGGGTAGCTAAGTACTTCAAGCTCTTGTGATCTGTGTAAATGTAGCATTTCTCCCCATACAAATAGTGTCTCCAGATCTTCAGAGCAAAAACAATAGCTGCTAGCTCCAAATCATGTGTTGGGTAGTTCCTCTCATGCAGTTTCAGCTGGCGTGATGCATAAGCAATGACATTCCGATCTTGCATCAGTACACAGCCTAACCCATTGTGAGAAGCATCACTATAAACTATGTATTCTTTACTCGGTGTAGGTCAAGTAAGGACTGGAGCTTCAGTCAAACACCTCTTCAACTCATCAAAACTCTTCTGGCATTTATCTGTCCACTAAAATTTTACATCTTTCCAAAGCAACTTAGTCAATGGAGAAGCTAACATAGAAAATCCTTTCACAAACTAGCGGTAATACCAAGCTAAACCCAGAAAACTGTGAATTTCTGTGATATTCCTGAGCGGCTTCCAATTAAGGATAGCTTCTACCTTGCTGAAATCTACCTTGATCCCTTCAACCGACACAACATGTCCCCAGAAGGAGATTTTTTTCAGCCAAAATTCATATTTCGACAATTTGGCGTATAGTTGTTTCTCCCTTAAAATCTGTAGTACAATCCGCAGATGTCTGTCCTGCTCCTCTGCATTCCTCGAATATATCAAAATATCATCAATAAACACCACCACAAACTGGTCGAGATATGGTCTGAAGATAGTGTTCATCAGATCCATAAGCGGTTGGAGCATTAGTTAACCAGAATGGCATTACTAGAAACTCATAGTGGCCATATCGAGTTCTGAAAGCAGTTTTTGGAATACTCTGCTTTTGCACTTTCAACTGATAATAACCAAATCGCAAATCAATTTTGGAGAATACAGCTGCACCCTTCAACTGATCAAATAGATCATCAATGCGAGGCAATGGATATCTGTTCTTTATTGCCACCTTATTCAATTATCGGTAGTCAATACATAAGCGGAGAGTGCCATCTTTCTTCTTAACAAACAATAATGGTGCTCCCCAAGGTGACACACTAGGGCAGATGAAGCCCTTTTCAAGTAGTTCTTGCAACTGTACCTTCAACTCCTTCAACTCTGCTGGTGCCATTCTGTATGGTGTTATAGAGATTGGATCCACACCAGGCATAACATTAATCTCAAACTGCACTTCTCTTTCCGGAGGTAAT
The DNA here is from genome assembly GCF_030052815.1 of Hevea brasiliensis. Classification (NCBI taxonomy): domain Eukaryota; kingdom Viridiplantae; phylum Streptophyta; class Magnoliopsida; order Malpighiales; family Euphorbiaceae; genus Hevea; species Hevea brasiliensis. The sequence continues at coordinate 24,477,397 of NC_079510.1, read as the reverse complement.
CCTGGCAATTCATTAGGAAACACATCTGGAAAGTCATATACTGTAGGGATGTCCCTCAATGCTGGACTCCCCCCTTGGGTGTCTACCACATGTGCCAAGTATGCTTCACACCCCTTTCTGATCATTTTTCTGGCTAGTGCAGCCGAAATGATGTTTGATGCTGCCTCTCCCCATGTATTACCACATCACTGTACTGAGGGAGACCAAAATTGACTGTCTTCAGCCTACAGTTAATCATGGCGTGATGCCTGGCTAACCAATCCATGCCCAAGATGATATCATAATCTCTGAAGGGCATTTCAATGAGATCAGACAGAAAAGTGTGTCCTTAGATCACCAAAGGACAATCCCTATACATTCTATTAACCCTGACCTCTTATCCTAACAGACTTGTTACTAGCACCTCAAAGTCTAGTTTTGTACATGGAACAGCAATGCAATCAATGATGCTAGCACTCACATAAGAATGGGTAGAACCCAAATCAAATAACACAAACACATCTTGATTAAAAGTTGAGAAGGTACCAGCCACAATATCAGATGTCTTGGCCTCTTCTCTCTGTCTCATTACGTAGACTCTAACTGAAGCACTACCTTGCTTTGATTGATTCACTATGCCTTGGCTGCCTGCTAGACTACCTCTACCCCTGCCTCTACCTCTGCTAGGTGGTTGTAAACCTCTGGTGCTAGGACTCTGAACTGACCCTTCAATAGTAGTAGGAAGTGGTCCAACTCTACAAGTACTGGTGCAGTCTTTGGCTAAGTGCCATGTGCCTCCACAGTTATAACAGGCTCCTATGGCCTTGTAGCACACCCCACCATGATTTCTTCCATAAGTTTCACATTGGCGGGGAGGGTAGGAACTTCTGGTACTCTGCTGACTAGATAGAGGAGGTTTCTGTCCCGAATATCTTCTCCTACTGGACTTTTTACCACCTCTGTTGTGTCCTCCAAAGTTCTTCCTCTTTCCAGTAGGACCAATGGAACTCTGTTCTATTGACTTTCTCTCTTTTTCTGTCTTCTCTTATTTCTTTTTCTCTCTGAGAATTAGATTCAATTCTTTCTAATTCTAGTGCTTGAGAAATAAGTTCAGAGAAGTTGTTATGTTTGAATCTGACCACTTGTAATCTGATACTAGGCTTCAAGCTGGTTTCAAACCTCTTACATCTCTCCCTGCTGGTAGCAAGTAGACTTACTGCATAATGGCTCAAGCGGGAAAATTTCCTTTCATATTCAGCCACTGATATACTCCCTTGTTTCAGACTTAGGAACTCTTGCAGCTTCTGGTCCACATAAGCATCAGGGACATATTTTTGTCTGAACTCCCGTAGAAAATCATTCCATGTTAGCACTAAAGGTTCTACCAGACTATGGGGAATGGTTTTCCATCAGTCATATGCATCCCCCTGTAGCAGAGACACTGAATATTCAAATCTGAGCTCCTCTGTACAATGTAGCTTCTTGAACACCCTATCCATTCTCTCTAACCACTGTTCTTCTTCTAGAGGATCTACTGTCCCCTTGAACTCAGTAGCCCCATATTTCATCAATTTGTCATACTGGCTAGCAGAAGACTGTGGTTGTACCATTGGTGTCTGTAGTGGGACTTGAGTAGGCATGTTACCAACTATCTGTTGGGATATTGTAGCCATCTGCTGAGCGAACTGAGCAGAAAGCGCAGATGCGAGGGGCAGTGTCTTTGATCCATCGACATTGTGTAGGGCTGAGGCATCCCCTTGTACCTCAGCCTCTATCGATTGATCGACTGAATGATCACGTTCTTCCATAGTCAATTCGAGGATCTTAGACCTCTTGAACAAATAGCACAAGGATATTTCCTCCCGTTAGTGCATATTTATAATGTAATGTATTGTATGTATCAAACAATGACATTGAGAAGTTGTACTATAAAGAAAGAATATTCAAATTATAGGTGAAAACAAAATTTAAAAACTAGCTCTGATACCACTAAAACATGTCACACCCTACCCCTCCGTAAGGCATAACATGATCCCGTAGTATACCTAATGAATTACCAACTTCGTCTACTGATAACCCATTAAATACACTACAAGGGATTTTAAACCTTTTTTTTACTTCTTTTTACAATGGTGAGCACTATTTACAGGTGTTAAAAAAAATTTTTAACTGAAGTGAAACTAGATAATACATTTGAAGTATTAATAATTTCTGTAAAAATTTTGGCAGAGTGCCATTTGTATTTTGAATAAAACAGTTCTTCAAAAACCTGTAAAAAGTACTTCCAATATTTTTCTCAATCCCAAACTCCAATATCCAATCAACACAATAAGTTTCTCAACATTTGCCAACTCAAATCCACAATAAATTTTCCAGTGTTTTCAAAAGCTGAGATAAAAGAAATATATCACAAATTTTACAAGCCAAAATAATTTACAAATTTAATTTACAACTTCAATGTACAATTTTAATTTACAACTGCTCAAAATCAAAAACAATATATATATACAGTGAATATACATTACAATACAAAATGCAAAATATAGTATACTCAATATACCCAATGATCTCTCAATGTAATACTAGCGACCTGATACATTACCACTGTCGATCTATCTACGTGACAAAGAATGAAAGCTATCGCTGAGCCAATGTCTCAGTGGTGCACAACATTAACAAAATACAACTTTAAAACATAAATCATAAGTCATATAAATAATGGATACTTAAAACCATAGTTGAATTCAAAGACAGTGAATGTTATAAAGAATTTAATCTCCATTTCACAATATCACAATACATATCAATAAATCACACACACAGCTTAATCATGTTCCAATGTCCAATTTATCCCAAGAGCCGATGGCTAATGAGGAATAACATAGCTAGCTAGCAATAATATGAGTACTCATTCTATTCGTCCTCAACAGGCACACACCTCAACACTTCAGCCAGAGAGGGAATTCAAAGTCAATTCATCCCACTAGACAAGCTAGCGAGGAATTCAATCAATATACATGATAGCTGTGATTTCAAACCATTTACAATGTTTTTCAATCAATAAGTATCCATCAAATATCATTCAAACAATTTTTCACAATTTAAAATAATAACATACAATTTCTCATAATTTATTTCAATTGAAAAGTCAAAAGAAATAACTGTTGTGCACAAACCTCTGAAGTGTAGCCTCTTGGCCCTGACTCAGTGTTTCCTTCCCCTTTCCTGAGTTTTTGCTAACTGAAACACATAATTTGAAGTGTTTTAGTACTCATTTAAAATGTCTCTAACAAGAATGCTTAATAATTAGTTTATAGAATACTATTATTTCCCTTAGTCAACCTAAAATGTTGACCCTCGATGCACTCTAGGTGAATTAGGTTTGATGTTACCAATATGTCACATTTTATAGCCCTTTAGTATTGGTATATGTTCCCAATTTCATTTCCAAGTGTATTGTATTTTATTGTAATTTACCAGATTTCAGTATACTATTTTGACCTAGCCGGAAGACCTAGTTTCCTCGGTTTTCGGGTTTCGGTCCAAACTACAAACTTGTAGGTCTATGTCTTATTGCACACGGGGCAAAATTTCAGGTCATTCTGAGTTGTGTAGACCAAGTTATGGTCAATTTACCAATGCTGGACAGAATGCACCAAAATGGTAACTTTAGGTCATTTTTAGGTCACTTTTGGTTCGGCCAGTTTTTATACCCGAACTTGTGCAAGCTATTTGACTTGCTTATGTTCATTTCTGGGTGTTGGTGTCCTCATAAGAATTGTAGATATATGTCTAAACTATTCATGGTAAAAATTTCAGGTCAATTGGACCTGTTTTGAGTGAGTTCTGGCCAAAACACCAACTGCTGCCCAAATGGTCAATTTTCAGGTTTTCAAAGCACTAATCCGAATTTGGTCATTTTTCAAGTCACCTTCTAGGCAGAATTTTGGTAAGTTTCCTTCATGAAAGTTGGCACATTTTGTGCCTAGTTTCACAGCCAATTGGTCTCATACCAAATGGATCCACACACTTAAGGTTCAAAGCTAAAACACACACTGCCCTATTACAATTTGTTCTTCCTTTACCAATTACACATCCTATGCTTACCAAGTTCACTCTTCCATGTCAATTCTGGTTTGTACCATAACATTAACACATTTAGCAATACATTTTTGGTCATTTTGGCAGCTTGTAACCACTCTCAACATACACCTTATAACTCAGAATTTTTCCAAGTACAATTACAACAATTAAAGTCCCATTTACCACAATTCAACCACATGAACATACCTCATTTCCATGTCCAAATTCTAACAATTAAACACACATACATGCTACCATCCATGACAACATAATTCAACAATATTTCATGAACTCAAACACTTTAATCTTCTTCATGAGGCTGCCACAAGTTTACACATACCCATCAATTTCCATTTTCACTTTTCAAGCTTCCAAATCAAACTTTACACATGGAATTCAACTACAATACAATCAAACATTTAAATCATCATTCAAACCACTATTTACATGCAAGAATAAGTTATTCTTATTGAGGTTCCATGGCTACCAAAATGTACATTTCCACTAATTCATCAAACTTCAAAAAATCCTTCCACAAATCAACTACCCACAACACCCATTCAAAGTTTAATGAAATAAGAATTAAAAATACATACTTACCACTTTTGAAATTCTTCAAAACCTCACCAAAACTTAACTTTCTTGCTGCCTATCTACTGCCTAAGTTGTGTAGAACAACTTTATTGAAGGAAAATGCAAGGTTCATGGCTTGAAGATGGAAGAATGGAGCTTGCATGCAATTCGGCAATGGAGGTTTGAGAGCATTTCAATTTCGGCTGGTTTTGCAAAGTGAGGAAGATGAAGGCATATTCTGTCCATATGTTGATTAAATGTCCACTTAAGTAGAGTTAGTGGAGCAGTAATAGGATTAAAAGTATTTTTTTATATTAAACTTTCCAATTTTCCACATTTTCCTCCTATCTTTTGCTATTTAGATTATGTACCACTATTTTAATTTTTCATGACATTTTTCAAGTGTAATATCATTTATTTTTAATGGACACTTTGGTCAAAAGACAACTCGGGGTGTCAAATGACCACAATGCCCCTGTTTGGATTGTATTCCTGATTTTTCGATAACACCGAGTTTTGTCGTTTTCTCGATTTTTTGTTTTTCTTTGTACTAATTAATTAATTTTTCTTTGATATTTCTAATGATATTTATACTTCAATAAGCCTTTAATTATGTCTTAAAAATATTTTCCAGGGTTCTCCGGAGTCCAAGGCTAGTCAACGGTCCATGCCGCAACTTCTCGGTGCGGTCACCCATCGTTATGGTTCTCGACTCGTTTAACTTGGTTACATTTCATTGCTATTATTTTTCCTTTGTTTTTCTTGTATTTTCTTTTCTTGTATTTCATTATTTTATGTCTCCTCACTAATATTTAAGTGTAGTTCTAGGCATTCTAGCTATACGGACAGACACTGGTCACCAGAACAGTAGAACGCACTAATGAATATGGGGGTGTTACAAGTGCCATCTGTATTTTGAATAAAACAGTTCTTCAAAAACCTATAAAAAGCACTTCCAATATATTTCTTAATCCCAAACTCCAATAAATTTGTTCAACACAATAAATTTCTTAACATTGTCAATTCAGTTCAACAATCAATTTTCCAGTGTTTCCAAAAGCTGAGATAAGATAAATATGTCACAATATTTTTATAAGCTAAAATAATTCATAATTTTAGTTTACAACTGCTCAAGACCAAGTACAATATATACATACAGTGCAAATACATTACAACAAAAACTACAAAATATGGTATACTCAATATACCTGGTGAAATCTCAAAATGTGATACAAGTAGCCTACTCTGCTTTGCTCATCGTCTGTCTACTGCGCGACAATGAATGAAAGCTATCGCTGAGTAAAATTTACTCAGTGGTGCACAATAACAATTTAAAATGCGGTATGTAAAACTTTTATTGATAATTTACAATCTAAACAATTCACAATTTTTTAAAGCTCATATAACAAAAATTTGATCAAACAATTGAATAACACAGTGTTGCCAATCAATAACACAACTTAGGTCATGACACAAACTTTTTCAAACATGCCTTGTTGTACACCACGACAAGGCACACTCACCCCAATAATCGAAATCAATGAGAGAGATAGCTAGCTAAATAATGAGTACTCATCCACACTCACCTCAGACTGGCAAGTCAAAGAGGGAGGAATATAATCACACTCACCCCATAAATGGAGGAGAAACATAGTAATATTATCATTCCAAGTGTGAATCAAAACAATTCCAAATCACAATATTTAAATATTTCATACAAACTACAAATCAAATTTTATCTCAAAATTTCCATTTGCAAAGTAGGCAACACAATAATTTCCAATGAAGATTCCCAAAGCCAAAACAATCAAAAATTATTCATAACTCATTTCTCCAAATAAATTTTCTAGTAAAAGCAGTGAATATAAAAAGTATTGTGCACAGACCTCTGATAAATGCCTCTTGGCCCTTACTCAGTGTTCCTTATGCTTCTCAATATCCTTTTCAACTGAAACACACAATTTAAAGTGTTTCAGTACTCAATGAATTTGTTTCTAACAATAAAATCCAATATTTAAATTTTCTTGATACTATTCCCTTCAATTCATTTCATTAGTCAACCTATAATGTTGACCCTTGATGCACTCTAAGTGAGTCAATTCTAATATTACCAACATGTCACATTTTATAGCCCTTTAGTATTGGTATATGTTCCCAATTTCATTTCCAAGTGTATTGTATTTTATTGTAATTTACTAGATTTCAGTATACTATTTTGACCTAGCCGGAAGACCAAGTTTCCTCGGTTTTCGGGTTTCGATCCAAACTACAAACTTGTAGGTCTATGTCTTATTGCACATGGGGCAAAATTTTAAGTCATTTTGAGCTGTGTAGACCAAGATATGGTCAATTTATCAATGCTAGACAGAATGCACTAAAATGGTAGGCTTAGGTCATTTTTAGGTCACTTTTGGTTCGGCCAGTTTTGGTACCTGAAATTGTGAAAGCTATTTGGCTTGGTTCTGGCTATTTCTGGGCTTTGGTATCTTCATAAGAATTGTATATCTATGTCTAAACTATTCATGGTAAAAATTTTAGGTCATTTAGACCTGTTTTGAGTAAGTTATGGTCAAAACACTAATTGCTGCCTAAATGGTCAATTTTCAGGCTTTCAAGTCACTAATCCGGATTTGGTCATTTTTCAAGTCACCTTCTAGGCGGAATTTAGGTAAGCTTCCTTCATGAAAGTTGGCACATTTTGTGCCTATTTCTTTTTATAGTGATGAGCACTTTTGATAGGTGTTAAAAATTTTCTTTTACTAAAGTGAAACCAAATAACAATTTAAAGTATTAACAATTTCTGTAAAAATTTTGATAGAGTGCCATCTGTATTTTGAATAAAACAGTTCTTCAAAAACCTGTAAAAAGCACTTCCAATATATTTCTCAATCCCAAACTCTAATAAATTTGTTCAACACAATAAATTTCTCAACATTATCAATTCAGTTCAATAATCAATTTTTCAGTGTTTCCAAAAGCTGAGATAAGATAAATATGTCACAATATTTTTAAAAGCCAAAATAATTTACAATTTTAGTTTACAACTGCTCAAGACCAAGTACAATATATACATACAATGCAAATACACAAAAACTACAAAATATGGTATACTCAATATACCCGGTGAAATCTCAAAATGTGGTACAAGCAGCCTACTCTGCTGCTCTATCCGTCTGTCTACCTGCGACAGCAATGAAAAAGCTATTGCTGAGTAAAATTTACTCAGTGGTGCACAATAACAATTTAAAATGCGATATATAAAACTTTTATTGATAATTTACAATCCAAACAATTCACAATTTTTCAAAGCTCATATAACACAAATTTGATCAAACAATTGAATAACACAGTGTTGCCAATCAATAACACAACTTAGGTCATGACACAAACTTTTTCGAATATGCCGTGTAGTACACCACGACAAGGCACACTCAACCCAATAATCGAAATCAATGAGAGAGGTAGCTAGCTAAATAATGAGTACTCATCCACACTCACCTCAGACTGGCAAGTCAAAGAGGGAGGAATATAATCACACTCACCCCATAAATGGAGGAGGAACATAGTAATATTGTCATTCCAAGTGTGAATCAAAACAATTCCAACTCATAATATTTAAATATGAAATACAAACCACAAATCATATTTTATCTCAAAATATCCACTTGCAAAGTAGGCAACACAATAATTTCCAATTAAGATTCCCAAAGCCAAAATAATAAAAAATTATTTATAACTCATTTCTCCAAATAAATGTTCTGGTAAAAGTAGCGAATATAAAAAGTATTGTGCACAGACCTCTAATAAATGCCTCTTGGCCTTGACTCAGTGTTCCTTATGCTTCTCAATATCCTTTTCAACTGAAACACACAATTTAAAGTGTTTTAGTACTCAATGAATTTGTTTCTAATAATAAAATCCAATATTTAAATTTTCTTAGTACTATTCCCTTCAATTCATTTCATTAGTCAACCTATAATGTTGACCCTTGATGCACTCTAAGTGAGTCAATTCTAATGTTACCAATATGTCACATTTTATAGCCCTTTAGTGTTGGTATATGTTACCAATTTCATTTCCAAGTGTATTGCATTTTATTGAAATTTACCAGATTTCGGTATACTATTTTGACCTAGCCGGAAGACCTAGTTCCCTCGGTTTTCAGGTTTTGGTCCAAACTACAAACTTGTAGATCTATGTCTTATTGCACACGGGGCAAAATTTTAGATCATTCTGAGTTGTGTATACCAAGATATGGTCAATTTACCAATGCTGGACAGAATGCACTAAAATGGTAAGCTTAGGTCATTTTTAGATCACTTTTGGTTCAGCTAGTTTTGGTACCTGAATTATGCAAGCTATTTGGCTTGGTTCTAGCCATTTCTGGGCTTTGGTGTCTTCACAAGAATTGTATATCTATGTCTATACTATTCATGATAAAAATTTCAGGTCATTTAGACATGTTTTGAGTAAGTTATAGTCAAAACACTAACTGCTGCCCAAATGGTCAATTTTCACGCTTTCAAGTCACTAATTCGGATTTGGTCATTTTTCAAGTCACCTTCTAGGCAGAATTTAGGTTAGCTTCCTTCATGAAATTGGCACATTTTGTGTTTAGTTTCACCTCCAATTGGTCTCATACCAATTGGAGTCACACACTTAAGGTTCTAAGCTAAAATATACGCTAACTCTTTCATGCCAATTCTCATTTGTTACCATACCATTAACATACTTAACAATACATTTTGGTCATTTTGGACTGCCTGTAACCATTCTCAATTTACACATTATAACTCAAAATTTTTCAAAGTCCATTTACACAATTTAACCACATGAACATACCTTATTTACATGTCTAAATCCAAACAATTATACACATACACATGCTGCCACCATAAGCATCATAATTCAACAAACCATTCCATGAAACTACACATTTCTAACTACACTTTAAAGTTGCCAAATTACCTCATTGAACACATCTCTTTCAAATTGCTTTCAAGCTTCCAAAACCAATTGCACCATTACACATACACTTAGTATACATTGTCTAAATCATTCCTATACACATAAACACTTATATCAACATCTTAAACAATCATTTACAAGTGAAAACAAGCTAAATATACTGAATTCCCATGGCTGCCGAAATGGCTCAACTACCATAATTCATCAAACATCAAAAATTCTTCCATAAATCAACTACCCATAACCTTGGTTACACTTTTAATGAAACAAGAATTGAAAACACCCACTTACCTCTTTTGGACTTCTTCAAAACCTCACCAAAACTTATCTTTCTTGCTCCAAATATGCTGCCCAAGGTATGGTGGTCAAGTTTAATGAAGGGAGCTAGTGTAAAGGATGGCTAAATCAATGGTGGACTTGAGCTTAATGGTGGACGGCCATGGAGGTTTCCATGGGAGAAAGGATTCGGCCAAGGTGAGCTTGTGAGGAAGAAGAAAACAAGTGATCCTACACCTGTCCCACTTCACTCTTTAGGTGTCCCAATTGTGATTTTAGTGGAGCACTAATGTAGGTTAATGATTATTTATTCCAAAGTTTCTAATTTCCCACATTTTCCTCATATCTTTTACTATTTAGATTATGTACCACCATTTTAATTTTTCATGACATTTTCAAAGTGTAATATCATTTATTTTTAATGGACATTTAGGTCAAAAGGCATCTCGGGGTGTCAAATGACCACAATGCTCCTATTCGAGTTGCATTCCTAATTTTTCGGTAACATCGAGCTTTGTCATTTTCTCGATTTCTCATTTTTCTTTGTACTAATTAATTAATTTTTCTTTGATATTTCTAATGATATTTATACTTCAATAGATGTTTATTTAAGTCTTATAAATATTTCCTAGGGTTCCCCGCAGTCCAAGGCTAGTCACAGTCCTCGCCGCAACTTCCCGGTGCAGTCACCCATCGCTATGTTTTTTGGCTCGTTTAACTTGGTTACATTTCATTGCTATTATTTTTCCTTTATTTTTCTTGTATTTTCCTTTCTTATATTTCATTATTTCACGTCTCCTTACTAACATTTAGATGTAGTTCTAGACATTCTAACTGTCCGGATATACACTACTCACCGGAACAGTAGAACGCACTACAGAGCATAGGGGTGTTACATGGAGCCCTAGGAGCACCCAAAGGGAGTAAGAAGGATTGATTCTATGCCTTGGAGGTTAGAGAATTTCAATCCCTCTCTTAATTAGGTTTTAATGAATTAATAGTTAATTCTCAATCTTAAATGGCAAATGAACTCCTAATGTGTGCCAAAAGTGTGATTTGGTATGCTAGAGGGTATTAGAACTTGGCTAGGTTCATAAATCATTTAACATGAATGCATGAAACCTTAGTAAAATTTTTGAATTCCAATGTTCTAATGGCCCTAAATCCATACTTCCCTGCCTTGATATATATCAATCATTGATTAAAGATGCAAATTTATTCAATTGAGTAAATCAGTTATAGAAGTTAACAACTTTCTTATCTTTCCTTACAGATTATATTAACCAAGAAGTGCTCTACAATTAATCTCTTACCATTACACTCAATCTAATACTAGAGCAGCTTATAATTAAGTTTAATAGTAGTGTTAATCATTAGAAAGATATCCCAATTTAAGGTAACAAACTCATTCAGCGTGGTTCATTCAACCTAAACACTCGTCTTTATAATGAAATAAATCATTATGTGCCACTTGTAGTTAGATTATTCAAGCTATTACGTACTCAAATTATCTTAACTTAGCAATATGTTTCAATGCATAATTAATTAGTTGGCTATCCTAACTGACCATATATTCAACATTAATAACATAAACCAAAAGAAAAGTGATACTCAATATAGAACAAATCTAGATTTTATTAAACTCAAATCAAAGTCTCATGGTAACATGTTCATGGCTTCAACTATCTCCCTACTAAATTACAAAATTACTCACATATAACTAAGAAAATTAAACATAAACAAATTAATAAAAGAAGAGATAAAAGCATATTGCTCATTTTAGAAGTAATATGAACAACTTGGATATGATATTAATGATGATGCTGTACACTCCAAAGGATGTAGAAGCACTCCACAAACCAAAAGAAGAAGAAGAAATCACACCAGCAAATAGATCAAGCAATTGATATCATTGAATGCACAAAGAGGGAATTTGGCCACTATGAATATAAGAGAATTAAATTGCTCTAGATCTGTATTTTGGACCCTTTTTATAGAGAAAACTAAGTTAACTAAGACTCCATATTTGATTTGGAAGTCATAGTTACATTCTAACTTAAAACTCTCTCAAGAATCCTAGTTAAAGTAGAAAAACAAGTTAAAAACATATCTCCTTGTATAGATCTACCATTTACATGACCTTGGGGACTCACACACCTCTGTTTTATTTATTTTGAGCCTTAAATAAAATAATTAAACTCATTAATTAAGACCCTAACTCCTAGTCCTTCATAACTAACCGTAAAAAGCGCAAACATACTTAACATGTGACCCCTAATGTAATATGGCCCAATTGCTCTCATTTTAATATATCACTTCAAAATATATCAACTAAGGTCCATATAAGCCCATAGGTCAGATTCACACTCTAAATGGTAAATCGCATACAAGTTCTATTAAGGCTATTAAAAAAAGCTCAACATGGATTGATGTCCAAATCTGTTGGTTTTTCACCATTAGCCTCCAAATACCATGAATAAGATACCTGTAAGCCCAATTTGTCATTGGCTAAGTCCTCATCAAAATCGCAACTCCTTTTGCCTTAAAATGCTTGATGTATCTTTTGCTTCTTTTTGTGCTCAATTCACCTCTTTATGCTTCATAAGCTCTTACATGCTCTTGTAAACACCTAATAACATAAAAATAAGCATTAACAAGCTAATTGAACAAGAAACAAATTCAAAAGACTAAGTATGCAATAATAAAGATATGACATTTTAAACAACTATCAAATTCCCCCACACTTAGCTTTTAGTCGTCCTTAATCAAAATAAACGAAAACCTAAAGCATTGACTTTATCTAATCTTTCCATAAACATCTAAAGTATACACATTATAAGCGCGAACAAAGCCAAGCTCTCAAAGTGTCATAAATATCATAAACATATTTACTTAACAAGTATTAGAACTTAATATTGCAATCTCATCAAAAAGCTAAACATGCCGTAATTATATATCCTCATATGGTAGAATAATCACTCTATCTCTCATGTGTTTAGGCATTGTGTTTACTCTCAAATTCAATTCAATGAAAATGTACTATTATAAGCTTGCTTGTCTATCTAATCTTCACTACTTTAATCATATGCATATCATAAATCAGAAGGTCTTTCTTTTGGTTGCAATGGGGCTAGGGACAAAGTATGAAACAAAAGATATATTAAGTTAAAGAACTAAAAAAACTAATAGAGCATCAAAAACTCGTGAATTCACTACACTAAACAAATACCAACCAGAATTCATCCCATTACAAACAAGCTCTTTTCTAGCTTCAACTTTCTTGTTCATGCACTTTCAATAACAAAAATTATAATAATTAATGTTCTCTCATTATGGGAATGAATGTAAATTCACCTTTTTTTATTTTTTTTCTTTTTTTTTTTTAGCATTTCACTCCCTGCTTTTCATTTTACTTTTTAAGTCACAAGAACATCAACTATATACTTTCAAACTCATATCCTCAATTCACTACCACTTTTACAAATATTCCAACCAAAATCTAGTCAAAAATTTTCAAATGCTCTAATAATCCTATGGTTAAGGTAAAAACTTGTTTTACTAGTTAAGGCTCATAATGTGGCTCAATCATAAAGAATAGAAATAATGTAGGCACAAAATTGGCTCACTAAAGGGACAAATTTTTATTGTCAAAAGGTTAGCAATTTAATCTCAAGTGATTACATCTAATTTGCCTTCATCACTTAAATGCATGCATATGTCCATGTAATCTCAAGATTTAAAGCAAGTTCTAGAGATACATAATCAAGGAATGAATATCTACACAACAAAGAAATTGATTGCTTTAATATTTCAATCATAGGCTCAAAAGCTCACAAAAGTTATTGATCTTCCCTATTAGCATATTCAACCTTTCAATTCAATTTTCATATTAAGAAAGCTTAAGTTGCAAGTCAATATATCCATTTTATTCATGCTCTCATCAAACTTGATCCATCCATACTCATAACATGCATAAGTTCATCAATTTATGGAAAGAACCTAAAAACCCAAAAATCCATAATTTTTCAGAAGAAAAAGAATTATTGACTAATTGACTAAATAAACCAAACAAATAGAAACCCTCCCCCACACTCAAATCTTACATTGTCCAAATGTAAATTATCATGCGAAAAAAAGAAACTAAAAACAAAAAAAAAAATAAAAAGTGGGGAGATAGAAATTCAAATATGATTGTTTTTTGGGTTGCCTCCCAAGCAGCTCATTTGTTTAGAGTCTCATGCTCGACTTCAAGCCTTCTTTTTATCCAAAATCAAGAAACTTCAAAATCTCATCCCATTCTTTACCAATGGAAAGCTCTCTTTGTGAATTGGTCTTGCTTTGTTTCTCCACATTGTAGCTGAGAGCTACATTTAGCTTGTCTTTACCACCTAACTCATAAGTTTACTACACTAATGGATCAATAATATCAACATGACAAATAGAATGCACATCACTAGGATATCTCATGGTATTAAAAATATTAAAATGTACAATTTCACCATCAAATTCCATGGTGACTGAACCATTATGTACATCAATCTTAGTTCTAGAAGTACTCAAGAATTGTCTTCCTAACAATATAGGTGCATTATTAAGAAAACTATCATCCTCCATATCCAATATATAGAAATTAGCAAGGAAAACCAATTCATTAACTTGAACCAAAACATCCTTAATTACCCCATCAGGATATGCATTAAATCTATTAGCTAGCTGTACGATAACACTAATTTTTTTCAAGGGCCCAAGATTTAAAGAAGCATAAATGGATTTAGGCATGACATTAATAAATGCTCCTAAATCTAACATAGCCCTCTCAAATCTAGTATTACCAATTTTTCATGAAATAGTAAATGTACCTGGATCTTTGCATTTGGGAGAAATTTTCTTTTATATCACAGTAGAGACATTCTCCCTCATACTTACCTTCTCATTACCTTTTAGCATTTTTTTGGATGTGCACAACTCTTTAAGAAATTTTGCATATCTTAGCACTTGCTTGATTGCATCTAAAAAAGGGATGTTGATTTCCACCTTCCTAAACATACCCAAAACCTCTTTTTCTTGCTCTTCTTTCTTTGTCTTTGCAAACATGCTAGGAAAGGGATGTATAGGCTTATAATCTGAGAGAGGTGTAAAAGGACTTACTTTTAAATGGACTTCTACCTCTTGCTCTTCTTCCTTGTTTTTGTTAAACATTTTTCTTTTTTAACTCTATGGTCAACCTTTTATTTAGCTGGAGTCTCCTTGCTTAGTGCTTCCACTTTCTTGCCACTTCTCAATACAATTGCACATGCATGTTTTCTTGGGTTCTTAATTAGTTGAGAAGAAAGCTTACTAGACCTTTGTGCTTCCAATTGGCTAATTGATGTGGCCATCTAGCTCATTTAATTCTCTAAATTCTGAATACTTGCCCTTGTCTCTTTCTAAAAATTCATAATATTAATAGCAAGAGATTTGATAATATCCTCTAAAGACATACCTTGATCTTGAGCTGCTAGTTGTGGTTACTTTTAAAACTGAGTTTGCACTTGCTTGAAACTAGGGGGTTGATTAGGAAAGGTGTTCCTTTGTGCTTGATTGCAATACCTAAGCTTAGGATGATCCCTCCATCCTTGATTGTATGTATTTGCATAAGGATCATACTTCCCTTGTGGTAGACCAGGAAATCCTCCAATTGCATTTGTATGCTTAATGGAATCCTCTTACAATGTAGGACACATATCAGTTGGATGTTCTTATGCTAAACATATACCACATGTCTTCACTTATTGCACATTCCCTACAAGCAAATGGCTAACAAAAGAAATCAAATTAGCTATTTGATTTTTTCAAGGAAGATGTACTTACCCCATTGACTCTTTTTATAGGTGGATCATTCCTTACTGCAAACTGTTGTGAATTTATAGCCATGTTTGATATCAAGTTCTTTGCTGCTTCAGGTGTCTTATCTACCAAAGCACCTCCACTAGCTGCATCTATCATGCCTCTATCAATAGGAAGAAGACCTTTATAAAAATATGGAATGAGTAGCTGGTCACTTATTTGATAATATGGGCAACCTACACATAATCTTTTGAATCTCTCCCAATACTCATGCAATGACTTCTCATTATACTGCCTAATGCCACAAATATCTTTTCTAATGTTGGCTGCCCTTGAAGCTGGAAAGTACTTCTCTAAGAATAGTTGCTTCATGTCATTCCATGTGTTTATGGAACCAAAAGGTAGGTAGTATAGTCAATCTTTAGCTGCATCCCCCAATGAGATGGGAATGCTCTCAACTTAATTTACTCCTCTATAATACTTGTAGGTTTCATGCCTGAACACACAACATGGAACTCCTTGAGGTGTTTGTGAGGATCCTCACCTACAAGACCACGAAAAGTAGGCAATAAGTGAATTAAGCTAGAATTTAATTCAAAAGGTACCATAAGTGCAAGATATTGAATGCATAATGGTTATTGGTTTAAGTCAGGAATTGCAAACTCCCTAATAGTGCAATTTTCATTCCCATTAGCAGCCATGATTTCTAATTCTGAATCACTTGATGAATCTGAAGGTTCATGCTCAAAAAGATAAGAAGGAATCACTTATGGTTCATTTCCAATAAAAGTTTCAGCTCTAAATGGAGTGGATGATTCAGCTTGATGCTTGATGAATTCCCTGATACGTTTAAGCCTTGTATCAAGTTCTTCTTAAGACATGTAACCTAAAAATAAATGCAAAAACTAAATATAAATAAATTTGAATTCAAGTTTAAAATAAATAACAATCACTCCCCGGTAACGACACCAAAATTTGATGCATTCCAAATGTAACAATTAAAAATACTCTATCTAAACTACTTATATATAGGGTAAGCAGAGGTCGATCCCACAGGAAATGAGTAATTGTAAATAATAAAAAAATAGATCTTAGAGACACAAATAAATAAAAGGAACTTAAAACAGACAAAATAAACACCTAATCTATCAAACTGAATGTGTATCTACTATGCAACATGTATCAATCACTGAATAAATATGCAAATTTATTCAATTAAGTAAATCAGATATAGAAGTTAACAATTTCCTTATCTTTCCTTACAGATTAAATGAACCAAGAAGTGCTCTACAATTAATCCCTTACCATTACACTCAATCTAAGACTAGAGCAACTTATAATTAAGTTTAATGGTAGCATTAATCATTAGAAAGACATCCTAATTTAAGGTAACAAACTTATTTAGCATGGTTCATTCAACCTAGACACTCATCTTTATAATGAAATAAATCATTATGTACTACTTGTAGTCAGATTATTCAAGCTATTACGTACTTAAATTATCTTAACTTAGCAATATGTTTTCATGCATAATTAATTAGTTGGTCACCCTAACTAACCATACATTCAACATTCATAACATAAATCAAAAGAAAAGTGATACTCAATATAGAACAAATATAAATTTTATTAAACTCAAATCTCTCATGGTAACATGTTCATGGCTTCAACTATCTCCCTACTGAATTACAAGACTACTCACACATAACTAAGAACATTAAACATAAATAAATTAACGAAAGAAAAGATAAAAGCATGATGCCCCTTTTAGAAGTAATTTGAACAACTTGGATCTGATGTTGATCATGATGCTACACACTCTAAAGGATGTAGAAGCACTCCACAAGCCAAAAGAAGAAGAAGAAATTACACCAGTAACTAGATTAAACAGTTGATATCGTTGAATGCATAAAGAGGGAATTTGGCCACTATGAGTAAAAGAGAATTGAATTGCTCTAGATCTATTATTTGAACCCTTTTATAGAGAAAAATAGTTTAACTAAGACTCCAGATTTAATTTGATAGTTCTAGTTGCATTTTGACTTAAAACTCTCTCAAGAATCTTTGTTAAGGTAGGAAAATAAGTTAAAAACAACTCTCCTTGTATAGATCTACCACTTGCATGACCTTGAAGATCCACACACTTTTATTTTATTTATTTTGGGCCATAAATAAAATAATTAAACCCACCAATTAAGGCCCTAACTCCTGGTCCAATATAACTAATCATAAAGAGCCTAAACACACTTGACATATGACCCCCAAGGTAATTTGACCCAATTACTCTCATTTTTCATATATCACCTCAAAATATATCAACTAAGGTCCATATAAGCCCATAAGGTCAGATTCATGCTCTAAATAGTGGATCACATACAGCTTCATTAAGGTTATCTGTTTGCTGATTTTTCAACCACTGCAAGTGCGCGGATCGCTAACAAGTAATAAAGTGATGAGTATAGTATCATTCCCACAAAGATCGTATTGAGTACCAATCTATAGTGATTTTAATTATCTAGCCTATCAAATTTTAGAGAAATAACAATTATATCTAAATTAAAAGAAATAAAATCTAAATAGTTCACTAAAATAAAATACTAATGGACAAAGGCATTCTAGAGCTAGGGGTTCACACTTCAATCAATTATAGAATCAATCTGATTCATTCAATAAATGGGAGATTATTATTTGATGAAAATTAATCCTAAGTTATCTTAAGTCCTCTTTTAAGGCACTCAAGGTGTATTTTAATTAACATAAACCCTACTTTCACGGTGATTAAATTAATTAAAACCCTTTAAAATCTTTGATTAATTTTGGAACTCCACAAAGGTCATCAGCCTATCTCTAGGTCAAATTTCCTAGGTTTAAAATTCTGATTTTCTAATATTAATCTTCATCTTTCAATCCTTAAATTAATATCTATAATCAATATTAAGTGGATACCAATACATAGCATGCATTAAGATCACAAGAGATTGAATCAAAGAATAAAATACCCAATATATTAAACAAAATCAAACCAGATCCATAATGAAATTGAGTGCTACACCATAACCCTAGAATAAAGAACCTACTCACCCATGGTGAGTTTTACAATCAAATTTATAAAAAGATAAAGAGAAGACATGAGAAGAAACTAGAGTGAAAGAACCCAGAAAGAGAGTTGCAGCCTTGGACTTTTGGAACTTTAGCTAAAAATCCCTTAGAGAAATCTTGCAAATCCTATTTTCTCCCTTGCCTCCCTTGAAGTTAATGTGCATCCTTGAATGTAAAAATTGGCTCTTTGTAAATTCTCTCCCCCCCTTCAATTCTTGACTTGTTACATTTATATCTGGTGTAAAAACCCTAATTTCAGAGTCCTAGAAGCATTAGGAGTCCATCCGGGTCGAGTTGGAAGCAAGAAAAGTCGTATCAAAATTGCTGTCAGGGGACTTTACGCTGGTCGTGTAGTGATACACACCCTATGTAAATTTTTACCACTTTTGTTTTTTTAGTGTTTTTTGTCCATAAGGTTGCACGGGGTCTAGGAAGTTACACGGGGTGGGCTACACAGCTTGTGTACTGCTTCTAGCCCTGTATTCTTCACGTTTTGACCTCCATATCTCTTCCAAACTCTTCTTTGATTCTAAAACCACATAAAAACACCTGATAGAATATAAAAATTAATGAATTGAGTTAGATTAACATGTTTTCTAAAATAATAATGAAAACATATAAAAATAAACATAAAAGGATACTAAATACTAACAAAATTCAATGTATGTTAACCTTAAATGTCTATATAATTTAATGCAATCAAATACCCCTAAACTCTAACCTTTGCTTGTCCTCAAGCAAATTAAAACTTTATAAAAACTCATTGGGGTACTTAGAAACATAATAGAAAACTTAACTTGCACATAATTAGACACTTTCAATTTTCATACCAATCCTCACTTTCAAGGCATAGGGACCTCAATAGTTGCCCGCTAGAATCTCACCCTCTTCATGGTGTTTCAACTAATTATTCCTCTACATAAGGCCATTAATAAGTCATAAATAACCTATTTTATCATGATAGACTTGATAAACACTTACTCTCCCAAATTTGCCTCTATTATTATAACATCCTCCCGGTACGTATTCTGTACGTTCTGTTACTCCAGTGGCAAAATATTAGTCCAGGCAAGTCAGGATGTCTGGAACTATACTTCAGTGATAGTGAACAGACATATAATGATGAAATAAATGAAAAGAAAATACAAGAAAAATCAAAGAAAAATGAAAGAGAGAAAATGAAGCTAAGTTAAACGAGTCGGCACTGCAGTGATGGGTGACCGTACCTGGAAGGCCATTGCCGACCCTAGGACAGCGGAGAACCCTCGGAATTAAATTTTGGGATGTAAGTAAAGGTTTATTGAAATGTAATTGACACTATAATTATCAAAGGAAAATTAATAAATTAGTACAAAGAAAAATAAAAATCGAGAAACAGACAAAAATCGGTGTTACCAAAAAATTGGGAATATAACCCGAAGTGGGGCATTTTGGTCATTTGACACCTAGAGTTTCCTTTTGACCTCAATGTACATTAAAAATAAATGATATTGTACTTAGAAAATGTCATGAAAAATTAAATTGTAATACATTATAAGAATAGTGAAAGAAATGGGGGGTAAACTTAGGATAATTAAAAGTTTAATTATATTAATATATATTATAAGTTAGTGGACCACTAAGGGAGTAATTAAACAACTAAATGGACATGTGTGATCCCATAACATCTTCTTCTTCCTCATGACTCACTTTGGCCGAATCCCATTTCCTCCCAAAACCACCATTAACGTCTCAAGCAAAAGCTTCATATCCACCATGAATAAGCCATAGTTTTCTCAAGCTTCTTCACTAAAGTTGGTCCACACCTCTTGGGCAGATTATAGGAAACAAAAAGGAAGAGATTTGGTGAAGTTTTAACAAGCTCCAAAAGTGGTAAGTGTCCAAATCCTCTCCCTTGCTTTAGTAAACCTTGTGTTTAGGTTGAGATGAGTATTTTGGTGAAGAGAAATGAAGAAAATAGTGAGATATGAATTTGTCCATTTTCGACAGCCATGAAGGTTTGTTGTGTTTGAGTTTTTCTTACCTCAAATGGATGGGAATTAAGGTTAATTAACTTAAATGGAAGTTGTAGTAGGTTAATGTTCAAGTATGTGCATGTTAATGCTTGAATGAAGGGTTTGAAAATGGGTCTTGATACTTTGGTAAACTGCCATGTTTGGTAGCCTATAATACTATAAATTTGTATGTGAGTTTATGTGAATTGTTGATGAAATGTGATGGTGTTAAATAGTGGGCAGCATATGTAGTTTTCATGGATGTGCATATGAAAAATTGGTGTTGAGGTATGTTGTATTTCGGTGGAATTGAATGTTGGACTTTAATGGTGAATTGTGTGCATTAAGCACTTAAGTTTTCTACCCAATATGCTTGTTGGAATTGTGTTTAGTATTTGTAGAAGTGCTATGAATGAATAATGAAGTCATGAGGAGGAGGAGGAGGAGGAAATGGCAAATTGGAAGTGTAATTGTCTTGTGCAGGTTGTGCATTGTTGGCAGTACCTAAATTAGGTCATAAGTGCCAAACTGTGAACCCAATTGGTATGAGGCCAATGGGGAGTGAAACTAGACACCAAATAGGCCAACTTTCATGCAGAAATATTATCAAAATTTTGCCTAGAAACTGACCTTAAAAATGACCAAATCCAGAATGGCAACCTTGCAACCCAGATTTTTGACCATATGAACAGTAATCATTAGGATGACCATAACTCACTCAAAACAGGTCCAATTGACCTGAAATTTTTACCATGGATAGCTTAGACATAGAGCTACAATTCTTATGAAGACACCAAAGCCCAGAAATGGCCAGAACCAAGTCAAATAGCTTGCACAAATTCGGGTACCAAAACTGCCAGAACTAAAAGTGACCTAAAATTGACCAAATTTTACACTAAAGGTGCAATCTGTCTAGCTTTAGTAAATTAACCATATCTTGGTCTATACAAATCATAATGACCTGAAATTTTGCCCTGAGTGCAATAAAATATAGAGCTACAATTTTTCTTCTTTGACTAGAAGCTAAAAACCAAGAAAAATAGGACTTTAAGCTAAACCAATCTAGCACACAAAAATTGAGAATTTGACATTTACATACAATGATGCTTGAAGTAATTTGGCAATGAATGCCAACTTGTAAAAATGGTAAATTGCACTATATTGGCAGCATATTGAATTACAATTTGTGACATGTTGATGCTAGAAATAACTTATCCATAATACCTAAAAAGGTCAACATATGCATTGACTTATGAATTACATAATAGCTAGTAAACTCTAAAAATTAAAGAATTAAACAATTAATTTATAATGTGCCCTAGTTTTCCTAGTTGACTAGTTTGGATAGGTTGGCATGCCAATAGGATTCTGACAACTGTTCTGTAAATGGCTTTTTACCATACTATATTTTTATGGCATATTATGCCGCACTGTGACTTTAATAGCCTACGGCTATGCATATTGTGTATTTATACTTGGCTTATCGCTAGATTGACTATATGGCTTTTTAGCCTCACTGTTGCACACCGGGAGAGACTTTGTGACCGATGGTGTGACGGCCCGAGGTACTAGGTACCCAGTGCTAGTATATCCGTTTATCCAGTCTAGTCAGTATATAGGCTACACTGGCAATAATTCAAGTACTATTAAATTCAAATAGCTAAATCCAGTCTACTGACATACAGCACTACCAAAAATTAGCAAATATTGAAATGTTAGCAAATAAAAGTAGAATCAGCAACTGCAAAGTATATCGATGTTATAAATTCGTAAACAATTCATTTACTTTATTTTAGTGTATATTTCTTTATATTTGGCACCACTAAGAAAAATTGCTTAGCACGTTGCTTTTGTAATGCGTAGGTATTGGAGACATAGCTGGGGAGCCCAGCAGACCTACGACTGGGTGAGACATCAGATCTGCACATGAGTCCAGAATCATTTGCACTACATTGCATACATGGTAAAACTTAGGACATCTTGCATTTTGTACTTCTGCTATATTTGAAATTCGGCCCTGTATTTTATAATATTTTGTACATATTAAATAATATGGAGAGTATCTGAACGTATTTAAGTTATAATGGATTGTATTTTAAAACTATTTACATATTGTAAAAATCAATAGACTGTATTGAAATATTGAGACTGTAAAATAGTTGAGATTTTGATATTATCATATTGAACTATTTTTAACAGGTTTGGAAGGACAGTTTGTCCGAAATACAGACGGCACCTTGCCAAATTTTTATTACCATTTTTGAAACACTGATTTTATTAAAGTATGAAAATAGTATCAACATGATATGAATATTACATAAAAGACTTTTTAAAATCAAATTGAGTTCAGGAAATGAGATAATCACAAAATAGGTGCTCCGGCACACCGTGTAGCACGCCTTGCTCGGCTACACTATAGACGGGTGAGAGGTGTTACAATTATGGATAATTGTGATGAAGTGACTAAATTCCAACTCCATAGGCATATCTCAATTTTCTATCTCCACTAATGTAGCATACACTTTTCAAAAGATAAATAGGTCTTTAAAAGGGTTGTAATGGGGCTAAAGGGATAATGACTTGGTTGCCAATGAAAGGTTTTTAGGGAATGCAAATATGAGGATAGCATGTATGCATAAAATATCAAGTATATTAAGTTTATTCTACTAATTTTGTATGGTGAGGAAGGGTTTTTGGTTTTTTATAGTGCCAAGCATGCTTCCATGATACTTATCTTGGGACTTCTTCTTCTTCTTCTTCTTTTTTCCCTTCTTCTTTCCTTTTTTTTTATTTATGTCCCTTTTGTCCTCTCCCCCAAACTCATTGCTTTTGCTGGGTTGGAAAGGCAAATTTTTCTTTGATTTCAATTGTACACTTGCACTCTTTCTTGAGTTCTACATCCTCTCTCTAATTTTTTTTTGTTGGTACTTAATATATTTTTTACTTATGCTTTTAGCTTCCTCAAAAGGGTAAGATAGGTGTTTAGGCTAGGGGCAAAGCAAATAATATGGATAAGCAATAAATTCTAAAGGATAGATATAGGTTTCTAATTGACTACAAGGGATATATATTTTAATTAAGGGTGGCTATGGCTTAGTGAGGTTATATCAAAGAATGCCTTAATCATCTCTTCATCAAGCATATACTACGATTTCGCCTTGATAGGTCCAAAAGACATGTTCTAGAGCTGGTGAGGCATTTTTAGCTTTACTTGTATTTCAAAAATTTTCTCCTAATTTTGCAAGTTCAATGTGATAAATTAATGGCTATTAAGGGGTTTAACTAGTTTAACTCCACTTAGGTGATTTAGCTTTTCATAAACAACATATTAAAGCCTTTTTGCCTATCCAGTTATATTCATTCCTCTTTCCTAGAGAGTGTAATCATTAGCTCATCAAAGTTTTAGTTACAAATCTAAGTTAAAAGCCTGTTGAAAAAGTCCAGAATTTTCAAAATTTACAAAAATTTTCTAGATTTTTGACACACAAATATAATATAGATATAATAAGATGATGAAATGCAATATATAAATGCAATGCATGAAATGCACCCCCAAACTCACATTTGACATTGTCCTCAATGTCATCAAGATGGCACAATAAGGTCAAGAGCAACATCATAATTATAATAATAAAGAAAGCCTAATGGATATAGAATACTCCCCTTGAAGCGTGCCTTCCCTCAAAGATTTGAACGCTTAGTCTCCATTGCTCTTTAAAGTGTTTCTTGAACCTACAAAGTGAATAAATATCAAAATAAAGTTTGGGAGGGTGATAAACAAAAGAAAAAAATGCAAATATTAAATTTAAAACTTGGGTTGCCTCCCAAGAAGCGCTAATTTAAGGTCTTTAGCTTGACCCCTTTTAGAATTGCTGATCAAAAAGTCATTTTCACCCATAGTAGTTATCATGTAATACCACATATGGGTCTTAATTTGTTGTAACCTCAAGATTGGCAAGATCTAAAACAAGATTGCACATAAAATGAACAACACATGGCTTAGAGTTATATGCTTGGGAAGAGGACTATTTTAGCTCATGGAGGACATGCAATGATGTAGGACGTGTCCATGATAGAAAAGGGTATTCTAATGGTATATGTGTAAACATCATCAATGAACTCAAATTGATAGTCTAATCAATTTCTTCATTTACCACATTTATTCCCGATTTATCTTCATGTAGGCAACTTTCCAATGACCCCTCAACCATAAAGAAGTTATTTCCTTTATCTCTAGGTTTCACTTCTTCTTCAAGTAACTTCTATTCTTGTAGAAACTCTACTGGTAAGTCATCTTCATAGGAATTTTCTTCTTGAGGTTTAACTTTTTCTACAGGTTTAAATTCCCATGAAGCTTCTTCATTCTCCCAACTTTGTTCATTTGATTCCTCCTCATAAAGTGATAGCTCATTGTTTACTATTAGATTGTCAAAATTTTCTAATGGAGCGACCATCTCTTCAAGTCCCACTCCCTTCTCTAATTGCAGCTCAAATGGTTGGTGTGAAATATTATGTTGATAGATGTTTGGAGAGTATTGGTGACTCCAAACCTGCAGTGAAGGATCCTAATGCCAATGGTAATCAAAATCTGCCATGTAATTCAATAAGTGAATGGCATCCTTATGGTTTCTTTGAAGAACATGATCACTGGTAGCCCAAGCTCTATAATCTACCCAATTCCTTATCGCTTCTTCCAGACCATTGTAGAAATTGAGAGTGAGTTCATAATTTGAAAGATAATGATTGGCAAATTGCTCTACTAATTCATTGAATCTTCTCTAAGCATTGTAAAATGGTACATTGTGTTGTTGAATAAAACTTGTGAAGACTTCTTGGTGAAACATCTTAATGATCCTCACAAGAAAAATAAGTAAAAATAAAATTAGATAAGAAATAAACTATAAAATAAATAAGAATATCTAGAGTAATCAATTCACTAATCATTCAATATCAAGCACCGGTCCCCGGCAATGATGCAAAAAACTTGTTTGCTAGTTTTTCAACCATCGCAAGTGCACGGATTGCTAACAAGTAATAAAGTGATGAGTAGAGTATCATTCCCATGAGGACCATGTTGAGTACCAATCTATAGTGATTTTAATTATCTAGACGATCGAATTATAGACAAATAATAATTATATCTAAATTGAAAGAAATAAAATCTAAATAATTAACTTAAATAAAATACTAATGGACAAAGCCATTATAGAGCTAGGGGTTCACACTTTAATTAATTATAGAATCAATCTGATTCATTCAATAAATGGGAGATTATTACTTTGATGGAAATTAATCCAAAGTTATCTTAAGTCCTCTCTCAAGGCACTCAAGGTGTATTTTAATTAACATAAACCCTACTTTCATGATGATTAAATTAATTAAGACTCTTTAAGATCTTTGATTAATTTTGAAACTCCATAAATGTCATCAGCCTATCTCTAGGTCAGATTTTCTAGGTTCAAAATCCTAATTTTCTAATATTAATCTTCACCTTTCAGTCCTTCAATTAATATTCGTAATCAATACTAAGTGGATACCAAAACATAGCATGCATTATGATCACAAGAGATTGAATCAAAGAATAAAATACCCAATGTATTAAATAAAATCAAACTAGATCCATAATGAAATTGAGTGCTAAACTCTAACCCTAGAATGAAGAACCTACTCACCCATCGTGAGTTTTACAATCAAGTTTATAAAAAGAAAAAGAGAATACATGAGAAGAAAATAGAGTGAAAGAATCCAGAAAGAGAGTTGCAGCCTTGGACTTTTGGAGCTTCAGCTGAAAATCCCTTAGAGAAATTTTGCGAATCCTGTTTTCTCCTTTGCCTCCCTTGAAGTTGGTGTGCATCCTTGAATGTAAAAATTGGCTCTCTATAAATTCTCTCCCTCCTTCAATTCTTGACTTGTTATATTTATATCTGGTGTAAAAACCTTAATTTCAGAGTCCTAGAAGCATTAGGAGTCCATCCGGGTCTAGTTTAAAGCAAGAAAAGTCATATCAGAAATGCTGTCAGGAGACTTTACGCGGGCCATGTAGTGATACATGCCCGGTGTAACTTTCTACCACTTTTGTTTTTCAAGTTTTCTTTGTCTAGAAGGTTGCACGGGGTCCAGGAAGTTACACGGGGTGGTTTACACTGCTCGTGTACTGCTTCTGGCCCTGTATTCTTCACGTTTTGACCTCCAGATCTCTTTTAAACTCATCTTTCATTCTAGAACCATATAAAAACACCTGATAAAATATAAAAATCAATAAATTGAGTTAGATTAACATGTTTTCTAGAATAATAATGAAAACATATAAAAATAACCATAAAATGATACTAAATGCTAACAAAATGCAATGCATGTTAACCTTAAATGTCTATATAATTTGATGCAATCATTATCCAAAGAAGCTCAATATGGATTGATGTCCAATCTGTTCATTTTTCACCATTAGCCTCCAAATATCATAAATAAAATATCTCTCAGCCCATTTTGTCATTAGCTAAGTCCTCAACAAAATTACAGCTCCTTTTACCTTAAAATGCTTGATATGTGTTTTGCTTCTTTTTATTCTCATTTCATCTCTTTATGCTTGATAAACTCTTACGTGCTCTTGTGAACACCTAATAATATAAAAATAAGCATTAACAAACTAATTGAATAAGAAACAAACTCAAAAGACTAAGTACGCAATGATAAAGATATGACATTTTAAGCAACTATCAAGTTTTTTTGTAAGATTTGAAGTTTTTCATGGAATTTTGGGTATTTTTTTCACATGAGAACCAAAATAATAACCCATACATTGTGATTCTTTTTTTTTTTTTCCTATACTATTAAATTTTTCTTATTTTGGTTTCGTACTAACTTTGTTTATTCTGTTGTACATAATTTTATATGTGTGGATTAGTTAAGGTTAAAGTTTATATATTTGCAAAACTATTTATAAAATTGCACTTAAATTATTTTTTTCTTTCAATATGATATTTCGTATAATAATAAATATAAAATTTAATTAAAGATTTATAAAAGAAAACTAAACAATGAAGCATTTGAAAATTAGAGAGATGGACATATTTTTCTATTTCTCTCAAGTTTCATTACCCCTTGTTGGCTCTTAACCATCTTAAAATTCACTTTATATTTTCAATAAATTTAGGTAGAAAAAAAATTAAGCAAAATTGGAATTTGAAAGAAAATTTTAGGGTAATAAAATGTTGGATGGAATATAATATGAAAAATTCATGAAATGTGAGAACTTGAATAATTTTAAACTACTCTTGATGAGAAGATTGAGAGTTGAGAAATTATTTAGTCATTTTATTATTATTTGATTGTTATTAAAATAAAGTAGTCATTTTATTTTTTAAATTAGAAAAATAAAAAAAGGACAAACTATCTATTGATAGCCTAATTGCAAAAATTTTATTATTATTATTATTATTATTATTATTATTATTATTATTATTATTATTATTATTATTATTAAATTGAATTGAATTTTTATAAAAAAATAATTTAAGAATTAAAGCATGATTAAAATTAAAAAAAAATAGAGCATAAAATTATATTCTAACTAGTCATTGTACTCGTGCATTGTACAAATTATTTATTATCTTATTTTTTAAATTAATTTATTATGTATTTTTTATATTTTTATTTTCATAATCATATTACAAAATTTTGTTACGATAAAATTTTTAATTAATTATAATTTTATTTAAAGTGTTGATAAATAAGAAAAAAAAGTTGTTCCATGACAATTTTTAGAATATCATTATTAAAATTTTTAAACTGTAATTATGAAAAATGCTTTTAAAATTAATTTTCAAATTTTATGAATAATTTTTATTGAATACTCTATATATATGTGTGTGTGTATATATATATATTGTTGTCCCTTGTAGCAACCTAAAAGAGGGGGTGAATTGGGTTCTAATTAAAAATTTTAAAGGCCAAGAGGGATTTTTTAAGAGTAAGCACAAGTGAGAGGAAAAAGAAGAATATATATAAGAAATTTATAGAAGTTTGGCTATCCCAAGCCTATGTCCTCTCCTTAAGATCCTCCTTAAGAGTTAACTCCATTATAATTCTTCTTTAGGTGAAGAATAAACCCCTTACAAAAACTACAAGAGCAAACCCTTACTTATTTACAATTTCCTTTTCTCACAAGAGCAATTTAATACTCTATCACACTCAAGTGATAATGAATACTCTCAACAACTTTGAAATAACTCTCTGAACTTAAAAATTATAGCTTAAACAAATAAGCTCTCAAGAATTAATTATGGAAGCTTAAGTTCTAGACAGAGAAAGAGGAAAAGCTTTAGAACATAACAAATTCTAAAAAATTAGTTATTATAACTTTCCTCCAATTATAAATGGTCTCTATTTATAGTTTTGGCAAAAAAAAAATTGGGGGGTGAATTAAATGCAAATATAGTCATTTAACTACCCAAAATCCTGTTTTATCAAGTTGTAAAACCTAGGTTTGATTGTTGTAGTCCTTTACTTCGTTTACCAGAGGTAAAGGCGCCAAAACTCATTTTTGAAAACTTAACTTCTATTGCCGAAGTCCCCTACTTCAGCTGTCGAAGTGCTCTCTAGACAGAAATGCAAAAAGACTTCAAATAAAGTGTGTGTTTTTCAAAAATTATCCACCTTAATATACTTCCCCTTTCAAAAATAATTTATGCCTTAATAAATAGAATTTGAAGAGCATATAAGAGAGGTTTTGACTCAATGCATGCAATACCATGATGTCATGAGTCCTAGATGAATGAGGATATAAAAGTATTACTAGATTAACAACAATTCCATAGATTAAAATATATCATAAATATACCAAAAAAGCATCATCCAAAAAACCAATATGGCTAAAAATATATATCACAACTAAAAGCATGTATAAAACCTATAACTATTCATCCACTATCTACATATCTCTCCCTTTTAGCATCATTAAAATACCTACTAAAGGGGAAGATGTACAAAAAAAAAGTCACCAAAAGATAGTAGAAATGAAAATTAGGTCTTTAGATGAGGTGGAGTAGTTGTGTCTAGTGGAGGAGTACCAAAGGCCACATGCTGTGAAGGGATAAAGTATGGGCCATCTGCTCCTCCACATGTTATTGATGATTAAACTAGCAGTCCTCCATCCTCTGTAGTTGATCCTCCATCTGAATAGTATGGAGTTCTAGATGAGCTAGGGCATCATATATATCATGTGAATTCTAAAAGGACTCAACCTGGTCGGCTGTGTCACTGGGTCTTATTGGGGCGATGGCTGCACTAGCCTAATCAAAAGAAGCTCTAGCTGGAGTGCTTCAAGGCTGTGCTCGTTATACTGTGGTCACTGTGATGATGTACGGTGGTCCCTCCTAGCATGCTCGTAACTATCTTGGTAGACAGTAAGCCCCATGTGTGGAAGAGTATCCATAGTATTTGGGCTTAGTCATGGTGGCTTCTATACTTGAATTAGCTCTAAGGGCCCTAATAATTCTAGTGCTAAGATGACCATAGGGAAGACACGCCATAGAATGCCTAAGGGCTGAGGCTATAGTATGTAGAATTAAGACCGGTAAGTTGAAGGGATGACTCTCCAGAAGATAGGTCATGACAAACATATCAGTGTAAGTTAGGTCAGACTAATGATCTACTCTAGGGATAATCTCATGTGTGACAATATGGTGTATAACCTTGGGTACTGCCCTAAGGTATGTAGCGGGTAAACGAATGGGGTTACTAGTATGATCACCCCTAAAAATAATTCTAACTTGGTTTACAGGAGTGTAGGGCTCAATGATCCACTAATGAGTGTTAGTTATAACTACACCATCATTTGGGATCCTAAGTGCTGAGTTAAAGTAGCAGGAGTGAAGGAGACTCTGGTTTGGTTAACAAAGTTAACTAGAGTGATTGGGTCAGACTATTAGAGAACATATAGGTTGGCATAAAAGTCCCTAACTAGGTTATCTCTGGTGGGACCAAGAGTAGTGATGAGAGAATCCCACCCTTAGGCAACAAAAGGGGCAAGAAAATCGTGAGTAGTGAAATGGACGACAAAGTCAGGGTCAATAGGTCTATTCGAGTGAGCGAATCTCCTAAAGAAGGGAGCAGACTATATCAAAGCCTAGAGGTTTTTGGGTAGGTGGACCTCTATTAGACTCTCCCATAGGTCATTTACCACATGCCCTTTTCTGACCCATAGAGACTAAAAAGACAAAGGTGTAGAGATAGAGATCTAAAGAAAGCAAAAACATAAAGACCATATTTAAAATCAAAAACAGCATAACCCAAGTCAAAAGAAAAAGAAATAATCCCAAGTCAAGAATATTATCATGAATATATTTAACTTCAAGCAAAATATCTCAAGCATAAGTATACATGACAAGAGGATATCAAATTTAAGTAATGTAAACCACTACAGCAGCACAAGCAGCAAGTGCACAACCATAACTAGTATAGTTTTTGCTAAGATAAGTGCATTGTACTAAGAAGCTTACAAAGAGCATGCCAAAACTAGTTCAAGTGTGTCTTATATGTGAAATGCTTTTCAAAATGAATTTTGGTCTCACAAATGTCATTCATTGAATAAAAGATAGCATTCTCAGCAATCACCAAAGGAGAGATCTAGCTTGAGTTTGCAAAAGTGAATATCAAAACGAAAAGTGCAACTAAGATCATATTTAGGTCTAAAGAAGCACATCAAAAAAACAAAAACACACAATGCAGGTTGAGTGGAAAAGATTTCATCTCAAGGAGACTTTAAATAGCAAAAAAAATGAACAGATAAACATCACAAAGAAAACAACAACTTTACTAGATTTTGAATACCAAAACAAGTTCAATATTATCTTTTAGTTAAACCTAATGAAATTTTGATAAAAAAAAATGTCATAAAGAGCCAAAAAATTCAAAAACCAATTAATATACACACATTTGTATTTGAAATATACTTAGGCAGAATATATATTGAATACATGACAAAAAGGTTCAACTATCATTAAATGCAACTAATAGACCATCAAAATCAGAAATCCAACAAAAACACAAATATGAATTTTTAAGTTCAACCAAATTTCTTATGGAAATGAATAAAAAGAATAATCCAAATTATCAATGAGCAACATTTTCTCCATATATTAGTAAACACAAAACAACAAATAATGAACAGTGGAGTTGGGTTGTATGAATAAAGTGAATAAAGAGAGCAAAAAAAATGATCTGAAATTAATGAACCAAAAGACATATGCACATGTAAGGATAATAACAACAAAAAAGAAAAGGAAGAGAGGTTATGGTAACTTACCTGAAAAGGGAAAAATCAAAGACCTTCCCAAAAACAATAGCAACCAAAACTAAAAAGAATCGAACAAATTAACACATTATACAAACAAACATAAATAATAAGCATAGGACAAATTAAAAATAAGCAAATATGAACAAGAATAAACAAAAATTGAAGGAGTAAAGAAAAATACCCAAAAATTTTGACAGAAACCCTAACAGATAGAGAGAGCTTCGAAAAACACCAAATGAGTAGAGATTTGAGATCCAAACAAGGTAATTTAGGTGGGTTTTGTAAGGAATTTGGATGAAGAGGGTAAAGGAAGATAGCGAGATATTGGGAGAGAGAGTCGTGAGAGAGAGAAAAGTGAAAGAGAGGGAGAATGAACTAAAGAAAAAATTTTTAGGGTCTTTTAAAAACTCAAGTTTGGCAGTCGAAATACTGGGTTTCGGCTGCTGCAAGCCTTATTGCCCATTTTTAAAAAACATGAAAAAAAGAGGTTTGACTGTTGAAACTTGAATAAAATTTTATTTTCAAAAAGGTCGGATTACATCATTTGGGCGATCTCTAGAGATCGGATTACATTAAAAGTCGAATTACATCATTTGGGCGATCTCTAGAGATCGGATTACATTGAAGGTCTGATTACATCGTAGGGGTGATCTCTAGAGATCGGCAGTACATCCCATCTAATAAAGACCTATGTCAAAGCCTAGTCTCGTGGCTGAATCAAAAGATGTGTTAGGCCAGCCATCGACATCGGACAGATGTACAGCTCAGATGGGGGGATTATGACTCTCATGAAGATGAGAGAGGTCGTCATCAATGTTATTGCTCGGAGCCGAGCCGCTGTCGGGACACCCAATGTGGAGAGAAGGTGAATGAACTTCAAGGGACAGTCACCAATGTTAAGGGGAATATTAGCAGTCTTCTCGCCCGAAATCAGTTAGCCGATTATATCGGTCGAACGATTCGAGATTGACACGATCGAAGTCCTCGATCCAGGTCGGCAAATTAGTCCGGTTCTCTCACTATCATCAAATGAGGTTATCATAATTTCCTGAACACCGGGATCGTAAATTTTCAGTCGGGGAATAAAAAGGACAATCGGAAAAAGATCAAAAGCCACTATCATGGCCAGGACTATTGCCGGAGCAGTTAGAACAGGAAATGTGAGAAGGAAGAGGAGAAAATCAAATGCGGAGGGCTTTCCTGTTGAAGGTATATATATATAGGGAAAATCTGAGCATTTATTGCTAGCAGAAAATGAAGCAGATGCCTCGGAAATCAAAGGAATAAATGCTTTGACTGAACCGGACCGGATGAAGGAGAAGATCGGAGTTGGAGAGGTCGGAAGAGGGGAGCCCGGCATTAGAGATCGGAAAAGGATCGTGTTAGAAAGACCGAAAGGGAGGGAAGGTCGGAAAACAAAGGGAATAAGACAACTTCCACTAACTGTCGTCATAATCAGAACCGAGGTAGTTAAAGCGTTGCAGACGAAATCTCCACCGCACGCCCCAGAATCGCCCGCATTACTGACATGTGCCAGAGTATGTCATGACAGTGTTGTACATTCCAATCTCCATCGTTGATCTTACTTGTGAGGACGAGCCCGGAGCCTTTGGATCAAAGAAGAATATGACAAGACCAGCGCCTTTCACTCCCAGCCCTCGGTTCACCCTTGATAAGAAAATTTGGGCCGTCAGATTAGAAGAGAGAAAGGACAAATATTCTGAAAGGGATCTCAGCCATTCGTTCTGATTCTCTTTAAATCCTGAGCCTCAGATCATATCCTTTAAAATCCTAACCTTCCAACTCCCTCAAAATAAATCCTAACCCTTCATGGGGAGCACCCGGTTCCTATAAATACCTGCATGAAAACTGTTCAAGGGGGACGAAAAAAAAGGGTGGTGACTATAGCGGAAGGACTCTGAAACTTAATTCAGTTCGTTACTCTGTTATTTTTAAGCTTTCATAAGAAAAACTTTTGAAACCAGTTTTTTGAAGTATTTTCTTGCAAAGGGATTTTTGAATACTGAAACTCTCCATTTTCAGTTCGTTCATTATCCTATGACACTCTAACTTTTAGTTCTTTGTTATCTTTATTTCCACTCCCGTTGTTCAAGCTCAACTTCATTCAAACTCGGTTATTATTTTGACCTGACTGCATTTTAGCGAAGTATCCTTCATTTCAAGGCAAACCTTAGCCCTCAGGCTATCAGCCCGCAGTCCTATTACGTTTTGTGATTCTGTAGTTAGTTCAATAGATTTGGCTCCCTACAGGTGAGTGCTTATATCGCCACTTTATCAAGTGCTCGTTTTTATTTTACGTATTTCCTTTGTTTTTATGTTTGTAATTTTCACCAAGTTTATATTGCGTTAAAAAAAACGGGAAGAAGGTTATTCTCGAGTTTACTTCTTTGTTAATATGTCCATTCTTTTTGTTAATCTTTGTTACTTCTAAATGCAAGAGTTCTAGTCCCGAGTAGCGTATAAGTGGTTGGATAAAATGTAGGTAACTGTATCTTAAGAGTCTCTTTAAAATAATAAAAGGTCTGAATAATAAGTCGGGAAAATAGTAAATTCGAATCACTAGAATAACACAAAAGACGATTGGGTAAGACGTCACAAGGCGGAGTGAAACCAAACCTTAGATAAGCAAATGGGACAGATCGGGTATCGCTTGCCAAAAGGTCTTGTAAAGCGACTACATAGGAGTCGGTAAAATTGGCTGCACCCCTGTCAAGTCATGGGGTACCAATGAGTCAAAAGAAGCCTTATTCAGGTCCCCGGCATCTTTGAATGCCAGAACCCTTAGCCTTAGGCTCTCACGATATGTAAGATTTCAAGAGGTCAGAAAAGTCCTTATCCGACTCCCACTCAAGTAAAAGAGATCGGAGGAGAGTTCTTATCCGATTCTCAAATCAAAATTTCCATAAATATTTAAAGGAGATCGGAGGAGAGTTCTTATCCGATTCTCAAGCCTAAAAATTTTAATAAATATTTAAAAGAGATCGGAGGAGAGTTCTTATCCGATTTTCAAATCAAAATTTCCATAAATATTTAAAAGAGATCGAAGGAGAGTTCTTATCCGATTCTCAAGCCTAAAATTTTAATAAATATTTAAAAGAGATCGGAGGAGAGTTCTTATCCGATTCTCAAATCAAAATTTTAATAAATATTTAAAAGAGATCGGAGGAGAGTTCTTATCCGATTCTCAAGCCTAAAAATTTTAATAAATATTTAAAAGAGATCGAAGGAGAGTTCTTATCCGATTCTCAACCAAAATTTTCATAAATATTTAAAGGAGATCGGAGGAGAGTTCTTATCCGATTCTCAAATCAAATTTTAACAAATACATAAAATGACCCCCCCTAAAATAAAACTGATACGCAACAGCAACTCACTAAGGGCTATCTCATTTATTCATGTATCTGGGTAACCCGAATTAGTGAAAAATCAAGTATTCCCTTTTACGAAAAGGATTAACATCTCCGTTCAAACCTCCTAACTATTAATTTTAGTTTATAAAGAGCTTGAAGTTAAATCTGCTTACCCTCATTGAGGGACGAGGTGGGGTGCCTAACACCTTCCCCACCCGTTTACGGACCCCGAACCTAGAATCTCTGTTTTTGAAGTGGTTTCATTTTAATTTATTTTCACAAATGGTTTTCTTTAATTTCCCTCAAAATTAAAGTGGTGACTCCTCACTCTTTCCCACTTCGGTGAGTGTTCGTCCAGGCGACCGCAAAACACCTTGCGACAACTTGGCGACTCCACTGGGGAGCGTCGATTTTCCTTCAACCCCGGCCCAGAGGTCCAAAAGCAGATTTAATTTTATGTTCCTATAAACTAGAATTATATTTAGATAGGTTCAATTTACGAAATCCAAAAACCTTAGTCTATTGATGTTTGTTATTTCCTCTAACCGCTTTGTTTATATTTGTTTTATATCCTACAGCGTTCTCCGTCTAAAAAGGAAAAATAAAAATCCCCCTATATTGGGAAGAGGTAAAGGTTTCCCTTCACACACTGAACACTCACATAATGTCCTCACACACTTCAGCCCTATACCCGGGCTTTCTTACCCTTTTAGGAAAGTAGGAGGGGGTCATGTAGCGGTACCCGTGGGTTTTACCCCGTTAGTATCCGTGAAGGCTTCTGCTCAGATTGAAACTTGTTCTATTTACTGTGATACCCGTGGAACTTTCCCGACAGTATCATGGGGGATAGAATGGGGCTCTACTATTTACAGTAGGGGTAATTTGGGAACCTCTGGCTTTTAGAAAATTAGACCTTGAGCTAAACTGTCACGATAGCTGGAAGTCGTAGCAAACTACCTTATAAGATAGAACTATCCAATTAGGTAGGACCTAGCCGGTACTAGGACTCTCTTTATTTTAGGACAAAAGGGGCATATTTACTCTTACTCTATTCTGCTTGTGTTTATTTTGTTCTTATTTTTAAGGGTAATCTTCAATCATACTGTTAAGAAAACCTACACACTTTCCTACTTTGATAAATGTGTAGGTGTCACTCTGCTAACAGTATAATTCAAGACTACCTGAATTTATCCTGCTAACAAGTCTTTCCTGCAGGCATCACCAAAATAAGGTCTGTAAAAGGATAAGCATCATTTTTAACATGGCATCCTCGAGTCAGTCGGCAGAAAAAGTTCTTAAACCAGAACAGAATGCTAAACCATGACCCGAACCGCCTCATAGTTCAATGCCCTCACAAAGTGATACTAGCTTATTACCTCCATTAGACCTGAGCAAAATTGAGGTCAGAATGAACAGTCTCGAGGGCCTGGCCAATGGTTGGAAGACATTTCCCGATCAGGCCAAAGCACAATTTGAGAAGAGATATGGGAGGATTGCAACCTTGATACGGGTTAAAGTTCAAGTCCCGGCATTAAAGGCCATGCTGTCAGTTTGGAATCCTAAGTATGGGGTGTTCTCTTTCAACGATATCGATACTGCTCCCACTATGGAAGAATATCAGGCATTGCTAGAAATTCCTTATGCGGCGCAGAATCGGATTTACCTACACCTCGAGCATAGGCAGACCTGGAAACGATTCGCACATATGCTGGGGATTCCACCAGAAGAAGCAAAGGCGAGGGAAACTGTCAAAGGGAACACGCATGGATGGTATTGGACTTATCTCAAGAAGTGGTTGGATCAATACATCCAAGACGAACAGTGGAATCAAGCTTCATTGACGCTCGCTTTAGCAATCTACGGCCTGATCTTGTTCCCTGGGCCTTCCGGAATCATAACCTGCGGTGTTGTGGAAATGTTCTGGGCAGTAGAGAAACAGAAGGTCAATCCAGTACCGGTAATTCTTATCGAGACTTTCTTAATCCTTACTTACTGCAGACAACAAGGCAAGGGATCCATTAAGTGTTGTTCTCAATTGTTGCACCTCTGGATCATCAGTCATATGTGTCCTGTGGAGACGAAGGGATTAACTTGGTACCTTGACCAGCCTCTCATCGAGAAAATGACCAGATTAGTAATCAGCCCAAAGGATGAGCCGCGGTGGCAAGAACGGATTTTGAGCTTCAACAGCCATGACTACTGTTGGAGGAAATTGTGGACGTCGGGTCAATCCATTTTGGTCGGCACGGGGGGTAATCAATCAGT
This sequence comes from Hevea brasiliensis, assembly GCF_030052815.1. Lineage (NCBI taxonomy): Eukaryota > Viridiplantae > Streptophyta > Magnoliopsida > Malpighiales > Euphorbiaceae > Hevea > Hevea brasiliensis. The sequence goes on along the minus strand of NC_079510.1, from coordinate 24,439,667 downwards.
ATCCCTAATCGGAGTGACTGGATACACAAGTTACACTCCGGCATTAGTAATGAGACAGTTCGGCTCAACACAGTTCAGAATCAACATTGAAGAATACCACCGAGGTCATTTCTACCATGAGCTCAAGGAGGAGGAAGGATTGAAAATAGCTCGCAGATCCTGGGAAAACATCACTATGATGGAAAGGTCGCCTAAAGGTCCGAGTGCCACGGGCAATTATCTTAAATGGAGGGCTGATAGGGATCAAGAACACTTAACTGCAGATCCAACGAAATTCGAAGGCAGCAACCCTTGCCGAAACGTCCTTTCAGAAAAAGCTGGTGATCGTTTGGCCGACTCCCTACAAAAGGCAAACACCGAAAACTCGCAACTACAAGAACAAATAAAACAGTTGGAGGACCAACAGCAGATCCTCAACAGAAAAGTGAGAAGGCTCAGGGAAGAGGCAAGGACCGAAAAGATGGGGTTCGAAGAGCAAGAGGCACAGTGGGAAAAGGAAAAAAGCTCTCTCCAAGCTGTAATAAAAGAAGTAGAAGTACAGAATAGCAAGCTTCAGGAGAAAATGAAATACCAGGAGATACTCGTAGAAGAGTATAAACAAGAAAGCAAAAAGAAGAAGCTTGAACTGAAGGAACAAGCACTGCTTATCAATGATATTCTGAAGGAATGTGCTAAGGAAAGAAAGGAAAAAGAAAGACAAGCCACTCTCTATCAGGAGCTGAAAGAGAATGTTGACCAGCTGGAGGGAATGATAGCACAGGGGAAACAAGAACTCCTACCTGAATCCGAGTATGCCCTGAAAATGTTCAATCCCGCCAGATAAGAAGAAAGGCTTTACGAATATCTCTGAAAATGTCATTACATTATAAAGAGTCTCCCTGAGCCTAGGCCAATGTAAAGAATGCTATGTATGAACTATTCGATTAATGGATTAACTTTGGGCCATTGTTTAGCAAAATTGTGAATGAAGAGTATAACTCCAGTAGGAACCCCCTCGCTAGGGTTATGTGAAAAATTGGATGTGCCATATGGACAGGTATCATAGATACGCATTCAATTCAGTCATTCACAGTCGGACTATCGTACGATGCCATGATAAAATTGATGCAATCATTCTTCCACAGATTTTGTTTTAGCTCTAAAATGCCACTGTATCCTTTGTACGAACCAGGACCTTTAATTTTTTTTTTACGAAATTCAAAATTCATTAAAACTTTTTTTTGCTCCCTACAGAAAATCAACATTGCTTCAAACAAAGCAAGCCTGACCAGACACGCAGTTCAACCCAAACGAGTGTACTTAACAAGATCACGAACAAAGAAGATAATAGAAGACCAGGAACAAGTCCAGAACCTACAAGGACAGGTTTCTGAATTGAAAGACCAAGTCTCGGAGCTCATGAGACTAATGAGAGAAATGTCCCATAATAAGCCTGCTTCAGACCCTAACTTACCACTACCTCCCCCGCCTCCTACAACGGTTGATCCTCACTATGCTTCAACCTCTTTCACTTTCCAGCCATCGATCCCGGATCCGACAATCACTGTCAATCCGGCCCCACTGAATAATGAACCACCTTTCTCCTATTATCCAGCTATCTCAAATGCCGAACCATCCCCTTCAGTCCTGATCCCTCCAATTCATTCCGCCCCTCATTTCCCAACTGGGGGAGTACCTCTTGCAGTGGGAGGAGAAAATAAGATGAGAGAAAATGAGAAGCTAACCGCTCTAGAAGAAAGGTTGAGAGCTATAGAGGGGCTGAACATGTATGGTTCAGTCGATGTGGCATCACTTAGATTGGTTCCTGATGTGGTGGTGCCGCCCAAGTTCAAAATCCCAGACTTCGACAAGTACACCGGGAACTCAGACCCCCGCATTCACCTGGCCACCTACATTGCTAAAATGTCTGCCCTGACAGAAGACGACAGACTTCTAGTCCACTTCTTCCATGAGAGCCTCTCCGGGGCAGCCCTGAGATGGTGCATTCAGTTGGACAGGAGCAAACTGCGCTCCTGGAAAGATTTGGCAGATGCTTTCCTGAAGCAGTATAAATTTAACTGCGATGTGGCCCGCACAAGGTGAGACCTCCAAAACCTAGTACAAAGAGACAGGGAAAGCTTCAAGGAATATGCCCAAAGATGGAGGGAGAAGGCTGCAGAAGTATATCCTCCAGTGACTGACAATGAACTATGCTCCTTGTTCATTGAGACGTTGAAGGCTCCTTATTTCAATCTGATGATTGGAAATACCTCCAACAGCTTCTCGGATATTATCCAAGCTGGTGAGAGGATAGAAGCTAATTTAAGGATGGGACGACTGCAGGAGTTGACTGAGAATCCTGCGAAGAAAACTGCCGGTTTCGGTAATAAGAAAGAAGGTGATGTGCATTCCATCACCCGTCAGAACACCCAAACTTCAGTACCTCCGAATAACTATCTGCCATATCCTCCCCCTCATGGCCAAACAATTGCCAACATTCCACCCCCTTTTCCAAATTATCCTCACCCACGCCCACAATACCCACCACCGACAAACTACCAGCCCAGACCACCTCCTCCACCTGCTCAACCTAGACCACCTCAAAACCACCCGAGACCACTAAGAAATCCTGATCCACCTCTCCCCCTACCACTTAGCGAAATATACCGATACCTTGTCGGTATAAACCAAATAGTGCCGATCCCCCTTGACCCAATTCAACCGCCATACCCCAGGTGGTATGATGCCACTGCCCGGTGTGAGTATCATGGAGGGGCACAAGGGCATTCAACCGATAACTGTAGGGCGCTCAGGGGGAGGGTGCACGCCCTAATCAGGAATGGGTGGTTGAAGATTGAAGGGAATGGTTCTCTCCCCAATGTTACCTCAAACCCATTGCCTAATCATGGTGTGGGCAATAGTGCAAATATGATAGAGTTGGAAGGAGAAGGGTCAACCTTGGAAGTGGATCAACTAATTCCTCACTTTGAGGAAATTTTGACAATAGCAATAAGGGAAGGTTACCTCCACCCCCAAATAACAGAACCTGGAGATGGGATGGGATGCCCCTATCATGGTAGGGCAGCTAACCACGAGCTGCAAATTGTGAAGAGTTTAAGCGAGAGGTTCAGAACTTACTGTCCCTCAAAGTTCTGAGATGCCGGGCAAAGTAAAAAATGGTAGAGCGGAGTAAATACAGCCTGACTCGGCCAAAATACTCCTAATCACATAATCACTTTCTCACCCCCAGTATCATCCCCACCAGTAACAATCATCCGAACCCCGCCTCAGCTCTCTGTCACAAACACCCATGCCATACCTTGGAATTATAACTTTCAAGTTTTCACCCAAGGAGCATCAAGCAGTACATCGGCTCCTAATCTTGCTTCACCTTTGGCACCTCCAAAATCGTGCTTCACCCCTCATGAGCATTTCAAAATGACTTATGCCGGACCTACTAGCAGTACTACTCCCCAAGCTAATCCTCAGCTCGATGCTGCCATAAAATCTTCCCCACTTGAGTCAGAAGTTGAGTTTATAACCAGAAGTGGGAGATGTTACGGGAGCGAAGAGAAAGAAAAGAAGAAAGGGAAAGTAAAAATGGGAGAGTCACAGAAGAGTACAGAAGAGGAGGTTGAGAAAACGGAGGAAGTAGAACCTACCAGACCAAGAGAGGAAGAGGAGCTGTTGCTTCAAATAATGAAGCAAAGTGAGTACGATGTGGTGGAACAGTTAAGAAAGACACCTGCTCGAATTTCACTATTGTCGTTGATTCTGAGCTCTGAGATGCACCGTCAAGCCTTGCAGAAAATTCTAGATCAGGCCTTTGTGAACCCCGACATCACACCGAGATAGTTCGAGAAGATAGTAGGACAAATTCAGGCATCCAGTTTCGTCACTTTCTCGCAAGAAGAGATAGACCCTGCAGGCTTAGCTCACACTAAAGCCCTGCATGTGACTGTGAAATGTAAAGGTTGCATAGTAGCCAAAGTCCATATTGATAATGGATCCACGCTCAATGTACTGCCTAATGCCACCTTGGCTAGGCTGCCGGTTGACCGTTCAAATATACGTCAAAGTGCTATGGTGGTAAGAGCCTTTGACGGTACAAGAAGAGAAGTGCTGGGAGACATTGACTTGCCCCTCCAAATTGGCGCATGCACCTTCAACATCACATTCCAAGTGATGAACATTGAACCTGCCTACACTATGTTGCTGGGGAGGCCTTGGATCCATTCAGCAAATGCCATTCCTTCGACTTTGCACCAGAAGATAAAGTACATTATGGATGGCAAAATCATCACTGTGAGAGGGGAAGAAGCTATATTGGTCACCAAGCCATAATCACTTCCTTATGTGGAAGCTGCTGAGGAGTCATTGGAAAGCTCCTTCCAGGCCCTCGAATTACAAGAAACCGTCTCAAGAAATGAAGGGGCTATGGCTATGGTAGCCAAAGTGATGTCGAGGAATGGGTATGAAGAGGGCAAAGGGTTAGGCGCCGTATTGCAAGGGATTGTGGAACCTATACCTGCTATCCAGAAGGTAGGCCATTGCGGTTTGGGTTATGAGGAGGACACCCTCATGGATGGATAATTCTGGATGAGGAATAGACTTCAGGATCAAAGATTTGATCAGAAACTCGGGAGAATGAAAGTAGTCCCGAGAATCATAGAGGTATTCACTAAACCGGTCATTGAAAATTCGGCAGAGATTGAAGAATCACCCGATGAACCATCCATTGATGTCATCCATTGATGTCATCCATCTTGATTCCTTGTATGAGGCTCTGGTCTCGCCAATAGCTGAAGGGCAAGAACTAGACAACCGGATGACAGAGAGGACATCCTGCATTTTAATTTCGAGTAAAGTACTTTTGGTTATCCACACTTGATCATTTTGTCCATGGTGGCAAGTGTAATATTGTAAATGGACCCTTTTCTTATGTCATAAATGTTAATGAATTAATAGCGCATTTTATATCCAATTCTCTTTTTCTTTCCTTTTGAATTCCATCCTTATAATATATTCCATTTTCGTTCATTCAGGACCATTCATCAATTAACACCTAATAATTTAATAGACTCAGAAATTCCTCTGGTTAATTTTGAAATCCCCATAACTGCCATTACTTCAAGTGATTCTGAGGTGGAACTCACAGAAGAAAGAGATGAAAGAGATGAACCTTCCCTAGTGCCTTGTGGAGACGAAACGCACACTATAAACCTAGGGACGAAGGAAGTGAAAAGGGAACTTAAGGTTGTGAAGAGTGAAGAATTAGAAGATATGATCAGTTTGCTCAAGGAATTCTTAGACGTATTTTCTTAGAGCTATGATAATATGATTGGTTTGGACCCTCATATAGTAACGCACAAAATTCCCCTAATTCCGGGGACAATCCCGGTAAAGCAGAAATTAAGAAGAATGAATCCTGACACACTGCTCAAAGTTAAGGATGAGGTCAAGAAGCAGTATGATGCTGGGTTTCTGGAAGTGGTCAAATATCCCCAATGGATAGCTAACGTTGTCCCGGTAATGAAGAAGGACGGGAGAGTTAGGGTGTGCGTTGATTATAGGGATCTTAATAAAGCGAGCTTGAAAGATGATTTCCCTCTCCCTCACATTGATGTGTTAGTAGACAAAGCTGCAGGATTGGGCAGGTGTTCGTGTATCGATGGGGCATTGGGGTACAATCAAATCCCAATGGATGAGGAAGACAAGGAGAAAACTGCCTTTATCACTCAATGGGGGGTATTTTGTTATCGAGTCATGCCTTTCGGGTTAAAGAATGCTAGTGCCACCTACCAACGCGCTATGGTCACATTATTCCATGATATGATGCATAAAGAAGTGGAGGTGTACGTGGATGATATGATCATCAAGTCCAGGGGAAAAGAAAGCCATGTGCAGGTGATGAGAAAAGTATTCGAGAGACTTAGGAAATATCAGTTGAAACTGAACCCTGCCAAATGCATATTCGGAGCTAGATCTGGGAAATTGTTGGGATTCATAGTGAGCGAGAAGGGAATAAAAGTTGATCCAGACAAAGTCCGAGCCATTCAAGAGATGCCATCCCCAAAAACAGAAAGGGAGGTGCGCAGTTTCTTGGGGAAGTTGAACTATATATCAAGGTTTATTTCCAATCTCACCGCTAAAGCTGAGCCTATTTTTAGACTACTCTGAAAGAACAACACCACTCAATGGGATTCAGTTTGTCAAGAGGCTTTTGAGAAAATCAAGCAAGACTGGCCCAACTCACTCAAGATTGGTTCCACCGGCAAGGTGAAGGCCACCGATTCTCAGATATGGCAGTCCAACAAAGCTCAATGGGATGTGTTTTGGGGCAACATGATGATACCGGCCGAAAGGAGAGGGCCATTTATTACCTGAGCAAAAAGTTCAATGATTGTGAGTCAAGGTACTCTTTCCTAGAGAAAACTTGTTGCGCGTTAGCCTGGACAGCAAATCGCCTCAAGCACTACATGTTGAATCACAAGACATGGCTCATTTCCAGGATGGATCCTATTAAGTATGTATTCGAAAGCCCATTCGTGCCAGGAAGGATAGCCAAATGGCAAGTTATACTCTCCCAATGTGACATTGTCTATATGACCCGAAAAGCAGTCACAGGTAGCGTGATCGCTGATCTCCTAGCAGAAAACCCTATCCAGGATTATGAAGCTCTGGATTTTGAGTTCCCCGATGAGCATATCAACGAAGTAGACTGCGGAGAAGAAGAGCCAGCTAATGTATGGGAAATGTATTTCGATGGAGCTGTCAATTTATCCGGTAATGGAATCGGAGCTGTATTGGTATCCCCGGATGGAAAACACTTCCCGATAGCTATCAAGTTAAGATTTGACTGAACCAACAACGTTGCAGAATACGAAGCTTGTGTGGTGGGTCTACAGGCTGCCATCGAAATGAAAGTCAGGAAGTTGGAGGTATATGGAGACTCAGCCCTAATCATTTATCTAGTCAAGGGAGAATGGCAAACTAAGGATCCAAAGCTAATCCCATATCAGAAGTACTTACTGGAGCTGATTAAGAAGTTCGAAGAAATCTCTTTCACTCACCTTAGTCGAGATAAGAATCAATTTGCAGATGCCTTAGCCACCCTGGCTGTTATGGCTCAAATGGAAGAAGGGCAGACAACTCAGGTATTAAAGATTAAAGCAAGGAGTGAGCGGCCATCGCTTTCATGATCGAAGAAGAACCTAATGGTAAACCTTGGTACCATGACATCTTGCTTTACATCGTAACTGCAGAATTCTCAAGGGCAAGCAAAAATGAAAAGAGGATGATTCAGAGATTAGCATTGGGATACTTCCCCAGTGGAGAAACTCTATACAAAAGGAGCTCCAACGGCGAATTATTGAGATGTGTGGATGCAAAAGAAGCGAAGAGGATCCTTTTCGAGACTCATGAGGGAAACTGTGCAACCCATGCCAATGGGCATATGATGGCTCAGCAAATCATGAGACGAGGATATTTTTGGACTACCATGGAAAAGGATTGCGTTGAGTATTTCCGAAAGTGCCATAAGTGTCAAATCTATGCAGATCCAATAAACGTTCCGCCTCACCAATTGTTCAACCTCGTTTCACCATGACCTTTCGAAATGTGGGGCATCGATGTGATTGGCCCCATCAACCCTAAGGCATCCAATGGGCATAGATTTATCCTGGTGGCTATTGATTATTTTTCTAAATGGGTCGAAGCAACATCATATGCCCACATTATGCAGAACACATTTCTCAAATTCCTCAGAAATAATATCATCTGTCGGCATGGCCTCCCCAATGAAATCGTCACTGACAACGCCAAGAATTTGAATGGTCCGAAGATTCAAAAATTATGTGATCAATACAAAATCCGACATCTCAATTCCTCACCATACCGTCCCCAGATGAATGGAGCAGTGGAAGCTGCAAACAAAAATCTCAAGAGAATAATCCAAAAAATGACAGTCACTTATAAGGATTGGCATGATATGCTTCCCTACGCTCTTCACGCATACCGGACTTCTGTAAGGACATCAACTGGGGCAACCCCATACTCACTGGTTTATGGGATGGAAGTTGTACTACCTATTGAGGTGGAAATTCCTTCTCTAAGAATTCTGAAGGAATCAGGGATTGATGAGTCGGAATGGATCCAGTCAAGGTTGGACCAATTAAATTTGCTAGATGAGAAGAGGCTAGCGACGGCATGTCACAGACAGTTATACCAAAGAAGAATGGCCAGGGCATTTAACAAAGGGGTTCGCCCACGTGAATTTCAACCAAGGGACCTAGTCCTGAAGAAAGTGCTTCCGAATCAAAACGATCCCCGGGGTAAATGGTAACCAACCTACGAGGGACCCTATGTGGTTAAAAAATCATTTTCTGGTGGGGCCTTGATCTTGACCCACATGGACGGTGAAGAATTCCCAAGACCTATGAATGCTGACACCGTCAAAAGATACTATGCCTAAAAAAAAAAAAAAAGAGTAGGGGTGAAAACCCAAAAGGGCGCTCCTAGCAAAATGTGTGAAAGAAGGCGAAAATCCTAGAAGGGCGCTTTCTGTAAAATGAGTGAGGGATGAAAACCCGAAAGGGGGTCCTGAAAGAGCGAGCTAAAAAAAAAAATCTAGGGGTGAAAACCCGAAAGGGCATCCCAAGAACCAAAAGGGAGAAATAAGGAAAGGGGCATGAAACCGAGGAGGGAAATAAACCGTCATGGCATGAGGCTTCAGAGTACTTGAAATAATGGCAGTTAAGAGACTTCAAAGCTAACTATAAGGAATGTGTGAGATCTATCCTTATACCCCTTTTCTTTAAAACTGTACCTTTGTTTCTTAAAACCATAATAAAGTCATACTTTCTTTGCGTTTATCTCTTTGCTTTTATCTTTCCCGTATACTCACTTTTTAATATTGTCCTTCTTCAATCTCTTTATCTAATGCGCTATTAATCAGTTAAAATTTTACCATAAGATTAGGATTTGAAAATTGATAACCTCACGTACTTTGCTGTGAGATTTGCAGGGAAAAAAAAAACTAGAGGTGAAAACCTGGAAGGGCGCTTCTAGTCAAATGGGCAAAAGGAAAGTGAAAACCCGCAAGGGCGCTTTTCGCAAAATAAGAAGAGGGGCATCCGAAGAAATAAGTAAGGAAAAGGAGGTCGTAGGTCAAGTCTTGTAACTCGTCCTCCATTTATCATCGGCCTTCAGGATTCTGTTAAGTACACTTCATCAGGGAGGAATTTCTCATGTCGAGATTAGACTTGCTTTGTAAGTTGATTTTAATTTTCCTGCATTTAAATTTCCTGTTAATCAACCTCTGGTTCCTTGATCTAAGTTGATTTTAATTTTCTTGCATTTAAGATTTCCTGTTAATCAACCTCTGGTTCCTTGATCTAAGTTGATTTTAATTTTCCTGCATTTTAAATTTCCTGTTAATCAACCTATGGTTCCTTGATCTAAGTTGATTTTAATTTTCCTGCATTTAAATTTCCTGTTAATCAACCTCTGGTTCCTTGATCTAAGTTGATTTTAATTTTCCTGCATTTAAATTTCCTGTTCATCAACCTCTGGTTCCTTGATCTAAGTTGATTTTAATTTTTCTGCATTTTAAATTTCCTGTTAATCAACCTCTGGTTCCTTGATCTAAGTTGATTTTAATTTTTCTACATTTTAAATTTCCTGTTAATCAACCTCTGGTTCCTTGATCTAAGTTGATTTTAATTTTCCTACATTTTAAATTTCTTGTTAATCAACCTCTGGTTCCTTGACCCAAGTTGACTTTAATTTTTCAGCATTTAAATTCCTATTACCAACCTCAACATTTCAATGCCCAATCGTCCAAAATATGGGTCTGAATCTTTACATAATCCCTACACGGAAATTTCCTTCCAGTAGGAATTATGAAAAGAGGGGCAGCTTTCGACACCATATCTTGGCCGATTCCCGAAATCAATAAACTTTGAAACCGATCCCCAACACATAGTCTCCCTTTGCCAGCCAATCACATTTTCGATCTCTCCTCAGAAGGAATCGAATCAATACTAAGTCCCCATATCATTTAAAGCCTCACCGATCTCTCAAACCAATTGTCAAGTCCCCTGACTAGTCAATTACATTTCTGATCTCTCTCTTGTTAAAAGAGATTGAACCAACGTTAGGCCTTCATGTCATCAGTCTTATTGCCGATCTCTCTTTTAAAAGTTTGGGAATAATCAAGTTAAGGTTCCAATCTGGTTTAATGATGATTCCGATCTTAAGTATTCAAATTAAATTTCCAATTTTAATCAAGTCCCGCTTAGCATTTGTTCTCAACCAATCTCATGCTTATAGTGTTTTCCGACCTCTTACACTTAGATTAATAATCACTTTTAGTTGTTGTGATATGATCAGACAAGTGCTTAGGCAATTCAGATACTTTCCGATCCCATCCATTCATTGAACAAAAAGGGAATTTAATTTCATTTCATATTAAAATTTATACAAGTCATTCGGCTGGGGGATCACCCCCAGCCTGATCTACATTTTGGTCGCTCCCTCTCTCACCTTCAGCCTCCTTCTCACTATCCTCACCTTCGTCCTGGGGAGCCAGATCCACCATCCAAGAGAAGTCCTCCTCGGGATATCGCTTCCTGAGCTCGGCTAAGAGATCCCTATGAGCATTTACATAAGCGCCGACCTCCCTTGTCACCGCCTCTTCTTCTTTTGCTTTGAGCTCCTCAGTGAGGTGAGCAACTTCACTGGCTCGGAGTGCCCGAACTTTTTCAAGAACATGAGCTCGCTCGGCCAGAACTTGAGCTTGCTCGGCCAGCTTATCCTCATAGAACTTCATTCGCCCCTCAATTTCAAATATGTAGTTCTGAGCGGATGAAAGTTGGGATCGGAGGGAAGCCACTTCATGACCCATCTTCTCGACCTCCTTACCCAAACAGTGAGCCTTCTCTAGGACAATGTGCTGGTTCACCAAACTCTCCACGTTCAGGCTCATTGTCCGGGTCAGGATGTCATCAAGATTGTTCGAGGATAACCTATCCCGATCCTCTTAAAGGCAGATCGAGGCCCCCAAGACCTTGGCCAAGCCCGAATTTTCCCAAACAGTCCGGTTCTTCTCCAGCGAGTGGATCAAAACTTGAGCGCCGCGGGAAAGGGTCCTCACAGGAGGTTGGGAAGGGCCCCCTTCTGCACTCGAAGCAACTGGAGGAGGTGGAGGCGGCTCTTCTTGGCGAGGAGGAGACTGGACCACTTCTATGACCGGCGATCCCGAGGGTTGAGACGACCCTCCTTGCATCTCTCCGGGATCATGACTGGGCATTTGAAGCAGCTCGGAACGCTTCATCTCCCGCACTTTTCGGGAGACCTCCCTCTTCCGCTTTCGGCTCTCCTTGGAAGCCTCGCCGCTTGCCATACCTGCACAAAGAAGAGGTCAGTGAGATCGCTAAAGGCCTAAAGATCAGAGATATAGAAAATACCGAGGCCGAGGTCAGAGAGCTGAAGCCCACGATCTTCGCCAGTGATCAACTCCATTGTCCAGTTGATGCGCCATGCCATCGCATCCAAACAAGAGAACTTCTCTCCGCCTCGATCTTTCGCCCATCACCATTAGGCCTTCTTCCTATTCAGGGTGATGCGCCTAAGTGGGGCCCTGTGCAAAATGCGAGGGAAACCCTCAAAGCCGTTCGGAATTTTGATCCTCAGAATAAAGAAGCGATTCTTCCAATTCTTCAGGGAGGAGGGTAGATCGGTAAAAAGCCCACAATGTGGTTTCACCTGGAAGAACCAATACTCATCGTCCTTTCCACGAGTCAGCCTATGTAGTTCGGCGAACACCTTAGCTGTAGGGCTGAGTCCTTTGGCTTAGCAAAGGCCTCTGAAGGCTACTAGGATCCGCCATGAGTTCGGGTGAACTTGGGCTATGCACACTTGGTGAAATTTTAGAACTTCATTGAAGAAGTCATCGAGGGGGAGCCGCAGCCCGGCCTTTAACTGCTCTTCGCATACCATGATCATATCATTCTCTTCGAAGAAGTGATCGGCACGAAGATCGCTGTGACACTTAATCAGCTCGTATGAATCAGGCTGAATGTTATACTCTTGGCTGAACGACTGCAGGTCGGTTTCTTGAAGGATTGATGGCAGCTCGTCCATGGAAAGATTTTCTCTCCCTGAAGAATGTACATGCCTCGATGGTGTTGCTTGCCCCCGAGCTGGAACAGAGGCCCTAGGAGGTTCAGGTCTCACGCTTGGTCCGACCACCTCCACTCCATCAGACGACCACGAGAACTGAATAGAAGGGGGGCTTGCCGCTCTCTGACCCTCGGCACCACTCATTTTCAAAGGAAATAGAGAATTTAAACTAAAAGAAGGATCAAAACCCTTACCGGAGCTTGATCGGTGTCGGAAGAACTTGAAAAATCGAGAGAATTTTGGAATCGCTCGCGGGATGCTGAAAATGACATAAGAGAGCAACTGGCTGACCCATCCCCTATTTATACCCGTCTGAGCATTTAATGCTCACAGTGTTCCAGGCGGTGCATCGGTTAGCGGGATTCGCCAGCTTTTTCTGACACGTCTCACGAATATTCCAGAAATTCCATAATAAAAGAGATCGGCTAGTTACAGATCGGTGAATTAAGGCGGATCGGTTAAGGGTTGTTCAGTTAGGAACCGGATCGGATAAACACATCAGAGATCGGAAAATAGTCAATGCAATAATAATAAAAATGATAGTTGTCAAAATAAAATTTTATTTCCGAAAGGCCTGACATATCATTTGGGCGATCTCTAGAGATCGGATTACATTAAAAGTCGAATTACATCATTTGGGCGATCTCTAGAGATCGGATTACATTGAAGGTCTGATTACATCGTAGGGGCGATCTCTAGAGATCGGCAGTACATCCCATCTAATAAAGACCTATGTCAAAGCCTAGTCTCGTGGCTGAATCAAAAGATGTGTTAGGCCAGCCATCGACATCGGACAGATGCATGTAACTGGATGGGGATTATGACTCTCATGAAGATGAGAGAGGTCGTCATCAATGTTATTGCTCGGAACCGAGCCGCGGTCGGGACACCCAATGTGGAGAGAAGGCGAATGAACTTCAAGGGACAGTCACCAATGTTAAGGGGAATATTAGCAGTCTTCTCGCCTGAAACCAGTTCGTCGATTATATCGGTCGAACAATTCGAGATTGACACGATCGAAGTCCTCGATCCAAGTCGGTAAATTAGTCCGGTTCTCTCACTATCATCAAATGAGGTTATCATAATTTCCCGATCACTGGGATCGTAAATTTTTAGTCGGGGAATAAAAAGGACAATCGGAAAAAGATCAAAATCCACTATCATGGCCGGGACTATTGCCGGAGCAGTTAGAATAGGAAATGTGAGAAGGAAGAGGAGAAAATCAAATGCGGAGGGCTTTCCCGTTGAAGGTATATATATAGGGAAAATCTGAGCATTTATTGCGAGCCGAAAACGAAGCAGATGCCTCAGAAATCAAAGGAATAAATGCTTTGACTGAACCAGACCGGATGAAGGAGAAGATCGGAGTTGGAGAGGTGGGAAGAGGGAAGCCCGGCATGAGAGATCGGAAAAGGATCATGTTAGAAAGACCGAAAGGGAGGGAAGGTCGAAAAACAAAGGGAATAAGACAACTTCCGCTAACTATCATCATAATCAGAGCCGAGGTAGTTAAAGCGTTGGCATTTAAATCTCCACCGCACGCCCCTAATCGCCTCAGACATCGACATGTGCCGAGTATGTCATGACAAAGGTTGTACATCCCAATCTCCACCGTTGATCTTACTTGTAAGGACGAGCCCGGAGCCCTTGGATCAAAGAAGAAGACGATAAGACCAGCGCCTTTCACTCCCAGCCCTCGGATCGCCCTTGACAAGAAAATTTTGGGCGTCAAATTAGAAGAGAGAAAGGACAAATATTCTGAAAGGGATCTCAGCAGTTCATTCTGATTCTCTTTAATTCCCGAGCCTCAGATCATGTCCTTTAAAATCCTAACCTTCCATCTCCCTCAAAATAAATCCTGACCCTTCATGGGGAGCACCTGGTTCCTATAAATATCTGCATGAAAACTGTTCAAGGGGGACGAAAAAAAAAGGGTGGTGACTATAGCGGAAGGACTCTGAAACTTAATTCAGTTCGTTACTCTGCTATTTTTAAGCTTTCATAAGAAAAACTTTTGAAACCAGTTTTCTGAAGTATTTTCTTGCAAAGGGATTTTTGAATACTGAAACTCTCCATTTTCAGTTCGTTCATTATCCTGTGACACTCTCACTTTTAGTTCTTTGTTATCTTTATTTCCACTCCCGTTGTTCAAGCTCAACTTCATTCAAACTCGGTTATTATTTTGACCTGACTGCATTTTAGCGAAGTATCCTTCATTTCAAGGCGAACCTTAGCCCTCAGGCTATCAGCCCGCAGTCCTATTACGTTTTGTGATTCCGTAGTTAGTTCAATAGATTCGGCTCCCTACAGGTGAGTGCTTATATCGCCACTTTATCAAGTGCTCATTTTTATTTTACGTATTTCCTTTGTTTTTATGTTTGTAATTTTCACCAAGTTTCTATTGCGTTAAAAAAAATGCGAAGAAGGTTATTCTCGAGTTTACTTCTTTGTTAATTAGTCCATTCTTTTTGTTAATCTTTGTTACTTCTAAATGCAAGAGTTCTAGTCCCGAGTAGCGTATAAGTGGTTGAATAAAATGTAGGTAACTGTATCTTAAGAGTCTCTTTAAAATAACAAATGGTCTGAATAATAAGTCGAGAAAATAGTAAAGTCGAATCACTAGAATAACACAAAAGACGATTGGGTAAGACGTCACAAGGTGGAGTGAAACCAAACCTTAGATAAGCAAATGGGACAGATCGGGTATCGCTTGCCAAAAGGTGCTATTAAGGCGACTACATAGGAGGTCGGTAGGGTCCTGCACTTCGCCAAGTCATGGGGTACCAATGAGTCAAAAGAAGCCTTATTCAGGTCCCCGGCATCTTTGAATGCCAGAACCCTTAGCCTTAGGCTCTCACGATATGTAAGATTTCAAGAGGTCGGAAAAGTCCTTATCCGACTCCCACTCAAGTAAAAGAGATCGGAGGAGAGTTCTTATCCGATTCTCAAATCAAAATTTCCATAAATATTTAAAGGAGATCGGAGGAGAGTTCTTATCCGATTCGCAAGCCTAAAAATTTTAATAAATATTTAAAAGAGATCGGAGGAGAGTTCTTATCCGATTCTCAAATCAAAATTTCCATAAATATTTAAAAGAGATCGGAGGAGAGTTCTTATCCGATTCTCAAGCCTAAAAACTTTAATAAATATTTAAAAGAGATCGGAGGAGAGTTCTTATCCGATTCTCAAATCAAAATTTCCATAAATATTTAAAGAAGATCGGAGGAGAGTTCTTATCCGATTCTCAAGCCTAAAAATTTTAATAAATATTTAAAAGAGATCGGAGGAGAGTTCTTATCCGATTCTCAACCAAAATTTTCATAAATATTTAAAGAAGATCAGAGGAGAGTTCTTATCTAATTCTCAAATCAAATTTTAACAAATACGTAAAATGACCCCCTAAAATAAAACTGATACGCAATAGCAACTCACTAAGGGTCATCTCATTTATTCGTCTATCTGGGTAACCTGAATTGGCGAAAAATCAAATATTCCCTTTTACCAAAGGGATTAACATTTCCATTCGAACCCTCCTAACTATTAATTTTAGTTTATAAAGAGCTTGAAGTTAAATCTGCTTACCCTCATTGAGGGACGAGGTGGGGTGCCTAACACCTTCCCCACCCGTTACATGCACTCAACCTAGAATCTCTGTTTTTGAAGTGGTTTCATTTTAATTTATTTTCACAAATGGTTTTCTTTAATTTCCCTCAAAATTAAAGTGGCGACTCCTCACTCTTTCCCACTTCGGTGAGTGTTCGTCCAGGCGACTGCAAAACACCTTGCAACAATGTCTGATGTCTATATGCTTGGTTCTAGAATGTTGTATAGGGTTCTTGGTCCAATTTTATGAATAATTTTTATTGAATAATATATATATATATATATATATATATATATATATATTGTTGTCCCTTGTAGCAACTCAAGAGGGGGAGGAGGAGTGACTGGGGTTCTAATTCAAAATTTTAAAGGCCAAGAGGGATTTTTTAAGAGTAAGCACAAGTGAAAAGGAAAAGAATAATGAACACAAGAAATTTATAGAAGTTCGACCATCCAAAGCCTATGTCCTCTCCTCAAAGCCCTCTTTCAGAGTTAACTCTACCATAATGCCCTCTTTCATAGTTAACTCTACTATAATTTTTCTTTGGGTAAAGAATAAATCCCTTACAAAAATCACAAGAGCTCTTACTCTTTTACAATTCCCTTTTCTCACAAAAGCAATTTAATACTCTATCATACTCAAGTTATAATGAATACTCTCAATAACTTTGAACTAATACTCTAAACTTAAAAATTACAGCTTAAACAAACAAGCTCTCAAGAATTAATTATGGAAGCTCAAGTTTTAGAGAGAGAAAGAGGAAAAGCTTTAGAATATAATAAATTCTCAAAAATTAGTTGCTGTAACTTCCCTCTAGTTATAAATGATCTTTATTTATAGTTTTGGCAAGAAAATGGCCGTTGATAGTGCATTAAATGCAAATAGAGCCATTCAACTACCCAAACCCCATTTTATCAAGTTGTAGAAACCCAGGTTCGGTTATCAAAGTTCCTTATTCCGACATCGAAGGCGGAGGCGCTAAAAGCTCACTTTTGAAAACTTGACTTTGACTATCAAAGTCTCTTACTTTAGCTACCGAAGTACTCTGTGGACAAAAATATAAAAAGACTTCAAAAACTCATAACTTTTTGTCCAGAATTCAGACTTTTGATCCGTTTAAACTGTTAGAAAGCTAATTTAATAAACATTTCAATAAAAATACTTTCAAAAACAAATTTTGTAATTCTCAATAATGAAAACTTCATTTTGCTCCCCTTGGTCAAGAAAAAGGCAAAAACAAAGATACTAAGAGACTTTGGAAATTCCTAAACTTGAGCCAACATAATTAACTAATTGAGATTCAAAAAAAAAAAAAAAAGAAATTACATTGTAGTGTCTCTTTGACCTTTACTTTAATTTCTTACTCTTCTTCAATCTTGATTTGAAGTAATATCACAATTTCAAACTTGGGACCTACAATGTCAACACAAACACTTTTAAAGTAGATTAGTGGCACACTAATTATTTATTATTATTAAAATATGGATTAGGACCTCCTAGGTCCAACATATATATATATATATATATATATATATATATATATATATATATATATATATATATATATATATATAATGTTTTAAAAAAATTAATCATTTTTCTAAATCTAACTAAAAATGCATCTAAAAATATATAATCAATATGATAAACATAATTTTTATAATATTTAAGATTATAACCTTAAGAATTTTAAAATTCTTAAAAGATATAATAAAAAGAATTGTAGATAATTATTTTTTTATAAGATAAAATTTTAATAATTAAAATTTTAAAATATTTAAATAAAAAGTTAATATTTAATATGACTAGTCTTTAAAGTACGTACGTTGCACGTGCATCAAATTAATAAAATATGATATAACATGTAATTATATTAAAATTATATAAAGTATCTAAAAAAATAAGAAATACATAAATGGAATCAATTTTTGGCTTTTTTAATTTGAGATAATTTAGTACTGTTTTCAGTTTAATTGTCAATAAAAAAAAAAAAGAATCGTATTAAACAATAAATAAGTTTGGACCAATGTGATTCAATTCTTGTAATATTGATTTTTTGTAATTATGATTTTTATGGATATATATAATTTGAATTTTAAAATATCAATTTTTATGAACTGTGCAACTTATTTTAATAATAAGAAAATAAAGTTAGAAAAACTAATAAATATAATAATATAAATTATATATCCTATTATCTTAAAAAAGTTAATTTTCATATATAAAAATAAAATTTATTATATAATTTCAACTTTGTTTTGGATTATAATAGAAATTTATAAGTAAGCCAAAGTAGGACTTGAAATTTTTAATTTGTAAAAACTCTAAAAGCAATTAATTTAAATAATATAAAAAATATAATTATAAATAATATAAAAATTAAGGGTACTTTTATTCATTGAAGAGTTCACCCTCATTCTAACATGGCCTTTAAATAATTTATTTACAATTATTTAATTTATAATTTATGTATAAATGTTAAATATAATTATTTATATTAAAATATTAATTTTAATGTTCATTTAGTTGATTCTGTAAATAAAAATATTTATTAATTTAAAAATTTTTATATCTTTAATTAGATTATATTTTTTATAAAAATTTATGTGCTATAATTAATTTAACTGTTAATATGTGATAATAATTTAATAATTAATTCAAATATAATCAAATAAAAAGATAATATAATAATGAGCCTTTAAAAAATATGAATAGGCAAAGTTGTTTAAAATTCAAAATGACAGATTCGTTTTGCATTTAAATTGGCTTACAATATTGGGTTCAAATTTTATTCTTTTATTTTAAAGAAAATAAGTTTGATTTGTTTGTATTTTAATATTTTTTGATAATTTAGAATTAAAGTTAATTTTTCTGTATAATGAAGTTTTTTATTTTATAATAAGAGGAATTTTATTAATTAGAAAATTAAAAAAAAAACCTTAACATAAATGATTTAGCACAAATCGATAATATAAATAATAATAATTAATATTTATACTTAGCATAAATGGATAAGTTTAAAATTATACCTTATGATTTAGCACATTACCATTTATGGGACAAAACTTTTATCTTCATCAAATTAATTAGTACCATAAGATTTTAAGTTATCACATTACCCCTACATTTATCAATAAAATATTGATATGGTAATTTCGTATAATTTTAATGTATTGCCAGGATTTTGTTTTGTTAATGGATGAAATGATAATATAATGGCATACAATTTCAAGATACAAATTAAATTAAAAATGAAAATTTTATCTTTTAAAATTATAATGTATTATTAAATTACAAGATGCATTTTGAAAATTACTCTATAAATTATTATGATATTATATATGATTTTTTTTTAGAATTAGTAATATATATATTATGATAGATGTAAGTTAATGAGAGTGGAAATATATCAACAAAATGAATAAATAGAAGAGAAAGTGAGACCTATCGTGAAAATTTTATAATTAAAATATACTTTCACAATTTTAAATCTTCTTGTAACAAATTTAATATTAACATTATAAGAAAACTAAAGAATTATGCTATAATTATATACAATTTCAAATAAAAAAAATAATACTTAATGAAATTTTTTAATATAATTACTATGTGCATTATGGATTAAACAAATCATGTGCAATTGATTTTTATATTATTTACATGATTTTATATTATATACTATTTTAATTAATAAAATCATATACAATGTAATTTAAAATTGTATATATATTATATAATAATTATTAACAAATCATACGTGAATTTTATTAATTACTTATAAAATTGTGATTAGAATTATTATCATAATTTTTTTCATATTATCCATTATCATGATGCTATCGTAATTCTTTTATATTGATATTACTATTATTTGTATTATGATATTTGTTTTCTTGTACACCTAGAAGAAAAAAGTTTAAGAATTTTACAATATTATAATTAATTATATAAAGATAACTAATGAGAGAGAATTTTTATATAAGTAGGATAATCTATAATTTTAAATCTAGAATTATAATAAAATTAAAGGTTTTAATCTATATTATTGATATTAATTAATATTTATAGAGATATTATTGTACTCCAAAAAGTTTGTCCCCGCATTCGCCCCGCATTCGCATTCGTGTATTTATATAAATTATAGATAAAATTAATTTTTATATAAAAAATTAAAATAAGGAGGTTTTACCACATGGAGATGTAATAACCGGAATTTTTTTAAAATATAAATTTTATATTTTTATATAATATTTTAATGTTTTTTAACTAATTTATAATTTTTGTAGAACTTCCATTTATATATTTTTAATATTATTTCTAAACATATTTTATAAATTATTTAATAGCTCAATTTTAATTGAAATTGTTATTTTTATAAATTAATATTAAATTAATTAATAAAATATATTATTTTTAACTTTGGTTCTCAGGTTTGATTAAATTATTATTAACTTGATTATTACTATTATTATCATTATTATTGTTTAAATATGCATAAATTGCATTTGGTACGCAATCGAAAAAGAATTTTGGACTTATTTGAATAAACTCGAAAAGTTAGAAGATCAATAGTATAATTAAAAGTTAAAAAAAAAAAAGAAGACAGCTTTTTTTTTTTTCCTCTCTCTCCTCGCCACCTTCTCCCCTCTCCATCAATACACCGGCGTGATCGCCATCACTAAAGAGACAACAACGGCGCAAGGACTCTAGAGGCTTCTACATGATCGGCATCTTCCTATGGACCGCAAATTGCTGCCGGTCGTGGAGGAAAATGACAAAGGTGAGGAGAGAGCGAGAGAGAGAGAAAGATTGCACACCCCCTTCTCTCCTCATTTTCGGCCAACTCCAGCCTCCCGACATGGGAAGGGTAGCGCCAACTCCTCTCTCTCAGCTTCTATTCCTAGGGGTGAGCATATTTCAGTTTAAATCAAAAAATCGAACCGAACATAATAATAATTTTGTTTATTCAAATCGAACTAAATCGAACCGAATTGATTTTTGAATTGATTTATTTTTATAGGGAATTTATGAACTATATTTAATTTATATATATATAAATTGTTTAATTTCATTGATTAATATTTATTAGGTTCAAACCAAAGTCAAAATTAGACCAAATAACTTGAAAATGAAGTCTAAATTAAAAAATCAATTAAAAATCAAAACCGATCAGATTGAACCAAACCGAGCCGAAATAGAGCAGTTCGGTTCGATTCGATTATTTATCCATTTCAGTTCGGTTCGGTTTCTAAAATATGTAATTCGATTTTTATAATTTAATTTGGTTCTGTTTGAACGAATACTCACCCCTATCTATTCCCGACCAGTGGTACTAGGTGTGGTGGCCGGAGGAGAGAGAATGGAAGAGAGAGAAAATGGGTATTCTTTAAGCTTATAGTCACTTTTTTAGCGATCTAACTGTCGGATCTGAAATCCGAGACCACCGATGGACTCAGGCGATTTAAAACCTTCAAGATGGGACTGACCCCGCTCCGATCAGATGCTATTTGAAAAAAGCGATCATCAGACGGTTCAAATCGCTTGGTGTAATTTTCAGACTTTTTTAATTTTCAAAAATTAAAAATAATTTTATGATAATTATTAACAATTTTTTGGCTTAATTTAGGTGTGATCGGATTAATGATAGTTCACCAATGCCCAAGGCCGAGTTTTCAACGGCATCGACTATCCTACGCCCATCTTAGAACGTGGCGTGATATACTTGATCCTAGTATTTTCGCACGCTTTGAACGTATTCCGTGGGTCGACGGTATAGGTAAATCCGAACTTCAAGTTGCTCAATTTTTGCCTAATATTGAGTTTAGAATAAAATTCATAAAATATTCATGGGTGATCACAAATTTGTAATTCCTTTCACAATAGCCTTATAATATTGTTAAAGACCACAGGGCTAGTTTATAGAATTTTTAAAGCTAGTTTGGGTGGTTTTTAGAAAATATCAGTTTTAAACCTTGTGATTGTGTGAGTTTGGTTAGTTTTTGAGGGCCCAGGAGGGGCCATGTGATGTTACTAATATGTGGGCTTAATGCTTGTGATATTAAAAGTGTTATTTGAACTGCTTTGCAGGTTGGGTAGGTCCTAGGTACAGGAAAAACTCTACCAAAATTTCGGTAAGATCTTAGGAATTATTTTGATTTTATGGTTTAAATCAATTATTTAATTTTGTCAGTTTTTTTTGACAGAGATCAATGTGTGTGTTTAGGTGGTCGATGTTGGCCATCTTTTCCTTTTACCCAGACCAGTTGTAGTCCAATCGACTAATCTGTGAGTAGATACTGATTTTATTTATAATTTCAATATTATTATATATCCAAGGCATGCTCATGCATCACTTATAAATATATGCACATAATTAATTTTTAGACATGCCCTGTGTTGCATATGTAATTGATGACTTATTGTATATGTTGCTTTATGGCAATTTGGAGCTGTGTGTGTGAGTTTGCTGTCTGTGGTGTGTATACGGATATGGGTAGGACGAGTAGACGCAGCTGGAGCTTGACTTGTTGAGACCCAATCCTTATTATGGATAAGTCAGAGTAGGCACGGCTTGAGTTGATCTCGCTAGGCCCCGCATTTGGATATTAAGAGAAAGTCCGATTTGAGTTGATCTCGCTAGCGAGGTTGGAACTAAGAGAGTCAGATAGGGGATTAGCTCCCATATATATATATATGTGTGTGTGTGTGTGTGTGTGTGTGAGTATGAATTTGACACACGGGTGTTTGAGTGCTCTAGATTATCTTTGGTGTGATTATGACTTGACTTGTTTAAATTGTGTGAAGATGTTGCATTTTCATTCTTAAGGATGCACTAGATTTAGATAGTTATAGAAATTGTATGTAAAATTAATATCTTACTTTATGAGTTGAACCTCACTCTGCTTCACCTTATTTTTCCAAGCTACAGGAGGAGTTCTTTTTTTCATAATAACTTGCTTTCTTCCTCGTAGGTTTATTAGCAGTTATTTATTTGTATTATTATTTTCTAAAATTATAATATAGAACTCCGCATGTGTTAGCAATAGTAATAATCTTGTCAGGCGCTATGTAAATTTAAGTTTTGTTATTTTTAATAAATTCAAAATTTTTATGATATTTAAATTGTTTGTAAATGGTGGTATCAAAGTTGAGCTGGACTCCCCTAACTTTAGTATCTGATGATTATCGTGTTAGTTTGGCCTAAATAAAAGTATAATATTTTATTTTATTTGCATGTGGGCCTCAGATTTTGGCCCTGATTATGGATTTGGGGAACAATAAGGCTTACTACAGGCCTCGGAGGCTTTTTGCTAGCCCAAGTCCTAGTGCCGGACTGGCCCATGGGATCGGGTCGTGACAAAGTTGATATTAGAGCTTAGGCTCCAGATTCATGGGAAATGCATGTCTAGCGATTTAAAAAGGGTCTTGTTAGGAGGTCACATGTGGAGTATAGGATCCTATTTTTCTTTTGTAACTCCTTGTTTCTAGCTTCCTATGTTATACCTCATGTAACGCCCTCATTTTAGGTAGTCCGTACATTCTACTGTTCTGAAGACTAACGTCTGTTCGAACAGCTAGGATGTCTAGAACTACACTCAAACTAGAGTAAGGAAGCATAAATTGACTAAATAAAGACAAAAAAAAATTAAGGAAAAATTTTAGAAAT
Source organism: Hevea brasiliensis (assembly GCF_030052815.1). Taxonomy (NCBI): domain Eukaryota; kingdom Viridiplantae; phylum Streptophyta; class Magnoliopsida; order Malpighiales; family Euphorbiaceae; genus Hevea; species Hevea brasiliensis. The sequence goes on along the minus strand of NC_079510.1, from coordinate 24,416,235 downwards.
GAAATACAACAAAGTTAAATGAGCTGGTACCCCGGCGATGGGTGACCCAACGGGAAGGGACTGTAAATACAGTTGTCGACCCTATAACAGTAGGGGAACCCTATGAAATAATTTCTGGAATGTCAGAGAAAAGTTACGGTGCCCTAGGTAGCATTATAATGCCAAGAAAAGGTTAGGAGAATTTTTAAGATTGGTACAGATAGTTTTGGCTTCTTAAGCCAAATGGAGGGCATTTTGGTCATTTCGCCTTCAAAGACGATTTTTGAACAACTTGTCCAATTGAGTAAATAAATTATATGACATAAAATGTGAATAAATATTGCTATAAATTAAATTGAAAATGAGTAGAAAAGAAAAGAAAAGAAAATGAATTAAATGGGACTTATGACATCACCATGATGTCATTAAAATGCCTCCACGCAATCACATTGTGACACATACTTATAAACCTAATTAAAAGAGATAAAAATGAGTTAAATTGAGAAAACAAATTCTGCTCCTTGTCTTCCTCCTTCGGCCGATTCTCTCTCTCACTCCTTTCACCATTGTTAACCAAACTTCTCACTTAAATCCTTAGCTAATCTTACCCCATAACCCTAGGATCCCTTCACTAAAAATGTTCCCTACACATTGAGGAAGCTTTGGGCAGCAAAAATTTGAAGAAAAATTGAAGTTTTACAAAACCCAAACTTGGTTCCAAAGAGGTTAGTGCCATATCCACATTTCTTTCTTTCTTTGATCATTGTTAGTATAGTGAATTAGGTTAAATTCTTATGAAATTGAAAGAAGATGATAAATAATTGAAGGATCAATTTTTAGCAGCCATGAATTAGGAAAGTGTTTGATGAGTTTTGATGCAATTAAAGATATTTATGGGTGGCTTTGATGGTGATTATGAGACTTTGAACATAAATTGATGTGTGTGATGTAGGATTTGAATATTTGAGAAATTTTGAGTTAGGGTTTGAATTAATTTTGGTACCTTGGTGTTATGGCTTGGGATTGATCTTACTAAGACTGTTTGTTGATCATTTGAAGTGTTATGAATGATAAATTATAGTTGAGAGTAAGGAGAATGGAATATTGGGAGTGCTTCTCTTATACAGGAAATTCGAACCTATGAGTCTAGTGTCTTCTTTGAGTTATAACTGAAGTTGTGTGACTCTAGTTGGAGGTGAAACTAGACTCAAAATACTCCATTTTTCATGAATAAACCCTACCCAAATTCTATCAAAATCTTGGTCAATTTACTGTCCTAATCCGAATATCCAAATACCAAACCTAAAAATGAAATTTGGCCATAACTCCTCTGCATGTGTCTAAATGACCTGAATTTTATACCATTGGAAAGATTAGACATAGGACTACAACTTTCATTTAGAACACCAAGCCCATAAATGCTTCTAACCAAATGAAATTGTTGACTCAAGTTAGGATACCAACCGACTGCACCATTCTCGCCTAAGTTCTCGGACTAAAGCTCACCCGACCAGCTTTTGGCAAATGGCCATAGCTTGGTCTATAAAGATCCAAATGCAATGAAACTAATGGAAAAATTTTTACAAGACATAGGTCTACAATATTGGTCTTTTGACCAAAACCCGGAACCCAAAGGAACTAGGTCAAATGGTTAGAAAAAGTTAGCACATCAAAACCTGGAGTTTGACCAAACTACACTTGACCTCAGAACAGACTTTAAGTCATATCTCCCACTAGGAAACTCTAATTAGGATGAGCCATACTGATCTGGAACCTTAAGAAACAGGGCTCCAACTTTGTTTTAGACATGGTCTTCAAACTATGAACATAAGAACCCTAAAATGGAGGTCAAAGTTACTGACCTAAACCTAGACCCTGAGGACACAAGGTACTTGAGTCCAGGCCAGTGATTTGGCCATAACTAATGCTACAAAATTTGGACAATTGTAATTAAAATTTTTGAGGGACCATAAGACATAAGGTAATCACTTTTATGAAGAATATTAAACCTAAAAATGACTGTAACATGTCCAATTAATTAGATAAATACAGATTCCAGAATCTGCCTAATTCTGGACGCTGAAAGAGACAGTGAGCCTATTATGGTTATTTAACCATAACTTGAGTTCTAAAACTCTAATTAATATGATTCAAAAAGGAAAACAAAGATAAGACATAGAGGAACAAATTCTATGAAGGGAGAGTGGCCAAACAGTGGCCACATCCTAGTCAATTTGCCATGTAAAAAAAAATAGTGCACCAAATCTGGACCTTTCAAATAACTAGGCATATGAGATGAAATGAACTAGAATAAATTGTTAAGCATAAAAATAACATGAATTAATGAAATTATAAATATTTAATAATACTATTCTGCCCAAAGTATGCCTAGACTCATTTATAAAGCATGGATCGATTGGTATACCAATTAGGGACTAGATATTGCAGTGCTGCCCACAGGGATAATCATTGACAGACCCGCTGGCCTTGTGCCTGATATGACCATTGTATACTGAGTAGACATACTGATGTCTGACTAGTATACTCCCGTGTATCCAGTCTTTATAGTCTGTCATAGGTTACTTGGGCACAGATAAAAGCAATGAGCCTTAAATATAAATAAATACATGAGAAAATCATTAATATGAATTTTATAAGACTCAATATAAGGTATATGCACAGAAAAGATCCCTATTAGCTTATTTATTTCCAAAGTTCTAGAAAACATATAAAAGATTTTAAATGCATGAAAATTGATATTTATTTATAAGGTTATACGTGAATTAATTATTTTAAATTATTTAGTTATTTTTCCTTATTTATGCACCACTAAGCATTATCTTAGCGCGTTGGTTCTTACCACGCGTAGGTACTGGAGAGCACCAGCAGCCGCAACAATAGCAGGAGAGTATAGATAGAGAGGATCAGATCTGCTACAGGGTCAGTGTCACCTCACCAGTTCATTTTGGGTAGGGCTCATGTGTATTTAAATTTTGCATTTTGGATCATTGTACATAAGTAAATGATGTAAATAATTTTGGATTGTATATAAACTTTAAATTATTGTATATGTAAACTTTATATGAATGAAATGTAATTTATTTTCTTGAAATTGATATGAGCATGAGAAGTGATATGATGAAATGGATATAAATTGTTTTAACAGGTAACATGAAACCCACCATACACTAATAGAACAGAGGGAACTCTGTCTGGGTCTCCATAAAAATGAAATGGGATAAAAAAAATTTTCTACAAGTGAGATAATAAAATTAAATGGATATTAAATTAATATTAAAAACAATAAAACAGGATAGGGTGCTCCGGCACCGAATGTAGTACACCTTGCTCGGCTACACTGTAGACGGGTGAGGGGTGTTATACCTCAGGTAATATAAGAGTGCTTTAGTTAGTGTCTTAATTTTTGTAGAGTACATAAAGGTGTGAAATAGAGTTAGCATACATGTTAAGGTCTGCCATGGGAATACATACTCCAAAGAATGTTGTGTTTTTGTCATTATGGGGCTAACGATGTACCTATCTAATGCATGGTACTAGTATTTAAAGGATAGTTATAATAAAGATAGCTACCTTAGATGGGAGTAAGGGTATCACTGCTAGTAGTCATCAGTGGATAGCCCAGTCAGAGTAAGTGTATAGTATTAGTGAGTTCAAGAGAGATAAGAGGATCGAGAAATCTATTATGTGGAATGTATCATAGTAATTATACAATGTTCTTGATGTTTATGCTATAAACTATAGATTACTGTACTGACATGAGATTATTGTGTAGAGCTGCGTGCTTCCCCGTGATATTTCATGATGAGGGTATTTGTAGACGGTCTCTGCTTTTGGTATAGTTATGCGTAATAGAGTTTTATTTCTACATAGGAGTTAGGAAAGCTCCTAGTTAAGGTCTAAGATCCTAGAGATAGAATATCAAAGGTCGCAATTGGGTGACAACTAGAGCTAGTGACTCGGTTATCCTAACTTGAGCATAGAGTTATAGCATAAGTGGCACAACACTAGAGATTTTTAGTATGGTTGCAGTGTAATGATGACACCTACTTAGTGGAATCATCTGGTTTCTGGTATGAGATTGTTGGCAGTATTGGCATTACGGTGGACGTATTGCCTAAAATTTAATGAAGGTAGCACCTCATTTGTGTGACAGTAGAGTGTAACTACGACTCTACTCCCTAAAGGAGACTGGAGGTTATGAATAATATTTGTAGCTGTAAAATGGCATTCTAGGAAAGTTTACAATATAAAAAGAGAGTAGGTAGCCTAATATAGTTGTGGTAATGCGGTAGATGTTGTACGTCTCTTGCAGCTAGCTATGCTATAGAATATGGTAATGTCTTCTTAGGAGAGACAGAAGAGTACCACTAATATAACAATCTATGGAATGATGTCCTAAATGGGACTATAGTGTGATAGGAAATAATGGCTCAAATACTCGCCTTAGGGAGAGTATAATTTTCGTTGTAAGGATTATAAGGAATCAGATCATGATGGATGCAAAGCTTTGGAGTAGCAAGGGAAAAAGGGAATCCTGTAGATTCCCTCCTTGAGGTATTAGGTGGTAGTTTGTAGTTAAGCAGAAGAAAGGATAATGACTGCAAGTCTGCGAAAATAAGTCATCGAATATCAGTAGATAAAAGGAAATATAGAAATGAAAATTTGGATAGTTGGTTTCAGATGTAATAGGAGAGAAATTTGAATAGCAGTGAAAGTTCTAATCAGAGTGGTCAAAAGACCAATTCTGAGTAGTACAAAGGTGAAGATGACCTAGCAAAGACACTAAAAAGTATAGTTAGCTATCAGGTCAAGAAGAAGAATAGAGCTAAGGAATAAAATAATCAAGGTTCTATTTCGAGTAAGATAAAAGAGATGAATTAAAAAGCAAACCAAATAGCTAAGAATAGGACAAGATTAGGAAGATCAAAGTCAGGCATAAAATACATAATGTGCCATCCTGAGCAAGGTGAATAGGATGAACTGAAAGATAATATTAAAAAACCCAAAATGAGATTACATGAGTGAGGATAACTGTCAAGATATAGAATCCAGAAGTATAAGACTTAGAGCAGGTCATAGTTCAGGCAGTGTCAGGAACCAAAACATGGAGTTCAGAGTTATAGGACATGGATCAAACCTTGTCTATTTCTATTTTTAAGATGGAGTAGGTAGCAATGGGACAAGATTCCTTTAACCTATTAACAGTATAAGAAGAGTTAGGCAAGGAATGCAACCTGAGCAAGTTACAATTAAATAGTATTCAACGATGTCTTGAACTGTTTTGTCAGACTGAGGGACGATGCTAGTAAACAATAGGTTAATTAAGATCAATGTAATAGATCATATAGGTATGATGAGAGAAAAGAAGGGTAGGAAATGACACATAGGCATTAGGTTGGACTATGGAGATAAGGAAAGGGTGATTAAAGGTTTGTTATGAATGTTAGGCAGTGTGATCAATAGAGTCACTTTGCAGTAAGGCAATAATGACAGAAAAACAGTAGGGGAAAAACGGGAAGCAATAGGTATAGGTGGTTATAAATCACTAGAAAGTGTAAGGATTGAAATAATTATTATAGGTAAGGGTGAAGTTAGTACTGGAAGAATCTATTCATAAGAGATATCTTTCAGAATACAACAAAAGTTAGAGGCACAATACAAATGATGATAAAAATGAAATATAGAATAGGAATAAGCAAAGTTAATAAATTATAAAATGTTATGTTAGGAAGGATGGTGGTACAGTAGAGGGTTGATGCAGCTGATACCATATAGGTAGAGCATAATTTTGCAAGGAGATGATAAAAGTTGAAGAAAAAGACAAAGAGACATGGGTTACACATTATTATATGGAATCGTATGTGGTGGAACTTATATTTTCAAGGGCTCCTATCTAACCATGATGAGCAATTTCTTACAAAGAGTAGTGGGGAATGATAATGTTCTGATGATTAAGTTAGGAAAGAAGACACAAAAAGAATTTTTTAAGGTCAATTACAAGTGTTACATAATGTGAAGTATGTGCTAGTAGAAATCAATTGTAAGGTTAGAATTTCAAAAGTAATAAAACTAGTAATCATGATAGGACTACAAAATAAAAAGAAGGTTGAAGTGATGATGGGATGGACATCCTTGAAGAAAAAAGGTGTAAGGGTGAGAAAGGATAAAAGTTAAAGAATAAGTACAGCAGGTTGAAAAGATATCAACAATAGTAGAATAGGAAAAAGGGAAGTGGATAACATTCAAAGGACAGGAGAAAAGCTCGGTAGAGTTGGTTACAATAATGAGAATAAGGAGGAATAAGTATGCTAGGGACACACTAAGGGATGTTTAAAATAAGTTATAGTGAGATGATAGATTAAAGGAGTAGTGAAGCCTCAATCTAAGTGCCAATGTATCAGAAAGTATGTCACATAATCAGAAGCTTTAGGATGAAGTTAAGATACTTCCTTTCTAGAGGAGTGGGAAATGATAAGGTCGCATTAACTGGGTTATCAGGGAATACAAACACTTTTGTCACCTAGGAGAAGAGAAGAGACCCGGTTCACCTTCCAATGTTGATAGATGGTATAGGGTACACTTGGTACTTGAATGGAACTTTACATGACTAGTTACATAAGATGGACAGGAGTTGGTCAAGGACCTTAGTAATGACACAAAGGATATTGAAAATTCAAAGTATCATAGGACAAGTAAGAATTTCGAATGAGATTCCTATGATAGGTGCTACAGGAAAGTATCTCATAGGATACCATAGGATAAGAAACATAAGTCATGTCTTTGGGGAGCAGAGGTTGTTGAAATAGAGAAATGAGGACTGAAGTCACTAAGAGACACAGTGGGGGGGGGGGGGGGCAATATAAGAAGGATAAGCACCAAAGTTGATTGAAGTGATGAGATATCAAGTCAAGCACAGTGGAGGTATAATGAGTACTTGAGATGTCGGGAGAATGGTCAATGAATAGTTAGAGGTAAGAGTTCCGCTATGGAATGGTTATAATAGCTAGGACACTATAGCAGAGTTAGAGAAGCAATGAATAACCACCTTCTTTTCCTTAGCGCTTATTATTTAAAATTCGAGGATGAACTTTTTTAAGAATGTAATAACCCAATTTTTTTTAAAATATAAATTTCATATTTTTATACAACATTTTAATATTTTTAACTAATTTATAATTTTTGTAAAACTTTCATTTATATATTGTTAATATTATTTCTAAACATATTTTATAAATTATTTAATAGCCCAATTTTAATTAAAATGGTTAGTTTTATAAATTAATATTAAATCAATTAAAAAAAATATTATTTTTAACCTTGGTTCTAAGGTTTGATTAAATTGTTATTAACTTGATTATTACTATTATTATTGTTTAAATATGCATAAATTGCATTTGGGACCCAATTGAAAAAGAATTTTGGACTTATTTGAATAAATTAGAAAAGTTCGAGGACCAATAGTGTAATTTAATTTAAAAAAAAAAATAGAGAACAAGAGAGCGTTTTTTTTTTTTTTTCTCTCTGTCTCTCTCTCCTTTCCCTCTTTTTCCCTCTCTCTCCTCATTACCTTCTCCCTTTCTCCTTCAATATGCCGATGTAACTACCATCACCAACGAGACAATAGCGGCTGGCAAGAACTTTAGAGGCTTCTGCATGACCGGTGTCTTCCCATGGACAGCGAACTACTACCGGCAGTGGAGGAAAACAACAAAGGTGAGGGGAGAGAGAGAGAGAAAGAGCTTGCGCCACCTTTTCTCCTCATTTCCGGCTAACTCCGGCCTACCGACTCCACTCCCTTTGGGCTTTTGTTCCCGACCAGCTACAGTGGGTCTGGTGGCCGGAGGAGAGAGAATGCAAGAGAGAGAAAATGGGTATTCTTCAAGTTTTCTTGTCACTTTTTTAGCAATCTGACCGTCGGATCGGAAATCCTAAACCACTAATGGACTCAGGGCGATGAAACCTTCGAGATGAGACGACCCCACTTCGATTGGATATCGTTTGAAAAAGACAATCATCAGACGGTCCAAATCGCTTGTTACAATTTTCGGACTTTTTCAATTTTCAAAAATTAAAAATAATTTTATGATAATTATTAATAATTTTTTATCTTAATTTAGGTGCTATTGGATTAATGATAGCTCGTCGGTGCCTGGGGCTGAGTTTTCGGCCAGATCAGGCCCCCGTCTCGGAATGTGGCCAATATTACAGTTGACCCTAGCATTTTCAGACGTTTCGAACAAGTTCCAGGTGTCAGATTTAGCATAGATAAATCTGAACTTCAAGTTGCTCAATTTTTGCCTAATACCAGGTTTAGAATAAAATTCATAAAATATTCATGGGTGATCAGAAAATTGTGATTTCTTTTGCAATAGCCTTATAATATTGTTAAGGACTGTAGGGCTAGTTTATAGCATTTTTAAAGCTAGTTTTGATGTTTTTGGAAAATATCAGTTTTAAGCCTTATAATCAAATTGTCTAATTATGTGAGAGTCTGTTTTGGAGGGCCCAAGAGGAGCCATGCGATGTTGCTAATATGTGGGCTTGAGGCTTGTGATATTAGAAGCGTTATTTGAACTACTTTGCATGTTGGGTAGGTTCTAGGTACAGGGGAAACTCTGCTAAAATTTCAGCAAGATCTTAGAAATTATTTTGATTTTATGGTTTAAATTAATTATTTAATTTTGTCATTTTTTTATAGAGGTCAGTGTGTATGTTTAGGTGGTTGGTGCTGGCCATTTTCTCCTTCTAACCAGACCAGCTGTAGTCCAGTCAACCAATCTGTGAGTAGATATTGATTTTATTTATAATTTCAATATTATTATATATGCAAGGCATGTTCATACTTCACTTATAAATATATGTACATAGTTAATTTTTAGGCACGCTCTGTGTTGCATATGTAATTGATGACTTACTGTATATGTTGCTTTATGGCAATTTGGAGCTGTGTGCGTGAGTTTGGTGTGTGTGGTGTGTATACGGATATAGGTAGGACGTGTAGATGCGGCTGGAACTTGACTCGCTGAGACCCAATCCTTATTATGGATAAGTCGGGATTGGCACGGCTCGAGTTAATCTCGCTAGCCCTCGCATTTGGATATTAAGAGAAAGTTCGGCTTTGAGTTGATCTCACTGACAGAGGTTGGAACTAAAAGAGCTATATCGGGGATCGGCTTCCATATATATATGTGTGTGTGTGTGTGTGTGTGAATATGGATTTGACACACGAGTGTGTGAGTGCTCCAGATTGCCTTTGGTGTGATTATGATTTGACTTATTTAAATTGGTGAAGATGTTGTATTTCATTCTTAAGGATGCACTAGATTTAGATAATTATAGAAATTGTATGTAAAATCAATATCTTACTCTATGAGTTGAACGTTCACTCCTGTTCATTTTATTTTTCCAAGCTACAGGAAGAGTTCTTTTTTTCAGAATAATATACTTTCTTCCTTGCAGGTTTATTAATAGTTATTTATTTGTATTATTATTTTCTAAAATTATACTATAGAACTTTACATGTGTTAGCAATAGTAATAATCTTGTCAGGTGCTATGTAAATTTAAGTTTTGGTATTTTTAATAAATTAAAAAATTTTATGATATTTAAATTGTTTGTAAATGGTGGTATCAAGATTGAGCTAGACTCCTCTAACTTTAGTATCTGATGATTATCAGGTTGGTTTGGCCCGAATAAAAGTATAATATTTTATTTTATTTGCATGTGGGCCTCAGATTTTGGCCATGATTATGGATTTAGGGAACAACAAGACTTATTACGGGTCTTAGAGGTTTTACGCCGGTCTAAGTACTAATGCTAATCTGGCCCATGGGATCAGGTCATGACATGGAGATTTTTAAGCCTCCTTACCAGTATAGGTGGCACACTATGATGAAATTATTTTGAAGACTCAACTTATATATATATATATATATATATATATATATATATATATATATATATATATATATATATATATATATATATATATATATATATATATATATATATTTATTTATTTATTTATTTATTGAAAATATTAAAGAGTAATTTAGTGAAACAATTTAAAATTTTACAACAAAAAATAGAAGCATTTGTTCGTTCACTATCCAAAAAATTAAAATGTTACTTTCAAAAAGAAAATTTATAATTTAGTGTCTGAATTTTATCTTATATTATACTTTAATTCCTAAATTTTTTATATTATTATTTAATCCCTGAATTTTGAAAAAGTAATTATTTAATCTCTAGGTTTTACACTTTATTACAATTTGGTTTATAGATTTTGAGAAATGAGTTATTAGTCTCTTTAATTTTAATATATATATATATATATATATATATATATATATATATATATATATATTTATATATTTATTTATTGAAAATATTAAAGAGTAATTTAGTGAAACAATTTAAAATTTTACAACAAAAAATAGAAGCATTTATTCGTTCACTATCCAAAAAATTAAAATGTTACTTTCAAAAAGAAAATTTATAATTTAGTGTCTGAATTTTATCTTATATTATACTTTAATTCCTAAATTTTTTATATTATTATTTAATCCCTGAATTTTGAAAAAGTAATTATTTAATCTCTAGGTTTTACACTTTTATTACAATTTGGTTTATAGATTTTGAGAAATGAGTTATTAGTCTCTTTAATTTTAATATATATATATATATATATATATATATTTATTTATTTATTGAAAATATTAAAGAGTAATTTAGTGAAACAATTTAAAATTTTAAAACAAAAAATAGAAGCATTTGTTCGTTCACTATCCAAAAAATTAAAATGTTAATTTCAAAAAGAAAATTTATAATTTAGTGTCTGAATTTTATCTTATATTATACTTTAATTCCTAAATTTTTATATTATTATTTAATCCCTGAATTTTGAAAAAGTAATTATTTAATCTCTAGGTTTTACACTTTATTACAATTTGGTTTATAAATTTTGAGAAATGAGTTATTAGTCTCTTTAATTTTAATATATAGAATAATTTAGTCCCTGTAATTTTAATATTTATAATAATTTTATCCATTGATAGAAGGATTAAATTATTGCATATATTAAAATTATGAGGATTAAAATGTGATATAATATAAAATTTAAGGACCAAATAATTAATTTATCAAAATTTATGGATTAAAATGTAATATAATGTAAAATCCAAAAACTAAATAATTAATTTTTAAAATTTAAGAATTAAAGGTGTAATAGAAAGTAAAAATCAAATACCAAATTGTAAATTTTCCATTTTAAAATAACGAGTTCAATGTATATTAAAGTAAAATAAAAAAAAATAATGGATGGAGTACTGTTTTTCTTTTGTTTGAACAAGAGAGGAAAATTGTAAAATAAATTATTTTCCTCCCATATCATTCTTTCTATTGTAGAGAAAAAAAAAAAAAAAAAAAAATAAAAATAAAAAAAAAATATACTATTAAGCTGAAAATTATATATTTTAAATATCAAATAAAAATAATAATTGTAATTTTAAAAAATATTTTCTGTGTAATGTCTTCTCTGTATATTATTTGTTTTTTATTTTCTTTCAATCTAAATAAGGGAAAAAATAATAACAAAGAGAAAATTTTAATTATTTACCTTTCTCATTTCTTTTATGATAAACTAGCATAATGCCTATTTTAGGCATGAGTAATTTATAATTTTTATTTTTTAATAATATTTAAAATAAGATAAATTATTATTATTAAATTAATTTTAAATTAATTTTTTTTATTTAATTTAATTTGAATAAATTTTTTACTTGTTATAATAATAAATTTTTAATTAATTTATGATGTAATTAATTAAAATATATATTTAATTCTTTTTACACATATATTAATAGTAATTTTCATAATTATTTTGTTTAAAATGTAATAAAAATATTTTATTTAAAAATAATTTAAATTTTATAAAATTTTTATATTTTATCTCATAATTTATGTAAATTAATATTTATTTTTTATAAATTACAGAAAATACATTAAATTAATGAGAAAATAATATTATTTTAAAAATATATAAATATAATACTTTTTATTATTAAAATAATAAAAAATTAAATTACTAATAATGAATTGAATTATTTAATTTTAATAATAATAAAAATATATAATATTATTATTAATTAAAAATAACATTTTATTATATTATTTTTTAAAAATATTATATTTAAGTATAAATTCTTTTTTATCAATCTGATATAAATTTTATGAAATAATTCTTTGACAAAAAAAATTATCACTTTACATAAATTTATAATATAAAATAAATATGTTTCATAAAAATTAAAATTTTAAAATATTGTCATTTTCTATTAATATAATAAATATTAAAAATATATATTATTTCCTAAAAATAGATTCTATAATTTTGATAATGTAATTTTAATTATTTATAATCATCTTTATTTATAGTTAAAATTTCAATACAATCATATTTATAATTTATCTTTAAAATTCTACTTCTATATAAAAATATAGTTTAGAGATAATTTTTGTAAAAAAATATAAATATTTAATTAAAATTTAAAATTAATTCTATTGACAATTAATGATAATAATTTAATAATCAAGGTATTAGTTATCATTGTATTCAATATATAACTATAATAAAATAAAATCTTCAAAGTGTAAAAAATATTAAATAAGAAATTTATAAAAAAATAATAATTAAATAAATATTAATTAAATATATTTAAATATTTAAATTCATTTTTTATAACAGTAAAACTTTCCTATTTACTTAGCTGTTTTAATTAAATCGTCATAAATTGACCGTAGTAGTAATAATAATAATAATAATAATAATAATAATAATAATAATAATAATAATAATAATAATAATAATAATGAACATTGATTAATCATATGAAATGAAATAACAAGAATATTAAATTATTAACATTAAAAAATACATGTCAATCATAAATAAGTCAAATATTTATATTTTATTTTTATAACTTTTTATATAAACTATATTTTTATTTTTCAAATTTTTTTAATAAAAATTTCATAATAAAAATAATAGAAAATATAATAATGTAATAAAAAAATTTATTAAAAATATAAAATAATTTAATATTAATTAGATTATATAATAGTTGATTATAAAATTATGATCAATTTTTTTAAATTAATAATCATCAATGACTTATTATTATTATTATTATTATTATTATTATTATTATCTTTTAAATTATTTTTTATTTTAAATTATTATTATTATTATTGAGAATAATATATAATAAATAATATTTTTATAAAAATAAATTTATAAAAAAATAATATAAATAATTTTTAAATATTATATTTAATTATAAGAGATCGTAATTTTTAAAAATTAAATTTATTAAAAAATAATAATTAATATAAAAAAATATTTATAAAAGATGCCACATGAAAAATTTTTTAAAAAAAATATTACATGCCATTTTCTTAAAAATTCCTCTGTGTGTGGATTTCTTTTTTTTCTTTCTTATTATTATTTTTTTTCGAAGTACAAATATCACCTCTTCAGGCTGTGGCTGAGCGGCTCTCCCCTTGAAGCGGAAGAGTGAGGGAACCAGCATATTTTTCAGTCCTAAAATGACGTCGTTTGCGTTGTGCCCTCCGATTTCCGTGCTAGGCTGTTCTTCCTCTATCTCTCGGGTTTCCTTCCCAACTCGGCTAAACTCGCATTTTCATAAAAGGTATTCTCTCTTCATGCAGATTTATTTTTTAAATTTATAAATTTGTTTGGAATTGAAATTTTATTTATTCTGTTGGTGAAATTTAATTTAATTTAATTTAATATTTTTATTTAATTGAAATTTAATTGAATTTATAAATTTGATTGGAATTGGAATTGGAATTGAATTTTGCTTGAGATTGAAACCAGTGATGCAACATACTTATTCAATCTGCTTTCAGCTATTGTAAATTTCAAGTCAAGTGCAGCTATGCAGAGCCAAATTTAAAGGATGATTACAAATCTGCTGCAATTGATGTTGTTGCTGATATAAAGACTGAAAGGGTACTAACTTTCTTCTATTTGCTTGTGCTGAACTTATGCTGCCTTTGGTAGGGGTAGTGCATTGTAATGCAATCAAATTTTATATTGAATTTCATTAGAAAAATTGATTGTATTGGGCTTTACCAATCATAGCATTATATCTTTGGGCACTTGAGCTGAAAGAATCTTATGAGCATGCTTTTCCTCAATAGGTTGTAGTCCTAGGAGGAAATGGGTTTGTTGGTTCTGCGATATGCAAGGCTGCTGTGTCTAAGGGTATAGAGGTTATAAGCCTAAACAGGTCTGAGACATCTTTCAAACAACTGCCATGCATATTTATTTATCTCAATGGTTTTCTTGCTATTAATTATTTCCGTGAGTAATTGTTATCATGAGTGTAAGTATTTGATATCTTAATTATTAAGAAATTTGTCAAAATTCTTGTTAATATTTTCTTCATTATTGGAGGCTAAAGTTGCCGTCACTCTTCAGGTCAGGGCCTTGACTTACCTGATTCATGGGTAGATCAGGTTACTTGGATATCAGGCATGTTATATTCTTTATGTACTCTTGAATAGACTCCCGGTGTTGTAATTAAGCCAACTGTAGTGTAATGATAAGGTTGTGTGTATTTATATAGCGCATTTAATGAAAAGTTGTCTAGAAAATTGCTAGCAATGGTAAAGGAAGTAAATTTGTGAATATGGAATGTCAAGATGTGATCATCGCTTGGCAATCTTTCTGACACAGAAATTCTAAAGAAAATAAATATCTGTGGTGCTGCTGTGATCAGTCTCAGAAGCCAATTCATGTAGATTTTTACCCTCCTTGTCAGACAAAACTTTTTCTTGCATTGTTCACTTGCAAATGGAGAGCGTCAACAGCTGCACTGATGTTCTAATTTTTTCTATTTAGTGCCTGATAATCTCATTATCTTTCTGAACATCAGAAAGTATCGGGCTCTAACAAGTACTTATTACATGACCATACATGTATAGGAGCCGTGAAGTTAGTTCACAATCCATTGAATTCCTTGTGTAAAGCATGTAGTTATGTGAATGAAAGTTCAATTGCACTTGATTCAACCTTATTTCTGTAAATCCATTTATTGAAAGTGAAAATAAAAATGGTCTTGAAAATGCATAATTATACTAATTAATGGAAATTTAATGCTGGTATGATTATTGTTGCAATGGAGTATGACAGCCATCTTCAATGCCATAAAAATCACTAGCATCATCTCTTTTCCATTATGATATTCCAGTGTAAAGTTAATGCCTTGGTGACACACCTATTCTACCCTTTGATCAGTTGGTGGAAATGACTTATTTAATCTTTCCTTGCCTCCAAAGTTATTGACATCTCTAACTACTAAGTTTCACCCATGCTGTCTCTGCTGTTCTGTCATGTACCTTTTCTTCTTTTCTTAGAATGAGCCTCAATTCTTGCAATTAGAGGATTCTGTAGGTGCATATGTTGTGACCTGGTCACAACCAAACAGAAAAACAGAAGAAAGTGGGAAGAAAATAGAAGAAAGGGAAGAAGAAGAAGAAAAGAGATCAAGATCGAGAGGGAGAGGGAGAAGGGGAGAGAGAGAGAATTTAGAGGGAGAAATTGTATTCATTAATCTTTATTGGATCCAATTACAGCCCAAAGAGTTCTATTTATCTAGTAATTTATTACAGATTCAATTTTGCAACAGGTGGGCTGAGATGGTCTAAATGGTCCTAGGCCTTTGAGGGTCTATTCCAGAAGAAAGACAACATAGGTAGTAAGGGAAATGGATGCTGAGCTGGAGAATTTTGGTACCAACAATCTGTTAAGAGGAGGAGCTGGAAACGGTTATGCAGCAGTGCATTTGAAGGGAAGGAATATGCAGTAGCACTTTTGAAGGAAGGAATCTATATAGATGGAATAATGGGGAGGAGAGAGCATGCTTTTCTGGTTATTGACTTTTGCAAACGGCTATTAAGCTGGGCTAGAATTCTTTCTTAAGTTTACTAGAGAACCAATTATTTCTTTTATCTTTTGGTTGTATTTGATGTTTTTTATGTTATGTTTCCCATTTAAAGTTCAATCAAAGAAAGTTGCCAAAGTTGTTTATTTCCATTCTCTTCCTATTTTGTTTTATTTCAAATTCCTAACTCTATCAAATTGGTTTGACCTGGTGGATGCCACAAATGAGGATGGATTCTCGAGTTGATGTGATAGAGAGGAGTTTGGGTGCTTTAGAAGAAGACATGATGAAGAAACTTGATAAGGGAATGATGCGTCTTGCTAGTGAAGGGGAACATATTGATAGAAGAGTAAGTGTCGTTTTGGAGGAGACTTGAAGTTTCGGCCTCATAAATCTATTTCCTTGCAGTTGAGGGTGGTGCTTGATATTGCTTGAGATTCTCGGGTTGATGAATGATCAAGATATTGCCTACAATAAAAAAAAAAAGAAATGAGGTCGGTGGCTTAACCAAGGCCACTTCGACGCTCAAGTCAGTAAATACTTGATAAAGAAAAAGCAAACACTGAAAGAAATTTTAGTGTAGAATTGGGTACCTTGAGAATTGTTGTGAGCCATATTTATAGAGTTAAGGATGGTACCCTTTCCGCTTTAATTGGGAAGGGATTTCATCAGCTCATGCCAAATCATTTTTCTCTATATTTTGTAGAGGTGTTACCCAACGTGTAATGATATTTTCGGCGAGAATATTGGACATACTTTTATCATGTAATCAATTCTACTGAATTCTTATCTTTTGTCCAAACAACCATTTCGCCCGAAAACCTTGTGACTTTTCTGAACACCAAGTGTCTTAATCGAACACTTTGTCTCTTAACCGATCACTTTGTTCTTCATAGGTATTTGATCCTTTTTCTGAACTCGAAGATCCGAACTACTTACCATTTAGTTTAGAAATCGGGTTGTGTTATTAGTCTCCCACACTGTTTGAATCTTAAGGTTTGACATATTGCGTAGAGAAACGCGCTACCATTAATTACTTATGACAAATGTCTCTTGAAAAGCTGAAAAGACTAATGTCCTTTTCAATTTCTAAGATGAACCTTTTGGCAGTTGATTCAAAATTTAAGTTCTAAAACCGCCTATATATCCATATTTCCAAAAGCGAATATTACTTTATCACTCGTTTCATTTCCGTTGATTAAAACTTCTACAACTCTCTATTCGTGGTGCTTCTTACCTTCCTCCGGTGACTTTCCGACACTTAGCAAATGGGTAGCTCCTGATACTTTCCCCTTCTTACTTCCTATCTTTATTCCTTTCCTTCCTAAACATGAGTAAGAGAGACAGCTAAGATACCCAAGAAACCGCCAACATAGATTATAGCTTCGACGATTCTCTGATGGAAAAAATGGCTGACAGCCCTGTATTGTCATTGTCAGGTAAAGAAGTAGATGATGCTACTGGTGGCAACAATGTGGCGGGTACTAGTCGTGAGATTGGCACTACCTCAACCCACGCGACGCTTCCACAAAATAAAAAATCTAAGAAAACTATAGCCGAACTCCTTGGTATAGATGAGATCGCCTCAGAAGTGAATCCTATCGAACTTCTTTCCCTCATATCAAAATATCATATTCCAAGAGACCTATTCGAGGTAGAAGCTCGTGGGGACCACATCCAGGCTAATCTCCATTTTGAAGAAAGAGACTGTGTGATTGTGTATGAAGAACTACTGAACGTGGGACTAAGGTTTCCACGTGATCCATGTTACATTCGAGTACTTCAATACTATCAGTTGTCGATCACACAACTCCATCCAAACCCTTGGAGGTTACTAGTTGGTTTTCAAGCTATGTGCTGAGCTAAACATCTGTCAGCCATAGAAAAGGTGTTCACTAGCCTCTACTATTTAGGCACTCGAAAAAATGAAAAAGCCAAGAAAAACAATGAGTTCTGGTTTTTTTTCAAGCTCAACTGAATTGCCAGCTATTTGTCAATCTTCCTTCTTCCCTGAAGAATTGGAAAGGGAGGTTTTTCATCCTCCGAAGCAGAGAATGAATCGGCTAGGAGGGGATCCCTAGGAACTGGAATTATCAAGCTGATAAGACGAAAAAGGCACCTCACCTTAACCTTATTGAGGACATATTCGTGGCTGAACTCAAAGAACAAGGGAAAAAAGACCGCTTTAAGATCGCCAACATTGTGAAGGCCGAACTGAATTGTTGATTCAGTACCTATGTAGCCACGATGGATACACCCTTAGAACTAGCTGACTTTGCGGTATTCCCCTTAACTTCTTTCCTCATAAACTGTGATACTTACTAACTTCTTTCTTTGTGCAGGTATGATGGGCAATCAAACACACGAAACCACTTGGCTCATTAGGGAACTAAAAAGGAAAAAGAGGCTGAGCTTGGACAAGTCCCCCATCTAAGAAGAGTTGAACTGAAGATCCTCCTACCACTACTGTGCCAATCGCTCCTAACCCAGTGGGCTCATTGCCTGGTCCAACCCATTCTACTAATAAACCAGTTATGCCTATCTCCTCTTCTGAGTGTGTGATTAGTGAAACCGTTTCGGTCTCTCTTGGTTCCCAGATCCTGCAACAATCTGTTCGGGACCATCAATTAGTGAAGAATAACAAGGACTTTGGCCAAGTGCTGAGCGCCTTAGTCTGTTTATTAGAAGATCGGAAACGATTGGAGAAAGAGAGCTTATAGGACTTGATGCTTTATTGCAGCAACTTGAAAGTAAAGGCCATTGCCACCTATCATATGGCTCGGAAAAAAGTACGCCAACTCAAGGGCACCTTCCAATAGATAGGTCAAGAAAACATGACGCTGAAGACTCGTCTTTCAGCTTAGAACAATTAGTTGGAGGTGTTTTCGAATAATCTCAAATCTTCCGAAGCTACCATCCATAAACTCGAGAAGAGTTAGAGTTGGAAAAAATTTCTTTAGAAGCCGAAAAGAAGAAGATTGTCTAGCTGGAAGGGTGCCTAAAGACTTCCAAAGCCGAAGCAAATTAGCGGGCAGCCACAGCTTAAGTGGATGCCCATAATGATTTGCTGAAGGAGCTGGTCAAGTGGTTTCCCCAGAAGATTTCACATGGATGGACGATTTAGAGCGAGGAAGAAAGTGAGGGGAGGAAGGGTGTGTTTGATCGGTGGGGTGATCACCGCTAATTGAATTGTAATATCTTTTTTACATTAATGTACCTTTTCTTTTTACTTAACTCTATTACTCTTTGATCTCTTGTACTTTTAATTTTTTGTTTTGCCAAGTTAAAATAACCTTTATGAAAATCCAAACTTTGATAAAAAATAAATGCCCTCAAATGATAAATGTCATCCCGTAACTTTGAAAAGTTTCTTGGGTGTTTTCCGAAGTGAGTGAGAGATCATCTGGGAAAAACCTTAGCAGTACTCTAAAATTACAAATGAGCGAGATTGTCTTAGTATCACCTTAGTACGTCTTTAGGGCTTTAGGTGGGCAAGAGATTGCCTTAGTGACTTTTAGAGGCTCTAAATGAGCGAGAAGTCATCTTGATGCCACTTTAGGGCTTTATGTAGGCGAGAGATCGCCGTAGTGCCTCTTAGAGGCTTTAAATGGGTGAGAAGTTGCCTTGACACCACTTTAGGGCTTTATGTGAGCGAGAGATCACGTTAGTGCCTCTTAGAGGCTTTAAATGGGCAAGAAGTTGCCTTGATGCCACTTTAGGGCTTTATATGGGCGAGAGATCGTCATAGTGCCTCTTAAAAGCTTTAAATGGATGAGAAGTCACCTTGACGCCACTTTAGGGCTTTATGTGGGTGAGAGATCGCCTTAGTGCCTCTTAGAGGCTTTAAATGGGCGAGAAGTCACCTTAATGCCTTAATAAATAATCACGACTATGAGAGAAAAGCAGAAGTCTTTAGTGATAGAATTTGCATAGGTTACAAATATTCCACGCTCGTGGAAGATCGCTACCACTACTGTATGCAATCTTATAAGATCCAGGGTGGATGACTTTGGATACAATATAGGGACCTTCCTAGTTGCTATCGAGCTTGTCGGCCCCAGCTACCCCTCCTGAGACATGTAATCTTTTCATCACTAGATCTCCAACTACAAAAGACCGGTGTTCCCTTGGCTTTGTCCAATCTTTTCTTCAAACCATTCAAAATGGTATGATTAGTGAGCTCTGTCATCCCATTGGTTTGAGGATGATAAGTGGAGGATCAATACCCTGCGTGCCATTATCAGTGATAACCACTTTGGGAACGTCGAATCTGCAAAAAATCCTCTGTTTGACAAAGGTAATTGCCTTATTAGTGGTGATAAGCTGCGTAGCTTCTGCTTTAGCTCATTTAGTAAGATGATCAATTGCTACAGTGACGTACTATCTACACCCTGAAGCCTTAGGAAATGGGCCAAGGATATCAATTCCCCACTGATAAAATGGTCATGGACTCCCAATAGCCGATAATCTTTCAGACAGAATGCGGGGAATAAAATTGTGTTCCTGACACTTTTTATGTCAAGAACACTTTCTATCATTCCATTGGTTTGAGGATGATAAGTGGAGGATTAATACCCCACTTTGAGCAGAAGGATCTAAACTTATTACTTTTAAGCTGCGTGCCATTATCAGTGATAGCCATTTTGGGAACACTGAATTTGCAAAAAATGCTCTGTTTGACAAAGGTGATCGCCTTATTAGCAGTGATAAGCTGCGTAGCTTCTGCCTCAGCTCATTTAGTGAAATGATCAATTGATATAACGACATACTATCTGCCCTGTAACGATATTCCCGACAAGAATATCGGACATATTTTTATCATGTAACCGATTCATACCCGATCATTCTTTTTTGTCCGAACACTTTTCTATTGTACTGAACACTTATCCTTTGTCCGAACACCTTGTGACTTGTCCGAACACCAAGTGTCTTAACCGATCACTTTTTTCTTCATAGGTATTCGATCCTTTTTCCAAACTCAAAGATCCGAACCGCATACCATTTAGTTCGGAAATCGGGTTGTGTTATATCAGTGCCCAAATTAACAGCTAGTTAATTTGGGCCTTTCAAAATTCTAGAATGTATTGGTGCTGTTTCATACAAATTATTTCTGCATGTTGAATCTCGAATTCATCATTTATTCCATGTTTCTCAGCTTAAACATGTGGAAGGAAATCATTCCGTGATAGCTAAGCTATCGAAAGAAATGGTTATGAAAGATGATATGGTAGAACCAGAGAAAGTTTTGGAATGGTGATAGATTGTGGTGGACAACATGCAAGTGATTCAAGTATTAATCCAGTGGAAAGGAAAACCTGCAGAAGACGCAACTTGGATGGACTTAGTAGATTTCCAAAATCAATTTCCTTCCTTTATGCTTGGGGACAAGGCTATGGTGGCTATGTTACAGATTCCATTTTGCAGCAGGTGGGCCGAGATGGTTAAATGGTCCTGGGCATGTAAGGGTCTATTCCAGAAGAAAGACAACAGGGGTAGTAAGGGAAATGGATGCTGAGCTGGAGAATTTTGTTACCAACAATCTGTTAGAGGAGGAACTGGACATGGTTATGCAGCAGCGCATTTGAAGGGAAGGAATATGCAGCAGCGCATTTGAAGGGAAGGAATCTATATAGAGGGAATAATGAGGAGGAGAGAGCAAGCTTTTCTGGTTATCATCTTTTGTAAATGGCTATTAAGCTGGGCTAGTAGTCTTTCTTAAGTTTACTAGAGAACCAATTGGTTTCTTTTATCTTTTGGTTGTGTTTGATGTTTTTATGTTCTATTTGCCATTAAAAGTTCAATCAAAGAAAGTTGCCAGAGTTGTTTATTTCCATTCTCTTCCTATTTTATTTTATTTCAAATTCCTAACTCTATCATAATTTACATGACTCATCTAACATACTTTGATCCTTAATCATGTCTACACTTGAAAATGGCTGAACCTCACTTGACCATTTTATTCAACTGGTAAGGCATTCTTTTTCAAACACCCATTGTGCATCTTCCCTCTCTAATTATAGAATCATTTTCATCCTTTATCTTCTCCACTTCTCATTCTCATTTTCTTTGAAGAGTATAACATTAGAGGATCCCAAACTCCAAATCATGGGCCCCTCAAATCAAACTCAAAACAATCACTATAGTATATGCATGTTCTTTTTCCACCAACTCTTTCTTTGTCCTTTCCAAAATTTTTCCCAAAGAGAGCAAACCCATTGATTTGATATGTAATTTCCAAATTATGAATTAATTGGCTAATCATACCATCTTGGTCTGTTGTACTCAAGACTCGATCTTTTCCTCAAGTTTGGAAATTGCATTTTCATCCTTACTTATAGTTTCTTCACGATACCCTCTTCAATGCAAGAATTTATATTACTGGCAAGGTCGTGATCATCATTCCCATATGAAATTCAAAAATTCAGATGAAGTTCATAACCCTGCTCTTCTTCTTTCTATTTGGAACATTCCAATGGCTTCAAGATTGGTTGGCAATCTCGTTGAACATTCTTGTCAATGGAAGGAACAATTTCCTGGATCAGATTATCAAATCTTCATTGACGTCTTGCTTTCATCCATTGATTAAACTCTTCCATTCTCCATAGATTTTCTTCTCGAACCACCTCAAACTCCTTGCAATTATCTTCAAAAATTTGTTGGTGGTCTCCATCTTGAAGGATTGAATAGATGTTGTAATTCTTTGAGTTGATTCTCTAGAATCATGTATGTTATTTCATCATCCATGGTTGCTTGTTGTGGATTAGAAATAGAATTTAGGGGAGGAATGAAGAACAGGATATGGAAGAGAAAGAATGAGCAAAGAAGAGAAAGGGAGAGAAGAGAAGAAACAGAGGAAAAAAGATGAAAAAAGAAGAGAGGGAAGAGAGAAGAAAGGAAAGGAAGAGAGAATGCAGAAGCAATCCCTAGGATTGTACTGCTCTTCACCAAATTATTGTGACCAGGTCACAACCAAACAGGAAAACAGAGGAAAGGGGGAAGAAAATAGAAGCAATGGAAGAAGAGGAAGAAGAAGAAGAAGAAGAAGAGAGAGATCGAGAGGGAGGGGAAGAAAGAGAATTTAGAGAGGGATATAAATTGTGTTCATTAATCTTGATTGGATCCAATTACAGCCCAAAGAATTCTATTTATCTAATAATTCACGAGACTCTTCTAACATACTATGATCCTTGGTCATAATAGAACTCTTGGTCACAACAGCATATTTACTGTGGGAAGTACAGCATCACAACTACCAATAACATCACCCAGCCTCATTATGAATTTTTGTTCTACTAACTAAACATCACCACTGTGCTGCAAACTGGAAAGAATATGGAACATTGTGATCCAATTTGCTAGATGCATCTTGTCCTGCATCCTTGATGCGCACAATTAACTGGTCATGATATAGGAGTTAAGGTTTAAGCTTGGTGACAACTTTTGAACACTTTGTACGCCTTCAGAATGTCTTAGCATAGTTCTGAAAATGCTACATGCAGTCAACGATGTTTGCTTTTAGCTTTAGATATGAACAATTTCTCCATTGATGCAATTATTAAAATTGTCTTCATATCATGCAGGAGATGTTTTCTATGCAAACTGGGATGAAGTTCTAGTTGGGGCCACTGCTGTGGTTTCAACCCTTGGAGGTTTAGGCAGTGAAGAACAGATGCTGAGGATTAATGGTGAGGCTAATGTTGCTGCAGTGAATGCTGCAAAGGAATTTGGTAAGAATTCTCATCAATTATCAAGTGAATTAAAACTTAGATCATTTTCTTTATAGGCAGTGGTCACATCTACTAGGAGGTAAGGTTTGTTGCAACTCTGTGAATTGCTTGTTTGCTTTGTGGCTAAACGCTTTTGGAAGGACCAAGGAGGTTACTCAAAAATTCATTAGAACATTGAGTTGCAATTTAATATACGCATGCTGTGTGGGCCAATGGATATTATTTCTGGCTGTATGTACGATATATCTTTTGTATGAGATCTACAAGAGTAGTTACCCAGCCTCATTCAAGAGTTTGTTTGAGATCCCTATTGTCATGGTGACTGGAGATTGGAAAGAAATTAACTTGTTTTTTATCCCTACTTTTGAAGAACCCTGTGCCTTTTTAAAAATTGCTTCTCCTCAAATATTTTTCGTTTTATTGATTTATTGCTGGCTGGGTTTCTATTCCCACGAAAAGGATATCATCTTAATAGCATTAGTTGCATATTACTAAAGTCACCTAGAATTGTATGCTTAAACCATGAACTTCATCTTATAAAGTGGAAATATGCCTGTGGGAAGAATAGTTGCTTTTCCTTCCCTGCCTTTTTGGCAACTGTTGATTATCTGTGGATACCAGTGAGTTGGGTCTTTCCTGCTCTGCAACCAATAACTCCAACTATTTGTTTCTTTCTAATTTGATGCAGTTGTGCTTTTCAGCCTTTTTATGTCTACATGTGCAGGTGGAAGTGTACCTGTGTCAGTTCCGCTAGAGCTCTTTTTATTGTTTGCTTGAGACATTAGAATCTAATTTAATGTAGAAGGGAAAAATAGATTTTCATAGTTTACCAAATTAGAAAGAAGAATATTTGTGAGTGTCTTGTCATAGAGTTACTGTCCAAGTTCCAACATCACACAATAAGAATAGACTGCTGAAGCAATAAAATATGAAAAAAGATGACATGATAGTCAACATATACCACTATAATATATGACAATAGGAATTGTCACTTAGTAAGGGAGCTTTGGTTCCACTGTAAACATAACAATGGTCCCATCATTTTGTATATAGAGGAAACCTTGTTCACATGGTAGGTAATCATCATCAATATAACAAGGAAACATATGCTTGACATGAATCTTACAGAACTTTTAGCCTGGTCCTGTTCCCGTGAGTTTTAATAGAATGAAGATCTAAGTCTTTAACCAGCCAATGTTAATGGAGTAAAGGAAAACATATATAATTACTTGACCGTTATATCCTTATTCAAAATCAAAGTATAAAACAAATATTTGTAATGTTACCATAACTTGTTATGAATGGCACTTGCATTAGAATACAACTTCATTGCGATCGTATCATCCTACACAAACCAACTCTTCTTTTATGTCAAGTCATTAAGTATATTGGTTTTGATTTTGTTCCATTGTGTAACTAAGGTATACAGGCTTCACATTTATTTGACATTGGGAAGATAAATATAGCAGAGAAGTTGAAGCTTGGTACTGGCCTTATGGTGATGGTTTCATATTTTCTAGAATTCTTTCACCTATACTACCTGGTAGTCAATTGGAGTGCAAAATAAGTGTGATAATTCAATTTCATGTTTACTGAAAATTTTCCCCAAAACTTTTCGATATTTGAAAGAAAGTAATGATTATTACAGGGGAACAATGGGGTAAATGGTAAATAAAAAAGAAAGTTCTGTCTTTATATGGTGGCTGGCGCAATATATCTTTTATCTTAGGCTGATGTTAGAACAATAATTAGAACAGTTAAGAGTGGTTAGGAATTCTGTTTTCTAACCAATTCACACTTGGAGAATTAACTACTAATAGAAATGCGCTATGAGCCATGGTAAAGGGAAGCTAATAAAAGAATTCAACATAATTTCCTTTTAAATTCTTCTTCTCCTCTCTCCCAAATCTTCCTTTTATTTCTCTCTTTTCTCTTCCTTTCCCTTCTATCTATTCTCTTGGTAATCTCTTCCCTTTTTTCTACTTTTCTCTCCTTTCCTTTGCTTTCTCACTACCCAAATACTCTTGTCGTGACTGGGTCACAACAATTGGTATCAGAGCTACAACACTCTGGTTTTTCTAAATTCTTTCTTTATTTCTCTTTGTTACAAACATATTAGAGAATTCCAGAAAGTTTACAAGAAAAATGGATGAATTCCAAAAGACAATTGAGAAATACACAGATATTTCATCATAAATTTGATCAAATCGGAGAATCTATAAGAGCTTATGCTAAAGTATTGGAACTTGCCCCTGTCAAGGATTGCAAACCAATCTTGAAGTGTCTTGCTGATTTCCATCTTGAAGAAGGAGAAGATCAAGGTTCTAATCGCAGTGATTAACAGATATTGTAAACAATCTAATGTTGTCCATTCAAGATAGGTGCTTTCGAGAACCTGTAAAAATGGAAATTGGTGCTCTTTGCTCCTGCATGATTTAGTGAGTTTTGGGCAAATTCAGCCTCTCAATGATTTTAAGGTGGGGAAAAGAATCAACCATCCAAACTTAATTCAGAATTTTCAATTTTAGATCTCAACTGTGATTTATTAAGAAATCAAACCTTAACTAAACTCCTTGGTCCTTTCTTCATATTTGTTTCTTTATTTTCAATGAAATATAGAATTGGTTTGAAGTGGTTTAAATAAATGAAAACAAACAGCGCAAAGGAATGTTTTTAGGAAATGGAAGTGTTGGTAGCTTAGGAAAGTGGGTTTGTCTGACTTTCTCAGCAAAACAACATGTTCTATATGGTAACACTCGGAATGGCCTTTACTTGACAAAAAAGCTATGTTAATGGACTTTAACATTATGACACGGTAACGACTGTTACAATAAAAATAAAAAATAAAAAAATAAAAAAAGGAAAATGCCCTTTATATAGCAGTGTAGTTGTAATTGTGGAGCTCTTAAATCTGGTTTAGCATCGCCTTCCCATAGCACTACCATGATGTTTAGATATTAACGTCATAAAGGCGGGGAAAGGAGTTATCATTCAGGTAATAACCGGGACAATTTAGTAAGAAGCGATGTGGGTGGAAACTTACCCCTTGCAAGGGCCCACTACCCTTCTTTTACCATAAGCTCAATGGCCTAGGTTTGGGATAGTGGGTATGAGAGATGGAATGTATTAGGCACCCTCTTTGTCTGAACTTACCTTAAAAGAGGGGTCAACTTTTACTATTGATTTCTAAAGTCTTTCTTGTTGTATCTTTTATTAAATTCTCTAATCATATATTTATAATTATATATTTATGTAAGCTAAGATCCACACACATTTAAATTTAACCATTCAAGAAAATAACAAATAGGTACATGCGCATAGAAAGTTCTATCATGTGATGTTTCTAAGTTAAAAAAAAAATTACCTTATATACCATCTTACCCTACATGTATATTTAACTAAGTCAATTACATGCCAAGTCATTTTACAAATCATACATAGCATACAAAAGAAAGAGTCTTAGGCATTTCAATCTAAAATATATGCATAAGACGAAAAGGAGGGTCCTAAACATGTCAATGTTTCTAGATTATGTATTTAGGTCCATTAATTACCATGTTTCCCTTTATGCATCTTTACTAAGTTAGTTACATGCCAAAAGTTCATTTGAAAATATTCAAAATAATCAAAATAAAATTAAAGTCCTAAACTTAAAGAAAGAGGGAGGAGAATAAAGATTAAAAACCTTAAAATGACTTTTACAACTCATAATTAAAAATAAAATTAATCCTAAAATTATTATAAGGTCTTAGGCCCATTAACTTAGTGCAAGAGGTCTTGGAGTTCCATCTTGAATTTTAGATTGGGTTTGATTCACCAATGGGTGAAGGGGTACCAATGAGACGCAGGATCAAAGCGATATTCAAGAAAGATAGAATTAATATAAAGAAGAAGAAGAAAGAACAATAAATAATAAGAAGATGCAGTAAAATGAAAATGAAGATGCAATAAATCAACAAGTTATAATAGCATAAAAATATGGGCGGTAGAACCAGCCACAGATATATAAAGATTGTAAGAAGATAGTTTTATTGAAGCTTTGATACCGGACTTACAAGGAGATAGAATAGGGAAAGGGAGAGGTATCCGAAAGGAAAACTTGAAAGAAAAACTTAAAAAATGAAGTAGAGAGCCTCTTCCTTTTATAGATGAAGGAAAGAGGTTTACAATGATTATAAGTTACTATTACACATTTGAAAGTTAAAAAGATATATAAGTGGAGTGAAAAATGCCGAAAGTTGTTGCAAGTGGAGTTCCTATAGCCATGTGATGACCAAATTTTTATTTATGATAGCTGGAAAAGTTGTCTTTGAAGTGTGGGCCTGTGATTCGTTATTGGTGCTTTAAAGGCGGATAATATTCCAGCGGTCATCCTCGTTATCATTACGAGGAGCGACATCGGAAGATGAGCTAGCTTGGCTTAGAGTTTTGAAGTGGAGGACTGTTACTCAACGGTTCTTGCATGATAGTAAAATATTCTTCTTTGCACAGGCCAAGAGAGCTTGAGCATTTGATTTTTGGGCCAAAAGATCGTAGGGTTTTGGGGCGAAGTTGAAGGAAGTTGTCTTTGTTCTTTAGGCTGTTTGAGTAGCCATTGTTCCACGACTTCTAAGGAGGCCTTTTGATGTTTTGAAATTTGGACCACCATCTAATTTTGAACTTGCAAATTAGGCGGCCCTTGGAGAAGTTGATCGGTTTGTAGCCATAGTCCCATGAAAGAACCCATGGCACAAAGAACTTTGAAGCAACTAGTATGAGGATGAAATATTTCTTCTTGATTGTAGGCTTATAGCGAGCCTTGAAAGTTGTATGCCCTTGATTGATTTGAGGGCAATATTTGAGGATGGCTACCATCGATTCCACCATTGGGCAAACCATGCAGGAAAGTGAAATTTGGAGGCGATGCGGAAGAAAAATAGCCAAGTGTGACGATTCTTTGGGGTTTTGGATTAGGAAAGCATTTGTCAAGCTTGGTGGTAATCCCAGTATGTGAAAGTTGTAGTAGAAGGGAGGCTTTGGCCAAATCTAGCTTGAAATTTCTTTGGGACAGATAAGTCTTGTCCCCAATTGACAGGGTGGATAACTTTGAGTATAGTGCAGGTTGAATAGTTTGGGACAGGGGAGTTTTTTGGGAAGTGTTTAATTTTGACCGACTCAGTTTCAATCAAGATACTTTGGTAATAAGCTGGATCTTTAGACTTATCCACGGCTTGTAGTGCTAAGAATCAAAGAACTTAGTGCACATAAGCGAGGTTAGAATCATAAAATCCATCCTCAATAGTTAAAATACTTTGATAAGAATCCTTTAAAATCCGGTTAAATCTTTGAACGAGTTTTGATAAAAGTTTTGTGAAACCATTATGGTTCGTTTGATTTTAAAGTCAAATCCGTTGTATGAACAAGTTTAGTTGTTTATACAGTTTGAGAAATTTGTTTTTGAGAGAGTTTTTTGATTTTGTATGTTAATCTCTCTCGACTTCTTGAGAGCAAGCTTGAGTTAAAAGTTTTTGGGTTGTCATACGGGAGCGAATCTACGAGGTGGCAAAGTTGCGGGTGATTAATGAGGCCTGCAAGCCAAACTTGCAAGTCATTTGGAGAAAGTTGTTCTGGAGGAGTTTGGGAAGTTGAAGGTTGGCAAGTTGATCTATTTCTTTTTGGAATAAAGCATTCCATGAGACAATAGGGCTTTGGGAAGTCATTTTGGGTTGGCTTAGCGCAAGTTGTTGAGAGGAAGCTTGGGTTTTAGGTGAAGTTTTCTTTGAGGTAGAAGCTGAAGCTTTTTTTTTTTGTTGATTCTTCAGTCTTCTTTCTTGGGATCATTGTGAGGAGTCTGCAAGAATTCACAAGTTAGGAAGTCAGGGATAGAATTCATACCTCCTCTAATATATTCAATATCAAAGTAAAAAATACTTAGAATAGCTTGCCAACGAGCAAAGATTTGTTTGGAAGCAATGTTTTGAACATCCTTTTTCAAAACCTCTTTTGCAGATTTGCAGTCAATTCGAAGCAAAAATTTTTGATTAAGCAAATCACTTTGAAATTTTTGAATGCAGATGACTATAGACAAAATTTCTTTTTTAATAGTGGAATAATTTTTCTGGGTTTCATCCCAATATCCAGAAACATACTGAACTATAACTTTTTGTTATTTTTAAGTTGCTTTAGAATTTTTCCATATCCAAGATCAGAGGCATCAGTTTCAACAATTTTAAAAGCAAATGGATTATCATGATGTAAGCAAGGAATTTGCTTTATTTGGGTTTTGATTTTCTGAACAAGGGAAGTGTGTTCCTATGTCCAGGTCTTTGCATTCTTTTTGAGTCTTTCATGAAGTGGCTGAAGCAATCTATTTAATTTTGGAAAGAATCTAAGACACATTTTAAACATCCTAGGAATCTTTGAAGTTGAGTTTTCTCAATAATTTTGTCAGGAAATTTATCAGTGAAAGCAATTGACCTCTCTATTAGTGAGATTGTACCATTGGAGATGTAGTGTCCTAAGAACCTAATCCTAGTTTGGAAAAGACTAATTTTAGACTTAGAAACTACTAATCCATTTCTTTTGGCAACAAGGATAAAAGTTTTTAAATGCTTGAAATGTTGCTCAATATAAGACGAAAAGATTAAGACATCATCAATGTAAACAACGCAAAATACAAAGTATGGATTAAAAATGTCATTCATGATGCGTTGAAATTCAGATGGGGCATTTTTCAAACCAAATGGCATGACATTCCACTCATATTGGCCAAATGGGACGGTGAAAGCAGTTTTGTAACGATCTTTGGGAGCTATCTGTATTTGCCAAAAGCCAGATTTCATATCAAACTTTGAAAAGATTTTTGCAGCAAAAAGTTTTTGAAGAAGATCTTTTTTGTTTGGAATCGGGTAACGAATCCATTTCAAAGCTTTGTTAAGAGGCTTATAGTTAATAACAAGTCGAGGGACTCCTCTTTCAATTTCGGAAGATTTGTTAACATAAAAAGCAGCACAACTCTACGGGGATCTGGAAACAGAAATTAAATTTTTAGAAAGCAAATCTTTAATTTCGTTTCTACAGTGATCTTCAAGTTCTTTATTCATTTGAATTGGTCAGGCTTTAGTAGGAATTTGAGATTCTTGAAAATCATTTTCGTAGGGGAGGTCAACAACATGTTGTTTTCTTTCCCAAAAAGCATTTGGAAGATCAGAACAAACAGTATTTTCTATTTGTCGTTGAAGAAGAGAAATCCTTTTCTTTAAAACAGGATGTTGAAGTTGATTTTGAATCCTTTGGATTGAAATAGTTTTTCTTAGGTTTTGAAGTTCTATTTCTTTTGACAAAATTAGACAGTTGAGTTGATTTTCATAAACAGAGTAGGCTTTAATAATATGCAAGTTACGAGTTTGGGGTTTTTCAATAAAAGGGAAAACAATCTTCTTTCCTTTAAGTTTAGCAGAAATATGATCGTAATGAACAGTATAAGGAGTAATAAGATTTATGAATGGAGTGCCAAGTATGACCATATGATGAATATTATGCACAAGCAAAAATGAAGTTTTGATTTGCAAACCGTTGTTTAAAACGTATGCATTAGTTTTGAATTGATTTTGAGATAATAGTTGTTGGCGGCCTTGAGCTTTTGATGGTTGCTTCTCTAAATCCTTTTGGAATTATTTCTTCCTTGATACAATTAAGGTCGACTGTATCAAAGAGAGCAATAGTATCCAATCGAAAATCATCAGAAATTTTTAAAGTTATTTTGACCAAATATTTTTGGAAAGTGACTTGTTTTAAAATTAAAAGAAAATTATTTGGAACATCTTGCAGATTGAATAGTTGTGGTGTTTTAGTTTCAGGTTCTAGATCGTATTATTCTTCTTCAGAAAATTTCTTAAGAAGAAGTTGAATGACAACAGAGTCTTCCTTCTGTTTGGTTTTGGAGTTGCTTGAGTTCAGACTTGATGGTTTCAACAGAGTCTTCCTTTTGTTTGGTTTGGAGTTGCTTGAGTTGGACTTGATGGTTTTGACTTGATGCAGGTTATTGAATGGTGGAAGCAGAGGTTTTGTTTTGAAAGTTTTGGCTTTTTGTAAGATGGCTGTGAGGTCATATGGGTTGTTGGCTTTAGATGAGTACAGAGGTAGAAGGGGTTTGAAGATTATGCTTCAAAAGAGTGTTGAAGCTTAGTGAGATATTCTTTCTGAAGTTGAGGGTCTTGGATGTGTTGAATAACATCGAGCATAAACCTTTAATCTCTGGTAAGCATGTTCAGTTGCTTTTCGGATTCATCATAAGTAAAAGAGTCAGAGAGGGCTTCATCAAGCGAAAGGGCCTGATTATTTTTTGAAGAAATTGAAACAGTTTCTTCAGAATCAGAGGACTCAAGCAAAAGGTCTTCAAGTTTATACAAAGTTTCTTCTTTAAGTTGGAGCTCATGGATTCTCCTGTTGAGCTTGCAATATTTTGCAATGTGACCTTTCTTGCCACATCTATAGCAAGTAACATCTTTTAGGAGTAGCTGCAGGATCATAAGGCTTTTGAGAAGGTTTTTGGTACTTTCTATTGTAAGACTTTCCTTTGGAAGGTCTGTCTTGGTAGTAAGTGGTTTTATGTTTGGAGAAGTGTTTTTTGTGGTTGCGGTGTCTTCTGGTTTGACAGTTTGTGCATGGTTTGAAAGTTGAAGAGGAAGATGGCTTTTGATAGGAAATATCGAATTGTTGGCAGAAGGTTCCAAGTTCTTTTTTGGTTTTATGGAGCTCCCATTTGAGTTGTTTCTGTAGTTTAAGATCTTGGCAAATCTTCAAGCCTTCTTTCTGGGTGAAGCTGATGAGTTCTCCATAAGTGAGCTGATCATAAGAAATTTTTTCATTGTTCTGCTCTTTGATCTTATTTCGAACCTTTTCACCAAGGAGAGGGGGGAGGCCAGTAAGAAATTTCTCCTTCCAAAATGGTAGATTAGAGTCTTCTCGAAGCATAACTCTGGTAAGGAAAGTATCCTTATACCATTTGAAGTTACTAAGCTTTTTGCACCGAAGATTTGAAAGAAGCTCGGGATTCTTGTTTTTGAGATGCGAAGGATTTCCAATAAAGTGAAGTGTCAAAGCTAAGATGAGGGTGGCAACAACATTTTGAATTGGTCTGCCATTTTCATCAAGTATTGGATCTTGATCTTCATCAAGTTCAACAGACTTTAGAATCTCAAGTTTCTGCTGGGGAGTGAGATAATAATCCCACCATCCTTTCAGTTGACCTGAGAATCCTGCTATGAGAAGTTTTGCAATAGCCTGATCAGTGGTGCATGTCTAGGTTCGATAGGCATTTGCGGCCATCGTCATTTGTTGGAAAATGTTGAGAACATTGTATTCTGACATTCCATCTATGTTCCATTCATAGACAGAATAAGCATTGTAGCGGCTTTGGGAGAGGGCACTCGGCTTATCTTCTAGATTGATATCTGGAGCAGTGGCTCGTGGATAGTAAAGCTGTTAAGGATTTTGCCAATGAACCTTATATACTCTTGTAAGAGCTTCTTCTTGGAAGGCATTCTCTTCGTCAGAGGGTTGTTCCATTACATTTACGGAGGCTTCAGGAGTGTCTGGAATGATAACATTGGACTTTGTAGAAGTTGATGGAAGTTGGTTCAGGCGATCGTGAATAGCTTGAAGAAATTCTTCTTTGTTCTTTTGTTGAAGGCTAGCCAGAGAGCTTTTTGAAACTTCAAAAGGCTTAAAGGCTGGAGCTTTCATCTTTGTTTCTATGGAGGAGATGATGGTAGTTGGGTGCTGAATCTGCTTTTGGAGATCATTTAACTGTTTTCCAATAGTATGAAGATGACTATTGGTCCAGTTGCTCTGCTGGATGATATTTTCAAGATTTCTCTTAGTATTTCTCACTCTTAATTTTGAAAAGGGAAGCTGTAAGGGTGGTTTTGAGGTATTTGATTTGAAGTCCTCAGAGGGGTGGATGGACAGAGTGAATCCATTCACCTTTTGAGGTTTGCCAAGAAGTTGTTTTAGAAAGTGGGTTTAAGGTTTTAGAAGCAAAAGGATATTCCAGATGATTTTCAAAAGCATAATTTTCAAACCAATCAAAGAAGAAAATATGTGTTTAATGCCCATGAAGGAATGCATAAAATTTCTCTTGGATTTCCTGCCTTTGATCCATGAAGTTTTGAAAAAACCAAAGTTTTTTCTCATGATTATGAGGGGCATAAAAATCTTTTTAAAGATAAGCTTTGTTAATCTGAAAATCTTTTTGAAGAACATTCAGTTCAGATTCTATATTCTCAGTCACAAAAGAGAAGATTGGAGATGTAGGTCTGGGCTGTTCTTCTGGAGTGGAATAGACAGGTCGTGGTATGGTAGTTGAAAAGTCAGCAGTTTGCATTGAAGTTGTTCTTGGTATGTCAGAAGTTGAGTGTCTAGGTAGATTTGGGATTCGAGTAAAGTGTTCTGTAGTTGTTGGATAATTAATTATAGAGGGTGTTCTAGTTAGAGGTAGATCAATGACAGTAAGTAGTTGTGAGATTCTTCCTAGGTCTATAGTTCCAGAGGAAGAGGTAGCATCAAAAGATTTTCTGGAAGTTGGGGGCTTTCTAGCAAAAGAGAGTTTTACTTTTCCGTAAGGGAACTGGGCAATTTCTTTAAGCTGGGTATTTGGGCTAGGTGGAGGCAGTGGTTGTGGTCTTGTGGCTCCTTCTAGGATCCAGTCTTCAGGTAGTGAGACTTCATTCCATTTGATGGCTTTGGGAATAACAGCATTGGCTCTGGTAAGATCAGTTTGAAGGAGGAGGGTTTCTCCTTTCTGACTGTGAATTAGAACTTTAGAAGCAAAAGCAGTCATCATGGCTTTATAATGAACTTTAAAAATCAAAGCAACAGGAATAGATCCAGGAAGCATTTTATAATTATGAGTTTTAATTTGCAAAATAAGACTATCAAGCAAATTTCTATCATTTAAAGAAACAGTTAAGTTTGGATAACATTCAAAAGAAATTGGACCAGTGCAAAGACTAGACTCAACAGAACTAAGCAAAGAATCTTGGAAGTCATAGAAGCGAGCGTCTCTAAGAACAGCTAAGATGGAAGTGTTTAGACCTTCTTTTGTTAAGGGCTTGATTCCCACCTGAACTAATCCTATATGGACATAGTTGTAACCTTTGGCTTTGTGTTTGTTTAAAGAAGCAGAAGTTAAAAGCTTGATGATCTCAAAAGGCTTTGTGATTGGAATATCTCTTTCCTCAGTTTTGATGGTATAATCAGTTTTGGTAAGGAAGTTAAACTTGCTTTGTTTATAGATCTGATCTTTCTGGACTTTAGGAAGTTCCCAATTATCTATTGCTTTTTCAAAGTCTTCAATAACTAATTCTTCACTGTTGACTATCTTCTCTCCAGTTCCAGAGGTAGAAGAGCTGGAAATAGATTGATTTCTGCAAAATATATCCATGAGTTGAATGGTCTAATTAATACATTCCCTACAGTAGGATATCTGGATTTACAGCCAAACCACTAGGACTTACGACCAGCAACCTCAAAAGGACTCAGGAATGCACTAACCAAACAGCTAAAACTCACAAAGATATTAGGCAATAATCACTCTATCCCCCTAGGCTCTGAGTTATACCAAATCAGCCTGGGTCCATCTTACTCCATAGATTGTGCATAGATTTGCTTATTGGACTAAATGTGTTTTTATTACATTAATTAATTAAATGCTAAGAACAATTAATCTTACCGATAAAAATCCCAATAAGGTAAAAAATGCTACTGAAATAAATAATTCAACTGGATTATAATATAAATAATATAGAAATTAAATTAAAAGCCTAAAAAAAATTAAAATTCCTAATAGGATAGGAATTATGCTCTTCTTCAATTTCAGTTTGATAATGCAACGTGTAGTGCGGAAAAGGATCAATACATGATCAAATCTTTGAAACTAAATAAAATCTAATCCAAGATCTTAAAATAAATAAGATTCAATCTATAATCTAAGAATAAAATAAAGCAAATATGGCTTTGTGAAGAAAAAAATTTTGTTGAAATAAATATGAAAACTTGTATATAATAAAAATATAATGGGTATTTATAGAGTTCTAAATCCTAATATAGGTATGAATGAATTAAAGAGTCCTAATATAAAAATGAAACATATCTAAAGACAATAAACTAAATAGGAATAATATTTTAGAGTTCTAAATAAACTAGGAAATAAAAATAAAACTTATCTAAGAAAATAAAGAATTCATCTAAAACTAGAAGTCCTTATGTGGGAAAACAAAAGTCTTCAGGTCTAATATTGATTTGCGCACCGTGTCATTTATCCACACTTTCGAAAAAATTCGACCTCGAATTTTAAAGTGTTGAAGAATAAAAAAACTTCATTGAAAAATCACACCATGTCTCCCTGAATGATATTAATAGAGTTGACTTGAACAAAATTGAATTGAAGGATTTCACATTATCCTTTGCATCCATTGGAACATCTGGACAAATAAAATCAACCAAGACAATAAAAATTGAAGGTTTAGATAAATTGTTAATCTCCATCAACTCATCCATGGTTGGTTGTTCTTTAAGCTCCATTGACATCTCCAACTCTCATTGCTCTTCCTTGTGAATTTCAACTTCTTCCTCTAGAGTAGATGGTTCAAGAAATTCTAGTTCGAACTCATTATCATCCACCTTAGCAAAAGGCAATACAACTAAAGTTTTAGATTCTTCAATTTCAAATCCTTTACGCTTAGAATCTTCAGTTTCGAGTTATTTTTCTGATGCAGGTTGATCTCTTTTTTCTTGATTCTAAATCTTTAACATTCTTTGATAACTCAATAAGATTTGCTTCCACCTCTATATTCTTTTTTTCTGTTGAAGTACACAATTTTTGAACACCATTTCTTCTATATTCATCATTAGTAACAGGTATTCTTTTAGAATTAAAAAAGAACAAAATCATAATTGAGTATATTGTGGTTAACTGCCCCAGTTTGATTCAATTTATGATTTCTCTTCTCAATATTACGAACTCTTAATAAGCAGCGAATCTCTTACAATTTTTGCATAATTTCTTTTATAGAATTTCGATGCTATTTCATTGCTTTCCAAACAGCTAGTAACTCCTTATTACCGTCACGTGATTGATTGCCACCACCACCACCACCACCACCTGTATTGCATCGTAATGAAGGTGAAATCCCTGCTCTGATACTACCTAATGCAGCGTGTAG
Source organism: Hevea brasiliensis (assembly GCF_030052815.1). Classification (NCBI taxonomy): domain Eukaryota; kingdom Viridiplantae; phylum Streptophyta; class Magnoliopsida; order Malpighiales; family Euphorbiaceae; genus Hevea; species Hevea brasiliensis. The sequence goes on along the minus strand of NC_079510.1, from coordinate 24,379,335 downwards.
CATAGAAAATGATTGACACACGATCAAACTCTTGAAACTAAATAAGATCTAATCTAAGATCTTAAATAAATAAGATTCAATATAGAATCTAAGAATAAAGTGCAATAAATATAACTTTATGAAGAAGAAAATTTCATTAAAATAAATTTGAAAATATATACATAATGAAAATACAATGGGTATTTATAGAATTCTAAATCCTAATCTAAGTAGGAATGAATTAAAGGGTCCTAATTTAAATGTGAAACATATCTAAAGACATAAATTGAATAGGAATAATATTTTTGAATCCTAAATAAATTAGAAAATATAAATAAAATTTATCTAAAAAAATAAAGAATCCATCTAAAGCTTGTAGTCCTTGTGAAAATAGGAAAACAAGTCTTTGGGTCTGATATTGATTTGCGCACCACGTCACCCCTTTTCCAAATTCTAACTTTTACATCTTAATCCTACTTCCCTTTGGTCTCCAAACTCATGCAAAACACAAGAAAACATGTTAGAATATAATTAAATAACAAAAGAAAACTAATTTACATTAAACACAATTATTGCTAAAAATTACAGATTAAAGTAATAAACAAAATAAATTTTGCACATGACCTAAATCACCATAAAAGGTCATCCCATAATTTCCAGGAATGCCTAAGACATTGATCTAAAACATATATAAAAAAAAAAAAAAAAATTAGATGGCAAAAAATGTGCACATATTTTATCAATAGAAATTAGCAAAACTTGACTTAATGCTGAAAGTGCAATTTTGGACAATAGATAAAAAAAATACTAAAAATAACAAACATGCATAAAATTTCCTAAATTTTTACCACGAGTTAGCTAAGGCACTGAATTAAAACATAGAAAAAAGAAACACTTAAACTCGTGTATCAATTAATACAGAAAATTAAAATCTTCTACCGCTACCGTAAAATAGACGGATTTGAGTAGCAAACTTAAAAAAAATTATTTCTAATTATCTGTAAGGAATTATGCAAAAAGAAAAATATGATAATAAACTAGACATAAAGGACTAACACCAGAAAAAAGAATGAATTAAAACAACAAAGATTTGAGAGAGAAACATATTTTACAAAATCAGGTATATGACCAGATCAAGTTCGAACAAATCTAGAGCTTTGAAAAATCATTAAAAATTGTAAGAAGTAGCTTTTTAAGTGATCCAAAAGGCTACTTCATAGGTAAACAACACAACAAATCAAATAAAACAAGAAAAACAAGCAAAGGAGATCATCTACAAGCTCAAAATTGAGAAAAATAATAACATGTGAAAATACAAAATTGAAGTATGTGAAGGTGCCCGATCAGAATTACCTTTTTTGTAGATCTTCTTTGGATTTCAATGACTCCTTTGACACCTTGGAGAGCTTAGGAATGAATTGAAATAACTCAACTCAACTAAGCCTTTATCCCAAAAATTTGGGGTCGGCTATATGGATTTGCTTTTTCCACTCTGAACGATTTTGGGTTAAATCCTCAGAAATGTGTAATGCTTCTAAGTCATGTTGTACTACTCTCCTCCAAGTCAATTTGGGTCTACCCCCTTTTTTCTTTCTATCCTCTAACCTAATGTGCTCTACTTGTCTAACTGGAGCTTCCGTATGTCTACGCTTCACATGACCAAACCACCTCAATCTCCCTTCTCTCAACTTATCTTCAATTGGCACCACTCCTACCTTTTCTCTAATACTCTCATTACGGACTTTATCTAGTCTAGTATGGCCACTCATCCACCTTAACATTCTCATATCTGCAACTCTTATCTTAGATGCATACGACTCTTTCAGTGCCCAACACTCACTACCATATAACATAGCCGGTCGTATGGCTGTACGGTAAAATTTTTCTTTCAATTTATTGGGAATCTTACGATCACATAAAACTCCCATGGCACGTCTCCACCTCAACCATCCGGCTTTAATCCTATGACTAACATCTTCCTCACATCCCCCATCTACTTGAAGGACTGAGCCTAGATATTTAAAGTGCTTACTTTGGAACAGTACCACTCCATTCAAACTAACTCCTTCCCTATCACGGTTTGGCCTTCAGAACTTGCAATGCATGTATTACATCTTCGTTCTACTTAACTTAAAACCCTTTGACTCTAGAGTACTTCTCCAAAGTTCTAGCTTTCTATTGACTCCTTCTCGTGTCTCATCTATCAGAACAATATCATCCGCAAACATCATGCACCAAGGAATACTCTCTTGTATATGTTTCGTCACTTCATCTAAAACTAATGTAAAAAGATAAGGGCTTATGGCTGATCCTTGGTGTAATTCAATTGAGATCGGAAAATCTCTTGTGTCCCTCCCACTGTGCGCACAATAGTAGTTGCTCCTTCATACATATCTTTCAATACTTGTATGTACCTAATAGATACCCTCTTTTGTTCTAACACATTCCATAAGACCTCTCTTGGAACACTATCATAAGCCTTCTCCAAATCAATAAAACCATGTGTAGATCTTTCTTCACATCTCTATATTTCTCCATCAAGCTTCTAATGAGAAAGATCGCTTCCATAGTTGAATGACCGGGCATGAAACCAAATTGATTGAGAGAGATAGAAGCATCATGACGTAGTCAATGCTCCACAACTCTCTCCCACAACTTCATAGTATGGCTCATGAGTTTAATTCCCCTATAGTTTGAACAACTCTGTATGTCTCCTTTATTTTTAAAAATAGGTACTAAAATACTCTTCCTCCATTGATCAGGCATTTTCTTTGAGTTTAGAATCTTATTAAATAATTTAGTTAACCATGCCACTCCCATATCTCCCAAATACTTCCACACTTCAATTGGTATTTCATCGGGTCCACAGGCTTTACCCACTTTCATTCTCTTAAGTGCTTCTTTTACTTCTAAAGATCGAATCATTCTAGTATAATTTACATTCTTTTCTATTGTTCTATAATCTATATTCACGCTATTACCATTTTGACTATTATTAAAGAAATCATTAAAATAATTTCTCCATCTTTCTTTAATGTCCTCATCTTTCACCAACACTTTTTCCTTCTTTATCCTTAATGCACCTAACTTGATTGAGATCTTGACATTTCCTTTCTCTACTCCTTGCTAATCTATAAATATTTTTCTCCCCTTCTTTAGTTTCAAGTTTCTCATATAACCTTTCAAAGGCCTGTGCTCTTGCTTGACTAACTGCCTTTTTTGCCTCTTTCTTTGCTATCTTGTACTGTTCATATGCCTCATTATTATCACATTTAGGTAATTTCTTATACCATTCCCTTTTTCTCTTCACTGCCTTTTGTACTTCCTCATTCCACCACCATCTCTCTTTTGAGGGTGGTCCATGTCCTTTAGACTCTTCAAGTACTTTTCTAGCTACTTCTCTAATCTTTGATGCCATCTGTATCCACATATCATTGTCCTCCATATTTAGCTTCCATACTTCGAACTCGAGAAGCTCATTTTTGAACTTCACTTGCTTTACTCCTTTGAACTCCCACCACTTTGTTCGAGATACACTATTTCTTGACCTTACTTGAATTGTTCCTAAACTTGACATCCAAGACCAGCAACCTATGTTGACTTGTTAAAGCCTCTCCTGGAATGACCTTGCAATCCTTGCATAGAGCTCTATTTGTCTTCTTGGTTAAGAGGAAGTCGATTTAGCTTCTATGTTGCCCACTTTTGAAAGTCACTAAATGTGACTCTCTTTTTATAAAGTAGGTATTTGCTAGTATTAGGTCGTATGCCATAGCAAAATCCAGGATGCTTTTTCCCTCCTCATTTCGACTGCCAAAACCAAAACCTCCATGAACATTCTTATAACCTTGTCTATCACTTCCTACATGTCCATTCAAATCTCCACCAATAAAAACATTCTCTTCATTCGGTATGCTTTGCATTAAATCATCCATATATTCCCAAAACCTTTGTTTACTCTCACTGTCTAGTCCTATTTGTGGGGCATAAGCACTAACTATATTTATTGTTTCTCCTTCTAGTACTAGCTTTACTAGTATAATTCTATCTCCTACTCTTTTCACATTTACTCTGCGTCTTTCAATGTTCATCTATGATTATACCCACTCCGTTCTTGTTTCTCTCCTTTCCGGTAAACCACAGTTTGTATGAATTGAAATAAATAAAATAAAATAACTTTGGTGAATTGATTAATTAAACTAACTAAATTAGGTGTTTAGCGTGTGAATGTAGGTCAATAATGCTTAGAAAATTGGAGGAGAAAGAAAAACTTCTCTGAGAGGAGCTCTCTCACACACCAATAGAACAGAAAATTAACCTAGTTTTTCCCTATTTTCGGCCCTTAAAAGTTTCCCTAATCTCCATATTTATAGTAGTAAGGTGATAGAATAAAAACTAACCTAATCTAATCTAAAAGGTTTGAATTTAAAAGATAAGAAAACTAAGATAAATAATAAATTAAAAATAAAATAAAAACAACTATTTATCTCCTTAGTCTCGCAACAGACATAAAATATCTTTTATTTATTTTTATTTTTTGATTTTATAATAATAATAATAAGAAGAAGAAAACTTTCAATAGATTCGACCAAAGATTTTTTATTATTTTATTATTTTATTGGTTAATTAATTAAAAGGCCTTTTAATAAAACCAAAAAATATTCAAGCTCACATTCATTCATAGCTGAAGTAAAAAATTTTAATGGGCTTCATTATTTAATTTAGTTTAATTAAATATTTCTTAAGTTCATTTAAAATCTTGAAAAATATTAGATTAAGCTCAATTAAATAAAAATTGCTTATGGCCCCTATAAAAACCTTTTATTTTAAAACAATGCAATCAATTTTCTAAAACGTAAAAATTATTTTATTTTATTAATTTTTAGTTATTCTATAGTCTTCAAAATGCTTTAAGGTCTTTTCCATCCAATGGTATTTTTATCATAAGACTCTTCACTACCTTTCAAATATGCTTAAAACAGGGGTTAAAAAGTAGGTGTATGGAGAATAATACCCCCAAAAGACCTTTATATGAAGTCGTTAAGCAACCTTATATAAAACCACGGTTCATCCTAGAGGAGTGGAGGTTATTGTTAGGAATGACAATTAGAACAATTAGAATGTTTAGCAATTTTGTTTTATAATTGATTCATTATTGGGACAATTAGTTATGGATATAAATGTACTAAGAGCCACTGTAGAGGGAAGCTAATACAAGAATTCAATACAATTTTCTTCTAAATTCTTCTTCTCCTATCTTCCTAATCTTCCCTTTCTTTATCTTTTTTCTCTCCCTTTCTCTCTCTATTCTTTTTGTATTCTCTCCCCTTTCTTCTACTTTTCTCCCTTTTCATCTGTTTTCTCACTACCCAAACACTCTTGTTGTGTCCAGGTCACAACAATAGCTGATAGCATTCATAATAATCATTAAACATCTCCTACTAGTTTAATTAAGGGCATGTTTAGTGCAACTGTATTAATCATTTGTGAGCAAATGGTGGTCAATGTTCAGCTGTAAATGGCCAACGATCAGTGATTAGTTGGTTGTAGTTGGCAATGGCAATTGATTGTAAAGCATTTGCTAACTTTGGGGGCTGGACTTGCTGTCATATTATAAAATTACCAACAAGGACATTTTTATTTTTGTTACATATTATATAATAAATTTTATTTATTATACAAAAATGAATTCTCTCTTATAAATAATAATTTTAGTAATATAGACATCTACACATGCAAAATTATTATAAATTTTTTTAAATATTTATTTGATTATTTTGATAACTTTAATGAATTAATGCGTTTGGCAACTTAAGTCTGTGTATGTTTAAAAGGTTAAAAATACAAATAAGTAGTGTTGTTTATTTTTAAATTATTAATAAGTATTGTTGGATTCATTTTGAAATTCAATGGCATATTTTTATAAAAGCTGGCTTTAAGGTCTAAAAGGATTTCTAGCTTATATTGCTTTTGCAGTGTTTAATTAAAAAAATCAAAAGCCAGCTTTTGGTATTTTAATGTTTTTTGGTTTACCAAACACTTGTAATCTAGTCATTGAAGTTTCAACGCTGACTGCTGGTTCCAAAAGCTGAACAAAAAACTAACCTTGTGTTTGGATGGGAGAATTTGAAATATGATATTTGAATTTGACAAAGTATATGTTTTGTTCAATTGATTAGAGTCATGAATATATATTAGGCCCATAAATGTGGTAAGTATCTTGAGTGTGGATTTGAAATAATTTATAAAATGATATTATTTTAAATCCACTCTAAAAAGTTCTTAACAAGTAGAATGATAATATTTGAAATTCACAATCTATCAATAATTTATACTAAAACTAAATCCAAATCTCATTTAAAATTTTAATATCCAAACATAGCATAAATGTAAATTTAGAGATTGTACTGATAAAAGATTTCAATAATTCATTGATATAACATGCTGGTAAGTTTATTAATTTCATGTCTGTTAAGAATACAGTTGCATCCACAGGACATCTATTAATCAATGAATTGTGCTTAGAGATTGTTTACTCCTGTTCCTTGTCTCTCTTGCAGGAATTCCTAAGTTTATCTTGATATCAGTGCATGACTACAATCTACCATCATTTTTACTCTCTTCTGGATACTTCACAGGAAAGAGGAAAGCAGAGTCAGAGGTTCTTTCCAAATATCCAAACTCTGGTATTTCTTCTTAGCATTGCCTTTTTTACTCTGGTCATGTGACAGTTTTTCAGATGCGTGCTTGTCACATATAATGGTGCTGAATTGTTTTGACCCTGGTCCCTTTCATGTGAAAATGAATTAAATAGGTATCAATGCAAATAATTGTCTGGAAAGTATATTAGCTTATTACAATCATATGCATTTTAATATTCCAGTAGGATGATCATGATTTCTAAAATAAACCAATGAACTAAAAGAGTGTATTAAGCAAAGGAGACCGATGGACATTAACTTGTGTTTGCTGTATGTTAATCATGATAACCTTGTATAGTGTCTCTAAAGTGGCCAACTGCTTGTAAATTATTAGGCAAGAACTTAGGAAGGAGAATCAGTAATATTATTACTGGGATAAAAATTATTTGAGTAGGAGAGATTTATATTATGCCCAACCCATCCCCGAGGAAAAAAAAAAAAAACTCTTGCAACTGCCATATCATTGTCACACAATGCAATGCTCTCAGGTGTGGTGTTAAGACCTGGTTTCATCTATGGAAAAAGGAGAGTTGATGGTTTTGAGATTCCCTTGGATTTAGTTGGGCAGCCATTGGAGAATTCTTGAGCTACTGAGAACTTCACCAAGGCATTTAGTTCTCTACCAGCGTCTGATCTCCTCTTGGCACCACCAGTTAATGTTGATGATGTCGCACTTGCAGTGATAAATGCAGTAACAGATGATGACTTCTTTGGCATCTTTACAATAGAGCAAATTAAGGAAGCTGCACAAAAAGTAAAAGTATAATTAGTCTCAGTAAATTGAAGTAGCAGTTAGTCTGAGTTCTGGGTAACAAATGTCTTGTGAAGGTATTGTTCACTCGAGCTATCGTGAAGTTTCTCAACTCGTTGAACTACTGGCTGCCTTTAAAGCTAGTCGTTGATCAAAAGTTCATGTTAATGTTTTTTCCTTTGTGAAAGGAAGTAGTTATTCTCATAGGCTGTACAAGGTATTTGGAATTAATGTGTAGGTGCTTACTAAAGTGTAGTTGTTTTCGTGTAATAAACTTATTGAATTGACCCGCATGAAAATCTATATAAAAATTACATGTCTATGCAAAAAAGCTCACGTGAATGTAAGTAGCTTTTTGACTTGAGATCACTAAGTTATCTCATAGAATTGTTACTATATTTTAACGTTGCTTATACATCGTCCTAATCACGAAGAGTAAATAGAGCAGTTGTTGGACGTAGTAGGAATTTTTTGTGGAGGTTTTCAATGATTAAGAGAGAATTTACCAACTTAGATAAATTAGAGATAATGTTTGTAAATATTCTTTGCGACTGGTGATTGTGAAACCATTGCTCAAATTGGAATAAGATTTACAAATATGATTTGAAATCTTATTTATTGAATTAATCACTATGAGTAGATAGATGCTTTTTATGCATCTTTTAAAAAAAATAATAAAATACGATGATTTTATTTGCAAAATAATTGATAAATCTGTTAATTTGAAAATCTTTAATTTTTATTAATCCAGTGAGTGTTATAAAAAAATTAAAATTTAATAATTTTATAAAAACACTTATAAAATTAAGTAATTGTGTGATAATTAATGGCGAATGTTAACGACTATAAATATAATTTCTTTTAACTTAAATAATGCAATACTGCACTTAGGTAATATAAACATCATGCTTATGTGTTCTTATATATGATGCATCATTACCATTATTACAAGCTGAAGTGTGTTTGGACATTTTCTGCAGGCTTAGTTTGATGACACTCGAAATAATAATGCCAGTGATCTCATCTCTTCTATCATTATCATCGTCTTCTCTTTAATGTGATTGACCAACGCCTGGCAGTTCCTCGACATAAGGTTGCTGAAGGAGTGATCCATATTGCAAAGCTTGCATTTGCATGCCTGAGTGCCAATCCTCAATCTTGACCAACAATGAGGTTGCTTACAGCCACCTTTTGCAAACCCAGCATCCGAAATAGAATTAGAGTGGTTCACAATGCTGTCACTCGCTAAGCCTCTAGGAAAAAGTGTTTTTATGTGTTCACTTGTAATATTTTCTTTTCATTATTGGAGTTTCTGTCTTGTTCCACGGGCTTAATTTGATCGTTATATGGCTGTCTATTAGATAACTTATGACGTCCAAACAACATATCCTTCTCTATCATTATCAAAAAGCCTATTGTTGCTCTAATTGGTTAGATTATATATATTAAAACATTTTTCTTGATTAAATTTCTAGCAAAGATATAAAATTTGAAAAGAGAAAAAGCACCTAAATTTTAATTTATAACACAAAATCTCTGATCTTTAAGTAACGTAAAAAAAAAACCTAAGGATATTCCATAACTAATTTTTAGGTTATTTTTACTAATGTAATACTCTGTTAATTTACATTTTCAAGAAAAAACTTTAATTCTGTTCTCTATCCATAACCCTAATGATTCAAATTGCACATATCAACACTTTAATAACCCAGAACCTATTTATCTGAAAATATCAATCCATGAAAACATAATTTTTCAATTTAAAAATACCACTTTAACATTAAAAAAAAAAAAAAAACCAGCTATTAAGGAGGTTTTATGTTACTTAATTTAAAGATTATGGGATTTTGTATTACAAATTAAAGTTTATGCACTTTATTGCTACATACCCCTAAGTTGAGGTACTTGTGTATAATTAAAATTCAGGCTAATCCAATGAGGTTTGGTAACGCAAGCTCCAAAACACTGAAATTAAGAACATGGGAAAAAAACTAGCAACTGATATCAAAGCATATAAGAACCAAAAAGAAAAGAACAGTAGTTGGTATAACAAAGCACTAGCTTTTCTACAAAGCTGATATATTAAGAATTGCCAAAATTTGGGTTCTGCAGGTAAAATTCATTGTACCGCTTCTCCACAGTGCAGTAATTAGCCTATCAGTGCTGTTTCTTCATAATCGATTGCTCTGTAAGGTACCTATGTAAGAACACAAATCACACAAGATTAAGAGAGGATAAGTATTTGTCATATCCAATTCATGGTTCTATACAGATCCACTCACTGATACCAGAATTCTATGCAATCAAATAAGCAAAATAAATGAACACATTAAATGAATCTCATCAGTTAACTGAAAAGTTCATTTCCAAGTATACAGGGTTTTGGTGTCTGGTACTTCTTCACTTTGACATTCCAACAGGTTTGAGGTTAGATTTACAATAAAATGAGGATTTCCTAGCCCTGGTCTCTAGTTGTTTTTGCAGGGCTTTACCTCTACAATGTAACCCCAGCACACACCCAAAAAGTGAAAAGCAGAGGGTAATGGCTCAATTGATAATCTGAGAAATAATCTTAGATACCCGGTCATGGGTCTAACATCCATAATACTACACATATGTTATATATACAAGAAGGATTTCAGATCAGCCAATCCAATACCACTTGTCACCCTGTCTTATGGGTGGTGCTTCGCAAAACCCTTGATGGCCCCATGCATGAACACTCTGCCCCACCCACAGAAATTTAGCAATTATTGCATATATATATCTACTGAATTTTAATTACATAGTTAACCTGACATGCCTTATGTTCCAAGAATATAGCATTAACAGAATGAAAATATAGAAACTGACAAATCTTTTTAAGGAAGAAAAATGACTACATACTTGCCCGTGTAGAAGCCTGCAGAGTACCAAGCATTTAAAACAACACTCAGGTCTGTTCCAGAGCATGTGCTTTGAGAAATTTCCTCACCATCTTTTCCTTTCCCTTTCTCTGTATTGCATGGGAAAATGCTAAATAATAGAACAAAATATTCAATAAAAGGAACATCTATACAGCATCTCATCTCTTGAGCATGTCCTCAACTTTCAATGAAAGATGATTTTCTTTAAACTAGAACTTGGCATTCCATGCATTGGTTGAAAGTTTTACCTGAGTTTAATTTTATTTTACATTCTAGTCAGTACATGTGCAAAGTTTTTTACCAGACCAAAGCAGGTAAAAATTTTCATCTCCCCCCCCCCCCCCCCCCCCCCCCCTCCCCCACCAACAACCAAAAAAAAAAAAAAAACCAAATTCTATTTAAGCACATTAAAATCCTTTCAAATTGATTTAGCTGGTTTCTTAGGTAACAAGCAATGGGTAAATTACACCAACTATGGCCGCTGGGGGGGCAATAAGCCCAAACGTTTGATCCAAGAATCAATTATGGCCAATTTCTTTTAATCAATTATATACACCTATCTCAATATTGGTAACATTTATTGCCAGCCCAAAGGTGTGCCAAAGCATTTCAAGTGTAGAAGTGAAAAGTATTCTATGCATGTAATTTGAAAAGGGAGTGATGTATAACATAAGCCGCCACAATTGGTGCCAGGGTTAAATTAGGTGGACATAATTTATATTAAAAAAAAAAACTCGTCATTGATACTTGGACCAAAGTTTTGAATATTTTATACCATTAACCCTTCATGTTCTCTTCCTTGTAAAGAAAAATGGGTATGTGCTAAAAGATTCCTGTACAAACAATTATTTTGGAAAATTCATGCTTACCTTCTGTTCCAGAATTAATGGATGACAATGTCTTCATAGAAGATATTGCTCTTTCTGCAGCTTCCATTGCTGTTTTAACAATGTCACCATCTTCGTGAGGGGAATGCTTTGCAGGAACTGTCGCCCCAGAAGAATTAGCAAACATTTTCTCAGCACATGTTCCACAGAAAGAACAAGTAGGAAATGACATGCAAGGTGCTGCTGAGCCATGACAAGCATATGGGCAACATGAACAGGCAACAGTTGAGAAAGAAGGTTGGGTTGTAGGGACTGAAAGATCATCATAAGTACAGCAGGTACCCCACTGTTGGCTAGAATCATAACATTCAGCAGGACATTGGTAACCATAACCGCCAAGTTGCTGAAGCTGACGCAGAATCCCTTGCCTCTTTTCCTCAAGATCATAGTATTGCTGACAGAGTAGTTGATAGCCTTCCCAATTTTGTGAATACGAATACTCATTGACTGCTTGCTTGTGTTGACCACTTGACGAATCTATACAGGGTTCAGGCTCAACTGAAGACAAACAATGATTTTCCCGAACAGGTGTGAGATTTTTAGTCTCTCCCAATTCTTCTGCAGCATTTGAGGTGACATTGCCATTTTCATCTGCATCACTAGAATTAGGAAAGAACAGGAATTCAAACAGCAATATCTCAAAACACCGTATCCTACAATTGAATAGTTGATATATTGAAATGATGTATCTACTATTGAGTGATCATGATCTTTATGTCAACTAGCAACAATCAAGATAGAAATTGTTGCTTACATGATTCAAGTTCAATGAACTTAACCAACATTTTTACATATTGCTTCTGAGCATAAAGAAAGTTAAAATTCAAAAGCATTTCCTATAAACCAAAAAACCAAGAAAATGAATGCATAACAAGGCTCAGTTTATTTTCCAAAAAAAAACTTGTCTGGCAAATCTTTTAGATTAAACAATTTTCCTGAGAACCTAAAATACCGTAAAATACACCATGAAACAAACGGAGTTTTAATTTTGATTATCTTTGCTTCTGTTTCACTTATTTATCCTACCGTATTACTTTACAATAAAAGAATAATTAAAAAAAAAAGAGCTTGCGCTTTGGCTTAGTAGTCATGTAATTGACTCTAACGCCGTGAATACTCAGATGCAAAATTAATTCCATAGAAAATCACATTGCATTATGGCCGCCGACCAAACATAGTCTGAGTTCATCCCAAGTAGAACCTCAATCAATATCTGTGCCTCCGTTACACTTGTTTATCCTATTATACCATTATTTTAAAAAAATAAAAATAAAAAATAATGACCTTTGGCTCATTGGTTATGGAGTAGTGATGTGAAGACTCGAGTTCAACCCGCATCCGAGCTCAATCAATCAAAAACAAAACAGGAACAATTTTTATAAGAAATCGAAGAATGGATGACAAGGCATCTGCTTGAAAAATACCTTACAGCCCCATGAATTTCATCTGCAAAAGCAGAGCCACCGTTTCCTTCATCAATCAAATTTTCCTTGATTTTCTTACCATGCATTTTCTGGAGAAGAAAAAAAAAACGTTAGATAAACAGGAAGACAAGATTGCTTCCTGGCAACATTTAGTGCTGCAAAAATCAAGTTGAAAAACAATAATATTAATAAATTATTATGAAAAGTTCCAAATAGAAGACCTTGTACTTGGACATAGCATCTTCGAATGCGTTGATAAGAGCAGAATCATCCCATAGGTCTCCTTCTGTCCCCATACTCTCCTATCCGCTCTGGGCTGAGATGAGAGAAACCAAAACCCCTCTTCTTCCATCACTGAAACCCCCCATAAGCCTTTTTCATAAAAAGAAAAAAAAGCAAAAAGACTTTTTTAACCACGGACAATTACTCTTATCAATAATCTATAATCTATTGTAATCTATAATTTTATAATTATAATATAGATAAAAATTTACAGAACTTATTGATAGATAAAAATATTTTAAATTTTATATTATTTATAATATTATTAAAAATTTTATAAATTAAAATTTGTTAAAATAAAAAGTTTTTTCTATTACAATGCTATTTGATTAAAAAGTTGATAACAGAAAAATTTAATTAAATTAAAAATTAAAATGATAAATATATTATTAATTGATAAATAAAAAGCACATTTTTATTATAAAAAAGGGAAAAGCTTTATATATATATTATTTTAATTATCCTCAACTTTTTATAATAATTACAATATTAAAAATTTTATAAATAAATTAAAATATTTAAAAAAAATTTTAGTAAGAAACACATCTTTATATCATCTAAGATCTAGTAATTTTGGACAATTTAAATTACTTAAAACTTCTAAAGATCTCTGTTGATAATTATTTGGTTTCCTATAAAAGCTTTAGTAATTGTAAAGATTAAAGTAGTGACAATATCTTTTTCTCTAGTTTGAATAATTTGATTATTTTCTATTTAGCAACTATTTTCTTAGCATTTAAAATTATATATGTAACACCCTTCACCCATCTACAGTGTAGCAGAGCAAGGCATGTCACACTCGGTACCGGAGCACCTTATCTTATCTTACTTTATTCCTTTAATAATTTTGAACTTGTTATATTTTAAAACATTTATGTTCTAAGGAGAAACTCACGAAATTTTCTCTATTTTATTACCATTTAACGTATTTTACTATTCACCAGCTTGAAATTTTCAATAATATTTTCAAATAAAAATCTCATTCATGCTCATGATAATCATTTCACATTAAATTCTCACAACTCATTTCCATGCTCAATTCATATATCAAAGTTCTCATATTTCCATTAATTTACACAATTTACAAACTAATTACATAAAGTCACAATTTACAGGATATACAAATTAATTACAATTTTGCAATTTACATTTCAATATAATAACTAATTATAATGCACAAAGTACATAATATGACTTTTGTAAGCTCTATCTGTCACACCTTACCCGTATGTAAGGCATAACATGATCCGATAGAATACCTAATGAACTATCGAACTTCACCTACCGATAACTCATTAAGTATCCTACAGGGAATTTTAAAACAATTTTCTTACTTTTGATAAGTGGTGAGCATTTTCTAATAGGTATTAAAATATTTTATTACAATTAAAACTAGTTAATATTTTTGGCCCATTTTATTTTTCCGCAAAATTTATAAAATTTTGACAGAGTTCTGTCTGTATTTTGAGAAAACAGTTCTTCAAATACTTGTAAAAAGCACTTCTAAAAATTTTTCTCAACGACTACTTCAAATTCTCAATCAATCTCAAATCTTAAGATTTCACAATCAACATTTCTCAATTTCC